>NC_086321.1:229107209-229717209 GCF_036172605.1 Pelobates fuscus | reverse complement strand
AGTTGGGGGCCATTGATTTGTTAACGTTGCTCTGATTAATTGACTGGCTGCAGATATCATCTGTGAGGCTACTTACTACAACCACTGCTGTCAAACAATAGGTAAAGAAATACACAATTCAGCGGGACAAGTTGGACATACAGGAATAACATTTGCTGAGGGCAAAAGAGCTGACAGTCTGTTGAGAGAGTGGTGTATAATTATACAAAGAGTTAACTGCATTTTACGAAAAAAAATAAATTTCAAGTAGTATTTTTATTTATTATTTCAGGAGTATAAAAGAAAGTTTATTGGAGAGGTTTGATTCAAGCTTTGATTCATTTTAATTTTTTTAAAGAAGCATTTTTTTTTCCAGGAATAATTTTGGTTTTACAAATATGTAAGTAGATCTACATCTTTGAAAAAAGGAAACATAAGAATAGTGTTAACAATATGTAGTGCAACAAATAGTGTTAACAAGAACATTTCAGGGGGAATTGTAACTGGTTTAATATTTGCAAAGTGGATACAGTTTAAGTAGAGAAGTGTTTACAGTAAATCGTCCTGGTTAACAGCAGGTTACATTGTTATATGCAAGGCTGTATTTAAAGGATCACTATAGAGTCAGGAACACAAACATGTATTCCTGACCCTATAGTGTTAACACCACCATCTAGCCCCCCCGGTCCCCTCATGCCTCCATAAATATAGTAAAAATCTTACTGTATTCAAGCCTGAAGCTGTAAATCTGCATGCTGTTGGACTCAGAAAAACAAGCAGTCTGCTGGCATGTGGTAGCCTGATCCAATAACAGTGATTCCCCATGGGATTGGCTGAGACTGACAAAGAGGCAGATCAGGGGCAGAGCCAGCATGATTCAAACACAGCCCTGGCCAATCAGCATTTGCTCATAGAGATGAATTGAATCAATGAGGTTCAGTGTCTGCATGCAGAGGGAGGAGACACTGAATCACAGGATGCTGTGCACAGTGCTGCCCTGTGCTCTGCTGACAGCAGATCTGAGTGAATGGAGGCATATTATGCCTCCATCAACTCCGAAGTCCCTCTGGTTCACTCTGAGTGACTGCAACTGGAGGTGTTCCTAGCTTTCAATGTAAACACTGTATTTTCTCATGTTATACAGTGTTTACATGAGAAAGGGTGCAGGGAGCTATAGTTCTCACCTGAACAACCTCATTAAGCTGAAGTTATTCAGGTGACTATAGTGTCCCTTTAATGATCAAGATTGCTGGTACGTATTGAGACCGTGCAATAAGGTAAAATTTAACTTTTAAAAAGTGGAGCGAAGGAAGAGAAGATGAATGTAATCGGTATCAGTTACCCTACTTAAGGCTCTTCTCCAATTCTATGGTTAGCAAGTAGCGACTGTTCACGAATTGTATAATTTCACCAGTAGCAATACTGCGTTTCCAGCTGCTGTTGCTGCTACTAAAAGCCAGTCGCCAAGTAGCAACTAAAAACTCCAATTACTCTTTATGGAAGCTGCTAACCACTACTTAGCAACTGGTTTCCAGCTCTGCCTCTAACCCACAGATCTTAGTACAAGCCTCTTGCCTGGTACAAACCGCTGCTGAAAGCCCATCTCTTCGTTGCAAAACATGTTCCGCAGCTTTTTGATTATTTAGTCTGTAATCTCGTACTTAATATTTTGTACATGTACTATGCATACTTTTTCTGCCAATATATTTGCCAGCACCTGAATAAAAATCAATTTTCATTCAGAAATGCCAGTTATGTGTGTGATTGCATTTGGATCCTATTTGTACTTGTGTTAAGGTAATAGTGCAGTTTTAAAATAACAATAGTTTTTTTAATTGAAGCAAAAGTTAGTTTTAAATTACTTAATTGAAAAGGTTTTTTATTTTATTATTTTATTTATTAAATAATTGCATGTACTCTTGAGGTGCATTCCCCTGACTTTTTCACAGTTTATAGGTTATGTCTGGCGCTAGCAGCTTCAGGCCACATCTTAAGTGAAAATAGAACTATAAGCATTTACAGCGTTATCTTCTAAAGTGACAATTGCCGGAAATTCAGAGTGAATTTCAAAATCTAGGTCAAGATAGCAGAATTCGAGAAATTTACAAATACAGTTCTGTTTTCATTTCAGCATTTTTGTCCTTGAATTTAAATTCACGTTAAATTCTCACTTTAGTGAATATCCTCACGTGTCTTCTGTTATTAAAGGTGCAGTAAAGATTGTTCTGTGGTATTTGTACCAAATCACTGATTTGTACTTATTTGAATTTCTCAAAGCATTTTGTGATTGGCTTAGAGGATCAGGTCACCCCTCTAAGCCAATCAGAGGCACCCTTACCCGCTGCAGATTGTGGCGTCCGTTTTTGAAAATTTTCGGAAAGTGGATATTAGAGTGGGCAGGGATAAACGGCGTTGGCAGGGCGACTTTGATGTTAAACTGTTCGTGAATTGTTTAAACTCTAAAGGTAAGTCAGCGCCAGGGACCTCATTTTTATGAAGTTGTTATGGCGCCCCCAAGGTTCTCTTTAAACGCGCTTGTAGCAACTGTGAAGTTTTATTGTGTATTTTGAAGGAGCAATGTACAAACATGTATTTCTAACGCTATGGATTTTCTGTAACTATGTTGATGTCCCCGTCCCCCCCTTCTCCATCCCCAAGTTTAAAAAGTAAGTTATCTACTTTTCTTCCCTCGCCACTTTACCTCCCTGGGTGAGATCATCAAGATTATGGAAGAATAGGGATGCTAGTGTGCATTCATGGTAAATCACCATGCTGCGAAAGTCAAATGCTGCTCTACAAGTATCATTTGATTGGTCCTTGCTTCTCACAGGGAAGCTACTCTAGTACCTGTCAGGATACAGCCACTGGAGGTGTGTTTAACTCTGAAATGGAAACAAGGGGAGAGGGAGGTAGCAATTGAACAAAATAACAGATGGAACTGGGAGGCGGGAGGGCTTTCATCCATGTGGGTGAGGGAGAGTGAAGGAAGGAATAGAGTCTACAAGGGAAAAGCTAGGCACAGAATTTATGCACAGAATTGACAGTAGGCAGTTCCAGATTTGCCTACGTCACGTCACGTGTGCTGCACATCCAGACTCCAAACACCATGACCACTTCAAAGAGCAGCAGTGGTCATGGTGGTTGGAGTGAGCCTTAAAGAGCAAGGGTTCCCATAAAACAAATTAATTATGTTTTGACACACCAGGTTGGGTTTACAGCACCATTTTGGGCAAGTAAAAAATGAGGATCTGTCAAATCTGAGTTTTTGCACAACCCCTAGTAAGTTAAAGGTTATCTTTGTGTTAGGCTGTCTTTATTTATTTATCTATTAAAATGCAAATCAATTCAGATCACAATGGGCAATGTGGGCTTGTATGACACTATGTGGGGAAAAGGACACAGGCTAAAGCACATATATGGCATTTATTTTAGTGCTCAAGTGTGGTTTCAAAGGTTCAGTAGACTATGATGTCATCTTTGATGCTAAAATGCTGCAAAGTTTTTGTTTTTTTCCCTTAAAGGGACACGCCACTGCCTGAATAAAAAAGTATAATTCACTGTTTAGTAGATATACCTATATGAAAGCATGCCTTACTTGATCATTCTTCTATAGGGCACATATATAAAAACAGCTTGCAAAATCTGCAGATATCTTGACTGTACTCTGAAGGCCTTGAAAGCCCTTCCCTTCTAACCCCGCCCAGACTTTCAGTAGCTGTCCAATCACTGACCTGCCAATGCAGCTCAATGAGAAGTCTTGGCAATTGTCCGACTCTTGAGTTTAGCTCCACTGAGGACCGGACCTGTTGTCAAATTGACAGCCAGGGGCTGGATCAAAGTTAAATTTATAAATGTGCCAATTTCTATTAAAATGTACACTTTGTATAAAATGAAAATAGAGGACACACTCTTCACACGTAAAGCACTTCATCACGTTAAAGTGCTCAAGAGGTCTGAAGTGTCCCTTTAACTTTTTCTGCACTACTTAACCCACTAAGTACCTCAGTAGTATAATGGGGTGAGGGCAGGAGGATTTCAAAGGCATTTCCTGGACCTGACTATTTCCTTAAATTGCTTTTAGCTTACTGCAGGTAAGGTATTCTTTAGATAGCAAAACTGATTTTTTTCATATATATATTTTACATCATTTCCTTAAAAATTCTAATTACCTTTTGAATAGAACTAGCTATTTAGTACATATCTGAGCTCTTAAGCATGTACCCCAGCTGTTTATTTTGGTACATGTCAGTAACCATTTTTTTTCTCAATTATTCTAGCTTGTTAAACCTGAAATGCTACTTAAATATGTGCTTAAGGGACACATCCACACTGCTAATCAAGAACTTTTCCCACAGTGTGAAAATGTATAAATAGTTTTATACTACGCAGAAAATAATGTATAGGAAGTTAGAGTATGTCTTGACTTCTGTGTTTCCTTGTGTACATGCAAATTTGTCATTTAAAAGGTTCAACTGTATTACTGGGTCTGTCGGCTTTACTTCCTCCTGTCTGGGTTTTACAACTTGTGTTGCCCATGTAATGTTCTGTAACGTCTTCTCTGACATGGAGAGGTCGGACAAAATAACCTGAACTTCACTTAAAAATATGTTTAGCACTGCACAGGTAAAAACACATTAATAAATGTTGTTTAAAAGCAGTTCTTCTTTTTTTTTTTTTTTTTAAATGTTGTACAGTTATGTGAATTTTCAAAGGAACATAATACAGTGTTCCGGAGACATCCATTGTCCTCACCTATATTGCTAGTGCATTTGTCTCAACTTGACAAAATTAGTTTGTGTGTATCAAGGTAGGTTAACAGTTGCATATATAATGACAAGCAAATGCTGCTCATGTAGAAGCTGTATCCTCAAATAAGAACATTTTTGGTAGATTGTATGTAGCTCACTGACAGAGAGGAATGGACACTGCATCCTGCTACAATTGCAGAATTTAACTCAAAATTGAATTGGCACCTCTGTGATCCAGTCTCTACATAACTACATGAACCTCAGACAGCTGGTTATAATTTAACTGCTGGCATCCAGCTTAAAAACCAAGGATGCATACGCGTGGATACCATAGGTTTTACAAATCTATCGCTGACTAATGAAAAAGTTATAATTCTAAAATAAATTAATCTTTAAGTGTACAATTATAAAATTCATATTTAATTAACATCCTGAATGTTTCCATAATCCACTGTGAAAATGCCTCCATATATGATACTTAACAAACGCAATGGTGGTTTTGTGTAAGACAGACGCGTTCCACGGCTTCCTTAATTACCAACTCTAAACATCTTGGCACAATAATGGGAAGTTGTAAAGCAAGAAAAAGCAGTAGATTGCGATGATTTCTTCTTGAGGAAATGGTGCAGTGTGCCACCACACCTAGATCAGGACTTGTATGACAGTATTCCAAGAAACATCAACGCTGTTCTAAATTCAAAGTGTGACTGTATTTCTATATACATTTAAAATAGTTAAATCTTTCGCTATTAAATTGTGTGATATATGACTTCCCTTTTAACAGTATTTATTTTTTGCAGCAGCTGCTACACAGTTGCAGCATCATAAAATCACTCTATTTAATGGCAGCAAAATCTTAACATTTTAGTGAATCCCTTACTCCTCATTAGGTCCTTGATATTAATCTGTTGTCGAGTGTTTCCATTATATTGTTTATCCTCTACACTTGTATAGATGGATAAATATAGAGAGAGAGAAAACCAAAAAAATACTTATAACGAGTCTTTTCTCTAACTTTTTTTTTATGTATATGCACATTAATTGTGGTTGACATATGAGAAGATCTATAACCGATATGTTCTGTATTTTTCCTTATTTAGTATAGTGCTGGCAAAGCTTTAATATTTTCAGTGCTTTCTTTTGCCTAAAAAATGGTACCACCACTGCTATGTTTTGCAGATTATATATGCTTGTTTGTGCATAAACCATAATAAACTGGAAGGTCTGTAATTCTTATATGTACAAATTGATATAAAAGCCTACTTGTTTTACAACACACGAGAAAGGTTTGGCAGGAATATTATTGTAAATTGAGTGTCTGGCTCTGTGAAAATGAGCTACTGTGTGCAGGTCCACATTTTAATACTTCTAGGTAGCACTACTCTTATATTGCCTTAGTTTACAGTCTTTTAAAGATATTTTATTGCTTATTCAAAAACCTAAAATCAAACATCTTAGGGGATTTTGTTTTTCATATTTAAAGTGGCACAATCACTAGGTATTTATTTATTTATTTGTGCAGAGGGGGGTAATTTATTTATTTTTCTTTTATAGACCCCTATATGTCCACTTTCATGGTGGCGACTGGGGTATAAGTAAGAGAGGTATCCGATGCTCTCTTCATTAACAAAACCATGTTATTGTACAGCATGTATTCAGTTTCACATGGCTTCATCTGCTAGAAGACCATGATACTCCTATATTCTTCCACGTACACAAGAGCACAAACCTATCTGTGTAAGGTCCTGCATGGCTGTGGTATCCTCCATAGATTTTTCACACATCCACTGTAGGTATCCATATTAGAAGATGTCCTATAGACTGTAAGCTCGTTTGAGCAGGTTCCTCTTCAACGTAGGAGAAGATAGCAGAACAGTGGAGGCCCTAAGGCGAGAGTAACATTGAAAAGGAGAGGATGCCCTACCTTTAATACTTCTAAGGATGAAAGAATAGCGGGTAAAAAATTAGTATAGAGGGAGAATTACACTTATAAAGTAGGCAAGGTATATGTAGAAACGAGGTCCAACTAGACAGACACACAATGTATCTAAAAAATCCAAACAATATCTGAACCTTTTAGCTTCACACACACCTAGCATTTATTCTAGCGGCAGGTATAGCTAAAGGTAAAAATCACAGGGAGGAAGATGGAGGACTGAGCCCCAGTAACCATAAACCAAAAAGGCTACTGAAAAGAATCTATCCCTGTTTTACCTCGGCACCGTGGCCTAACCACTAATGCCTACCTGAACCAGTCTCCCTGCCTAAAACGAAATAAAAATAAGCTAGTGCTTCCTAAATTAAAGTGCTACCAAGTGAAGTGAAAACAAAAAAAGAGAGAGCTCTCTTTTTTTCCTTATTATTTTTCCTCTTCAACTTATCTTTCCTGTAAGTTTCTTGTAATTGTCCTATTTATAGTTAAATCCCCTCTCTTAAAATATTGTAAAGCGCTACGGAATCTGTTAACGCTATATAAATAACAACAATAATAATAATAATGTTTGTAACCATCAGCCTTTGCCATTAAGCGGAATGGCAGGAGGTGGTGGCCTATTGACACATTTTGACAAAACTCAACTTGTACAAGGCAAGAAGTCACTACCGTGTCACATGTATATCTGCTGATCGCAATGGAATTCCAATTCTATTTTAATGAAAAAGTGCAAATGCCACTTAGATGGGACACTGTAAAACTGTGCTTATTGCTTAGCTAGCTGTGTTCTTTTTTCCCTGCCCTTTATTATCAACAATCTATTAAAACACTGCTGGGTCATTTACACAGAGCCTGAGATTGCGTCATTTTTTTAACTTATTTTTTATACATGGGAATGGAAGACCTCCATTTTTTATTCATTTAACTCCTTACGGACGGCGGGCGCTCTATGCCGTCCTTGCTACTTACCGGGTCCCCTCCAATCAGACGCCGGCGGTCGCGATCCTGGGGTCTGCCTGGGAGCTCAGGCAGGCCCCTTCTCGCCGATCCTGTCCCCCATCCCCCCGGCCATGTGATCGCGGATTCCTCTCGATCACATGGCCGGAATAGCCGGCTTATGCAGTGCCTGCAACGGGCCTGCCTGAACTATCAGGCAGTCCCCCTAATGCCTGTAAAAAAAAAGTTTTTGAGACTCTCCTCAATTTTTAAATTAAATAAAAAGTACTTAGAATATATATATATATATATATATATATATATATATATATATATTACACTTAGAATGATGTTAATTATGTGTGTATATATATATTAAAAATCAAATTAAAAAAAAAAAATAGTAAAAATAAATTTTAAAATTATATACCGGTTTTAACATATATATTAAATTCAAAATACATTTAGAATGATGTTATACATATATGTATCTATTTGTAGAAGTTAACCCCTTAAGGACGAAACTTCTGGAATAAAAGGGAATCATGACATGTCACACACGTCATGTGTCCTTAAGGGGTTAAATATATAATTTATTATTTTTATTTGTATATATTCAAATTATACAAATATATTTATATAATATTTTTACATAATGAAGTCATTTTATTAATTACAATCTGAGGGACCTGCCCGAAACCTAGGCAGAAAGTCCAGATAATTTGTCCCGCAAGCCCTGTATTTAACACTGTAACTTTCCAGGACACCATAAAACCTGTAGATGGGGGGTACTGTTTTACTCGGGAGACCTTTAAAAACAGTAAAACGTATCACAATGATGATGATATCGTCAGTAAAAATACATTTTTTTGCATTTTGCCCACAAACTGTACTTTCACTGACGATATAATTGTTGTGATACATTTTACTATTTTGAAACACTAATATTTCTGTTCAGCGAAGTCTCCCGAAGTATAACAGTACCCCTCATGTACAGATTTTATGGTGTTTTCAAAAGTCAGATGCAAGGCTTGAATTTCCTTTTTTCACATTAAAATTTGCCAGATTGGCTATCTTGACTTTGAGACCGTATGGTAGCCCAGGAATGAGAATTACCCCCATGATGGCATACCATTTGCAAAAGTAGACAACCCAAGGGGTATGTCCAGTCTTTTTTTTTTTTTTTTTAGTAGCCTCTTAGTCACAAACACTGGCCAAAATTAGCGTTCACTTTAGTGTTGCATTTTTCACGCACAACAAATATGAACACTAACTTTGGCCAGTGTTTGTGACTAAGTGGCTACTAAAAATGACTGGACATACCCTATTTGTAATACCTTGGGTTGTCTACTTTTGCAAATGGTATGCCATCATCGGGGTAATTTTTTATTGTTTTGCCAGCTTTAAATGAGAGGGCATAAATGACACATTTTAGATGACTGTTATTTTTCTTAAATTAGTTTTGCTTTTGTGTTTTCAAGTCCTACACTATTAGCTAGCTGTTAAATGTGGACCCTGATGTAAGCATATATACATATACAATATGCTACTGTAAGCGTTGAGGGGCCATGAGACAGTTGGGGGGGGGGCTGAATTCTTACTCACCAGTACTAAATTGTGAGCACTGTACTACAACATATCAAGTGACTTTTTGGAGATTGGTCATTTGAAATGCCATCAAATATGCCTGTCAACGTTGCTGCAAGATAGCATTTATACAGCAGCAACACTAAAAACTGATTCTTACACAGCTTTTGGAAGCAATTAACCTGCTCTATTTTCCACACTGATCAGTTGCTAGCTACATCATATTTGTTGGGGTTTTCTCTCATTAAAGAGACATATAGGCACCCAGACCACTTTATCTCTCTGTACTGGTCTGGGTGCAGTGACTCTTCCGTCTTACACCTGAAAAAGAGTAGGGACAGGGACACTATAGCATCAGGAATGCATATTTGTATTCCTAATCCTATAGTATTCCTTTTAAGAGGTTATAGTGTGTAACTGTCTTTTATACGCTTTTGTTAACAAAATGCTTATCATGTATTTTATTAAAACTTTGGCTTGTCAGGGCCCCTCCAGGGATCTTCTTTTACCCCTGTGGATTACCATTTTAACAGAGCTAAAAGTCATTGAACATATGTATATATTCTTACATCAGTTTTAAAGGTCACAAGTTGATGTAACAATGACGAGCACAAGAGAGCCTGGAACCAAGAGTGACATTCTTCTGTTATTAGTTTGGGAAAACCTTTTTTGTTCTCAATATATAAACCGTGCAAGTTCATAAAATTCAATTAAGAGGTTTCGCTCTCAACTTTTTTATAGTGCGCAAAATAATTGCTTGTTCATGTTGTCACCAAGAGCTTTAAGCTGGATGCTGCCAATTTGGTCTTAACTAGAAGTAATTGTACAGGTTTTGTCTTCATTAAACCCACCTCAAGCATCCAGCCTGCATTCCCATCCTCAGCAGATATCATTATGCAGCTAACAAAATGGAAATACAGAGAGACAAATGAAAACAAAAAAGGTGTCTATCATAAATGTCTATTAAATTATATCGAGATATTTCTCCAAGGCTTGAGGTTGTTAACTAGATTTGTCTTAATTAAAAAGTTTGTAGCACAACAACATATCTGAAGATTTGATCCACTGTAATAACAATAGATTAATTGTAAATCTAGATTTAGTTGGTATTCCTTATTTCAAATCAAACAAATCGCTAAATATAAATTTAAGTCAGAAATATAGCTTGCAGTATGGAAATCCTGGGTATATTGGTTTCAAAAACAATATGAAACTATTTAGCATAGAAAACTGATCACTGTAAAGCACATGAAAATATATAAAGTGCATATGTAAGCAATGTGAAATGCATTTCAGTAATATTTAGCAAACCTTGCTTCACTTGAAACCCTATGTTAGATCTCGCATCGTTAAAATAAATTCCAAAATATAATTTGAGCGTCTTAAATTTAATGTCAGTCATTAAACTCTGTCATACACACAATTAATAAAGTTTCACATTTTCCAAAGCTACTTAAATCGCCTATCTTGGCAAACAAATATGTAAATTCAGTTACGCCATATGGCCATATCTTGTTAAGCCCACCACTATGCCACAATACACCAATATTGGTGGGTCCTACACTTATTTAACATGGGACATAAACATGCCATCAGCAATACTTACTGCTTAAATTGCTTTCAGAGACCCTCCTCAATTTATATTTTTTAGTGGTCACCTCCAAAGGGGCACCTATAGTTAAGAATCTCTGGAAGTGGTTTAAGCAGTAAGTATTGCAGTTAATATGTTTATCTCCCATGTTAAGAGTAGCATAGGACACATCGATACTGGGGCACTGTGATGTAGTGGTGGCCTTGACACGGTACGGCCATTGCTTGTCCTCGCTATGCCTTGCCTGAACTGGATTATAATGCCTAAGTATTTATATAAATTTAAAATAAAATGGAGCATCTCAAGAAAAAAAGGTAAACCTAAATTATCTACTATAGACTGTAAGCTTGTTTGAGTAGGGCCCTCTTCAACCTATCGTTCCTGTAAGTTTCATTGTAATTAACTTCCCCCCTCTAGTAATATTGTAAAGCGCTATGTAATATTCAATGGTGTAAATTCCAGTGAAGTGGCAGTTCCTTTTTGAAGAGCACATTCGTGCGTTCATTAGTTATGGTAGGTGGTGTTTTCAAATTAAATAATAGACCACAGATATTAACAATAAGGAATGTCATTAAAGTGATACATGCTATTATCACTAATCCCCAAAACTTTCAATGTGCCAGCTCGGTGTGGCTGAAATAAGGTTGCGAAAACTGATTTGGCTGAATCAAACACCTTTGCAGCGCAAGGGTTAATCATGTGGTGGCTGGCCACATGAAATAGTAAAAAAAAAAAAAAAAAAAATTAAGCCTAAATTGTTATATGAACCCTAGATTAACCCCTTAAGGACCAAACTTCTGGAATAAAAGGGAATCATGACATGTCACACATGAGAAAGGTACATGAGAAAAATATAATTTGCATAATAATTTGGAACAGGGTGTATAGTGCCTTGAGGGTGCCCCCACCCTCAGGTTCCCCCTCTCGTGGCGCTGAAGGGGTTAAAACCCCTTCAGCAGCTTACCTTAATTCAGCGTCGGGCCCCCTCTGCGCTGGTGACCTCTCCTCCCCGTCCGACGTCAATGGAGCGCGCATTCAAAGTGTCCATAGGAAAATATTTCTCAATGCTTTCCTATAGACGCTCTGTGCGATTTGAGGCGAAATTGTCCGGAAGACAGCCACTAGAGGCTGGATTAACCCCAGATGTAAATATAGCAGTTTCTCTGAAACTGCTATGTTTACATGTAAAGGGTTAAAACCTGAGGGACCTGGCACCCAGACCACTTCATTGAGCTGAAGTGGTCTGGGTGACTATAGTGTCCCTTTAAATTAGATATTGTATATTCACACCACAAACTACATATTTGTTAAATATAAGGAGAAGTAAAAACTATTAACAATTCTGTGAAATGACAATCCCACTTTTGTTAAAACCAGCAAAGACTAATTGTCCTGGACCTCTTAAATGACGTGGACAAGATAGAATTGTATTTTTAAAACAGGGGAACACCAGTTGCAGGTCAATGATCACCTTTTAATTGCTTTTTCATATCTTGTTAGCTTTAGTTCTAGCCTAGTGGGAATAATTTGCAACTGTGTGTTTAGACATTCCACTATAATTAGGTTAGGAAATTTATAACATTGATCATTTTCCAAACCTATACCTTGACATTCCACATAGGACAGATAATGGTCTACGTCGTAATGCCAGTCACTGATGAGCTGTTGTATCTGGTGTAAGAAAACCAAGACACAGGAAGGAGTCAGAATTACATATGTTCCAATTTAAAGGACATCTGTCACCTAAAACATGTTTCAATATAATAAAAATGTCATCAAGTATTGAAAGAGCATATATATATATATATATATATATATATATATATATATATTATTATTATTATTATTATTTTTAATGAAGTATGTGTAAAAACAGTGTTTGAAAACAAAAGCAGGAAAGACCAGAGAGACTGTTGGTTTGTCAAGGTGCAGTATGCGACTAATGAAGGATCCTGTCATAAAGATAGGGATGAAAAAGTCCTTTTTTTTTTTAAATGTATTTTTTATTTTTTAAACCATATGCTTCATTTACTTGATGAAAGGATTATTATATTAAATATTGTTTCGGTGTACTTTAAGGCAATTGCACAATGCAGGGCAGCATTGAAGTATGCAGAAATTGGCATTCATTTTATTCTTTTGAATACACTTTTCAAATGATCACAAATCTTTTCGTCATTACAGTTTATGGAAAATTGTGTAAAATAAATCATTTGAAAAGCTTATACAAAATAAGTAAATTGAGGCAGTTGTTCTGTTTCACAGTGAATCCTATTAAATTGATCCCTTTGTTCTACCCATGGTACTATGATTTTATTGCAGTCCCTAAGATATCCAATCCAACGCCATAACATAGGTCCCCTGAAAGGGTTAACCTATTAACCATAAGCACTAAGCTTAACTTAACCCATAGTGCAACCTAAGCTTACCTTCTTGTAGTTTCTGCAACATGTGATAGCACAGTCCAACCTATTAAGCTCTTGGCAATAGCAATGGCAAAAGCAAATAGCCAGCTCCAGCAAACGTTAACCCATGAGTAACTAACCATTTAAACAAAATATGCAAGTCCCATCAAGTGCCCTCACCATGTTTATATGCATTATAGGCTCTACTTGCTTCTGGGGCATAACAAGCCTGTCTGTAACAATGGTACTTAATTGCATTTTATGACCAAACCTAGTAATATTATCTCAAGCTAAAGTGTTCCACGCAGCATGTATAACCTATTGTTTTCTTTTATTTTACTACGCCTGTCTCTGTTAACTCTTGAATTTCTAATCTAAAAAAAAAGTGCAATGCATCTTGAATCTGTCACCAAAATGTCACCAGTAATCTTCTACTGTAATAACCTTTGGTATTCCTGACATATGTAATTAAAAATGCACTTTCAAAAATAAAGAATTGAAAAAATAAATAAAATCCCTATCGTGCCTACCAAGTATAGAGTGCTTCTTTTGTGCTTTCCAGGGCACCCCTTTAACTGTAAGGTATAACTACTAAATGATCATAAGAAGACTGAGGAAATAAAAGAGAACCATGATAAGTATGGTGGCAGTCTAAATTATCGATAGGCTGCAGGCAGCATCGTCCTGAGGTCAGAGCCACCCTCATACACAACTTTCCTATTCTGAATAAAAGACTAATTCTACTGCAAATCTATTTTATTCCTTTTTTTTTTCTTCTGTAAAGTCCCAGTTATGATTTTATTATAAAATAGGTTTAACTGAATCCTCTAACAATATAGTTAGCTATATACAGGTAAAGATCAGAATACATTCTATAAATTATCTAAGCAAAGCGTATTGGTTTGGAAAAAAATTATATCATTGTTTTTAAAGCACTATCCATTAATTGTGGTTTCTGCAAACAATGAGCTATATTATTAGAGTGTATAAAAAGCTGAATCTTTTGCAAACTAGTATCCCAATAAACTTTGCTGAACTCATTGACGTAGTGGTTAAAAATGACTTTATATAATCAATCAGGAGCAGAGGTGCTCATTCTAGAGTCAATTTTGTGTATTTTTGTATTGATTTAGCTTTGTAGAAGTATTTTCTGTCTTGGTGGCTTCTTGAAAGTCTATGACGCATACTGACTGTGAGAGACTGGGGCTGCATCTTGGGAAAACATTGCAACCAATTAGTCCTAATCAGATACTGGTAATAAGTAAGGAAAAACTGTACAAAACAAGATTTGCGGGATTTTAATCCACATTAGAAGAAAAACCTTATTCAAAACCAAAATGCAGAGAAAAGTTAATGGATCCGTATGGAGTTCTTGTAATTAAGGATAAAGCCAGGATTTACATGCCCTCCGCTAATATGGGAACCCTTGGTAAATATGAGCGAAAGAGGCTATGACACATTGTCTTTATTGTTTAACCTTTTGATCTTTTGTTAAAGAAAAGTACACAAAAATATTCTGCCCTGCTTTGTTAAAAATATGTGTGGCATCATTATTGTCATTCCTATGAGAAAAATATATTTGAAGTATATTTCCATTAATATTTTACATTTTTTAGTGCACCCGGGTGACTAGGAACAGGAAATTGTTCAACCATGACTTCCAGTTTCACAGGGGTAATAATATGGGTAAGACAGTTTGCCGCTGCTGGTTCTGCACCTGATCTGCCTGCTTGGTTGACATCAGAAGTGATTCTCTCAGCCAATCAAAATACCCCTTGACAGTCTTAACCAATCCAGTGCTTTCCTATAGGAAAGCATTGTATTTGCTAAGACTGGCAAGGGGCAGACACAGCACAATTCAAACACAGCCCTGGCCAATCTGCATATCCTCATAAAAAAATTCATTGAATCAGTGCATTTCTATGAGGAAAGTTCAGTATTCCATGCAGAGGGTGGAGACATTGAAGGTCAGTGACTGCCCCAGAAAGAACCTAGTTACTATCTGAGAAACTAGTAGCTATCTGAGGAGTGGCCAGTGAAGATATCCCTAGGCTGTAATATAATTCTCTGAAAAGACAATGTTTACAGCAAAAAGCCTGAAGGGAATGATTGTACTCACCAGAATTCAAAAAGCTGTAGTTGTTCTGGTGACCATAGTGTCCCTTTAACATCGATTTTTAAAAAACAATTTATAACCCCTTAACGCCGAGTGACGGACCTCGTCCGTCACGCGGTAAAATTAACCCCAGATCGCAGCGATCGTGGGGTTAATGGTGCTCCGGTCTGCCTCTGTATTAGAGGCAGACCGGGAGCACCCGATAGTGCTGCCCCAGCACATGTGCCCGCTCTGACAGCATGTCAGAGTGAGCACATGTGCTCTGTATACTTACCTTCCACCTCCCTGCACTTCCAGGTTCAGTGTGAAGTGCTGGGAGACGGATCAGTGCTGATCCTGCCCCCTAGTGAAAAAAAATAAAGTAAAATTAAAATCCCACCCCCCTTCACCCATTTTAATAAAAAATTAACCCCTTCCCTGCCAATTGATCACTGACTACAGTGATCAATTGGCAGGGATTACATTTTACTATGATCTGATTTTTTTTTTTTTTAACCCTCAGGGGCTAAATTTATTTTTTTAATTAATTTAAGTATTTTAAAATTATATATTTAGCTAGCTGGGGAGGGTGGAAGTTAGTGGGGAATTGGGGGATTTGGTGTTAGGCTAACTAGGGGTTAACGTTAAAAAAAGTTTTAAAATAAGCTTTAAAAAGTTAAAAATTAAGTCAAAATAAAGTTTTAATAACGTTTAAGTAAAAAAAAAAAACACCCCCCTTTACCCAGTCCAAATAAAAATTAACCCCTTCCCTGCCAGTCGATCACTGCCTACAGTGATCAAAACACAGATCACAGTATTATACTGTGATCTAATTTTTTTTAACCCCTGACGATTAACTTTTATTTATTTTTTAATACTCAGGGGTTCAATTTGTTTAATTAACTAATTTAAATATTGTATAATTAAATATTTTTTTCTAGGTGGGGTGGGTGAGAGTTATGGGGAAATGGGGAATTTACAGTTAGTGCTGCTTATTGCTAATTAGGGGTTAACGGTAAAAAAAAAGCTTAAAAAAATATTAAATCTGTAAAAAAAAAAGTTTTAAGAAAGTTTAGAAAAGTTTAAAAAAATTAATAAGCAAAACAAAAGTTTAAAAAATAGTTTTAAAAAGTAAAAAAAGTTAAATACATTTAAAAACGCTCATTACCACTACACCTAGAACAAACTAGAGAAAAAATTATCCCACGCTAAGGTTCAAAATATGCCTTTTGAATTACCCCAGGGTGTATTCTTTAATAAATAGTATGTGTTTGTGGGGAAGTTTCAATAACCAACCATCTAAACTACTCTAAATTGGAACATGGACTCAGCGTAAAACTTCAAAGTTAGAAAAAAACTGAATGGCTGCGTCTCAAATGTGACCCTTCAACATCCACATATACCTGGCAAAGGTACATAAGGGGGTATTGCTGTACTCAGACCACATAGCTGAGCAACATATGAAGTATTATACAGTCGTAGCACACATAAGATTTGCAAAATATACTGTGCAAACTCACTTTGTGTGTCAAAAAGGCAGAAAAAACGCTTATTACCACTACACCTGGTACAAGCTAGCGGAAAAATGATCCCACACTAAGGTTCGAAATATGCCATTTGAAATACCCTGGGATGTCTTCTTTAAGAAATGGTATGCCTTTGTGGGGTAGTTTGAATTATATAGCCTGGTAAAATACTCTAAAATGGGACATGGGCACAGCGTAAAAATTTAAAGTTTGAAAAAAAATGGAATGACTATGTCCCAAATGTGCCCCTCCGATGTCCACATATACCTGGCAAAGGTACATACGGGGTATTTTTGTACTCAGCTGACATAGCTGTGCAACTGTGCAAACTCACTTTGTGTGTCAAAAAGGCAGAAAAAACGCTTATTACCACTACACCTGGTACAAGCTAGCGGAAAGATTATCCCCCGCTAAGGTTCAAAATATGCCTTTTGAAATACCCTGGGGTGTCTACTTTAAGAAATGGTAGGCCTTTGTGGGGTAGTTTGAATTAAAAACCTTGCGAAGATGCTTGGAAATTGCACATAGGCCCAACGTCAAAATTCAAAGTTCTGTAAAAACTGATATGGCTTGGTCTCCAATATGGCACTGTAGCTTCACAAAATAGTGCCAAAGACATTCATTGGGGATGTCTTTTTACTCAGAAGACGTAGCTGAGCATAATTTGGGGGTTTTGAACTTAGTGGCACATATGAAATATACAAAATGCCCAGCAAAAATGCAATCCGTATGTAAAAAAATGCCCCAAATTATTTTTTACCACATACTTTGGCATATATTGGTGAAAAAATGGGGGCATGCTAAGGCACAATATGCACCTTATGATATACCCTGGAGTGTCTACTTTTACAAATGGTAGGCCTTTGTGGGTTTTTTTTGAACAGTCAAACTGTTATAATACCCCAAATGGAAGCATAGGCTCATTAAATCCGTCTCTCAAAATTCTACTGTGAATACTGAAAAGGACAGGTCTCCTATATGGCACTGTAGCTTCACGAAATAGTGCCAAAGACATTCATTGGGGATGTCTTTTTACTCAGAAGACGTAGCTGAGCATAATTTGGGGGGTTTGAACTTAGTGGCACATATGAAATATGCAAAAATGCACAAAATTATTTTTTACCACATACTTTGGCATGTAGTGGTAAAAAATGGGGGCATGCTAAGGCACAATATGCACCTTATGATATACCCTGGAGTGTCTACTTTTACAAATGGTAGGCCTTTGTGGGGTTTTTTTGAACAGTCAAACTGTTATAATACCCCAAATGGAAGCATAGGCTCATTAAATCCGTCTCTCAAAATTCTACTGTGAATACTGAAAAGGACAGGTCTCCTATATGGCACTGTAGCTTCACGAAATAGTGCCAAAGACATACAATCGGGTACCGTTGTACTCAGCAGAAGTAACTGAACACATAATACAACTTTGTACAGGAATAGCACACACCAACTTTACAAAATACACATGAGAAGTTCTTTGTTATAAGTTTGTGTGCGAAAACCCCCAAAAAACAAAATTTTACTCCAATATTTAGCAGAGGTTGGCGGTAAAATGGCTACGTAGAAAGTGTCAAAACAACCTTAGGTAAATAGCCTGTGGTGTCTACTTTATATAAATATATACTTTTGTGTGGCAATTTTGTTTTCTTTTATGGCTATTAAGCTTACAAGACAAACATACCACATTCTAAAATCGCTCCACATTAAAAGTTTATTTTACTCCTTGTGCTTTGTGACCTGTAACTACCAAAAAAAAACTTAAAATCCCAGACACATTATATATTCTGTAAATCAGAACAACTAAATTAATTTATTTTTAATTACTTTCCTTAACCTGCACTAATTGTGCACACATTATTATTGCAAAAACTGTAAAAAAAAAAACAAAACACATTTGTGGCCATGTAGTACGTTCTAACACTTTTGTGGTGTTTGTGTTTAGCTGTAATTTTCCTCTCTCTCATTGACTGTTTCTGTATAAATGATATATTGTTTGTTTTTTTTCAGGACAAGAAGGTCTTTCTTTACATACCATTATTTGTATCATGTCATAAAATTTGCTTTAAAAAAAATAAAATACGTTTTTTGACTTTAACTTAAAAATATATTTTACTCATCTACAAAGGCTAATGAAAAAAAACTGCTACATAGATTCCAAAATTTGTCCTGAGTTTAAAAACACCCAGTGTTTACATGCTTTTTTTTTTTTTTTTGCAAGTTATAGGGCTATAAGTACAAGTCTAAGGACATTGCTGTTTCAAAATGTATATTTTTTTAATTTATCAAAAGTGACATTGTAACACTGTTACCTGTCCTAAATCTCTGAATTGACACCTCACATGTACGTATTTTTTTTTAAAGTAGACAACCCAGGGTATTCAATATGGAGTATGTCCAGTATTTTTTTTATTAGCCACCTAGTCACAAACACTGGCCAAAGTTAGCATTTATGTTTGTTTGTGTGTTAAAAATGCAAAAAACAATTATGAATGCTAACTTTGACCAGTGTTTGTGGCTAAGTGGCTACTAAAAAAGACTGAACATACCCCATTTGCAATACCTTGGGTTGTCTTCTTTTGCAATTGGTGTGCCATCAGGGGGGTTATTCTCATTCTTGGGCTACCATATGCTCTCAAAGTCAACGTAACCAATCTGGCGAATTTCAATGTGAAAAAAGGGAAAAATGTAACATGCCATATTTGACCCTGTAACTCTCAAAAACACTATACAACCTGTACATGGGGGATACTGTTCTACTTGGGAGACTTTGCTGAACACAAATATTATTGTTTTAAAACAGTAAAACGTATCACAACAATGATGTCATCAGTGAAAGTTTCGTTTGTGTGTTAAAAATACAAAAAAAGTCGCTTTCACTGACAATATCATCGCTGTGATATTTTTTACTGTTTTGAAACACCAATATTTGTGTTCAGCGAAGTCTCCCGAGTAAATCAGTACCCCCCATGTACAGGTTTTAGGGTGTCTTGGAAAGTTACAGAGTTAAATATAGTGCTAGCAAATTCTCTGAACTTTCGGCATGGGTTGTCAGGCAGGTACCCCAAATTGCAATCAATAACATTACTTAATTATATAAAAATATGACATAAATATGCACGTTGAATTTAGATATGTATACATATTTATATATTTGAAGTCTACATGTATATTTATGAAATTATGTAATTATGTATATGGACATATGTATATTTCGTATTATTTTTATATATATATATATATTTATATATATAATTTCATTCTAAGCGTATTTTGATATAAATATATATATTATTAAAATACAGTTAGAATAAAATTAGACACATATATATATTTTTGTGTTTTTTTATTTTATTATAAGTGTATTAATAAAAAAATATATATATATATATATATATCTCATATATGTACATATATTAATTTTTTATTTATGAAAAAAATGTTGAATCTATTTAACAGATGCAGGGAGACTGCCTGTCAGTTCAGGCAGTCCCCCTGCAGGCAGATGCCTGGACGCCTATTGCAGCCATGTGACCGCTCTGTTAGAGCAATCACATGGCCCTGGAGGCCTAATTTGTCGAGGGGGGACTGTATGGGCTATCAGACAGTCCCCCCAGACCGGGAGCAGTGCAGATCGGCAGGGGAATGGCGGAGATCGGTAAATAATAATTAACGTTATGACGGTTCAGGACAGTCATCAGTACTCAAGGGGATGTTTCTGATGACGGTCCTGGACCAACATTGGTCATCAAGGGGTTAAATAAATCTGTGTTGTGTCTACAATTGTTTGATATCCATGAGAGCAGAATATTTTTGTGCATTTTTCTTTTTTTTTTACTACAAAAGATTAAAAGATTAAACAATAAAGACAATTTTCTTTACTAAGGGTGCTAATATTAGTGGACGGTAGTGTGAGTGTTAGTTGTCATGAATTCAAGGTGATTTCAAATTGGTAGTTCTACAAGGCTTTGAAAATATTATAATTTTTTTTTTTTTTTACTTGCATGCATACTAACAAATATTTTAAAAAGCGTCAAATGCAGATCAGTTTAACTTCTGCAGACAAGTGCAATTTGTTTCTCTCTACAGCAAACCTATTTATTGATTGACATTCGGACAGAATCTGGTACATAATCGGGTGACATCATTTACCCTTCTGAAATGCTATGCCATATAACTTATAAGGATGGTTTCCCTTGACTAATTTATTAACACTAACTTTCTGGACCAGTGACCTTTTCTAGTTTTCCTTGATCTGTCACTTTTCATTGAATCAGGTTTAGCTTATTTTGTTATGCTACAATGCCATCTTCAGATGTTATCTCGTTTAAGGTTATTGTCGGTTTTTTTTTTCTTTTCAGATGAAAACATTGCTAAAAGTGTAGTCTTTACAGATATATACAAACTTGTACTCAAGGCAATTTTATTTTTCACCTGACATCTCTCTGAACTTCCTGTTTCTGTCCTTATAAGTAGTGAAGTCTATAAATATGACCAATTGTGTTTTTACTCCAAATTACAGAGCTTTAGACTAAAAAGAAACGTAAACAAAAAATTGAATCTGACTATGTCTGTTCAGGCATAATTTGCCTCTTTCATATTATTTGCACCCACACTGATTATATATAATTTTATTTAGGCGAAACATGGCTTTCATTTAACATCAAATATTTAGGTATGAAACATAATTTAATATGAATAACATTTTTGAAAATGGGAGAATATAAGAATTTTATAAAATGTTTTAGTTCTACGTGACATTTTAACTGTGAATGCCATAATACTGCTTGCTTTTACTGCAATAAAATACACATATTTGCATTCAGCGATGTCTAACGTGTAAAAAAAGTACCCCTATGTACAGGTTTTATGGTGTTTTGGGAAGTTACAGGGTCAAATATAGCATGTTACATTTTTCACTTTTTTCACATTGAAATTTGCCAGGTTGGTTATGTTGCCTTTGAGACCATATGGTAGACCAGGAATGAGAATTACCCCCATGATGGCATACCATTTGCAAAAGTAGACAACCCGAGGTATTGCAGTCTTTTTAGTAGCCACTTAGTCACAAACACTGGCCAAAACTGGTGTTCAAATTAGTTTTTGCATTTTTCACACACAAACAAATATTAACACTAAATTTGTCCAGTGTTTGTGACCAAGTAGCTACTAAAAAAGACTGGACATACCCCATTTGCAATACCTTGGGTTGTCTACTTTTGCAAATGGGGTATGTCCAGTCTTTTTAGTAGCCACTTAGTCACAAACACTGGCCAAAATTGTCGTTCAAATTAGTTTTTTGCATTTTTCATACACAAACAAATATTAACACTAACTTTGGCCAGTGTTTGTGACCAACTGGCTACAAAAAAAGACTGTATGCTGTAGATGAACATGTTCCCTTTCTCTTTATATCTTTACATGTTGCAGTTTGTAAGAGTTTTCAAAGTTCCCTCTAATGTTGCAACAACCCTTTACCACTGGCTCCGTATGCTACCAATTGGTCTCCTATGTTCAGATATTCCTCCGCACACTCAGCAAGTGACCCAGGCCTTTCTATCCTGCTATGGCACTAAGCCAACAGAGTCAAGCTACAGAAGGATCCCTACCAGAGGTGCCCAATGTCTACTGTAAACGTAGCATCGCGCTACTAAGCCTATGGGCACCAACCGCTGCGTATTTGTGCCCCCCAGGCCCAGCTTGATACCACCCCTAGATCGAGCGGGAGTGGGCTGAACAGCTCCTGTAAAGAATTTAAATTGTGGTGTTCTCCTAATTGTATTAAAATTTGTTCTTATGACTTATGTTATGCCTGCGTCATAATGCTAAATACATGTGACAATGTTATCATAAAGCAGTACCCACAAATAAAGAATTGAAAAAAGAAAAAAAAACACTTCTTCAGGCAGAGAATTCCATATCCTTATTGTTCTTACGGTAAAAAAAAAACCTTTCCTTTGCCTTAGACTAAATCTTCTTTCTTCCGGTCTAAACGCATGACCTCGTGTTCTATGTAAAGTCCTGTTTGACGCATGACCTTGTGTTGCCTCTGAGTCTAGATCAATGTAAACTAACTGGCTTCCACGATATGCCTGTATCTGTTTTTAGATGGTGGGTTATTTTGATATGCTAATGACCATTAGCATTCAAGAGAACCATTGCATTTATTCAGAGATGAATAATCTTGCTTCCTGTGACAAAAGTAACGTTGTCACTGGTTCTTGGAGGGGCCTGCTGGCCAGCCTCTTGCCTCAGGACTATGGGACCTGCAATATACCTTGCCCAATGCACTTTAAAAGGCTCTTGGTTAATGGAAACGATATACTTTTGTACTCCAGACAGAGAGAGCGACCATTAGGACTAATTCTCTGGAACTGTTTTGGGCATGGGACCATGTGCACGGTCGGTCAAAAATAAGACTTCCAGGAAATTCCTGAACCCCTGAACTGATCTGGGTGATTTTTGGATATGTTGTTCGCCCAAATCAGGGCTATCAGGGAATGTAACATATGGGAATATGTTGTGTTTGGGGTACTTTTGTGGTTTTGTAAAATGTGTTTTTTCTGCCTGCAGATAATTGGGTTAATACAGTATCTGACTCAATTATCACATACGCAGAGGGGAGGGATTATATGTTTGTTATGGGAGTGTCGTACATTTAATTACTGTTCTGATTGGTTTGTAAGCTTTCTGTCCCTGTCCCCAACAAGGTCCATGTGGGCGTACACCTTGCTTGGGGACTTGCATAAAAGGCCAGCTGTGGCTTCCATTAAACAGAATGCCTTACCCCTTCATGAAGTCTTGGCTCATGTTTGGGGGATTGGAGAACTACATACACTCTTGGGATTTATATATCACAATACTCTCCTGAGTATAATCACTAGCTCTTCTAAGAGCTGTTCCTGCTATGCTCTCTGGACTAGGAGAGGTCTACCCACTGGATCTTGGTCTTGGTTCCAGGGTGGGTGGAGAAACAGCGAGACCCAACCAAGCTGCGGTGGTTCGTGGGGTTTACGGTGGTTATGGTGTTCAAGTGCAATGCTTATGGTACTCGCAAGTACTAGGAAGCAGCGATTGATGGCGGTACCAGGTCAGGGTGCAAGGCGGTCCGTCACACTTCCCTTTGTGCAGATTTAGAATTGGGAAAGCTCACTCTACAAAAATATGGCTAGCACAGCTTAAAGGACCACTCTAGGCACCCAGACCACTTCAGCTTAATGAGGTGGTCTGGGTGCCAGGTCCCTCTAGGATTAACCCTTTTTTTTTTTATAAACATAGCAGTTTCAGAGAAACTGCTATGTTTATACTGAGGGTTAATCCAGCCTCCAAAACCTCTAGTGGCTGTCTCACTGACAGACGCTAGAGGCGCTTGCGTGCTTCTCACTGTGAAGATCACAGTGAGAGTACGCAAGCGTCCATAGGAACCATTGTAAATGCTTTCCTATGCGACCGGCTGAATGCGAGCGCGGCTCCTGCCGCGCATGCGCATTCAGCCGATGACGTCGCAAGGAAGAAGGAGAGGAGGAGGAAAGCTCCCCGACCGGCGCTGGAGAAAGAGGTAAGTTTAACCCCTTCCTCCCCGCAGGGCACCCTCAGGGTACTCTAGTGCCAGGAAAACGAGTATGTTTTCCTGGCACTAGAGTGGTCCTTTAAGCTGTTAGAAAGGATTGTTAAGTCCATTGTATTAGTCACAAGTAAGAAGTGTGACATATCTATGGAATGGAAAAATTGCGACATATCTATGGAATGGAAAAATTGCGACAAAGTCATAGATGCAATTTTTAGTTCTGTAGCAAGCACAAAAGAGGAAAAACTATGAAAAGTTTCTATTTGGATTGATGTTGGTCTGGAACACAAGGGGGTGGTCACTTATTGTTTCTATAGATATGCCCTCCCCTCTAACTATGCCTACCTCTACCTATACCACTTATGGACCGCCTTGGAAACCTGAGGTGAATCCAGGAGGTATAAATCTAACTGATGTGTAATTGTAATGTGTGCTTACAAGGGGCCAAGATCTAATTTTGTGTAAGTTGCCATGTTTCCTTGCCAGAACCCCCCACCCCCTTGGCAGAAGACACGGTAATTAGGACTTCTGTTCATTTATCCTTTTTATTTCTTATTTGGCGTAAATAATTTGTCATCTATTTTTTGTATGCACAGTTACTATTGTTTGAAATCACATGGGTATTGTGGTAAATTGCATTTTGTGTATTTTTTATTTTTTTTTGCCTAATTTACATGAGGTACCTAGGCACCTAATTTAGAAATTTTCTTTGTGGTGGCAGTAGCATTATAAAATATTAATATTTATATTACCGCTACTCCTCACAAGCCGACCGTTCTTATGACCTGGACGTAAAATTAACTGGTTGGAAAGTGAGGATGCGCTAGTTCAGGGACATTTTCCCAAACATAGACAACCGAGTAGAGCAAATCAAAAGGATTCTCTGCTCTGATGAGTTTTTCTATGTTTGGAGAAATGTAACTGAACGCAGACCAGCTCTCTAGCGTGGGGAATCCCTTGAATCCCCACGTTAACCCCTTAAGGACCAAACTTCTGGAATAAAAGAGAATCATGACATGTCACACATGTCATGTGTCCTTAAGGGGTTAAAGAGCTGGTCGTAAGTGCGAGCCGTCATAAAATGAGGGCCACCTGTATTATAATTAAGTGTGTGGAGTTAGGGGAATTTTAGTATTATTTCCGGTCTAGTGCTGACAAATGGTGACGGTTAACCTTCTCAACACCAGATCTATGTCGGGTGCACACTTGTAATAGGGTCAGGTCTCAGGTCTGAAAAATTATTTTTGCTCACTTGTATAGGGTAAAGGTTCTCTCTGTAATGGTACAACTGTCGGCATTCCAGATGTTGTGGACTGCATCTCCCCTGGTGCTTTGTCAGAATTAGGGGAGATGTAGTCTTTAACAGGGCCGAAGGCTGCCTATCCCTGACCTATACAATTTACATATCAGACTTATCTGCCTACAAGGGCAGTCCAGATCAGAAATGCTGCCAAGGTCCATGAAGAATACCAGTATTGTAGAAGAGGGTTACTCCAACCATTTACAGAGGGGGACCTTTTCTGTGTAAAATACTCTGAGTTAGGTCCCTCAAAATACATTTACTTGCTTGCAGGGGCGTACCTGGAGCATTTGGCACCCGGGTGGATCCTTTATTTGACACCCCCCTCAACTTTAAAATGTAAAAAAAACAACCACACATTTTTTAAATGTATTTAGCACTGAGCAGTGTTTGTATATTTTTAATGTAAGCATGTTTTTGTATGGAGTATGTGTGAGTGAATGTACGAGTGTGTTTGCATGTACTGGCATTTAAATGCAGGGTTGTATTTGTGTGTAGTGTAGATGAAATGCTGAGATGTATGCACATATACACATATACACATATGCTCACATATACACACACTGGCACACATACAGATACACAGACACATAGGTACACGCATGCAGTTACATAGAAACACAGTCATACACAGATATAGACAAATACTGACACACATACAGATACACAGAGAGACAGACACATACATACAGATACACAGACACACCGAAACAAACACAGACACACAAACAGATACACATACAGATACAGACATACAGATACACATGTATAAATGTGTGTTTGCGTAGTAGATGCAGTGTATGCAGGGTGTATAGTGTATGCAGCTTGTGTGTATGGAGTGTGTATAGTGTATGGAATGTATATAGTGTATGCAGCTTGTGTGTGTGTTGTGTGGAATAAGTGCTGGGAAGGTGAGCAGTGTGTATGGTTTGCTCCTCCCTGACACTTAGGTGCCCGTCCCGTCATCCTGACGGGTGGTTCTTGTGTCCGGTGGCACAGCTTTAGATGGGCAGTGAAGAGGGCCCACGCTCGTTTCCCATGCAGCAGCAGCAGCAGGGTCCTCTGTTCTCGCGATCCGCGATAGTGTTGCCGCGGGTTGCTATGGCAACGCTCTTGCATATTGCGAGAACAGACGACCTGCTGCTGCTGGATGGGAAACGAGCGTGGTGGATACTCTCGTAAGCGGCCGGTCCCTTTGCATAAGACACAGGGGTGGCAAAATGCCACCCCTGTGAAATTGCGCCCCGGGCACCCCCCTAGTGAGTGGCACCCGGGGTGGACCGCACCCGGGGTGGACCACACCCACCCCCTTAGTACGCCACTGCTTGCTTGGACTTCCACACCCATCCTGACATCACAGGGGGCCTCACGGGGTACAATCACAGGCTTCTGATAATTGACACTAGGCAGCCCTCAGAACTGATATTGGACAGCCTGGAACAGCGTGCCATGGGCTAAGAAACATGTGCTGGGAGTGCAACTAGCCCTTGCACACAATTCTAAATAACTCAATGTGCAGAGTTTCAAGCAGAAACACTGCACATACAAATATACAAAATTAAAGGACCACTCTAGTGCCAGGAAAACATACTCGTTTTCCTGGCACTAGAGTGCCCTGAGGGTGCCCCCACCCTCAGGGACCCACTCCCGCCCGCCTCTGGAAAGGGGAAAGTGTTTAAAACTTACCTTTTTCCAGCGGTGGGCGGAGAGCTCTCCTCCTCCGATCCTCCTCTTCTCCTCCCCGTCGGCTGAATGCGCACGCGCGGCACGAGCTGCGCGCGCATTCAGCCGGTCACAAAGGAAAGCATTCATAATGCTTTCCTATGGACGCTTGCGTGCTCTCACTGTGAAAATCACAGTGAGAATCACGCAAGCGCCTCTAGCGGCTGTCAATGAGTCAATGAAACTGCTATGTTTATGAAAAAATGGGTTAACCCTAGAAGGACCTGGCACCCAGACCACTTCATTAAGCTGAAGTGGTCTGGGTGTCTAGAGTGGTCCTTTAAAGCGGCACTGTCACAATGAACTTACCTTTCTCCTATTTATTTCCTCTTCTCTTCGTCTCTCAGAATCTGTTCTTTTTCTTTATTTCTGATCTAGTTTTATTTAAAATGTAAGACAAAGTGGGGACTACCGTAGGTTGTGCAATGTATTTTTCTTTGACCAAGGGAAGTCAGTTCCATTTCCTGTGTCAAGGAGGAGGGTGAGTATTTTATCTGGAACACAAGAAATGGAACTGTCCTAAAAAAAGAAAGTCAAGCATAGGAAAAAAAAACATAAAGCAAAGTAGTTCCTACATTGTCTTATGTTTTAAAGAAAACTAGAACAGAAATAAAGTAAAGAATAACAGATTCTGAGAGAGGAAGAGAAAACAATAGGAGAAAGGTAAGCTTGGCGTGACAGTGCTGCTTTAAGTTCTGCATTTAAACTCCCAACTTCTGCTGGGTGGGTACACATCAGCCCCAATACATACAATAAAACCAGGAAAAAAAGCTACTTGCACACTATCCCGAATCCATATGCACATTTAAATAACTTGAGATTTTTTAGTATAAATCCAATGGCCATTCACGTGTAAGCTCACCTGCCACATGAAGGTAAAACCTTGTTAGATGAATCCTTCACGAACAATTGACCTTGCTTCTTTCAGCTAAAATCTCTAATGACACAGAGGGGAATTTTTCTAAATGCTGCACATACAGATGCCTACCACCAAGACCATTTTAAATCACTGAAGTTGTCATAGAGGTTGGAGTAAACCTTTATTTGCTGATTAGCATTTCAGGATGTATGTATTTGGCTGTATTTTTCTTATTTTTAATAAATTCCTTGGGATTTCCTATTAGAAAAGCTACACACACCTTCCATATCGAGCGACTGACAGACTGCGAGATTATACGATGTGCTCCACCTATGACAGCATATAAGCCTAGATTTAAGCGGCGCAGCATCCTTATATTGGCATACGCAATAACAGAAGTTGACCGATGGATACTATATGACCGGGTGCCCACCACAACGGCAGTACCATTATATTGGATTTCATGGTAGTATGCTAGTATACCTAGGAGATTTTCCATGTACGACTTGCCCCCCTTTTAGTTATAACAAAAAAGTCGGTTTACATAACCGAACGAGCATTGACACACAATCACACGTACCATCAGGCCTATGATCCTGAGCTCACTCAGGAGGTAGACACCACCCCGATAACCCCATGACCGAAATGCGCTAAACTTTGCGTGTGACATAAATTACAATTCAGCATCTACTTGCTTATGGTGATACACGGTGGTTTAGGTCTCACCTGATATTCTCCTACCTGTCCAGGTTCAAAGGTTTATATACCAAGCGTTTCTTTACGTACATATCGCAGCCAACTGACCTTGTTGTAACGCAATCTTGGCCACTAGACACACTTGAAGTGACCTCGACAAGCTAAACGCAAACAGCATGCACTTAACTGCAAATGCATAAACATTTCACCGACTGCTCATAATTCCATGCTAACGTATTGCTCTACCAGATGCTGGCCAGAACTTCGAGGCATGCTATTGCTAACCCGTGCTGACCCTCTGATAGGCCAGTCACCATACCACTACACTACTACCTCCGCTCGCTCATCACCTGGCATGCCCAATGATACCCTAACTTGCTGCCTAACCTCCAGGGACACACCTAGGCACTTATGGTCACCACTGGTTTTGGGATCAAATGTTTAGAAACGTACCACCGTAACCAGACATTTAATGAGCAAATGCCTAGATCTCGAACCGTTAAAAGGTTACGTAGTAACTTTGTGCAAATCCATCATGCCATAATTCTGTTTTTCTATGACCATTACAATTGAGCCTGCTAATGCTGCTGTGGCAAAACTGTTGTACTCACCTGCATGTCAAAAATAAAGAATAAAAAAAAAGAAAAACAAGCTACACTGATGGTTGTTCAATGAAACAGGAACGTTTTGTTATTTTGTCCTAAATTCTAAAATGTACTTTGAATTCCTGGCAAATCTTAGTTTAGTGTACAACCCTCTCATCATTTAGTAGCATTTTAACATTATACAGGAAAAGCATACCATAAGGAAACTTGAGATATCCATGTTTCAGTGGTTATAACGATGACTCGAAGTGGCCTGGTTGACTGACTGTAGAGTGGTTCTTTTTAAGATTTTATTTTCTGGCAAGTTGGTAGCACACACACCACACAATAGTGGCATTTTAATGTGAAAGAAACATGGTGCACACCTATGATGGATTAATTCAATTATTTCTGCTTAAGTATAAGAGAGACGCATCTGTATTTTGTTTGTTTCTTACTGATTGAACAGCATCTCGTCTGATGGGAAGCAAATTTTAACTGCTGCCAGGACCCATCTTTTCTCAGTCAGTAATATGATCACCTTCATTTAACCTTCAAATTGTGTTATGAGCGTATTGAGGTTTCATTAAAAATAAAAAAAAGTAAGAAAGTAAGATGATAATGAGGTTTTGTGCCTATTAGTACAACACTAAGCATTTGCTTTTTGACAGTATCGATTGGGGCACTAAGGTCCTGTGTTTTCATTTCAGGCATTTGACAGGTGGGATGAGCAGCTGTGTTTCATTCTACAGCCCTCAAACATTTACATCATTTACAGGAGCGCACAGTGGCTCAAATTAGGTCCTCTGAGGTAACGATTCCTGGTATTAGTTGCTGCCATGCTCCTTCGTGACGACATTGTGTGATCTTGTCAGCCTCCATGTATCAATTAGTGAAGATTGCGTGCTTTATTGTTCATAATTGGTCAAAAGTGATGGACTAAGTATGATCTTGGTGTTAGCTGTCCACAACGTGAATTTATTAATGCACATTGTAAGGTATCCCTCCAAAATAAAGCAGCTGCCTTGTAAATGAATTTTATTGTAATAATACTACAAAAAACAAAACAAAAAACACACACAATGTTTTTGGAAGTAAACAAATCATTAATGTTGATATATTTAAAGGACCACTATAGTGCCAGGAAAACATACTAGTTTTCCTGGCACTATAGTGCCCTGAGGGTGTCCCCACCCTCAGGGTCCCCCTCCCGCCGGGCTCTGGGGAGAGTAAAGGGTTAAGACCTTTATTCCAGCGCCGGGCGGGGAGCTCTCCTCCTCCTCTCAGCCTCCGATCCTCCCTTTTGGCTGAATGCGCATGCGCGGCAAGAGCTGCGCGCGCATTCAGCAGGTCTCATAGGAAAGCATTTACAATGCTTTCCTATGGACGCTTGCGTGCTCTCACTGTGATTTTCACAGTGAGAATCACGCAAGCGCCTTTAGCTGGATTAACCCTATTATAAACATAGCAGTTTCTCTGAAACTGCTATGTTTATTAAAAAAAAAAAAAGGGTTAATCCTAGAGGGACCTGGCACCCAGACCACTTCATTAAGCTGAAGTGGTCTGGGTGCCTAGAGTGGTCCTTTAAGAAAAATTTAAGAAAATCTGTTGGTTTATGTATGGTTACTGGAAGCCGTGCATATTCACAATTGCTGTGTTACATCAATGTGAAGGAACGCAATATAATAAAGGTTGCTCTTTTAATGTTAAAAGTATATTTATTTTAGCATTACTTTTTAGTTTAGATTACCAAGCCCGCCTTTGTGGTAAAACAGTTATAAAAATAACTTGCCTTTGATCCTAGACAGTTTTGTCTCTGCAACCTGATCTTCCCACAGTGAGACCTCTTGTCCAATCAGATGCTTCTCATGGATGCATTCAGGACTACAACGCATTGTATCTGTGTATCTGGATGTGTCAGTATGTGTATCAGTGTGTTTTAGCAACTGTATGTGTGTCTGTGCACCTGTATGTGTGTCTGTGCACCTGTGTGTGTGTCAGTGTTTGCATCTGTGTGTCTGTGTATCTACATGTGTCAGTGTGTGTTTGTGTATCTGAATGTGAGTCATTGTTTGTAACTGTGTTTGCATCTATATGAGTCAGTGCTTATTTCTATGTATCCTCATGTGTGTTGGTGTGTGTCTGTGCAACTGTATGTCTGTAAGTGTTTGGATCTGTGTATATGCATATGCATGTGTATCAGTGTGTCTGTGCATCTGCATGTGTATCAATGTGTCTGTGCATCTGCATGCATTTCAGTGTTTGTATCTGTACATGTATTTGTGTGCCAGTGTGTGTATCTGTACATCTGTATTTGTGTCAGTGTTTGTATTTGTGTGTCTATACATCTGTATGTATGTCAGTGCAACTGTATGTGTGGCAATGTTTGCGTCTGTGTATCTGCATGTGTGGCAGTGTGTATCTGTTTGTCTGTGCATATATGTGTCAGTATGTGTATCTGTAGCTACATGTGTGTCAGTGTGTGCATCAGTGTGCCTTTGCAACTGCATGTGTGTCTTTATATATACATGTGTCATTGTGTGAGTCTATCTGCATGTGTGTCAGTGTGTGTATCTGAATGTTTGTGTATATGTGTGAGTGTGTCATTGTTTGGATCGGTTTGTCTGTACTTCTGTATATGTGTGTATCAGTGTCTGCAACTGTATGTGTGTCTGTGCATTTGCATGTGTTTCAATGTTTGTATCTGTATGTATGTGTACCTACATGTATGTCTGTATATGCATGTGTGTTAGTGTGTGTATCTGTATCTGCGTGTGTTTGTATCTATGTACCTGCATGTGTGTCATTGTTTGCATCTGTGTGACTGTGTATTGCATGTGTAGCAGTGTTTGTATCTGTGTGTCTGTACACCTCCGTGTGGCAGTTGATGCATCTGTATGTGAGTCTGTGTGTGTGTTAACGTATGTATCTGTATGTGGGGCCGTGTTTGTATTTGTATGTGTGTCAGGTTATGTATCAGTGTGTCTGTGCAACTGTATGTGTCACTGTTTGAATCTATGTATCTGTATGTGTTTTATTTGTATCTGCACATATGTCAGTGTGTGTATGAGTGTTTGTATCTTTGTACCTGCATGTTTGGCAGTATGTGTATCAGTGTGTATGTGCATCTGTATGTGTCATTGTTTGTATCTGTGTGTCTATGTATCTGAATGTGTGTGAGTGTTTGTATCTGTGTGTCTGTACATCTGAATGTGTGTCAGTGTGTCTGTGCAACGGTCTACATCTATGTCTATGTATCTGTCCATCAGTATAATTGTTTGTATCTGTGTCTTTGTGTGATCTTCTGCATGTGTATTTGCATGTGTGCCATCTGTATCTCTGTGAGTGTGTCATATCTTGGATTTGTGTGTCTGTACATCTGTATGTGTCAGTGTGTGTATCAGTGTCTTTGAGTGAGTTTGTGTGTTTGTATCTGGAAAATTGCAGATGTGTCAGTGTATGTGTCAGTGTGTCTGCATTTGTGTCAGTGTGTCTATCTGCACAGTGAGAAGCAGGGAGAGCCTGGGGCAGAGGAGGAGCTGCCCCTGGCTCACCCTGCTTCTCACTGTGCAGATAGACACACTGACACAAATGCAGACACACTGCGACATCTGAAATTTTCCAGATACAAAATCACTCAAAGACACTGATACACACACTGACACATACAGATGTACAGACACACAAATGGGGCAGAGGAGGAGCATGGGAGAGCCTGGGGCAGATGAGGAGCAGAGTGAGCCTGGAGCAGAAAAACAGGGGGGTGTGGGGCAGAGAAAAACATATAAATTTGAAATAACAGCAACTATATTAAGAACAAACATTTTGCTGATATGAGGGGTACAATTTATGGAAATGGGCTGCCAAGTGAAAAAAGGTTGGGAACCACTGTTCTACATCATTCAAGTTAAGGGATAGCATCTATGCATGAAAGCCACTACACTTTGTTGTAGTGGTTTTAGTGATTAGAGCTTCCTTTAATGCAATATGTTTATATGTTGCTTTACTCGTTTAACATAAGTGTATCTGTCATATAACAAATTATCTGTCTGTGTGTGTAATGTCATTGGTGTATTCCATCATGTTGTTTAATGAATTAGATTAAGTTTACATTGTGTGATGTGGATTATTTTGTGTTCCTTTTATATACCTAAATATATACCTAAATATAAGATTATATACAATCCTTATTGAGAGGTTGTTTTCGATGTGCTGCACCACCTGCTCCCTGGTTATATTCAGGGAAAATGAATATAGTATTAAAATACATTCTCAAGTTAATGTCCCTGCTTTGAGATGTAAAAATGTTATTTAAAATTACAGAGCATTTTAGTATTCCACTGGCCCCAATATTCTGAAGTTTAATTTGTGTTCTCCAAGTTCCATGTAATGAAGTATACTTAAACACTTTTGTTGTTGTTGTTGTTTCAGTGAATATGAACTTATCCTCTAATAAGAGTTTTAAAGAACTCATTAGCCTCCTCTTTGTCACCTCATTTTCTAGTCAGGGTATCCTGCAAATGTTTCCAAGTTGGGCCGGAAACATTCTGATTTATTCAGTGTAATTTGTTTTGTACCACCTTGGGACATAATTCATCTTTTGACAAACCCTCTAAAAACCACAGAGTGGGTAATTATTATTGTGAGTATGCACACTGTGATCATAACAAGAGATAAACAAGAAGTAATTATGTTAATATAGTATTAAGTGGTCATTGGGCGATAATATATTCTAGTTGAGATTTTATGTAGATTACAGATTTTCTTGAATGGAGGACATCAAATATATTTTGACAGGAGATTGTGCCATTTAAATTGAAAGTGGCCTCTAGGATTAATGACGAATACAAACCCTACTTCTTCATACAGTGCAATTAAATTTAATGAAATGTTTGGTGGTTGTTGATTATGTGGTTATGTAGAAATAACTGGAAATAAACCAGTCTGATCTAAGGGCTTATTAGTGAAAAATATATTTAGTTGTTTTAATGAGACATTGTTTAAACAGGTCACAAAAGTATTGTTTATGGATGTCAAGCATTGCATTCATAGGAAAATGAATATTATTTCTTTATATTTGTAAGTTTGTGCTTATTTCTGTTAGGTGTTTTGAGAGCAGCACATTATTTTAACGGTGTTTTGTAATGCAATCTTGTATTTATGTGAGTGCATATATAGGACTTGCTCAAAAAGTTGATAAACTATAGAAAAATGTCCACGTTTGGAGCTTTTGTAAGGATATATGTCCTGTTTTGTGACTATTTGTTTACTGAATGTCAGTGACTTGTTGGTGTTCTGGTCTATGTATCTGCACGTGAACACATTTTTAAAAAATGGTTACTCCAAGCACCATGACCTTTTTAGTATTTTGAAGTATGCATAGTGTCTGGAGTCTGCATGTGCAGCATTTTGCTATGAAACACTGCACATAGAGAGATTAACTGCTAAGTTGCCAGAGATGAAACTACACCTACAGCAGCGTCACTTAGGTGTCATCATCAGTCAGACGGAACTAGAATAAATTAATAGTAAATTTAATATTCTTATGCACAGAATTGCAATCGATGGCTGATAGCGGTCAACTGACACTATCAGCCAATACATGGCCAGCACGATCAGAATCCAGCTCTGGAAAATCCGGATGCATGACACAGCCAGCTTTAAATGAGACCAGGTTGCTGGCAAGAACCTAGGTTAGAGGGCAAAACATTACAAAATGGTTTGTCCCATTACTGAAAAAGGAGGTCAGGGTACTCCTATCATTACTACTACAGTGGCTGCTTGGAGTTACCCTGTAAATGCCGACATGATTTGTAACTGAGTCACTGTACTCCAATTGAGTACCTCCATTAGGACAGCTTCCTTGCTGCTAGCAGGGGATTCCTGGAACACTTCAGACCGAGTAACCGAAGCTGCACTGATTCCTCTACTCTACATAGGGCAACCGTGGTTCTAGTTCCCTGCTGTTGTTATAGCTCTGGAGCCCCTTACTCTTGTAAAGCAATGATTATAGCTTTTCCCCACCCATTAGTTGAGACGGAATGTAGGGGAGTAGAATGCAGCTTTATTGTACACAACACAGGCATTTATACACAGAGATGTGGATTCCCACACCAGGGGATCTTACATGCAATGCAGTGGCCTTTACAATAGTTCCAACCTGATGCCACTCTGTCTTGATTGAAACATACACAGCTATCCAGATAGACTCCTAGATGTGCTTTCCCAGACATAAAGCCAAGATGTACAAAATGACTCCCAAAGCCCCGCTTTCCCTAGACGGCACCTCCGCATGTTATATGTCCCTTTATAGCTCTTCACCAAGCTCTCTTCTTGTCCAAAAAGCGCCCTGATCTGAGAATCCGCACCCAAGTTTTAGCCTGCTAAAGTTTTCTCCGATCCGGCTCAGAGTTACAGGTGTTCGGCTGGTAAGTCCTGGTCTTACAAAACAGGATTCCTGGGGGCGTGGCTACCAGCGGAGCAAGGTGGACGTGTGATTCTTAGCTCCTGCACATGGGCTCAGAAAAAAGGCGATTAAACCTCAACACAGACGACCCAGACATACAGACAACCACTATGTCGCAACCTAAACAATAAAGGCAAGCCACCAAAGCTGAAAAACAGGGTTTTTTTTTTGGCCAAAACACAGCATCGGCTAAACAAGCGACCCAGCCACACCAACAAGATGGCGGGGAGAAATAGCATGACGGCAACCCCCTCACCGACCCGACAGATCCAACAATGGAGGAACCGGTCACTAAACAGTTCCTTTTGGAACAATTGGAAGCATTCTCCAGCAAAATGATGGCTGGCTGGAAGGCTGGCCTGTCAAGCTTAAAAAAATACATAGGAGACCTGCGTGCCAGAACCTCCCGCGTGGAAGAACGAATGGAGGAAACTCAAGGCGCACACAACCAACTAGCGTGCCAAGTAAGCACATTACAATCAACCGTAAGCACGATGGAGAACAAACTTATGGATATCGAAGATAGGGCGAGGAGAAATAATTTAAGGCTACGGGACATACCGGAAACGGTGGCTCCCGCGGATCTCCAGGCCTACTTGTATGAGCTCTTACACTCACTATCTCGAGACACACTGTCGGATATGCTGCTCTTGGATAGAGCCCACAGGTTACCTAAACCTCGACACCTATCGGAATCCATACCTAGGGATGTCATCCTGTGTGCCCACTACCACCACATAAAGGAACTTATATTGAAGCAAAGCAAAAACAATAAGAACATCCCCAACAAATACGCCGACATAAAAATATTTCCTGACCTGTCAGCAGGAACGCTGAGAAGGAGAAAGGATTTCCAACCCATTACCATCATTCTCTGGCAACACCAAATAGCCTACAGGTGGGGATATCCCCTTAAACTTCTCATCTCGAAAGACGGCACAACGAAGGCTTTACACTCACCGGAAGATGGAGAGAAGCTCCTCCGAGAATGGAATCTCCCTCAACCGAGCAAGCCACTAAGAGAAGCAGCCACGCTGCAGCCAGAAAAGCCATGAACTCATACCAGCCAAGTTGCACTACTAATATACCTCAGCATGTACTGGCTGGTAATTTATAGCAAAATGTTTTGTCTGTTATGTTATTCACCGTTTAGTTAATATGGTTTTATGCAATCTACCAAACAACCTTTAAGATACTGAACAAACCATACTCAAAGAACGCCAATGCACACCTACACCCCGGAACGCCGAAGCTTACACCCCAACTAGCATAAGTACACCCCCCCCCCTTATCTGGGGAAATTATTATAACACTCACCATCTAGAAAATGAGGGTTATGACATAACAATTAACCCTGCCTAGCCCGGGCGGGAAAATTATTTAAACACCGAGACAGGAATGAATGACCAATTAGCACCACTAAGCAGCAGGGTCGAAAAGACCAACAAGATGATAGTATAAATAAAAAAATAAAAAAAAAGAGGTATATCTATAAGTAATCCGTATGATGATGCCCCACAGGCTAGATGCAGCTGAGACTAGATAGCATATGCTAAGCAGGGGGACCTGAACCAGTTTTATTGCACTATGCCAATGTATATCAATGTTTCATGCAGATGTATACAGGGAGTGCAGAATTATTAGGCAAATGAGTATTTTGACCACATCATCCTCTTTATGCATGTTGTCTTACTCCAAGCTGTATAGGCTCGAAAGCCTACTACCAATTAAGCATATTAGGTGATGTGCATCTCTGTAATGAGAAGGGGTGTGGTCTAATGACATCAACACCCTATATCAGGTGTGCATAATTATTAGGCAACTTCCTTTCCTTTGGCAAAATGGGTCAAAAGAAGGACTTGACAGGCTCAGAAAAGTCAAAAATAGTGAGATATCTTGCAGAGGGATGCAGCACTCTTAAAATTGCAAAGCTTCTGAAGCGTGATCATCGAACAATCAAGCGTTTCATTCAAAATAGTCAACAGGGTCACAAGAAGCGTGTGGAAAAACCAAGGCGCAAAAGCTGCCAAGATGCCACTTGCCACCAGTTTGGCCATATTTCAGAGCTGCTACATCACTGGAGTGCCCAAAAGCACAAGGTGTGCAATACCCAGAGACATGGCCAAGGTAAGAAAGGCTGAAAGACGACCACCACTGAACAAGACACACAAGCTGAAACGTCAAGACTGGGCCAAGAAATATCTCAAGACTGATTTTTCTAAAGTTTTATGGACTGATGAAATGAGAGTGAGTGTTGATGGGCCAGATGGATGGGACCGTGGCTGGATTGGTAAAGGGCAGAGAGCTCCAGTCAGACTCAGACGCCAGCAAGGTGGAGGTGGAGTACTGGCTTGGGCTGGTATCATCAAAGATGAGCTTGTGGGGCCTTTTCGGGTTGAGGATGGAGTCAAGCTCAACTCCCAGTCCTACTGCCAGTTTCTGGAAGACACCTTCTTCAAGCAGTGGTACAGGAAGAAGTCTGCATCCTTCAAGAAAAACATGATTTTCATGCAGGACAATGCTCCATCACACACGTCCAAGTACTCCACAGCGTGGCTGGCAAGAAAGGGTATAAAAGAAGAAAATCTAATGACATGGCCTCCTTGTTCACCTGATCTGAACCCCATTGAGAACCTGTGGTCCATCATCAAATGTGAGATTTACAAGGAGGGAAAACAGTACACCTCTCTGAACAGTGTCTGTGAGGCTGTGGTTGCTTCTGCACGCAATGTTGATGGTGAACAGATCAAAACACTGACAGAATCCATGGATGGCAGGCTTTTGAGTGTCCTTGCAAAGAAAGGTGGCTATATTGGTCACTGATTTGTTTTTGTTTTGTTTTTGAATGTCAGAAATGTATATTTGTGAATGTTGAGATGTTATATTGGTTTCACTGGTAACAATAAATAATTGAAATGGGTATATATTTGTTTGTTGTTAAGTTGCCTAATAATTATGCACAGTAATAGTCACCTGCACACACAGATATCCCCCTAAAATAGCTAAAACTAAAAACAAACTAAAAACTACTTCCAAAAATATTCAGCTTTGATAGTAATGAGTTTTTTGGGTTCATTGAGAACATGGTTGTTGTTCAATAATAAAATTAATCCTCAAAAATACAACTTGCCTAATAATTCTGCACTCCCTGTAGGTGTACGAATTATGACTTATACCCACCCCTACTTCGGTTACACCACCGACTCCCTGAACCTGCAGCTTTAACCCGCAAACGCCCACAATAGGATACACCACTACTGCCCGAGGCACGCTATGCAAACACGACACAGGGGTAATTAATCTGGCGAACACCCCGGGGTCCCTCAAATAGTTTAAACAATGTAGGAGCCCAGGTAGCCTCGTTTGTGAGCACAACACGCATGCTCACCACACCCCAGGTACTAACAAGGAGTACCAAGCCCCACTTCAGGGCAACGTTGTATATAGTTGAGCTCTCACTGAGACTCATGTTTACCCCCCACCCATCCCCTACCCCGGTTGCAAGCCACCTGAACAACCACAGTGCTCATAAGTCTAAAAATACGCACAGGAGCTCAAAAAAATACTCGCCAGTCGTTCACCAATACGCACTACTACAGGCATGCCACAGCCAAATCTTGACAGACATTAGACTACGTCACCCAACGACCAACACAAAACCCACCTCAGACAAACCCCTTAATGAAAATCTACTCACATAATGTCCGGGGATTGAACTCCCCCCCCCCCCAAAACGCCAACTACTGCTAACAGAACTGAAAAAACATGATGTAGATGTGATATGCCTCTAAGAGACTCACTTCCAACGAACAAAAATGCCGTCCCTAGGCCTTAAACAATTTCCACACCAATACCACTCCACACATGATCACAAATCCAGGGGAGTCAGCATCCTAGTGCACAAATCAGTAGCATTTGAACCAATTCAAATAATCACAGACAGGGGCGAGGAGCCTGCATGCAGACCTGATCAGACGCCATATTCCTGAGCTCCTCTCGAGTTACCCTCAATCCGCCTAATACAGACGAAACTAACAATAATCCACCTTGGAAACCCACTCACCCTGAACCAGCAAGTTGCGCTGAGCCGGCTGATGCCTTTTTTTTCAGCCACAGAGGCGCCGCCGAGTTGAGGCCTACCGCCCGCTGTCAGCCACAGACCTCGAGACACTTCTGTGGAGAAACTTTGCTGACCAGCCAGGAGCAGAGCCACTGTCACACGAACCGGTCATGGGCCGCAGATCGCAGAAGCCGGCTACCGGGCCCACCAACAGAGACATCGGGGCCATGCTCCAAAGGCCGGCACGACCCGAACCCCCTCCGCCGCCGGAGGAATCTCAAAGTGAGGCCGAAACCGAGCCGGAGAGACCGGAGAGGTCGGAGAGGCCGGAGCGAAGGCAGCCAGAGGTGGCACCAGCCCTAGTGACAACAGTGTCCCTAAACATAGACGCCGCAGAAGACTCTGCTCCGACCACAAAGGGGGATCTGAAACTACTCATTGCCAGCATCCACAAACTATTGGAAACAGACTCAGCCAAGCTCAAAACTGAGCTGCGATAGATCAGAGAGACAGTGGGAGCAGTCGATGACAACGTGCAAGATGCACACACTAAGATCGCTGTGGTACAGGACACAATACTCCAACTCCAACGAAACCAAACAATCCTAATGGGGAAGCTTGCAGTTATGGAGGACCGACACCGCCGATCCCACATAAAAATCAGGGGGATTCCAGCCGCGATATCGGCAGAGGAACTACCCAACTATGTCCGGCGCCTCCTCATGACTATACTGCCCCCAGCTGTGGCCCGCAAAATGAATGCCGAAAGTATATACTGCCTCCCCTCGACAAACAACACGAAATCCAACTTAAACCGGGACGTTATCCTGAGATGCCACACAGTCCAGGACAAGATTCAAATCCTGCAAGCTGTAAAAGGCAAAACACCACTTACCTTTGAGGAATCCACCTTGCTATTCTTTCAGGACTTGTCAAGAGCTACCCTATTGTGGAGGAAGTCATGCGGACCCGTCACCACCCAGCTATGCTCGGCAGGCCTGCCATACAGGTGGGGAGCGGACAATTCCATCGTAGTCACACAAGCCGGTGCCGTGCACGCCCTACATTCCATGGAAGAAGCTGCACCATTTCTACAAAAACTGGGTATATCCACTGTACCAGCGACACCAGAACAACCCGCAAGATCCTGGGACCCGAACACAGTTATACCCTTCATCCCGCGCTCCCGAGCTGCACCACCACCTGTTCCATAGGACGCTACGCTGAGTACTGGTTCTGATCAGGAGCAGCTGTGGACATCAGTAACGCAGAAGGAACTTTAGATAATGACACTCTAACCTTTACTTCTTTTCTTTTAAAATGTTGTTTTTTGCCTGTATACATGTCTCTTTGTAAATAAGCTCAGCCTGCACCCTCCACCCCATCACCCCCCTAACTGCACCATGTAAACTAACCTTCATCCTTACCACTAGTACGGGGGATAACAGGTGAGGTTCCCTGACGTGCACTTCAATACACGAAGGCCGACCAAACATCTTTACTAGGACCATGGTCGGTTCCCACGCATCATATGACGTCACATCACCCCCCCCCCCCCCATGACCTCCTTTAGGTTATGGGCCAAACACCCGCCCGCATCAGCACAAAACAAGCCACCACACGACCGGGACTAACACTAGCCTAACGACTTGCACGAGACACCAACCGAGACTCAACCCGAGATGCGGGCAACCGATGTAACCGAGCCTGACACGACACGTATACTCGGGTCAATGGCAGCCAGCCTCATTCCAATCATACGGATACACCCCCAATGACTCAAGACCTCCAACACACCACAGAGCAGCTGACTTAAGACCACTGCCCGTTGGCATCACCGACACTTTAAACCCCTGACACCAAGGTTACCTGTGGATCTGACTAACTTGTCAGCAAACCTGACTTCCTATTAATAAAAATAGTGTTGATGGCAAACAAGGCATAAAGGACTCTAGCTATGAACAGCATGTAACGCAGGTCACCAATCTCACCCTGTTTCAGCATGATGTGCATTACTTCACTTGCTTATGAGATGTTATGTTATGTATTAAAAATGGTTTGCACCTGCCGTTGTGACAGGGCAAATTTGCATGTTAAACTTCAACACTGACAAAATAAAGAATTAAAAAAAAATAATAATCACAGACAGTAATGGGCGATATCTCATACTAATATGTAATCTTAACAATGTCACGTACACCATAGTCAACATTTATGCACCAAACGACAACCAGAGACAGTTCCTGCAAAGACTGCTAACTAAGGCGAGCAATATACAACAAGGCACTTTAATATACTGCGGAGATCTGAATCATATCCTAGACCCCGAAATGGACACAACACTAAATACAGCAAAACCTAGATCGAGATCTCTCACACCTGCGTGCACCCTACTAAATAAACTTTTAACCCAATTTAACTTATACGACGTGTGGCGCACGTTGCACCCCAGAGATAAGGATTACACCTACTACTCTCATGTGCACAAAACCCCTTCCAGGATAGATTACTTTTTTATAACTAGCACAGGGCTACCACAAGGGCACCTATGCACACATGGTGATGGTCTGACCATGCCCCAGTGATACTGACACTCACTGACGCTTTCTCATATAAAGGCAGAGGGTCATGGAGGTTAAACAACTCACTTCTTTATGACCAAGAATTCGCCTCCACACTGAACCAGGAACTCAAACATTACTTCGCCACCAACACAAATCCCCAAATCACAGCCCCGACCTTGTGGCAAGCACACAAACCGGTCATACGGGGACTACTGATCCGCAGAGCATCATATCTCAATAAGCAAAAGCGAGCAGCACTTATGAAACTGCTCACGGAGCTGAGAAACACCACCCAAACCTATTATCAAACACGACAACAGGACCTCCTGCCAAAAATCCAAACCATAACCACCAAAATCAATGAACAACAATTTAAAAAAACAGCATACGAGGGGGCGTGGCCTACAGCGCTAGTGAACGGACGCATCTCCCTTAAGCTCCGTTAGAGCCGGGGGAAAATCGACGAAAAAGCCGAAAAAACGAGCAATCACAACAACCACAACGACACCCCCCACATACAGAAGTTATGGGGCGCAAACATAAGAAGTCTCACCTCCAAGGAGCTCCCCTACAGCCAGATATTCGGCTCTCATTTGAGAGGCCGGCAGCGCGGCATCTGCCCAAAATGGCGCCGGAGGAGCATGGGACACCGGAGCCATCAGGGGCCTCCCAGGACGAGGACGACCCGATGAGCTCCCCCTGCTCGGGAGCGGAATCGGAGCGGTCAGAAACAGACGAGGATGCGACGCCCTCTACAAAAGGGGATATCAGGAGGCTACTGACAGACCTCCGGAAAGTATGGAAGGAAGACCTCCGAGCAGCCCAGGCAGAAATAGGAGAGATCCGTCACAGGGTACAGGAGATAGAAAGCAGAGAAGCCTCCAGGAATGAGCATATACAAGCCACTGACACCAGACTGGACAGCCTCTCTTCTCAGGTGCTACAACTGACCCAAAAGGTGACTACTCTAGAAACACGTCACAGAAGAAAAAACCTGCGCCTCAGGGGCATATCAGAACAGATACCTGATGAGACGATACTCACCTTTGTGAGGGACCTAATAGACACCATGGGCATTAGGGACAACGCTTCCCAGCCCCTTATCACCTCAACATTCAGAGTGAGAAAGTCAGCTGCGGCCCCAAAAGACGCGCCCAGAGACATAATTGCCATGACCCGCGATATTGCAGTGAAGGCGGCGGTTATGCAGCGATCCAGAGAACAGGGATCGGTACTATATAAAGGTCAGACGATCTCTATCTATGCGGACATACCATTCTCTGCCCTAGCGGAGAGGAGGAAGCTAGCCTCCACTGCCCGGCAGCTCCGAGAACACTCTATAAGGTACCGCTGGGGGCCAGGGGGGTCCCTAGTGATAACCAGCGGAGAAACGACAGCAATGCTGACGTCAACAGAAGACCCAGAACCGTTGATGCAGAAACTCGGAATCCCGACCCGAACACGTGCAAACACATCAGAGACACCCCTAGGGACACGCAAAAGAGATTGGGAGTCTACACCCAACAACGCCTTTGAGTCTAAACAGCAGGCTACATCCCCGAACCAAAAGGCACAGCCTTCGCAGAGAAATAAAGAGACGAGCACAAACGCACACAGGCACTCAGTTGGACACCTCAAAATCCAGAGACTCGCTAAAAGGGACTAGAACAAAATTGGTTAATATGCTGGGTTTAATATGGGAGATAGAGGGAGAAGCAGACACGAGACTGCCATCAAACGCACATCAGAGTGGTTTGCTACATCTAAGCTCTCCCCTGCTCTGCACCCCCCATACACATACATAGTCATACTGTTTTCCCTCTGACATATTGTTTTCCTTATGTAATATTGCTTCTTTACGCACATACATAGTCATACTGTTTTCCCTCTGACATATTGTTTTCCTTATGTAATATTGCTTCTTTACGCACTATTGTTTCCTTATGCGATAATATTCCCATGACTTACTTAAGCTAACACTGGTTCTACACACAATGCTTATTAACCCATGTTCAGTTAAACCGTGTTAAAATGATGTAATATAACTCCATTACTTATACATTGGAAAAGCTATTTTCAAGAAAAATTTCAATAAAATTTAAATTGAAAAAAAAAAAACAGCATACACCCTACAAAAATTTAAGATGACTCATTATGCGCAAGGAAACAAGGCCAGCAAACTATTGGCCAATATGCTACACAAAAAGCAATCTAATGCTAAAATCCCATATATCCTCTCCAAAGATAACCAAAAACTCTGGAACCCACAAGATATGAATAAGGAACTAGTGACCTTTTATAGTGCCCTATATAATCTAAAAGGAGACAAAAATCTATATCAACCCACCACATCAGAAATTGAGGGGTATTTGCAGCAGATACCACTACCAACCCTAACAAATGACCAAAAAAACGCACTGTCTGAACAAATCACGACAGAAGAATTGAAAGATACTATCTCCCGAATGCCCACAGGGAAATCCCCAGGACCGGATGGTCTAACGAACTACTATTATAAAACCTTCGCATCTACACTCATTCCGCACATACAACAAATGTTTCAGCACATAATTAGCACAGGGACAATGCCACAAGAGATGCTTGTAGCTCATGTAGCCACACTGCCCAAACCAGGGAAAACACCAGACAAGGGACAAAATCTACGCCCAATCTCACTTCTTGATACTGATGTCAAATTATTAGCAAAAATGTATTCCAACAGATTAGCCACAATACTCCCCAACCTAGTGCATGACGACCAAGTCGGCTTTGTGAAAGGTAGACAAGGCACAGATGGCACCAGGAAAGTTTTAGATCTCATATATAGCCTACAAAAACAAAAGGCGGGATGCTTATTCATGTCACTAGATGCAGAAAAAGCCTTTGATCGGCTAAACCGGGACTTCCTTAAGGCGACACTAAGAAAATTTGGGTTCCCAACAATATTCATGAATGCCCTGCAAGCACTCTATAGTAACCCTACCGCCAGAATAACCAATGCAGGATTTCTCTCAGACCCATTTAAAATCACGAATGGAACCAGACAGGGATGCCCCCTCTCGCCCCTTTTATACGTCTTAGCTCTAGAACCTCTTACAACCCTCATTCGACAACAACCATTAATTACAGGTGTCAAAACACAAAGTTAAGAACATAAACTCACACTATTCGCAGATGACATACTACTGACGATCCAAAATCCAGACACATCCTTGCCACACTTCCACTCCATACTAGAAACCTATAGTAAGATGTCCTACTATAAACTGAACATATCCAAGACACAAGCCCTGAGTAAGGGGCTCCCCTCAGAAGTAACCCACAGACTGAAAAACACATACACATACGACTTGAGAAACGATCACATCACATTTCTAGGCATACGTTTCACAAAATTACACACCGCATTATTCAATGCTAATTACGGCAGGTTAAGTATAGAAATAAAAAAACAGTTACAAGACTGGAAAACATGCTTCATATCCTGGTCCGGCCGTATAGCGGCAGTCAAAATGATAATCCTCCCTAAATTATTATATCTATTCAGATCTCTAATGATCCATAAACCCCCCGCCTATTTTGCCACAATCCAGCGTTGTGTAACCAGATTTGTATGGAATGTCAAGAGAGCACGCATAGCCCTAAAGGTCATGCAAATGCCACTAAAAGGAGGGGGCATGAATATGCTGAACTTCAAACAGTACTACCACGCAACAATACTTAGTAGTATCATTCAGGCGAGACCAGGGACACATGAACCACAATGGAAACACCTAGAAGCAGAATGGGCTGATAACACTAGCACTGACAACTTAGTGTGGATCCCACACAAAAGACCGCACATACCGGGCTGCCTTCCAACCACCACACTATCCCTGAAAACCTGGGACATGACCTGGACTACCCTCACAAATGGCTCACTGATCTCTAAAGCCATGCCACTTAAATCACTAGCGCATATCATTCCAGATTTTAACTACAGGATATGGGAAAGACACGGTATACGATTCCTACACCAGATGATCACCAATAAGAGTTTAATGACATTCACCACATTAAGAGACTCTCACAACTTACCAACGATAGCACATTACTCATATCGCCAACTGGCCTCGTGGCTACATACACAGTACCAGGAGAACACAATCGATACCAAAGAACAACAGATGACGGAATTCGAGACAATGTACATGGGAACCAAACCACCCCTGAAAACCATATTCTCTATTTACGCAGCACTCCCCACGAAACATGCACTGAACGAACACAGTTTTACTAAAGTATGGGAAAAAGAGATCAACAAGACATTCACTGAACCAGAATGGGAACGCATGTTTTTAACCCCCAAAACTTTCTCTCTTTGCTCAAAGCACGTAGAGCTAGCCAAAAAACTCATATACAGGTGGTACCTAACACCAGTACGGCTACACAAATATAACCCGGCTATCTCAACACAATGCTGGAGATGTAAAGTGGGAATAGGGACAATGGCACATATATGGTGGACGTGTCCACTCCTAGAACAGTACTGGAAAGACATAGCCAAACTCATCAAGGACAGCACAGGGAACGCACTACCCCATAAACTGGAACATTATGTACTCTTCGATCTCCCAGGGTCGATACCCAAACCAGATAGATACCTTATGTTTCATATAAATATAGTAGCCTTAGGCGCATTGGCGCGGAATTGACTCTCACAAACGATACCCCCTATTTCAATGTGTATACAGAATATAAGTCAATCCAGCCACTTTGAAACCACAATGAGGCGGCAAAACACACCGCCCAACAAGCACCATAAAAAATATAGAAAGTACTGGGAAACAGCCTGGGATAACTGGGAAAAGTACAAAGAGATACACCAGGGTATTGACTGTCATAGAGGCAACCCCATGACCAAGGCCCCAGCTCATAAAGAAACCTAGTTTACAACTATGTCCATTAGAGCATGGGGAAGTCGAACTAAACATTGTGACTAAGACTACACTAAATGCCCCAAAAAGGCAGAACTGTAACCCAGCTTAAGACTTATGCCACCTTATAGCATATCTTATCCATATTCTACCACTCTGAAACGACTAGATACATGGTATTGACCACAGCATTGTAAAATGTTTAAGCCTCCACACCATTTCATATATCATACTGCTCTAAGGCGATTAGATAAATGTTATTAACCACAGCGTAGTTAAATGTTTGAGTTTCCACACTATTTCATATAACAATATATTGCGCATTACCAAAACTGTACAAAACTGAAAAGCAATAGATATGTAATAATCTAAAATGTTATCAATAGATGTGTGACTCAGGACAACATGTAACACACTTACAACCCCCCCCCCCCTTTCTTTTTTCTGTACCCCCCAAGTTTCTGATAAATGACAAAACAATAAAAATTGTCAAATTTTAAAACAAAACAGGATTCCTTTAGCTCCTGGGAGAACAGCATGTTTTATATGTCCCTTGGTAGCTCTCTGTTGAGGGCTCTTACTGTCCAAAAAGTGCCCTGATTGGTGGTCAGAGCACTGATGGATATCCAATCAAACATTCACTCGAATGTGGCTCAGTCCCGATACGGCCAACAGTTCTAGTGCATTTCCGGAAAGGCACTATATGTGCAGGATGGGTCCAGGTGATCCCCAGAGGTCCCCAATTCTGGTTGGGAGACAAAGAAAGCATCCAGGGGTCTCCATAACCCTTTTTATAGTGAGAATAGCCATTTTTAGTCCTTTATGTCCATGTGGTATTGTGGTTCTGTGACCACTTTTATGATATATATGTGTTTGTGTGTGTGTGTACATATATATATATATATATATATGTGTGTGTGTGTGTGTGTATTTTTTGTAATTTATTTTGTGTATTTTTCTCTTTATTGCATGCTTGCCCTGCTTTGTGCACTAACCATCATTGGAGAAATAAATCAGATGAACAAAAGCACATCATCAATATTTGTTTCTCTTAATCTCTTTTACAAGGCCGCATTATATATATGTGTGTGTCTGACAAAGTAGGATGATGTATATTGGGGAACATCTGTGTGAAAATAACCATTAAGATTTATGACTTTATTATAACACAGATGCCAAAAAAAAATTATTTTTTGTCTCTCGAAATTCAAAAAGTTATAAAATAAAAATATAAAAAGATACAAATTAAATTGTATATTGATAGGTGATGAATCTGGTTAATAATTGTTCAATTTTGTCCAGGTGCTGCAATAACATTGTGTTTTCACCAAGTAAGTTTGTCTTATATTGTTTTGTTTTCCCTTTTAGTTGGAGAGACAGATCCAAATGCAGAATCAGATGCGAGAACGGCAGATGGCCATGCAGATTGCTGGGAGTCGGGAATTCCTAAAATATTACGGGACATTCTTCACCTTGGCTGCTGTTGGATTAACTGCAGGGTTTGTAGTCTAGTTGAAGAATAAATTGCATGCGTACTCCAGAAAAGCATAAAATAAACTTAAGGAGTTATTGCATAAACATGGGGGAGATCCGCAGTAAGATCTTTTAAAAGTAGTTCAGACAAATTATAACTGAAGATTTCTTAATACAAGAAAAAAGAACTGGGTAGCCTAGATTTGAATCCCAGTCAGACCACCTCACCTTAGAACTGGAAAACATAGGTTTGAATCACCTCACCTTTTGGTAAGACACTGAATGATATATGTTCACCTACCTCAAATTCTCATAGATTTTAAGCCTAGTTGAGCAGGGACTTCTTTACCTGTATGATTGTAAGGAGCTGTAATTGTAAATGTATGTATGAAGAAAAATAAATAAATCTGAGATAAGTCGTTGGTCATTTTCTATAATGACCAGTGTGTCCATGAGTAGGAGACTTTAGATGGTTGATACCTTCTTGAAAGTAGACCACTGTGGATATTGCCCTGGATAAACCTGTGGTTCTGAATTAATGGCGGACTCTGGGTGCCATTGGAAGAGAGTGCATCCCTTCCTTGAAAGTCAGACAGAGATATATTTAAAGGGACTCTCAGGTGCCAGGAAAACATATCCGTTTTCCTGGCATTGCAGGACCCTGCAGTGCCCCTCTCCCTCCCACCCCCTATCCCATGTTGCTGAAGGGGTTAAAACCCCCACACTGACTTACCTAAACCTAGCGCCGATGTCCCTCGTCTCTGGGTCGGGCTTTGCCCACGCTCCTCCCCAGGTGATGTCACCCGGAGGACTTAACCCTGCAAGGTAATTATTGCAGTTTATAAAAACTGCAATAATTACACTTGCAGGGTTAAGGATGGTGGGAGTTGGCACCCAGACCACTCCAATGGGCAGAAGTGGTCTGGGTGCCTGGAGTGGCCCACCATGCTTGTTGTTATCATGTGCACAATATAAATAAAGAATTATTTTAAAAAAATCAAAAAGTCTATATATGAGTCTAGTTGGCTGTGGTGCAAGTCACTCTTTTGTAACAGACTCCAAGAGTGAAACCTTTCTCCAGGGACATTATATTGAAACAGGTTGCATGGAAGTATCTTTTCTTATGTACTTAGTACTGAAGTTACTCTGGCAGTGTAACCATCATGTGTTATTTCTTTCTGAACAGGGCTCTTAAAAGGAAGAATCCAGCCTTCTTTATTCCTGTTGTACCTCTGGGATTTGTTTTTGCATACCAGTTGGATATGGGCTATGGGACACTTATCCGTAGAATGAAAGGTAATTGATGTTGCCATTATATCATTGTATAGATTCTATACATATATGTTAATAATGTTTAATAAGCTGTGAAAAGACGTCATTCTGTAGATGTTGCTTCCTCCACGGATAGCCATTACAAGATTAAAATGACAGAACCACTGCAACCAGACCACTTGCAAAATGTATGTTTCTAATGCAGTTAAACAAGGTAGTTAAAAAAAAAAGAAAAGAAATTGAAATCCCTTCATACATCCTCTTCATTTTCTGTAGCTGAACTGCCCACCCCCTTTCTGCCCTACACAAACTTCAACCGAAATGCATAATTATCCACACATGTATATAACGCACTATTCAAAGACACCAACTTGGCAACATATATATATATGCACTCACAGACATTCGTGCATTAATATCCTAATGAAGTGGTCTAGGTGCCATGTGCCCCACCCTTAACTTTGCAGTTGAAAAAAATTGCAGTTCTGTGGGAATGGCAATGTTTACGTGTCATAGTTAACATGCCTCTAGTAGCTGTCAATATGACAGCCACAAGAGGTGCTTCCTTAAAATAGAAAGTAAAACCCACCTATTTTAGTCAGGAGGCTATCTGATTGGTGCAGCACGGGATTTTGTCGCACATGCGCACTAGCCTACACAATGCTTTCTCATGAGAAAGCATTGGCTGAGATCATCAACATTGATGATCACAGCCAAAGAGGTGGGGCTTCACGAAGGGATAAAAGGTAGGTTCCGCTTTTAACAAGGATACTATAGCGTTAGGAATACAAATATATAGTGTTCCTTTAATGCCTGAATTGCTGCCTCCCCAAGAGCTGCTTGGGTTCAATGGACTTATATGTCAGCTCTGTTTAATTAAATGTGTGTTTAGTGAATATCCTCTAAACATATTTGTACCTATGAAAACAGATAGTGGTAAAACTATAAAGCCATATAACCTTATTAAATAGGTTAACAAATACTGGATCCTTTGCAAATTAGATTGTAACGGATCGCCTGGCACCCCGACTGGGTACCTCCGTTAATGGATACTCCTAGCGCTTCCTGAGGACTCCAAGCACTCTGGCAGACACCACAATCACCGAACCGATGCAGCATATGAATCTTCTCAAGCATAGGAATGCTGTAGACCGTTGAATAGGAACCATATGAATAGGCTTACACTCCTAGCAGTCAACTGGAACAGCATACAATAAATCCTCCCCCAATAATGAGACGACACTTCACTTTGAGGGTTAAGCAGGAACTCTGGACTGGCACATCCAGCCTGGCTTTTATTTCCATTTTACACATTTAAGCCTGCCCACAGGGGAGGTGTAAAATATCCAATAGCATAGATGTTACCTCCCACACATCTCCTCCCCTTAGATTAACACTTAACCCAATTACACATACAGTTAAAACATACTTTCTACCCAACTTTCATAACTCTAAAACCATACATCACATTCACATAAAAATACATATCCACAATCAATCCATTCAGGGGAACAACATATTAAAAAATGGCATGAATCAGACCAGGGGTTCAAAAGTTAGTAATAGTATCTTTTAAAACCCCTGTCAGCATGACTTTCCAGCTCAGACCGGTTACCTCCCACAATGCCTCACAATCCCTCCCCTCTGGCTTGGAGATAATTGAGGAAGGAATCTAATTATCTCCAAGGACTGAGGCAAAACTCCATTACCCACATGGCAGACAAAAAGACAGTAAAATACATAAAATACTTTAAAATACAGAAAGTTACTTTTACCCATAACACACAGACATTTCACATATCCCCAGATAGCTGGGATCTGAGCGCACAAAACTACCGAATAGCGCGCAGATCCTATTCACACAGTACAATTGCCATGGAGCTAAAGTCTTTCCCATAGTCTTTCATTATATGAATAGGCTCCATGGTATAGCTATCTGGGTTAACACATTCACATAAAGTCTGGTCCATAGTCCAAAGGCAAGAGGCGGGCAAGCAGCCCCCTCCAAGGACACGTGGCGAGGTCGGTTTCGCCACATAGATGAATGAAAAAAATACAATAATGTTGAACTTTAAAGAGTTCCAAGTCAGCATGCTTTTCTTTTAGTATCCATATTGAAAGAAGAAAAGGTTTTTGGACACACACAAGTGGCATGAGAGAGGCTCTTACACGGAGCCAAAACTTTGTCATTCTGTTCTAAAGTCTGCACTTTTGGGCAAACTCATGAGCGCCCTGATACCTTGTATTCTTTCATTATATGGATAGGGGCTTGTAGCCTCCCCAGTCTGTGAAGCACCACAGGATTAATCCTATTATTGTTTTAGTGAGTGCTGTTCAATCCTTGATACTGTTTCTTCAGTCTTCATGTGAGGTCCCTAACTTATATCTGACAGAAGGATACTGGACCCCATTGCAAGTCTTAAAGTAAACACACTGCTGACCACATTGGCTTTCCATTAGTTGCTTTAGAAATCTAAGCATTACGAAAAGGCTCAATTGTAAGGGTGGCACTATGACATACATGGCTCCCAGATTAGTGGGAGTTGCAATCCCAGGCAGCAGCCTTTTCAGCTGCCTTCATTAAAATGGCAGCAAGTGCTGTTGGGAAGTATAACTCCCACTAATTATGTTCTAGTCTGGCCGAGATAAGGGCCCCAGACTGTATGGTAGGGATTTATTAAAGGGACACTATAGTCACCAAAACAACTTTAGCTTAATTAAGCAGTTTTGGTGTATTGATCATGCCTCTGCTGTCTGACTGTCCATTATCTGCCAGTTAGGAGTTAAATCACTTTGTTTATACAGCTCTAGTCACACCTCCCTGCATGTGACTTACACAGCCTTACTAAACTACCGTATATACTCGAGTATAAGCCGACCCGAGTATAAGCCGACCCGAATATAAGGACCCTAATTTTACCCCCCAAAACTGGGACAACTTATTGACTCGAGTATAAGACTAGGATGGGAAATGCAGCAGCTACTGGTAAATTTCTAAATAAAATTTGATCCTAAAAAAATTATATTAATTATATTATATTATATTAATTGAATTTATTTACAGTGTGTGTATATAATGAATACAGTGTGTGTGTATGAATGCAGTGTGTGTGTATGAGTTGCAGAGCCTTGGTGGGCATTTTTATTATTATTATGTTTTTAATAATTTTAATAATTTTTTTGTTTTATTAATGTTTTTATTTTTTATTTTATTATTATTTTTAATATTTTATTATCTTATTTTATTATTATATTTATTTATTTTTCATCCCCCCCTCCCTGCTTGATACATGGCAGGGAGGGGGGCTTTCACTCCCTGGTGGTCCAGTGGCATTGGCAGTTCAGGGGAGGGGGCTGGCAGGAAGCACTTACCTCTCCTGCAGCTCCTGTCAGTTCCCTTCTCCTCCGTGCCGGTCCGGTCAGCTCCCCCTGTCAGCTCACACTGTAAGTCTCGCGAGAGCCGCTCTATGACCCCATGGCTCTCGCAAGACTTACACTGGGAGCTGACAGAGGTGCTGACCGGACCAGCGTGGAGGAGAAGGGAGCTGACAGGAGCTGCAGGAGAGGTAAGTAAACTCTCAATGTAAATTGCCATAATACAGACATTGACTCGAGTATAAATCGAGTTGGGGTTTTTCAGCACAAAAAATGTGCTAAAAACTCGACTTATACTGGAGTATATATGGTACTTATATATCATTTACTTCAGGGGAAACAGGGCTTTCATGTAACATCAAATATTTAGGTATGAAACATAATTTAATATGAATAAAATATTTAAAAAATGGGAGAAAATTAGAATTTTAAAACAAAATTAGTTCTACGTGACATTTTAACTGGGAATGTCATAATACTGTTTGCTTTTACTACAATAAAATATACTTATTTTTATTCAGCGATGTCTCACGTGTAAAACAGTACTCCCTATGTACAGGTTTTATGGTGTTTTGGGAAGTTACAGGGTCAAATATAGCATGTTACATTTTTCAGTTTTTTTATCATTGAAATTCGCCAGATTGGTTACGTTACCTTTGAGACCGTATGCTAGCCCAGGAATGAGAATTACCCCCATGATGGCATACCATTTGCAAGTGGGGTATTTCCAGTCTTTTTAGTGGCCTCTTCGTCAAAAACACTGGCCAAAGTTAGTGTTAATATTTGTTTGTGTGTGAAAAATGCAAAAAATGCAAAAAACGAATTTGAATGCAAATTTTGGCCAGTGTTTGTGACTAAGTGGCTACTAAAAAAGACTGGACATACACCATTTGCATGGTGTATGCAATCATGGTATGCCATCATAGGGGTAATTTTCATTCCTGGGCTACCATATGGTCTCAAATGCAACGTAACCAAACTGGCGAATTTCAATGTGAAAAAAACTGAAATGCAAGCCTTATATTTGACTCTGTAACTTTTGAAAACACAGTAAAACCTGTACATGATGGGTACTGTTCTACTTGGGAGACTTCGCTGAACACAAATATTAGTGTTTCAAAACAGTAAAACGTATCACAACATTTATATTATCCGTGTGCATTTGTGTGTGACAAATGCAAAAAAATGTACTTTCACTGACGATATCATGTAATACATTTCACTGTTTTGAAACACTAATATTTGTGTTCTTCTGAGTAAAACAGTACCCCCCATGTACAGGTTTTATGGTGTCTTGGAAAGTTACAGGGTTAAATATAGTGCTAGCACATTAAATTCCCTGGACTTTCGGCCTGGGTTGTCAGGCAGGTCCTGCAAATTGTAAGTAATAAAACTACCTAATTATGTAAAATATTACATAAATATATACATAGAATTATTATATATATACACGTGTGTGTGTTTATATATATCTATATATATATATATATATAGATATATATATATAAACTTCAAAGAAATGAGAGCACTCACTGGATTTAGAAAACTGTATATTCAAATACTAGGCAAACAAATCAACGTTTCGACCGTCAAGCGGTCTTTATCAAGATGCCAAATCAATGCAAAAACAGACAATATATAGCATGTCTAAAGATAAACTTACCCTATCACCGTGTAAAACCCCATTACTCCGACATGCCCCTCGGACCAGCGCCAAAAATCACGTCCTAACGTGCGTGATGACGTCATGTCATGTGATCGCAACTCTAACAGTTGCCTAGTTACGGCAACACAATGTGACGTGAGGTCATGTGATCGCAACTGGTGTCAGTTGCTTAGAAACGGCTAAATACTATGAACTATAGTGAAATGTAAATCGGAGAAAGATAAAAACATGCATGGAGGATAAAAGTGTTATTCAATTGCTGAATTAAATGCTATAATGTATGTTAAGAAATATGATGAAGGCACATGAATAGCAAGGTTAGAATAGAAAGGAAATGGCTCATGAATGTGCAAAAATGTGTGGAAATAAATAAAGAAATAAAGAAAATATAAATAAAATTAGAAGAGGACAAAAGAATAGGGTATATAAACACAAGGTCAAAACCACCAATAAAGAGGAAATTAATCCCATTTTCAATCGATCATCCAAAATTCTAAATTCTGATCACATCAATGTATTATCCAAAGGACTCACATTTGTACCCACCTCCAAACCAGAGCAGTTCAAGATGGATATTGAATTATTTGAGATCAACAGAACACTAAATATACAAGCTCTACAAAATACGTTAACACCAAGAACAGGCTCTCAATTCAAAGTAAAAAGCATATGGGAACCCAAGAATGTTCATCATTCAATCAAAACTTTTTCAACTATCCTCAAAACGGATATGAATAAAATTATGTCTCAACAAGTAGACAGGCCAGATAATTTGACACGCACCGAAAGAACTGCCCTAAAGGATCTGAGGGAAGATGACACACTAGTGATCCGATCTGCAGATAAAGGGGGAGCCATCGTCTTACAAGATTACACCGACTATAGAACAGAAATCCTGACACAGCTGTCTGATGTTAAGACATATAAAAAACTAACTTTTGATCCTACAGATAAAATCAGCACCAAAATACACAATTGGATTCAGCTGGGCGTTACAGCAAATTGGATTGACCACCACACGGCAGAATTTTTACTAAACAAACATCCGAAAATTCCGATATTGTACACCCTACCGAAGATGCACAAAGACCCACAAAAGCCACCGGGCAGACCTATAGTATCTGCTCAGGGAGGAATATTGGAGCCAGTAGCCAAGTTTGTAGATTTCTTTTGTAAACCCACAGTGGCACAATTACAAACATGCTTAAAGGATACTCAAGATTTTCTCAACAAAATCAAAAATTGTAAGCTCTTAGATTCTCAGTACATTTTTGCTACGGCAGATGTCAAGAATCTTTACACTGTGATTCCACACACAATGGGCATCGAAGCAATGCGCGCTCTCCTGACAAAATCAGAAGTTTATGAAGGACCTCCGATTGAATTTCTACTTGAGGGATTATCTCTAATGCTGTCTAATAATTATTTTCGCTTTGAAATTTTTTTTTATATCCAGGAAACTGGCACAGCAATGGGATCAGCAATAGCGCCAACATATGCCAACAGTTTCATGTTCGCATATGAAAATACGCATATACTTTCTAAGTATCAGGAGAAATTGATACAATACCACATATTTGTGGACAATATTTTCATATTGTGGAAAGGCACGACAGATGAGCTGGAAATTATGGTGGAGGAACTTAACAATCTTGATTCACCAATCAAACTAAGTCTCACATGTGATACTGAAAAGATTCAATCTTTGGATGTTGAAGTGTATCGGAAGGATCAAGGTATATCATATCGGTTATACAGAAAACCATTGGATCGCAATACTTTATTGCATGCAAACAGTTCTCATCCAAACGCTTTGAAAAACTCCTTGCCTATCTCACAATTTCTCAGAGTGCTAAGAAACAATTCAGAAGAAACCACTTGTAGCATTCAACTTCAGGACATGACAAGTTCCTTTTTGGAACGGGGATATAAAAGAAAAGTCCTACAGAATTGCCTTGAAAAGGCAAAAAAAAAATCTTTAAAGGAATAGAAACTAAACAACAAAATACCGCTTCGAGGATCACGATTCCGCTACTGTTCCACTCTGAAAGTCAAAGGTTTTCACAAAGAATCAAAAAAAGATGGGACATTTTGTCCTCTGACAGAACATTGAATCCCATCTTTACACAACAACCACGCATTGCATTTGCACGTAATAAGAACTTAAAGGACATCTTGGTGAGAACTGACATACCGAGTTGCTACATCCCTCAAAAGGAGAACATAAAGAAAGGTTGCTTCAAATGTTCAGGTTGTGTCACCTGTGGTCACATGTTGACAGGATCTTCGTTTGCACATCCACATACAGATAGACGGATTCAGATCAAACACCGTTTGACCTGTTTAAGCGACCATGTGGTATATCTGATCTCCTGCCCTTGTGGCAAATATTACGTAGGCAAGACAGATATGACAGTACGAGATCGTATTAGAGGCCATAGATCGGGGATCATGAGGTCATTTCGAGATGGCAAAACAGACAAACCGGTGGCGAAACACTTCCTTGAACTTCAACATCGTTTACCAACTCTCAAGTTTATTGTCATTGATCACATTCCTCCTTTGGCCAGAGGTGGTGACAGATCAAAGACTCTTTTGCAAAGAGAGACGTTCTGGATTCATTATCTTGATACGGTTCAACCCAAGGGACTGAATGAATACAATTGCTTTAGTTGTTTTTTAAACACTCGTTAGTATATTTCTGTACTTTGTCGGGGTTTCAAGCAGTCTTCAGCCCTATTCTCTTATGGAATGTTTATGTTTAACTTTATTTTGATTATGATTTTGGAATTTTTGGATATTAATAGAGAAAAAATGGTTCGCATTGCAAGTAGCATCTTGCCCGATTCCCATATTTATATAATATATCTCTTGTTAGTTAAGTTCTCTATGGGTTAACTTGAAATTCATTGTCACTACACACAAGTTTTGACATCAGTGTGGTGTTGGCTAGCAATAGCCTTCTTAGACTACTTTGGAAGTGTTGCTCTTTGTTAGATCACTTTTTTCACTTTATTTTTACATTTCACAAGTTGTGGTTTTCTTTGTTCACTTACTTGGTCACTGCACTCCTCTGATAGGGTCTTATCTTACATATGCATTCATACACTTGCAGTCTCACACATTTTACATTATAGGTGCATTCTAGTCACCAGCAGTATCACACAACTCAGATCACACCGGTTACATGTTCTTCACTTATTTTGTCCACACTTACACACAGCCTAGTTATTATCTTGTTTCATTTTTTTTATTTATTTTATTTATATTTTTTCATTCATTTTTAATTTTTTGTATTTTGTATTTTTATTTTTTTTATTTTATTTTTATTTATTTTTTCTTTATTTCTTTCCACACATTTTTGCACATTCATGAGCCATTTCCTTTCTATTCTAACCTTGCTATTCATGTGCCTTCATCATATTTCTTAACATACATTATAGCATTTAATTCAGCAATTGAATAACACTTTTATCCTCCATGCATGTTTTTATCTTTCTCCGATTTACATTTCACTATAGTTCATAGTATTTAGCCGTTTCTAAGCAACTGACACCAGTTGCGATCACATGACCTCACGTCACATTGTGTTGCCGTAACTAGGCAACTGTTAGAGTTGCAATCACATGACATGACGTCATCACGCACGTTAGGACGTGATTTTTGGCGCTGGTCAGAGGGGCATGTCGGAGTGATGTGGTTTTACACGGTGATAGGGTAAGTTTATCTTTAGACATGCTATATATTGTCTGTTATTGCATTGATTTGGCATCTTGATAAAGACCGCTTGACGGTCGAAACGTTGATTTGTTTGCCTAGTATTTGAATATACAGTTTTCTAAATCCAGTGAGTGCTCTCATTTCTTTGAAGTTTATATTTTGCACTGAGAAGCACCTTGGTCTGAATTCTTCTGAGATCTTCTTTGGGGGAAGAGTGCCAGAACTTGTAAATATTTGTATGTATATATATATATATATATAAATTATTATTTTTATTTATATATAGGTACCATATATACTCGAGTATAAGTCGAGTTTTTCAGCACATTTTTTGTGCTGAAAACCCCCCACTCGACTTATACTCGAGTCAATGTCTGCTCATTATAAGCCCGGCGGTCCTGTTGGGGGCTGTCAGGAAGCTGTTACTTACCTTCACAGCAGCTCCTGTCAGCTCCCTTCTCTCTCCTCCGGTCCGCTCCCACTGCAAGTCTCACGAGAGCCGCGGGGTCAGAGCGTTGCCACGGGTTACCACACACACTGCATTCATACACACACGCTGCACTCATACACACATGCTGCACTCATACACACACGCTGCACTCATACACACATGCTGCATTCATACACACACTGCACTCATACACACACACACTGCATTCATACACACACACACACTGCATTCATTATATACACACACTGTAAATAAATATTCAATTAATATAATTTTTTGGGGATATAATTTTATTTAGAAATTTACCAGTCGCTGCTGCATTTCCCACCCTAGTCTTATACTCGAGTCAATAAGTTTTCCCAGTTTTTTTGGGTAAAATTAGGGGTCTCGACTTATATTCGGGTCGACTTATACTCGAGTATATACGGTATATGTATAATGATATATACGTATATACTTATATATATATTATTTAGTTCTACGTGTATTTTGATATCAATATATATATTCATTTTTAAATACAGTTAGAACGAAATTACACCTATACATTTTTCATTTTTTTATTTATTTTATTTGTAACGTATTTACATATATATTTATTTTATATTATATATATATATATATAGTATAAATATCATTCTACATGTATTTTGATATTAATATAGTTACATAGCTGAAAAGAGACTTGCGTCCATCAAGTTCAGCCTTCCTCACATATGTTTTTTGCTGTTGATCCAAAAGAAGGCAAAAAAAAAAACAGTTTGAAGCACTTCCAATTTTGCAACAAGCTAGGAAAAAAATTCCTTCTTGACCCCAGAATGGCAGTCAGATTTATCCTTGGATCAAGCAGTTATTACCCTACATTGAAAGATTATATCCTTGAATATTCTGTTTTTGCAAGTATGCATCTAGTAGCTGTTTGAACATCTGTATGGACTCTGATAAAACCACTTCTTCAGGCAGAGAATTCCACATCCTGATTGTTCTTACAGTAAAAAAAACCTTTCCTTTGCCTTAGACGAAATCTTCTTTCTTCTAGTCTAAACGCATGACCTCGTGTCCTATGTTAAGTCTGGTTTGTGAATAGATTTCCACAAAATGGTTTGTATTGGCCTCGAATATATTTGTATAATGTTATCATATCCCCTCTCAGGCGACGTTTTTCTAAACTAAATAGGTTTAAATTTGTTAACCTTTCTTCATAGCTGATATGTTCCATTCCTTTTATTAATTTTGTAGCACGCCTCTGCACTTTTTCTAGTGCCATAATATCCTTCTTTAGAACAGGTGCCCAAAATTGCACAGCATATTCAATGTGTGGTCTTACCAGTGATTTATAAAGAGGCAAAATGATATTCTCGTCCCGAGAATGAACGCCCTTTTTCATGCATGACAATACCCTACTGGCCTTGGCCACTGCTGATTGACATTGCACATTGTTGCATAGTTTGTTGTCTATAACAATTCCCAAGTCCTTTTCCTGTGTTGTTATCCCTAATTCACTTCCATTAAGGGTCTGCCATTTGAGTGCCCAGTCCTCCAGTTTATCTAAATCCCTCTGCAGCAAAGTAATATCTTGCTCACATTGTATTATTTTTACAAAGTTTTGTGTCATCTGCAAACACTGAAACATGACTTATAATATAATATATATATATATATATATATATATAATATTAAAATACACTTGGACAGTGTATGTGTGTGTGTATATATATGTATATATATATATATATATATATAAATATATATATATGTATATATATATATACTTAGATCATATATATATATTTATTATTTACATTATCTAAGTATATATTTTATTTTAAACTGTTTTAAAATCTTTTATTTTAAATTTTTTAGGCAGCAGGGGGAGTACCTGTCATTCCAGGCACTCCCCTGCTGGCATTGCTGTGGACGGCTATGCCGTCCATGTGATCGTGAGGTCCTCGCAAGGCCCAGGAGTGGCCCAGGAGTGCCGGAACGGATGCAGGGGGATAGGATGGCGGGGACGAGCCGGGTCCCCAAGGACGACATATAATATATGGGGTTAACTCCTAAATGTCAGAGAATTGAGCAGTGAGACTGCATGAGCATGATCTATACATATAAACTGCTTTATTAAGCAGTTTTTTTCATGACTATAGTGTCCCTATAATCATTACATATTCAATATGGGAAATACTTGCACCTAAGACATTCCCATAAATGCAGTTAAAGATGTTCTTCCCATCAAAACTTATATTCAAGACTTCTATATATATTTAGTATATTTAGTGTTTTTTGTTTTTTTTTTGTGTGGGTATTTTTTTTCTTTACCAGTTTTTTTTTGGGGGGGTTCTGGTACTACCAACTACATTTTTGCTCTAAGGCCACTAGCTCTCCAGTTCAATTAGTTCCTGGCATCTGACCTCCTACGTGTCTCATTACCATCTGCACTTGGAAGTTATGTTCTATTTTTGTATTACAGACTTAAGTATAATATTTGTTGAATAGCCTATGTAATCAGTTTTTCAAAGCAGTGATGGCTGAACATTAAACCTAGATTTTTATTCATTAGATGCTTACTGTCATATTATATTTATTGTATTGTATTACTTATTTTCTAGCCATCTCATTTTAGTAAAAATATGTATGCTGCAAGTCCTACATAACCATAACAGATTCATGCTGAGGACAAGTCACTAAAATAGATTTTTCTACATTGAAAATGAAACATTTTGAAATATGGTAAAAACTATAAGAACGTCTTAATCTCAAAGTATGTATCAGGATACTCTTTAGAATGAATACTGCCTCAGCCCAAGAATTTTATTTTGCTTCCCATTCAGTAATTATTGTATCCTCTTATTCTCTTCAAATATGCTTGGTCTTGCGTCAGACACACACTGTCTTACTTTAAGATATGGGAGAGCCAGGTCTGGTGGTTCATGCTTGTGTAAACAACCGAACGTTCTAGTCTTCATTCTCTGCTGTGGCCCTAATAAAACCAACAGTGAAGGTATTTTTAAATAGGGTGTATTAAAAGAACACTCTCCCTAAAGCACTTACACTTGCTTTATGTGTGAAGAATGTGACCTCTTATTTATTTATTTATTTTATTTTCATTCTACAAAAAGTGCAGATCTTGATAGAAAATTACACTTTTTTTAATTAACCTTGTTACACCCCTCTGGCCATCAATCTGACATCTGGTCCTGTTACTTCTTGGCTGTTTAGCTCAAGACACAGCAATTGCCCTCAGCAACTGCCTTGCAAATACTTCTCATTGAGGTGCATTGGGAAGTCTGTGATTGGACAGCAACAGAAAGTCGGAGATTGGTTAGAAGGGGAGGGCTTGCAAAGGTTTCTTACAAGAGAACTGCAGGTTTTGCAAGCTGTTTTTCAATATACCCCCAATAATAAGTATGCATGGTTTCCTGAGGGGTATATCTGCAAAGTAGTGATTTTTTTATTTTTTTATTTACCCAAGTTGTTATTGGAAATATTTTATATTTGTTTTCCACGCTTTAGGTGAAGCTGAGAACATTATTGAGAAGGAAAACAGCTTGCTAGCTCTACCGAATGGTTTACCGACTTTTGAAAGCATTGAGAAAACCAGGAAGGCTCAGAGGAAGTTCTCCATAGATGAATAGGACGTGCCTCTTCGGGCATCTGCATGGAGAAACAGGGAGTCTGCACCAGCCACACACTGCCAGATCTGTTCTTCACACTCCGTCCATGTGTGCTTGGATCCAAAAAAAGAAAGTTCAATAGAGAAGTTTAGTAAACCTTAATAGCATAGAATTAAGTATGATGCATACGGGGCTAAACATTTCTACTCTCAACTAGTCAATGGCAAGTGAAGATTCAGCCCTAGAGTTTAGAAATCATCCCTGGTGAGTGAACGATGGACTCTCCGGGCATGCAGTGGCAAGTAACTTTTTTTTGGCCTGGCTAGTAGCATAGCACTTTTTTGAGAAATGTAGAGCCCAGAAGCATATATCTTGTAACAGCATGGTGCCCAAATAAGAAAAAGAAATAATCGGTTTATCAAGCATATTTTGTAAAGATACATTGTGGTATTTAATCTTAATGTAAAAAAATTGCTCAGCTAAAAGCAAAATGCTTCTCTTTAATTGTTTCAGATTTATCTTGCGATAATTTTTCTTACTTTTATTTTACTGTGTTTAAAGTTAAACTTTACTTTCTAAAGCAATTGGGCCCAAAATAGTTCTAGAATTGGAATACATTTTACCTGCTTCATTAAAGGGACACTCCAGCCCCCCAGACCACTTCTGCCCACTGGAGTGGTCTGGGTGCCAACTCCCACTACTCTTAACCCTGCAACTGTAATTATTGCAGTTTTTTTTATAAACTGCAATAATTATTTTGAAGGGTTAACTCCACCTCTAGTGGCTGTCTATTAGACAGCCACTAGAGGGCACTTCCTTGTCCACATCACAGAAAACCTGTGCTAGAACGTCGCTGGACGTCCTCACGCTGTGTGAGGACCTCAAGCGTCGCTCATTTCCCCATAGGAAAGCATTGAAAAGCATTTTCAATGCTTTCCTATGGGGAGTGCTAATGCGCATGCGCGGTGTGCCAATGTGCATGCGCGGTATGCCGCGCATTAGGTCTCCCCAGCCAGTGGGCGGGATCAGTCTCACCCACCGGCCGACGTAATACAGAGGAGCGGCGGCGGAGGAAGAAGCAGCGACGTGGGACATGTCGCTGCCTCAGGTAAGTCACTGAAGGGGTTTTCACAACTTCGGCAACTGGGGATTGGGGGGTGGGAGGGAGAGAGGACCTGCAGTGCCAGGAAAACTGATTGTTTTCCTGGCACTGGAGAGTCCCTTTAAGTTCTCCATTGGCTCAGATTCTCAGGATCTGGACTAGAAAAATGTCTCTTACTCCAGATCCTCAATTGCCCCTATAGTATAATAATCTTTAATAATCTGGAGTTTCCCTTTAAACTTCCATTTCATCCTATATATAAGAAGCATCAATGCTTCACACATATTTCAGTCCATGAATTATATCAACAGTGTGTGACTATTTATTGTTTTTGCATTTCATAAATGAGTTCAAGATCTCACATTCCAACATCTGCTCCTGGTCATGTGTGATAATGTGTGCATGTCACTTTTACACCAGAGAGGTCGTATTTTGTTTTTAGCTCAGTTCATAGATGCAATTTTAAATAATCCATTTTAGAAATTACAGTTTATAGAGTGCGTGAATGATTATGGAACAATATTACAAACGTTTACAGTTTAACTCCTTAAGGACAAACTTCTGGAATAAAAGGGAATCATGACATGTCACACATGTCATGTGTCCTTAAAGGGTTAACTTATACTACAATTCTACAATTTGTTTTGTAGATTACCTTAGTCATTATGGAGGTTGAAATGGCTGCCTTCTTTACACGTTTCTGGTATCTTACAGGAAACCATTTGGCATATTATTGATTTTTATATCCACTAAAGTCAGTAAGCATTTGTTTTAAGGTGCTTTCCAAATAAATTCTTTCCTACCAAATTCACATTGGAATTGACTATGCTCGCTGAGTTTGAAAATCTGACATCTGGAAACTCTGTGTAGAAACTGGTCCATTGAAGACAACACCAAGACCAGGCTGCCTGATAAAGAGCTTGTGGGGGAAAATTGCTTTTAATAAAGAATAAACAAATTATGTCAAATGGCTTCAATATTTTTACTAGGCTAAACTGTACACAAAAGGTGCAGTCTTATTTTATTTATTTTTAAATGAGTATAATGTTCTCTATGAATAGTGTGATTGTTTACTTTTTCATTCAAAAAACTTAAATAATTATATCTTACATAATTATGACACTAGAGTTTGTGACATTTATAATCAAAAATGATCTCAATGAGTTTGACATATAACAATAAAACATTTTTTTTCACTGTGTACTGGTGTAAGCATTTGGATACAGTGACCTTCAAATATCAGGTTATACAAAATATAAGACAATGTTTATTGAAAGCTAAAATGTAAATACTAAATGGAATATATGAGCAACTGCAATACTTCTGAACATCCTAATTTTAAATTAAATAAACACCCAAAGCACCATAACCACTGCAGGTATTGTAGTAATTGTGTATGTACATGCTGTTACTTGACAGGCTCAAGGCTGTCACAGTAGTCCTATGGTTTGATTGACATCTGATACCCAGCTTCCGCAGTGCATGTTGAGATCTGTCAATTTGCTACTGCTGGAGGAGTAGTCCCTGACTGACTCTGGGAGCCAATCACAGTTAGGTCCTGTTTAAAAGCGTCCCTTTTGGTTTTCCTTTCTATATGCCACCTTTTTTCCCTTTTTGCTAGATCTCACTAACTGGGCACAGCTATTTTGTTCTCCTCTGCCCATGACAGTATTAAAATGAAAAATAAAAATATAGCACAAATACCCATCCACAAAGTGTGGAAATTCAAGGCTTAAGTAACTCCCCAGACCCCCCAGATATCGATAGGGATTACCACACCCTAGCCAAGCAATACTTCCCTATGGGGAAACATTGGATTGGCTGAGATCATAATGCTCTAAGACAGTGGAGGAGCTGTGAGACCAGCGCACAAGTAAAACTATTTAGGGGGAGTATGACTATCTAAATAGTCTAATGGTGCGCATACATATTTGTATTCCTAACATTAGAGCGCTCCTTTAATACAAATATGCTTCTTTTTTTTTTTTTACCACTTAAGTTTTTGCACAATACAGTTAGTAAAGTAGAGATTGACAAAATTTGACAATGAGTGGAGCTTAAAGCATGGTTTTGTTTCTGTTGCCAATCAAATTTAACCACAAAGATCTCCCTCACCGACCCATATGTAGTGTATTGCGGCTGCTGGCAGGGGAGAGAGGGAGGGAAACAGGAGAGGAACCCGGGGGAACTCTATCTTGCAACTTCGCCCAGTTCCTCTCGCGAGGGCTAGAGTTCACTCACCACTAGCACTACCTGGGGTGGCAGCACGGTCCCCCAACCCAGGCTAAAGGTAAGAAGGGAGAGGGGATGTAATCAATGCTTTTTTATTTTTTATTTATTTTTAAATTAATATATAGATAATAATATGCCCCCCCACCACAACACACAAGCCCTCCAAAGATATTCACACACCAGCACCCTCACACAAACTGCACCCCTGACATAGCACCCTCACTCACACATACACTGCACCCCTCACCCTCACCGCACCCTCAGTCACACACATTGCACCCCTGGCACCCACAGCACCCTCACTCATACACACACACACTGCACCCACAGCACCCTCACTCATACATACACACACAGTGCACCCCTGGCACTCACAGCACCCTCACACACACTGCACACTACTCTTTCCTGGCATTTTTGTCTCCTGGTATCCCATCGATGGAGACACCAGAGACAAAGTTTAAGCAAATCCAGTGCAAGCATGTTATTAAATTTGTGCTGTGCAGAACAAATACAGGGCCTTTTTCTCATGCAAGAGCTCTTCAGCAGAGCTCTGCGCATGGTCTGTCCTGGAAAAGCATTGAACCAACAGGCTCACTTTGTGATGGGACATGCTTGACATTGGTGATGACAAAATACACCCTTTCTGGCCCTGCATCCTTTTAAGTGGGCCGCTGTAATTAAAAAAATGCCGGGCTGAATTTTCTTCCCAGTCCGCCCCGCCACTGACTATGGTCCAGGTTGCCATTAACAGCATTCCCTGGGTGCCCCTGTTTCAGCACTTTCCCTTCATGTGAATAGAACCAAACTGCTCTCTGGCTGCCGTTTGCACGAACCAAACCAACGAATAGTCCCAGCCGGACTTAGCCGTGAAATGTTATGGAACTGTTTTCAGCATGAGGTGACTGTAGTTCTCGGACAACTTGGTTCGCGGTTTTGAACCACTTTGAAATCCGCGAGGAGAGCGCTTTTTGAAAGGGAAGGTGCCAGAGACTAAGGGGAACATATGCTGCCTCAGAGCCAGGCGGAGCACCCCGCATTGCAGCCGCAGGATCTCCCGATAGATGACCGGCAAGAGCACCAAACGCCCTGGAACTATTTTCGGCAGAGAACCATGTGTGCAGCTGGTCAGCACTTTAACACGGTAGCGTTTCCCCTACACTGCATCGATCTGAGGCTTTTTGGAAAACTTGGGCGCTCAGATCAGGGCTATTTAATGGTGTATTTTTTTTAGGGTTATTTTATGTTTTTATTATGCTTTGGGGTATTTTTATGTTTGCCTCTCTGTTCCAGAGATTCCTGGGAGAGGTTTATGGTGAACACAATGGAGACCCCCTGCTGGGGTCTGTGTATAAAAAAGGCTGTGTTTGGATGCATTAAACCAGTTGTACTGCCAGAACTATGTGTTGTGTGGTTACTGGGAGGGAAAGGGCTATAATCACTGCTCAGCACTAGTGATGTCCCGGACGGTTCGCCGACGAATAGTTCCCAGCGAACATAGCGTGTTCGCGTTCGCCACGGATGGCGAACATATGCGATGTTCGGTCCGCCCCCTATTCATCATCATTGAGTAAACGTTGACCCTGTACCTCACAGTCAGCAGACACATTCCAGTCAATCAGCAGCAGACCCAGACCCTCCCACCTCCTAGACAGCATACAATTTTGATTAATTCTGAAGCTGCATTTTTTTTTTGTTTGTTTATTATACATTATCCCCCATAGCCAGTAACCTGTGTTTATTATACATTATCCCCCCCATAGCCAGTAACTTGTGTTTAATATACATTATCTCCCCCATAGCCCTAAAAACTAAAAAAGGGGGGTCCTAAGGTCCTCCCCCCTGGCCCCCACCCCTGAGCGGTGGGTGGGGGCCCTAAACACAAACGGGGGTGGGGGACCTAATGTCCTCCCCCCTGGCCCCCACCCCTGAGTGGCGGGTGGGGGCCCTAAATACTAAAAAGGAGGGGAACCTAAGGTCCTCCCCCCTGGCCCCCACCCCTGAGCGGTGGGTGGAGGCCCTAAATACTAATAAGGGGGGGGACCTAATGTCCTCCCCCCGGCCGCCACCCCTGAGCGGGAGGTGGGGGCCCTAAATACCAATAGGGGGACGGACCTATTGTCCTCCCCCCGGCCCCTACCCCTGAGCCGCGGGTGGGGGCCCTAAAAAATGTTTTCCCCCCAGGTGACTAGGGGTCCCCAAACCTCTAGTCACCCCTCCTCCCCCCCCAAAAAAGTATCCCCCTGCCTTCCCCCCTCACCCTAAAAATAAGGAGGGGGGGCCTTTAACTAAGAACCTGTAAAGAAAAAGAAAAAAACTTACCATTGGATGTTTTCTTTCTTCTAAAATCTTCTTTTTTCAGCCCCAAAAAAGGCCAAATAAAAAAGGCTCAGAGCACTCTGATTTGTGGGTTTAAGCCATCCAATCAGAGTGCTCTGACAGGTAAATGAAGAGACTGACAGGTAAGTCTCTACATTTACCTGTCACAGCACTCTGATTGGTTGGTTTGAAATCCACCAATCAGAGTGCTCTGTGTCATTTTACACAGCGTGGGAAAGTTCTTTGGAATTTTCCCACGCTGTGTAATTTGACTCATAACACTCTGATTGGTTACTTGATCCACCAATCAGAGTGTTATGAGTCAAATTACACAGCGTGAGAAAATTCCAAAGAACTTTCCCACGCTGTGTAAAATGACACAGAGCACTCTGATTGGTGGATTTCAAACCAACCAATCAGAGTGCTGTGACAGGTAAATGTAGAGACTTACCTGTCAGTCTCTTAATTTACCTGTCAGAGCACTCTGATTGGATGGCTTAAACCCACCAATCAGAGTGCTCTGAGCCTCTGCGCGGAGCCCTCCATGGGTGAAGATGGATTATTTTTTTTTGCGCTCGGTTTTCTTTTTTTTTTTATTGCGTCGGTTATTATGGTTTTTTATTTGGCCTTTTTTGGGGCTGAAAAAAGAAGATTTTAGAAGAAAGAAAACATCCAATGGTAAGTTTTTTTTCTTTTTCTTTACAGGTTCTTAGTTAAAGGTCCCCCCTCATTATTTTTAGGGTGAGGGGGGTAGGTAGGGGGATACTTTTTTGGGGGGAGGGAGGGGGTGACTAGGGGTTTGGGGACCCATAGTCACCTGGGGGGGACATGTTTTTTTAGGGCCCCCACCCGCCGCTCAGCGGTGGGGGCCGGGGGGAGGACAATAGGTCCCCCCTCTATTGGTATTTAGGGCCCTCACCCGCCGCTCAGGGGTGGGGGCCAGGTGGGAGGACATTAGGTCCCCCCCTTATTAGTATTTAGGGCCCCCACCCACCGCTCAGGGGTGGGGGATAGGGGGGAGGCCATTAGGTCCCCCCCTTATTAGTATTTAGGGCCCCCACCCACCACTCAAGGGTGGGGGCCAGGGGGGAGGACATTAGGTCCCCCCCCTATTTTACTGTAGGGCCCCCACCTACCGCTCAGGGGTGGGGGCCAGGGGGGAGGTCCTTATGTCCCCCCCTTTTTATTATTTAGGGCCCCCACCCGCCGCTCAGGGGTGGTGGGCAGTGGGGAGGACATTAGGTCCCCCCCTTATTAGTATTTAGGACCCCCTCCCACCGCTCAGGGGTGGGGGCCAGGGTGGAGGACCTTAGGTCCCCCCCTTTTTAGTATTTAGGGCCCCCACCTGCCAGTCAGGGGGGAGGACATTAGGTCCCCCCTTATTAGTATTTAGGGCCCCCACCCACCGCTCAGGGGTGGGGTCCGGGGGGGTGGACATTAGGTCCCCCCCATTTTTTTTACTGTAGGGCCCCCACCCACCGCTCAGGGGTGGGAGCCAGGGGGGAGGACCTTAGGTCGTCCCCCCCCTTTTAGTATTTAGGGCCCCCACCCACCGCTCAGGGGTGGGGGCCAGGGGGGAGGACATTAGGTCCTCCCCCCTTATTTTACTGTAGGGCCCCCACCCTAGTATTTAGGACCCCCACCCATCGCTCTTGTGGCCAGAAAGAGTCCCTGTGGGTTTTAAAATTTGAAGTCTATGGCGGTTCGCTGGGTTCGACCGTTCGCGAACATTTGCGGAAGTTCGCGTTCGCCGTTCACGAACGGAAAATTTCATGTTCGCGACATCACTACTCAGCACCTTTTTCCAGCTCGTGGAGGATTCAGCGAGGAAAGTCCTTGTAAGGACTAGAGTTCCCAGGACTGTGTGTCATACGGTCCCTTGGAGGGAATAGAGCTAGTCCCCTATATTGCTCCAGGAAGACCACAGTCAAGCCACAGCGACTGGTGCAAAAGCGCTGAGGTTTTCCCCTGTTCCTAGGAAGTGGTCCTTGGCGGAGGTATTGGTATTTAGGGCCCTCACCCGCCGCTCAGGGGTGGGGGCCAGGTGGGAGGACATTAGGTCCCCCCCTTATTAGTATTTAGGGCCCCCACCCACCGCTCAGGGGTGGGGGATAGGGGGGAGGCCATTAGGTCCCCCCCCTTATTAGTATTTAGGGCCCCCACCCACCACTCAGGGGTGGGGGCCGGGGGGGAGGACATTAGGTCCCCCCCCCTATTTTACTGTAGGGCCCCCACCTACCGCTCAGGGGTGGGGGCCAGGGGGGAGGTCCTTAGGTCCCCCCCTTTTTATTATTTAGGGCCCCCACCCGCCGCTCAGGGGTGGGGGGCAGTGGGGAGGACCGCTCAGGGGTGGGGGCCAGGGGGGGAGGTCCTTAGGTCCCCCCCTTTTTATTATTTAGGGCCCCCACCCGCCGCTCAGGGGTGGGGGGCAGTGGGGAGGACATTAGGTCCCCCCTTATTAGTATTTAGGGCCCCCTCCCACCGCTCCCACCGCTCAGGGGTGGGGGCCAGGGTGGAGGACCTTAGGTCCCCCCCTTTTTAGTATTTAGGGCCCCCACCTGCCGGTCAGGGGGGAGGACATTAGGTCCCCCCTTATTAGTATTTAGGGCCCCCACCCACCGCTCAGGGGTGGGGGCCAGGGGGGAGGACATTAGGTCCCCCCCTTTTTTTACTGTAGGGCCCCCACCCACCGCTCAGGGGTGGGAGCCAGGGGGGAGGACCTTAGGTCGTCCCCCCCCCTTTTAGTATTTAGGGCCCCCACCTGCCGCTCAGGGGGGGGACATTAGGTCCCCCCCTTATTAGTATTTAGGGCCCCCACCCACCGCTCAGGGGTGGGGGCCAGGGGGGAGGACATTAGGTCCTCCCCCCTTATTTTACTGTAGGGCCCCCACCCACCGCTCAGGGGTGGGGGCCAGGGGGGGAGGACATTAGGTCCTCCCCCTATTAGTATTTAGGACCCCCACCCATCGCTCTTGTGGCCAGAAAGAGTCCCTGTGGGTTTTAAAATTTGAAGTCTATGGCGGTTCGCTGGGTTCGCCCGTTCGCGAACATTTGCCGAAGTTCGCGTTCGCCGTTCGCGAACGGAAAATTTCATGTTCGCGACATCACTACTCAGCACCTTTTTCCAGCTCGTGGAGGATTCAGCGAGGAAAGTCCTTGTAAGGACTAGAGTTCCCAGGACTGTGTGTCATACGGTCCCTTGGAGGGAATAGAGCTAGTCCCCTATATTGCTCCAGGAAGACCACAGTCAAGCCACAGCGACTGGTGCAAAAGCGCTGAGGTTTTCCCCTGTTCCTAGGAAGTGGTCCTTGGCGGAGGTACCCAGCCAGTGTACAGGGAGTTTCACTACAAGCCCATTCTACTAACAGACTCCCTAGTAATAATACACTGATCAGCCAAAAATGTAAACCAACTGCCTAATATTGTGTAGAAGCATTAATGTTTGGCTTCCACATGACCTCTGAATGTGTCATGTGGTATCTGGCACCAAGACATTAGCTGCAGATCCTGTAAGTCCTGCAAGCCCTTTGCCCAATACGCAGCAAACTGCGATGCACTGTGTGCTCGGACACCTTTCTATCAAGGCCAGCATTAAGTTTTCAAGCAATTTGTGCTACAAAGTAGCTCTAAGTAAGTAGCTCTTCTGTGTGATCAGACTAGACAGTCTACCCACTCAACATATGCATCAATGAGCCTTGGACATGCCTGAGGAGATATTTAGTAAAGGTTAAGCTATATAGATTTGGAGGGATCTATTTATCTATCATAGAATGTTGATAGACAGATCAACATCAACAAACATCGAGAAACATAATATGTCCTTCCTTACACCACTTTTAGTAGGTACTAACCACTGCATACTGTGAACACCCCACAATACTTGCTGTTTTGAAGATGCTCTGATCCAGTTATCTAGCCATCACTATTTGGTCTTTGTCAGTGGTGGAACTAATGTAGAGAGGGCCCTGGTGCAAGAAATGTTTTAGGTCCAACATCTAGCGCAATGGTGGCCAAAAGGTAAATCCCCATCTGTTGTACAATTCCCACAATGTAATGCCAGCAGGAGATCTACCATTTGCCCATCCTTGCAGGGTTTCATTTGTGAGCAATATGTGTTAGTTTGAATGTAAGCAACGCTTTGTATACAGTATATGTGTGCACGTAAAGGTGTAATTGTATGTATTGTTGCCGTTGGAATGTGGTGGTGTGCCTGTGTGTAGTGTTTGCGTTTAAATGCAGGGGTATACAATAAATAACAACTGCTCCCCCAACACTAGAGAATATAATAGTAAATAACTAGGTGCCAATAAAACACCAAGGTGTCACACATAAAATAAATATACTTATGTTGATAAATAGCAACTATTGGGATCTCGCTTGGCCTGTATAGGCACCTGTGGGCTTAATATACAGAGCTTGATTTGGCTCTGCACCATGTGAGTTTGGCTCCATCGATATATATTATATCCAACACGCTGTGTTGGTTTTATATTTTGTCTTGTTGGTCTATTACTGGTTTAAGACCTCTGCTATTTATCAACATAAGTATAGTTAATTTATGTGTGACACCCTGGTGTTTTATCGGTACCTATTTCTTTACTATTATGTTCTCCAATGCAGGGGTATGTTTGTATATACACACACGCACATGCACACACTTCCTTTGGTTTCGTTGACTAGTGATTATGTTAGCCAATTTTTGGAAACATTAAATATATTTAAAATAGGTTAAAATTGAAATTTGTCAAGGAACAGTTCAGAGCTGCTTCAGGAATCACTGTGCTTTGCAGGACTAATTATGGCTAATCTCAAAACTAGGCAGCAATACACTATTAATTTATTCTGGACTAGGTGGCCAAAAGGCTAGAAGGCCAATCCTCTGCGCTCAGTGCTAGCATGTTTTCATGGTATACCCTATACTGATCTTTTATCTACCTTGCTTTTACTTGCATGTCTGATAAACATACCACCTAGTTCATCAAAGCTATTGGAACATATCCGGTGTATGCAATACTCACATATGTATTATTTCAGACAACAGTGTCCACTATATTAATCTCTACTCTGAAATTAACTAAAATACAGGCTGTTTGTGGTTTGGTTATAAAAAAAAAAAAAAAAAAAAAAAAAAAAAGTGACTGGGACTCTTAACAGTTAGAGAAGCCAAAACCTTGTTACATGGACATAAGGAGATAATACCCGCAGACAGAGAGAAACAGAGAAATAGAGATGTTAACAAAAAGTGAAGATATAAAGATTTGAAGGGATGTATCTATCTATATAGAATGTTGATAGACAGATCAGCATCAACAAACATTTAAGAGAAACAGTATAAGTTAGTTGCTTTCGTAACCAAAAGAGTTGAATAGCTGCACAAGAAATCTAAACACAGACAGGATGCATTAAAACAATAATTGCATTAATCAGGCTCAAGTAATTGTAGAAAGCAATGCATGATGTAATAGCCTTGTGAAGAGTTATGGATCAGGTACAGATAGGAAGGAATAGAGAGTGGTAGGAGGATAATTTTTCAGGATTCTTAAGTACTCGGTATGTAGAGAGAGTTTTTCATATTAATGACAGTAAGAAGAATTACAGTAGTTTCAATAAATGCATCTGAAAGGTGGACATCTGTATATAACTCCGTGTACCAATCCTGAACATTCTATGTACTTTGTTAATGCCACTGTTTTGTAACACATTGTCCTCGTCTTACAATCAATGTTTCAGAGATTGCAGCACTAACTGAATTCTAAAGTACAGCAGCCTTTCTCCCTATGGAAATTATCTAACCCTGTTCCACCACTGGTTACATTATCAAGGTTACTCTCTAAAACTATTTGGCCTGAAATTTCCAATTCACTTTTTACCATTCAGCTTTTTTCAATGTGTACTTTTTATATAGAATTTTTCAATATCATATAAACTATACAATATAAATGTTACATTACAGTCTCTCTTGTATTCATTAATATACACTTTAACGGATGAGTTATCCATTAAATATAGTAACATGTCAAGTTTCACTTTCATGCAAAAGTTAAAATTATAAGGCACTCCGTAGTAGAGGCTTGCATCCTTAGTGACCAGACCCCTTTTCAATCTTCTTACCGTTAAGGACCAGGACTCTTTTTACATTGCTGCGGTGTTTGTGTTTAGCTGTAATTTTCCTTTTACTCATTTACTGTACCCACACATTTGCTGTTTTTCTCACATATATTATTTGCTGTTTTCTTAGATGGTCTTTCTAAAGATACCATTATTTTCATCATATCATATAATTTACTATAAAAAAATTATAAAATATGATGGGAAAAAAAATACACTTTTTTGAACTTTGATCCCCAAAATCTGTTACGCACCTATAACCGCCAAAAAACACCAATGCTAAATAGTTTCTAAATTTTGTTCTGAGTTTAAAAAAAAGACCCAATGCTAATGCTAACATGTTCTTAGCTTTTTTTTTAAAGTTATAGGGCAATAAGTACAAGTAGCACTTTGCTATTTCCAATCCATGTTTTCCCTAAATTAACTTACATTGTAACACTGATATCTGTCAGGAATCCCTGCATAACCCTTAACATGTATATATTTTTTTAAAAGAAGACAACCTAAGGTATTAAATGATCACTATAGGGTCAGGAACACAAACATGTATTCCTGACCCTATAGTGTTAACACCACCATCTAACCCAGGGCCGGACTGGGGATACAAAGCAGCCCTGGAAAAAAAAAATCTATGCTAGCCCCATAAGTCATTGCGCCATATATTGTCGCAATATATATATATATATATATATGTTTTGCTTTTTCTAATATAATATATTGGTCCTTTCAGAGTAAAACATTTAATTATACAGTTGATGTAGATTAATTTAGAAATAAACAAATATGTTTAAATGTCTATCTGTTCCTGTCCAAATCTGAGATGATTAAATTGCGTATACGCAGAAGTAAGCTCACACTGACACATGGAGTTCAGGTTAAAAGCACTTCAGAAATTTTAATGCCATCTGGTTGGAAAAAAGTTATGCAGGCCTTTTTAAATGCAAAATGACATCATCATTGGTTATCAGATAATAACAAATAAACATCATTAATTGGATTAAATGTTATGTGACTATATCAGTGTCCACCCATCAATATTATCAGGGCCGTCTTTAACGCGGGGCAAACGGGGCAGCTGCCCCGGGCCCTGTCCCTGCTGGGGGGCCCAAGACAGCTGCTCCGTTTGCCCTCTGCCCGCAAACTATGGGGGCTCACCGGGTGGCCCATGCACTTAGGGCCACCCGGTGGGCCTGTGTCAGCAGGGGCCCGGTCGGGCGCTGTGGCGCTTTAACAGCGCGACCGGGCCCTTGCTTTTCGGCAGCCGGCTGGGAGGAAGTGACAGCCGCGCGTCACTTCCTCCCACAGAAAAAGGAGCCGCGCGGAGGAAGGAGGATCAGCTGTTCCGGAGGGGGCCAGGCCGGGAGAGAGCGAGATCTCAACTCCCAGCCACCCCAGCCAGCCCACTGGACCCCAGGGAAGCCACCCTCCAGGAAAAGGTAAGAAACTGGAGGGTGGTTAGCAAATTTTGCATGAGTGTAAAAATTAGTGTGTCGGTATATATGTATGTGTGTATGTCTGCTGGTGTGCCAGTATGTCTGTGTGTGTGTGAGTCTGTCAGTGTCTGTGTGTATGTGTGTTTCAGTATATCTGTCTGTCTGTGTGTATGTGTGCCAGAATGTCTGTCAGTGTGTCAGTATGTCTGTGTGTGCGTGTGTTATCAAAAAGCCACCAAAAAACTCATTTGGACAATGATAAACATTAAACACAGTTATAAGTTTTGATGATTTTTAATTCTGATGCGTAACTTTGTCAGAATTAATGGTAGAACGCAATATGTTTAGATTTTGAAATAGGCAATATTTTCAGAATTGATTATCCACCCCAAAAAACTGTCAGTGTCTGTGTGGTTCAGTATGTATGTGTGTATGTGTGTTTCAGTATGGCTGTCTGTGAGTGTCAAAATGTCTGTATGTGTTTTTGTCTCTCAGTGTCTGTGTGTATGTGTGTTTCAGTATGTCTGTCTGTCTATGTGTATGTGTGCCAGAATGTCTGTCAGTGTGTCAGTATGTCTGTGTGTGCGTGTGTCTGTCAGTGTCTCTGTGGTTCAGTATGTATGTGTGTTTCAGTATGGCTGCCTGTGAGTGTCAAAATGTCTGTATGTGTGTATGTCTGTCAGTGTCTGTGTGTTCCAGTATGTGTGTATGTGTGACAGAATGTCTATGTGTGAGTCTGTCAGTGTCAGTGTGGTTCTGTATGTCTGTGTTTGTCAATATGTCTGTCAGTGTCTGTGTGTTTCAGTATGTCCATCTGTCTGTGTGTATATGTGCCAGTATGTCTGTCAGTGTATCTGTATGTCTGTGTGTGTGAGTACGTCAGTGTCTGTGTGGTTCAGTATGTCTTTGTGTATGTGTGTTTCAGTATGGCTGTCTGTGTCAGTACGTCTGTCAGAATGTGTCTCTGTATCTGTATATCTGTATGTGTCAGTGTTTGTATCTGTATATCTGCATGTGTCAGGTTGTGTATCTGTGTGTCTGTATGTGTGTCAGTGTGTGTGTCGGTGTATCTATATGTAGTCAGTGTGTGTACCTTTGTATCTGCATGTATGTCAGTGTTTGTGTGTGTGTGTGTCTGTGTGTATCTGTATGTTCTTGTGTGTATCTATATGCGGTAAGTGTGTATCTGCATGTGTGTCAGGTAGTGTATTTGTGTGTATTTGTGTGTCTGTATGTGTGTCAGTGTATCTATATGTAGTCAGTGTGTGTACCTTTGTATCTGCATGTATGTCAGTGTTTGTGTGTGTGTGTGTCTGTGTGTATCTGTATGTTCTTGTGTGTATCTATGCGGTCAGTGTGTATCTGCATGTGTGTCAGGTAGTGTATTTGTGTGTATTTGTGTGTCTGTATGTGTGTCAGTGTATCTATATGTAGTCAGTGTGTGTACCTTTGTATCTGCATGTATGTCAGTGTTTGTGTGTGTGTGTGTCTGTGTGTATCTGTATGTTCTTGTGTGTATCTATATGCGGTCAGTGTGTATCTGCATGTGTGTCAAGTAGTGCATTTGTGTGTATCTATATGTAGTCAGGGGGGCCCAAGTAAATGCTTGCCCAGGGTCCAATCAAATTTAAAGACGGCCCTGAATATTATTAATTGGCTCAGGGGTTTGAGTGACTAGCTGGGTGTCCTCCCACCGGGAGGTGGTATTGTTCTGGACAAGGGTGTGGACAGAAGGCTCAGGCGCCATTTTTCCCAGCATGAGTTTTACTCGGTGGAAAGGGGGGCTTGAGCGTCATTTTACACAGTCAGTGATGTCAATCTTGTGGTCAGGTGCAAAGTTCTTTTATGAATAGAACATTTCATTAGTACAGTGTTCTCATGGCCTTGGCTCTGGCCTTGGTTATACTTTGTTGCATGTTACAGGAGATTCAATAATTCCGGAGTCAGCTATGTCTTTATAGAAAATACAGTCTCTGTTCATTGTATTGAATGTTGCTGGGAAATTCTGTCATGTAATGTAGTTTAAGATGGAGAATCTGTCAGGTAATGAGGACAAAATGGAGGGTTTGTTACAGTGTGAGGTTAAAATGGAGTTAGTACAATAATTCAGTACAAGTTCAATAAAGATTTTTAATAATTCTACATCACAGTAAGCATACTCACATGCAGACACAGACAATCTCACTGACACACACAAGCTCATTGATACACAGCCTCATAGACAAACAATTTCACTAATATACATAAGCTCATTGACATAAAAACACAAGCTCACTAACTAGCAGGCACACACACACACACACATGCAAGCAAGCTCACTAGCAGGCGCACACACACAGCTTAATGTAGTGGTTCTGGTGTCTATAGCCTGTCCCTGCAGGCTTTTGAATGTAAACACTGACTTTGCAGAGAAAAGGCAGTGTTTACATTGCTTCCTAGTGACACCTCTAGTGACAGACACTCAGACGGTCACTAGAGGCGCTTCCTGTGTCAGTGCGGATTGGCTGAGATCATCAAGCTTGATGATCTCAGTCATAGAGGCAGAGACCAGCACGACGTTGGAAAAAAAAAAAAAAGGTGAGTAAAACACTATTTTTAAAAACACACACAGACACCACGACTGACACACACACACACACACACACACCACGACTGACACATACACACACCATGACAGACACACACCATGATACAGACACACCGTGACACAGACAGACACACAGCATGACACATACAGACACACACACACAGCGTAACACAGACAGACACACACACAGCGTAACACAGACAGACACACACACAGCGTAACACAGACACACAGACACACAGCATGACACAGACAGACACACAGCATGACACAGACAGACACACACACACAGCATGACACAGACAGACACACAGCATGACAGACACACACACACCGCATGACACAGACAGACACACACACACACCATGACAGACACACACACACACCATGACAGACACACACACACACCATGACAGACACACACACACACACACACACCATGACAGACACACACACACACACACCATGACAGACACACACCATGATACAGACACAGCATGATACAGACACACACACACCGCATGATACAGACACACACACACCGCATGACACAGACACACAAACAGCATGACACAGACACACACACCGCATGACACAGACAGACACACACACACCATGACACAGACACACAAACAGCATGACACAGACAGACACACACCATGACAGACATACACACACACCATGACAGACACACACCATGATACAGACACAGCATGACACAGACACACACAGCATGATACAGACACACACAGCATGACACAGACACACACACACACACAGCATGACGCAGACACACACAGCATGACACAGACACACACACACAGCATGACGCAGACACACACACAGCATGACGCAGACACACACAGCATGACACAGACAGACACACACACACACACACACAATGATACAGACACACACACACACAGCATGACACAGACACATTGACACACACACACACTTCCACTGACATACATATTTTTTAGTACCTGTGGGCAGGGGCGTACCTAGAGCATTTGGCACCCGGGGCGGACCCTGAGTGTGGCAACCCCCCCCCATAATAAAAATGTAAGAAAACACCCACATATTTTTTCAATGTTTTCAATAATATTTATTGCACAAATTTGTAAACTGCTTGTAAAATTTGTAAAATGCGCCAGTTTTGTAGAAGGGGGAAGAACAGTGCTTTTGTAGAAAGGGGCTGGTGAGAACCTTCTAGAAAACTCCTGTCCTGCCCCTTTCTACAAAGCCCCTTGTCTCGCCCTTCATATAAAAACCCTGCACCCCGACCACATAAATTTCAGACACTCCCTACACATAAAAACCCTGCACCCCGATCGCATACATTTCATTCACTCCCTACACATAAAAATCCTGCACACCCCCTTAATAAAAAACAAAAACGTGCACAACCCCTCTTAATAACAAAAAACCTGCACACCCACTTATAAAAACCCTGCACACCCCCTTAACAAAAAACAAAAATCTGCAGTGCACATCCTCCCTTAATAAATAGAATACTGCAACCCCCTTAATCAAAAAAACCCTGCACCCCCATTATGTAAACCTCCCCCTTTAATTCTTTAATCCACAGCCCCCTTTAATTAATCCACACACCCCTTAATTAATACACCCCCTTAATAAATCCTCACCCCCCCTTAATTAATACACCCCCCTTAATTAATCCTCACTCCCCCTTAATTAATACACCCCCTTAATTAATCCACACACCCCTTAATTATTACACCCCCTTAATTAATCCTCACTCCCCTTAATACACCCCCCTTAATTAATCCACCCCCCCTTAATTAATACACCCCCCTTAATTAATCCACTCACCCCTTAATTAATCCACTCACCCCTTAATTAATCCTCACTCCCCCTTAATACACCCCCCTTAATTAATAGACCCCCCTTAATTAACCCACACCCCCATTAATACACCCCCCTTAATTAATCCACTCACCCCTTAATTAATCCTCACTCCCCCTTAATACACCACACTTAATTAATACTCACTCCCCCCTTAATTAATCCACACCCCCCTTAATTAACACCCCCCCTTAATTAATACACCCCCCTTAATACTCACTCCCCTCTTAATTAATACACCCCCCCTTAATTAATACACCCCCCTTAATTAATACTCACTCCCCCTTAATTAATACACCCACTTAATGAATACACCCCCCTTAATTAACACACCCTTAATTAATACCCCCCCTTAATTAATACTCACTCCCCCTTAATTAATACACCCACTTAATGAATACACCCCCCTTAATTAACACACCCTTAATTAATACTCACTCCCCCCTTAATTAATACACCCCCTTAATTAATACACCCCCTTAATTAATACTAACTCCCCCCTTAATTAATACACCCCCCCTTAATTAACACACCCCCTTAATTAATACTCACTCCCCCCTTAATTAATACACCCCCCTTAATTAATACTCACTCCCCCCTTAATTAATACACCCCCCTTAATTAATACTCACTCCCCCTTAATTAATACACCCCCCTTAATTAATACACCCTCCTTAATTAATACACACTCCCCCTTAATTAATACACCCCCTTAATTAATCAATACACCCCCTTAATTAATCAATACACCCCCCTTAATTAATACACCCCCCTTAATTAATACACCCCCTTAATTAATACTCACTCCCCCCTTAATTAATACACCCTCCTTAATTAATACACCCCCCTTAATTAATACTCACTCCCCCCTTAATTAATACACCCCCTTAATTAATACACCCCCTTAATTAATACTCACTCCCCCCTTAATTAATACACCCCCGTAATTAATACACCCCCTTAATTAATACTCACTCCCCCCTTAATTAATACACCCTCCTTAATTAATACACCCCCCTTAATTAATACTCACTCCCCCCTTAATTAATACACCCCCCCTTAATTCTTTAATTAATCCATTATCCACCCCCCTTTAATTAATTTAGCCCCATCACATAAAATGACTACTTACATTTTATTGAATGGTAGCTGTGCTGGTGGCTGCAGGAAGAACTTGAAAGGCAGCCGCAGGGGAAGCTTTTCATGAGGCCGGGAGCAGGCTCTTCTGGGGGAGCAGGCTGTTCTGTCTCTGCTCCCCCTCCCTCGCGCGCTAGAAAGACCGGGGCCGGAATATGACGTCATATTCCGGCTCCGGTCTCATTAAGCTGCGCGCGAGGGAGGGGGAGCAGAGACAGAACAGCCTGCTCCCCCAGAAGAGCCTGCTCCCGGCCTCATGAAAAGCTTCCCCTGCGGCCGCCTTTCAAGTTCTCCCTGCGGCCGCAGGTCACCCCGGCCCCAGTTGCCGACGGCCCACCGGGAAATTTCCCGGTATCCCGGTGGGCCAGTCCGGCCCTGATCTAACCCCCCCTGGGTCCCTCATGCCTCCATAAATATAGCAAAATCTTTCTGTACTCTGCATGCTGTTAGACTCAGAAAACAAGCTATCTGCTGACATCATCAGAAGTGGTAGCCTGATCCAATCACAGTGCTTCCCCACAGGGCCGCCATCAGGGGGTGACAACCGTGACAGTTGTCACGGGCCCGGCGGCCCTGGGGGGCCCGGACTGCTCTGGCAGTCCTGGGCCCCACTTTCCCTCCCTGCACACATAGATCGCGAATATCGCGATCTATGTGTGCAGCCGCGGGCCCCCGGCTCCCTGTTACCGCAGAGGGGGCCCAGGCCTCCAGCCTCTTCTCTTCTCCTCCCTGCTAATAACTCTCGCGAGACCCGGTTGCCATGGCAACGCTCCGCGGGTCTCGCGAGAGTTATTGGAGGAGAGAAGAGGAGAAGCTGGAGGCCTGGGCCCCCTCTGCGGTAACAGGGAGCCGGGGGGCCCCACCATGCCACCGGACCACCGGGGATGGAATCTCCCCCCTCCCTAGACACAGGTAAGCAGGGAGGGGGGAGAAACAATTTAATTAATTACATTTTTTTTTTTTTTTTAAATAATGTTAAAATGACCCCCCCTCTCCCTCCTCATTGCAAATTTACACACACACACTACATACACTGACACAACACACACACACACACTGCATACACTGACACAACACACACACACACACTACATACACTAACACACACTACATACACTGACACAACACACACACTGCACATACCAACACAACACACACTGCATACACTAACACAACACACACTCTGCATACACTGACACAACACACTCTGCATGCACTGAAACAACACACACTGCATACACTTACACAACCCACACTTTGCATACATTGACACAACACACTCACCGCATACACTAACACAACACACACACCGCATACACTAACACAACACACACCGCATACACTGACACAACACACACACCGCATACACTAACACAACACACACACCGCATACACTAACACAACACACACACACTGCATACACTGACACAACACACACTCTGCATACACTGACACAACACACTGCATACACTAACACAACACACACTGCATACACTAACACAACACACTCTGCATACACTGACACAACACACACTGCATACACAAACACACACACTGCATACACTAATACAACACACACTGCATACACTAACACACACAGTGCATACACTAATACAATACACACACTGCATTCACTAATACAACATGCACTCTGCATACACTACACACTAACACACTCACTGCATCCACTATACTGACACACACTCTGCATTCGCTACACATTACCACACTCTGCATTCACTACACTAACACACACTCTGCATCCGCTACACACTAACACACTCTGCATTCACTACACTAACACACACTGTGCATCCGCTACACTAACACACACTGTGCATCCGCTACACACTAACACACTCTCTGCATTCACTACACTAACACAGACTCTGCATCCGCTACACACTAACACACTCTCTGCATTCACTACACATTAACACACTCTCTGCATTCACTACACATTAACACACTCTCTGCATTCACTACACTAACACACTCTCTGCATTCACTACACTAAGACACTCTCTGCATTCACTACACATTAACACACTCTCTGCATTCACTACACATTAACACACTCTCTGCATTCACTACACTAACACACTCTCTGCATTCACTACACTAACACACTCTCTGCATTCACTACACTAAGACACTCTCTGCATTCACTACACATTAACACACACTCTGCATTCACTACACATTTACACACACACTACATTCATTACACTGACACACTCTGCATTCACTACACCCTAACACACACTCTGCATTTATTACACACTAACACACACTCTGCATTCACTAAACTATGCACACACTCTGGATTCACTATACTGACACACACTCTGCATTCACTACACTAACATACACTCTGCATCACCTGTACACACAGCATCCACTACACAAACATCCTGTATTCACAGTACACACACTACATCCACCACAAATTGAAACATTCTGCATTCACTATACACAGACACTGTGTCTAATACACACACTACATCCACTACATACACTGCATCCACTAAACACATTTCATCTAGTTCATACAAACACTACATCCACTACACAAACACACACTACATCACTGTACACACACTACATCCACTACTCAAACACTCTCTGCATTCACTACACATTAACACTCTGCATTCACTACACTAACACACACTCTGCATCCGCTACACACTAACACACCCTCTGCATTCACTACACATTAACACACACTCTGCATTCACTACACATTTACTAACACTCTGCATTCACTACACTAACACACACTCTGCATTCACTACACACTAACACACACTCTGCATTCATTACACACTAACACACACTCTGCATTCATTACACACTAACACACACTCTGCATTCACTAAACTATGCACACACTCTGCATTCACTAAACTATGCACACACTCTGGATTCACTATACGACACACACTCTGCATTAACTGTACACACAGCATCCACTACACAAACATCCTGTATTCACAGTACACACACTACATCCACCACAAATTGAAACACTCTGCATTCACTATACACAGACACTGCGTCTAATACACACACTACATCAACTACAGACACTGCATCCACTAAACACATTTCATCTAGTACATACAAACACTACATCCACTACACAAACACACACTACATCACTGTACACACACTACATCCACTACTCAAACACACTCTGCGTTCACTATACACACTGCATCTGCTACACTAACACACTCTGCATTCACTGCACAAACAGTATCTAATACACACAAACACTACATCCATTACACACATTCTAATTCACTTACACTATACACACCACATTCAGTCCCGCATCATTGTCAGCGGACTAGGTAGGGCGTGGGCGGGCCCGGGAGGGAGGGGTCGGGTGGGGGGGGGCCCAGACCTTGTGCTTTGTCAGGGGCCCCAAAATTTCTGATGGCAGCCCTGCTTCCCCATAGGATTGGCTGAGACTGACAAATGGGCAGATCAGGGGCAGAGCGAGCACAATTCAAACACAGCCCTGGCCAATCAGCATCTCCTCATAGAGATGAGTTGAATCTATGAATCTCTATGAGGAAAGTTCAGTGTCTGCATGCAGAGGGTGGAGACACTCAATGTTTGGATGCATTTTAGACAGCCATGACCAGGAAGGATTTCTAACAGCCATCTAAGGAGTAGCCAGTGAAATTATCACTAGGCTGTAATGTTAACACTGCATTTTCTCTGAAAAGATAGTGTTTTCAGCAAAAATCCTGAAGGTAATGATTCTACTCACCAGAACAAATTCAATAAGCTGTAGTTGTTCAGGTGACTATAGGGTCCCTTTAACCCCTTAAGGACCAAACTTCTGGAATATAAGGGAATCATGACATGTTATACATGTCATGTGTCCTTAAGGGGTTAAACTTGGGGTATTTTGACTCTTTTCATGCAACCATTTTACCACCAATCTATGCCAAATTTTAAAAAAAATTATTGGTGATTTTTTTGACACACATAGCAATTTAAGAATACAGTACGAAGAACTTTAAGGGTTACTGCCAAAGAACACCCCAATATGTGTTCAGCAACATCTCCTGAGTACCCCCCATGTATAGGTGTGTCGAGTTATCTAGGGGCTGAAATACCTTATTTGGAAGGTGCGCATTCCAGTTTTCCATCTTGGAATTTTCACAGATGGTCATCATGCACCCATGTCTTATTTGGGACTTTTTTGAAGCCGGCCAATGTAATTTACCCCCATTAAACCATATCTTTTTGAAAAGTAGACACCCTAGGGCAGGCATAGGCAACCTTCAGCACTCCAGATGTGTTGGACTACACCTCCCATGATGCTTTGCCAGCACTATGGGTGTCAGAGCATTATGGGGGATGTAGTCCAGCAAGCGTTTACTCACCTCCGTGCAGCTCCTCCAGCTTCCGAGTGTACATCTCGCGAGACCCGCGGCCAGCTCTGACGACGTCAGAGCGTCAGAGCTGGCCGCGGGTCTCGCGAGATTTACACTGGGAAGCTGGAGGAGCTGCACGGAGGTGAGTAAATGCTTGCTGCCCACCCCCCCAGGACCGCCGGGCTTGTAATGAGCCCGGCGGTCCTGGAAGGTATATTTATTCGAGTATAACGCGCACCCTTAATTTTAAATTAAAAATCGGTTAAAAAAAATGCGCGTTATACTCGAATAAATACGGTAATTTAAATTAATTAATTAATTAAATGCCTGTATATTTACCAGTTAAGTAGATATTTTCTCATCAGATGTTCTCAGGTAGCTAAGTGTCATGGGTCTCTTTCTCTGCATGGAGTGTAAGAGTTTCTTGGTTACTCTGATCACCCGATTCTGCCTGGATCTCTCTGACTCCCCAGAGTGTTGTAATGTTCTTCCTTTTTTTTTCTCTGACCCCCTCTCTTCCCTTGTCTTAACTTTTTAAAGGGGAAATTCCTCTAAGTGATAGCCAATCACAAATGTGGGGTGTGGTTGCCTTCTAGGTAACCATTCTAGTATTTGGACTCTAGATGGCAGTATTGTTCCACTACACATACCTATCCAGGAAAGAGTTAACTTTTCCTGGTGGCTATTTTTGACGTCATTTACGTTATCTATATGTGGCCTATAACTTATTTTATCTGTCAGATCGAGAGGATTTCTTCGGACTTATCCAGACTATGCGTCTCCATTTTCTGTAGTAATTCCTAAAATTGATAGTTTGTGAACTAAGTTTCACCTTAAACTATAATGGGACGTTGTACAATATCGAAAGTAAAATTTAATTATTTAATCCTCTGTCACCCAGGTCTGGGAATAGAATTTATTATAGTTGCATTAGTACCTAGACAGTCTCTTATCTATTTGGTTGTTTATATATACTACACATTCCATTCAGCTCGGGCAAAGCGGTCAGTTTTAGAGAAAGGAAAGAAATTCTGTGTCTCTTTGTTAACTTGAAGATACAAAATGGAGTCTGGTCTGTTCATTTTGACTTCAGAATATACACTTTGTATTTCTATCATAGCACAAAATGTCTGCCGATATAAATACCCTGACAGTTGCCTTTTGAGACCATATGGTAACCCAGGAATGTGAAATAACCCCATCATGGTATACCATTTTCAAATGTAGACAACCCAGGGTATTCAAAATGGTGTATTTCCAATCTTTTGTAGTAGCCACTTAGGCACAAACGCTCGCCAAAGTTAGCATTTTTAATAAATGTGTTTTTCCCCCCAATTTACACACACACACACACACACACAGTGTGACTTTATATAAAGTTGTGTGTTTGTGTAACAGTGTGTGTGTTAGTGAGAGTGTGCAAGTGACACTGTGTTAGTGAGAGTGTGTAAGTGACACTGTGTGCAGGGCCGGCCTTAGGCCTTAAGGTGCCCTGTGCGAAAAATCTCCACAGCAAGACTGTGTGTTAGTGAGAGTGTGCAAGTTACACTGTGTGTGTGTGTGTGTTAGAGAGAGTGTGCAAGTGACACTGTGTGTGTGTTAGTGAGAGTGTGTAAGTGACACTGTGTGTGTGTGTGTTAGTGAGTGTGCAAGTGACAATGTGTGTTAGTGAGAGTGTGTAAGTGACACTGTGTATATGCTAGTGAGAGTGTGCAAGTGACCCTGTGTGTTAGTGAGAGTGTGCAAGTGACACTGTGTGTGTTTTAGTGAGAGTGTGCAAGTGACACTGTGTGTGTGTTAGTGAGAGTCTGTAAGTGACAGTTTTAACAAAATGCAATGATTACCGTTCAGGGTTAACTCCACCTCTAGTGGCTATTCATGGGGATATCCAGCGTCACGCAAAACCTCATTGGAAAGCATTGTATAATACTTACCTATGGGGAAATCCTAATGCGGTCATTGAGGAAGGCCATTGAAGGTGGAACCGAGCCAGCACCGAGGGACATCAGCCTTGACCCGGGTATGTGATGGAAGGTTTTTTTTTTTTTTTACCCCTTTTGCACCAAGAGGTAGGGGCGCTTGACAGAGGGGGAAGCTATAGTGAAGCTATAGTGCCAGGAAAACAAGTTTGTGAAAAACCGAAACCCAAGCTCTCACGTGTATTTGTTCTGATCAGCGCAAATGTATTAACATAATGATAAAAGATGTAAAAAAGCACTAAAGAGAAACAGAAGGATGAAAATGGGGATAAAACAAACAATTCTGTAAACAATTCCAAATAATAACCCAAAGGGACAAGAACATAAAATAAACAAGAATAATCAAGAATGGCAGCTTCACACCTTAACAGAAAATATATAAAGAGCACTAGTGAAATTATGTGAACCAGTAAAGCACCTTTATCATATACCTCCTCTTCTATTAATCGGAGATACTTGGGTCCAGATAGAGATTCAAAATGTAAAAACTATTCATAAAAAACCACACAGTGGTGAAGTACTATTAAACTCTAGGTTCGCCCTCAATTCAAATAAAAATTCTCATATCAACCATACATTTCTGTTAATCAGAATCTTCAACAATTAGCAGTAAGTGCAAAATAATATAAAATTGTTTGCCAATCTTTATTTAATTTTGTTTAGATGCACATCAAAATAACCGTTTGTTCATTTAGAATTCACAATGTAGAATAGAAAAGATATTGTACAGTATAATGTTTTTTAGGGTTCAGGAATATATGTGGCAAAGCATGTGGATATTGTGGAGCAGTGTTTTGTCATTGTGGATACTCGGGTGATTTGCTTACCAGTCGTAACCCACTCAGTTAGTAAATGTACTAGGTAAACAAGAATTGATAGGGTGTCCCTATCTATGGAACACACTGTATTAAGTGGTCAAAGAAGGGGGGCAGTCTATTAACCAGTGGAAATAAAGAGAGAAGAAGGATGGAAAGTGAAGGAGAGAAAGAGATGAGACGGGGGTGGGCGAACAATAATTTCCCACTTATCCTCAGAGAATGTCCAGACCATGTGTTCTAAACAGTAAGAACATACCGCCAACTCCAACCTCGTGCTCCAAGATTCTTATTGTTTGTGCATGTGAAAGTAGGTAGTCTTACCTGTAGCGCATCACATATGAACCATGCGGCGACCAGTACCCACAGTTAGGAGTTTTCTACTGGGCGTTTAGACAGGTAGTTGAGCCAAGGAATAATATACATTTTTATTAGTAAAAAATATATAACGATTGTAGCCACATTAAGCTTCCTTTAAAATAAAAAACCATGGATCACAATGATGAAACAAACATTTAGGCAACCAATACTGCCTCTAAGTGATTCTGATTGATAAAAGTTCAAAACTTATGAGTTGCATGCACCAGATTCAATGAAGTCTATAGAAAAGTTCCTTTGTTGGTAAAACAATGACCGTAAATCCACATATTGTACTTAAAATCATCAAGAGTATGCATATAGTCTGAAGATGTAAATAGTTATCTAGAGAAAACAAACTGACATTATAGTCCCTGGTTAACAAGTGTGCCCAAAAGTCAACTAATATGTCTGAGAAGGAAATGCACGGATATGGACACATTTATTGACCAGGGCCAAAAGATTCTACAGGATTTTAAGATTAGGGGGTATGAGTAGGATATTTTGAATAAAGCTGTGGATGTAGTACAACAAATAAATAGAATACAAAACCCAAAAGAGATAAACAAGGACACAATCCCTTTTATTTGTCAATTCTCCGGAAACCATAATACAAGAGTGAGGAATATTATAAAGAAAAATTGGCATCTGTTATTAAAGGATCCCGTTCTAAACACTCTTCTTACAGAGACTCCGTTATTGTACATAGGTGATTACCAAACCTCAAAGGAATATTCACCAAGAATGTAATTAAAGGACCACTCTAGGCACCCAGGCCACTTCAGCTTAATGAAGTGGTCTGGGTGCCAGGTCCAGCTAGGGTTAACTAATTGTTTTATAAACATAGCAGTTTCAGAGAAACTGCTATGTTTATCAATTAGTTAAGCCTTCCCCCTAATCCTCTAGTGGCTGTCTCACTGACAGCCGCTAGAGGCGCTTGCGTGATTCTCACTGTGAAAATCACAGTGAGAGCACGCAAGCGTCCATAGGAAAGCATTATGAATGCTTTCCTATGTGACCGGCTGAATGCGCGCGCAGCTCTTGCCGCGCGTGCGCATTCAGCCGACAGGGAGGAACGGAGGCGGAGAGGAGGAGGAGAGCTCCCCGCCCAGCGCTGGAAAAAGGTAAGTTTTTACCCCTTTCCCCCTTCCAGAGCCGGGCGGGAGTGGGTCCCTGAGGGTGGGGGCACCCTCAGGGCACTCTAGTGCCAGGAAAACGAGTATGCTTTCCTGGCACTAGAGTGGTCCTTTAAAGATAAAGAAGAGGATACAGGGACGTTTCTTAAAACAACATGTCCCCAAAGTACAAATAAGCTTTATAGATCAATTTATAGAAGGTGGTAAGACATACCATAAAATAATGGATCACCTACAACACGACAAAATGTAGTCTATTTGCTTACCTGCCCATGTGGGTTGCATTATGTGGGACGAACAACTACGCTGCTGTGCACTAGGGTGGGTGAGCACATATACCACATTTGCAGAGGTTATATATGCAGCATCAGGTTTCACTGCACTTTGAGGAATATCATAAAGCAGACCCATCTATTCTAAAATTCCAAGGAAGTCAAAAGGTTACATAGGATTGGAGAGGTGATGATTTAATTAAGAGATTGGGGCAGTTGGAGGTGAGATGGATTTTTGAGTTGGATACGTTAATACCTAACAAGCTCTGTCAATTTTTTCTGATATACGGTAAATGCTTTTTTAAGTTTTTTTTTTTTTTTTTATCCTCCTCCTGATTTGCCTTATCTCTAATTTTAATTTTTTAACCCCTTAAGGACCAAACTTTTGGAATAAAAGGGAATCATGACATGTCACACATGTCATGTGTCCTTCAGGGGTTAATTCTTTAATGTTCTATTTTTAAACAACTTGTGTATTTGTGGAGTTACATTACATGTAGGCGACCTTCAATTGATCTATATTGTTCTGTGGCATTTTACTAATTTTATTATTTATTTTAATTTTATCCAATAGGGGAATTTTAATACATATTTTAAAAAAACTATTGGTTTGTACATACATAGGTAACATAGTGTTTTCTGTATCGTTTGTAAGGTTTATATTAATACTCTTGATTATTTTAAGTACAATATGTGGATTTATGGACATTGTTTTACCAACAAATGAACTTTCCTATAGACTTCTATGAATCTGGTTGTCCGATTAATGCAAATCAGAAGAGTTGAACTTTGACCAATCAGAATCATTTAGAGGTGGTATTAGTTGCCCTTATATACCAGCAAGATGGCATTAGCACTTTGACGTCCTGAGAAAGCTAACGTCGAAACGTGTAGACATGGTGACGTCGTAAAATATGAACAGGCAAGAAACCTTTCTGGATATATGTTCTTCCTGACCGAGAAACACTCACTGCGACCGGACTGCATACGGTTAGGGCAATCACCCTATTCCCCCTGCAAGAATTGGAATTGGAAGTTGGGCTGCAAACATCAGAGGACACAGATTTTGTTGGTAGCGATCGGCTGCATATACTCACCAACTACTATCCAGTAAGGGGTTGTGTTTGCTTCTGACTTGTCTCTGTTGTCTCCTTAAGTGGTATTCCAGAGTCAAAAGGACTAGGAAAGTGTATGTGTTGTAAGGAATCAAACTATTTTTAAAAGGTGAGACTTCATACCTGCGGTCTGCTGGGTGTCTCTCCTCGCCTCCACTACTATCTTGCGAGAGCCATACATTCCTCAGCAGGAACTCCCCTTAGCTGTCATGAGCTAAGCATTACAATGCAGGGCTTAGCTCATTGACTGAGAGCTGACATCCATTCTCAGCCAGTGTTCCAAGCCCTGTATTGTGCGGCTTAGCTCAGGATAGCCAAGGGAAGTTCCTACAAAGGAACCAATGGCTCTCAAGAGATAGTAGTTGCAGCAGAGTGTGGCACCCGGAAAACCCCAGGTACGAAGTCAAACCTTTTAAAAACCAATTTGAATCCTTATAGCGGGAGAGGGGCAGTGAGCTGCAATGGTTATTGTGAATGGAATGTTCCTTTAAGATATTGCACCAAATATTCACAGACATAATAAGTGTATATGATGTCAAGAACAAATTGTAACAACCAAACTCTCACTTACACAAAATTTAAGTTTTAAAATCAAACTTACAATATTGTAACCCCCTGTATATTCGTTGTCTTGTTTTACATTTGAAATCCTGAAAATAAAGAATGACAAAAAAATAAATAAAATCACAGACAATTGATAAACATCATCCATTGTTTCACTGGTATTGTCACAAATAAATAAATGATATAGGTAGTCATTCTTTAGATGCATGCATAGGGCAATCAAATATAATATCCAGCCCTTTATAGAACTTAGAGAGGCTGTAATATCATATATAACAACAAATGGGTTTGTTAAGTATATTAATGCGTTTGGAGGAGGCGTTTTTGGAATAGGCCAGTAATATTTCCATTGTGCTAATTTCTGAAAAAATCCTTCAGACTGAAAGGGAGTTATTACTGAGAATGACTCTAAAAATATCTTCAGGGATCAAGCATATGAATTAGACAAGCTATACATATTACATGTAACTGTTGGATATAGTTCCTTAAACTGTTGGGAGTTTTCTCATCAACTGGCACAATTCAGGCTAAAATTGCCAACTGTGACATAGCTGAAAACAGCTCATGGCATCAAAGTGGCAAATCATCAATCGTTTATTGAACAGTGGACATTTAAAACATGCAATGTTTCTTCCATTCAGACAATCATGCAACTACTCGACTACTGTTCCTGTGTGCAACACATCCATATTCATAGAAGTATCTAACTTGTATCCTGAGTTGGAGAATGCTTTTGTGCCAGAGTTTTGAAATTTATGTTGGAGTCTTGGACGAGGTGTAGGTATTCTCTTTTGGTTTTTCTTTATGCATTTGAAGGTGAATCCATAGCAGTTTCTGTCCAAGAATCACATTTTTTACAGTGGGTTGTGTAGTGCTTGTGTTGCCATCCCACTGTTAGAAATTAAACTACTTTTAAACAGTTTAACAATTATCTGGGTAGTTTGAAAATGTATCAGGACTCTTATCGCAGACATATCTAGAGCAGAAGTTCCCCTTCCCCACTGATAATATCATTTTTTTTGTCCTGACTTGGACAAGATTAATTAGTCAACACTCTGACTATGAATTCTGGCCATATAGTGACGGAGTTGATATCCATAGGCGAAAGGTTTTGGCTAGTGCGGTGGGTTCTTTCTGCCACTGCCCCAGCTGATCTTTTCAAGTCTTACGAAAGACAGGATGGCCAAGGACCTACATTTCCAGCCAAACCATTATTATTATTATTTATGTAGCGCAAACAAATTCCGCAGAGCTGTACGATGGGTGGACTAACAGAAATGTAATTGGAACCAGACTAGTTGGACACACAGAAACAGAGGGATTGAGGGCCCTGCTCAATGAGCTTACATGCTAGAGGGAGTGGGGTAAGGTAGAAAAGAAGGTTGGTAGAAAAGTATTTGCTGAAGACAGTATTATGATGACAGTTGCAGGAGAATTAGGGTTGGTGGGGAGGTATTAACAGTTTAATTGATACGCTTTTCTAAAGAAGTGAATTTTCAATGATTTTTTGGAAGAGTGGAGACTGGGTGAATGTCTAATGGAAAAGGGAAAGGAGTTCCACAGGAACGGTGAAGCCCTCGAGAAGTCTTGAAGGCAAGCACCAGAGGTGGGAGTACAAACAGAGGATAGACGTAGGTCTTCGGCATAGAGTAGGGCCTAGATGGGACATACTAGTGTATTAAGGAGGATAGATAGGTTGGAGCAGTATTGTGTAGAGATTTGTAAGCAAAAAACAACATTTTAAATTGAGCCCTATATCTTTCAGGAAGTCAATGCAGGGACTGACAGAGGGGTGAGGCGTGCAAGGTGCAGGCAGACAGGAAGATGAGCCTCGCCGCTGCATTCATTATAGACTATAACAGGGCAAGTTGAGAGTATGTTAGACCTCTGAGGAGCGGATTGCAGTTGTCAAGGGCGAGAGAGGACAGTGGCCTGGACCAGAACCTTAGTCGAGTCCGGCGTTAAGAAGGGGCAGATGTGTGCTATGTTATTGTGATGGAAGCAGCAGGATTTGGCAATCGACTGGAGATAAGGGGCGAGGGAGAGAGTCAAAGAGAACACCTAGGTAGCGAGCCTGCAAGGTGGAGCTGATGGTGGTGCTGTTAACGAGGAGGGAGACAGAAACGGGAGTAGCAACACTATAGAAAGAAAGACCAAAAGCTCTGTTTTGGACATGTTGAGTTTGAGGAAGTGAGCAGCCATCCTATCAGAAAGACATGATCAGGAGAGGACAGATAGATTTAGGTGTCATCCGCATAGAAATGCAAATGGAAGCTAAAGGAGCAGAGGAAATTACCCAGGGAGGCAGTGTAGATTGAGAACAATAGGGGACCTAGGACTGAATCTTAGGGAACACCAACAGAAAGAGGCAGGGAGAAGAGGCAGAGCCAGAGAAAGAAATACTGAAAGAGCGCTGGGAGAGGAAGAAGGAGCACCAGGAGAAAGCAATATCTCGTAGACTGAGAATATGGAGGATGAGAAGAAGCTGTTGATGATCAAAGTGTCAAAAGCAGCAGAAAGTTCAAGGAGAATTAGGATAGAGTAGTGACCACAAGATTTTGCAGTGATTAGATCATTGGATATTTTGGTCAGAGCCATTTCCACAGAGTGCTGAAACCAGACTGAAGAGGGGCGAGCATACACAACTTTCTTAAGGATCTTGGACATAAAAGGCGGTAGCGAGATAGGGCGGTGGTTTGATGAGGAGTTAGGGTCAAGGTTGGGCTTTTTCAGAATCAAGGTTACAGTTGTATGTTTGAAGGGTGATGGAAATATGCCAGAGGAGAGGGATAGATTGAGAATTTTAGTGAGAGGCAGAGCAAGAGAAGGAGACAGAGTGTGGATGAGATGGGAGGAGTGCAATCTTTATGTGGCAAATGTGTTTTTTTTGGGGGGGGGTTTAGGGGGAAGATTACATTTACTACTTTACAGACACAAGAGCCAATTTCAATTAGCCAACTTAATTTATATAACTAATAACATTTATTATTGTCTTTATTGTTTTCATTATATCAGAGATGTGTGGAAATATGGCTTAAATATGAATGTTTTATTAAAGTTATATTTACATTTCAAAATTCATAATATTTAAATGCATTTTGAAAGAATACAAGTCATTAGTGATGTACCGAACTGTTCGCCGGCGAATAGTTCCCGGCGAACATAGCGTGTTCGCATTCGCCACGGTGGGCGAACACATGCGCGGTTCGATCCGCCCCCTATTCGTCATCATTGAGCAAACTTTGACCCTGTGCCTCATGCTGCAAGGCATCTCAGAATGCAGTGTGCCTTGCTTATGCCACCTAATGTTACTCTTAAAAGGTGTATGGTGATAAATCCATCTACATTACTTCCCCTGGATTTAAAAGAGGGGAGTGGGAATGGTACTTGTACTTCTGATCTTTTTGTAAATTCACTTTCACCAGATGAGTTAGCTGATGCCCAGGTACCCCATGATTGGGCAGCACTAATGGCACAAGAAACAGCAGGTTTTTTGCATGTAATTGATTCTCCATTATCTAATGCATATTTTGAGTTTTTTGTAGATGGTTCCAGATATGCTGATGAGAAGGGTAATTTCCACACTGGATATGCTGTATCTCTGCACATGAGGTAATAAAAGCTGAACCACTCGCTCCTCACTGCTCTGCACAGGAGGCAGAGCTGAAGGCACTCGCTGAAGCATGTAAAATGGCTTCTGGTAAGACTGCTAATATTTATACAGACTCTCGCTATGCTTTTGGTATAGCCCATGATTTTGGCCCTATATGGCGGGCTCGTGATTTTCTCACCTCAGCAGGAACTCCAATCAAGAATTCTGAAGCCGTGAGTGCACTTATGGACGCTATCCTGTTACCCACTCAAGTAGGCATCATCAAGGTGGCAGCTCACGTGAAGATCACAGATGAAATTTCAAGAGGAAACCACAGAGCAGACGAAGCTGCCAAGCAAGCAGCAATTCAAGTTCATCCCTCTACAGGTAATACCTTCCTACAAGTTGTTCTTACAGATGACGCCGTTGACTACAATATACTGTTGAGCTTACAAAGACAGGCAAGCAAGGAAGAACATGACCTCTGGAGGAAACAAGATGCAGAACCTGATGATGACAGAATGTGGAGGAAAGGTAAAAGACTGTGTTTACCACGAGTATTGTACCCCATGATGGCCCAGATTGCCCATGGACCTACACATCTATCCAAGATGCACATGAACAGCATAGTAAACACCCATTGGGTAGCACCCGGATTTACTGTTGTAGCAGCTAAACACACCCAAGCTTGCATGATTTGTGCTAGAAAAAATCCAGGACAGGCTGTCAAAACACCGAGTAAGCACACACCAAGGCCACTTTACCCGTTTCAAAGACTGCAGATAGACTATATTCAACTACCTAAGGTAGGAGTGTATGAATATGTGTTGGTGTGCACTGATCTCTTTTCAGGTTGGCCTGAGGCCTACCCAGTGTCGAAAGCCACAACAAAGGTCACAGCAAGTAAGCTTCTGAAGGAACTGGTATGTAGATATGGAGTACCTGAAGTGATTGAAAGTGACAGAGGTAGCCATTTCACTGGGGAAAAAAAGCAAGAAATTATGAAAGCCTTAGGGATCAGTCAGGCCTTCCACACCCCTTATCACCCCCAGAGAAGTGGGAAAGTAGAAAGGGCAAATGGCACCTTAAAGAACAAGATTGCAAAAGCCATGCAAGACACAGGGAAGCCCTGGACTGAATGCCTTCCCCTAGCACTCTTTTCTATGAGATTCACCCCCAATTCCAGACAAGGCCTATCCCCTTTTGAGATCCTGTTTGGATGTGCCCCAAAGACAGGCCTCTATTTTCCCCAAACCCTCCAGATGCAGCATGGTAGTATGACTGCCTATGTTCAGTCCCTACACCAAAGATTAGACAGGGTGCATAAACAAGTCTTTGATTCTATTCCAGATCCAGACTCTGACTCTGCAACTCACAAACTGCAGCCTGGTTATTGGGTGGTGATAAAGAGGCATGTGAGGAAAGGACTTGAACCACGCTTTGACGGTCCATTCCAAGTGCTCTTGACTACGGCTACCTTGGTAAAACTAGAAGGAAAAGCCACGTGGATACACGCCAGTCACTGTAAACAAGTCACTCTGACTGATCCACCATTTTATGCTCTGTTCAGATATGCTACTCTGACTTGAGACCAGAAAATAATAATGCATGGCAGGAAAATATATGGTTGCAGATAGCAAAGGCTTTTAATTTAACCTCCTTTTGCCTTAACCCTCTCCTCAGTACTGAAAACGCCATAGAATCTTGTCTTATAGCTGTCCCTACCCCAATCTCACTGTTGAGGAAGTACCTACATACCCATAGACCCCATAAATCTGTTGGTCTTTTACATTTAATTGTTCAAGAGACCCGAATACTGAATCCCTGTTTTGCCCTACATGGTGGAAAAATACCACGAATTGTAGAGCCCTGAGCACCACTATGAATTGTACCAAAACTCACCAAGTTATGAGTTACCACTACAATGTCTATCTTCCTAAATGATTGACTTTCTCCTGTGGAAATATTACTTATGCTTATGTCCCAGGTAACATTACAGGAGGTCCCTGTGCAATTTCTTGCCTAACCATGACCATGTTTTCCAAATCTGACCTGATCACTAAAACCACCCAGCTACACAAACTGCTGAGAGACAGGAGAGATGTTAAAAACACCCTTACTTCAGATTGTAACCCTGAAATCACTCTCTTATCCAAAGCCGAATACTCTGCCCTAGCGTACACCTTGGTAGGAGTCCCAGTATTAGCACTGTATAATACCCGAGTAGTTAATGCTGTAGCCTGTTCCCTTGCAAAAGGTTTAAATGCAACTTCACAGGCCATAGAAGAGCTACGTATGGACACCCAGGCAAATAAGAAGGCAATCCTTGAGAATAGAGCAACCATTGACTACTTACTAATGAAACATGACTTAGGATGTGAAGCTATTGAAGGTATGTGCTGTTTTAACCTATCTGACCATGGCACTATGATCCATAAACATATAACAGATTTACATGACTTAGTACAGGATATCAAACAGGATAACTGCTTCTTTGGGGATTAGGATTGGACATTTGGGCTAGGAACATGGTTGACTTTACTAATTAAGAAAATTTTGTACTTTTTGCTATTAGCTGTATTTGTCATTATGGCTATTTTTCTAACCTTTAGATTTTTTTAATTTCTACTAACCTCTCTATGTAAAAGCAAACCTACTGTTGATCGTACCTGTAGCAGTACTTACCCTCTCCAGGGGCCGGCCGGGGTCCTCTCTTCTCGCCGCGCACGGTCCTGCTCCTGCACGAGCCGCGCGCGGCTCAGCCAACGACGAGATCAGTCGGGCGGGCAGTGACCGCGAGAAGCGGTCACGTGTCCCGCCTGACACTAAGAGCGCGCCGCGCATCTCGGGCGCGCTCTTAAAGGGACAGTGGGAGACAAAATTAGAATCAGTCTCCCATTGGCCCCTGTCATGCCACGTTCCCCATACACTCACGTTTTGGGGGCGTGGATATGACAGGGGCCAATCAAAGTGAACATTAGGGTATTTATACTCACCTGTTCCTTTGCACCTTGCCCTATCGTGGTTTCTGTTCAGTTCCCTTTAGTGCTTGTATCGTTCAGTTGGTTTTTTGGTGCTTGACCTTGGCTTTGTTCCTGACTCCGCTCTCTCTTTATCCTTGCTTGTTTATCCGCTGGTTTGTCTTCTGTGTACCAGTCCTCGGCTTGTTCTACTTTACGCTGTCTCTCCGTTCCCTTGACCTCGGCTTGTTCTGGACTCTGTCTTTTCTTGTACTCGTCTAGTCCGGCCATTCTAAGGTCCGGTAAGACGAATCCTGGTTTCTTGTCTCTTGACTATCTGGACTATTCCTGCGTGTTGGGGTATATTACCGTGACAGTACCTTAACTTACATTCCAGCTCCGACTTTGGAAAGGTTTTATGATGTTACCTCGCCTAACAAATGAAGGAACTCTCCTCTGCTGATTCTGGTGATCTCTCAGTCCAAGGGAACCGTGGTGAAGCAATAAATGAAAGTCCCACAGGCTTTGGCAAGCAGGCATGGAAATACCTTGGACATTTGGGTAACCCTTGGATCAAAAGAGGGGATTGTGATAGAATTTATCTTGATTCCAAGGCTCAAGCTTATAAGTGTCAAATAATGATATCCTATATTAAAATTGGCTAACTTGGAATTAGGAAATGCTTGATGCTTGAACAACACTTAAGACCATATATGTCTAAGTTCCGGGAGCAGAGAGCCCCCACCTAAGATGTGTCTACTCTAATCTTTTTGTTCTCTCTTACCTTGAAACTTATTTGTTATGTGTACATGACGCTCATCCCTATGTCTTATCTGTACTCCCTTGCTATTACTGTTCTAAGAGTATTTGCACGTAAGCACTTACTTTTTAATGTATAAAGCCCAGCTGATGAATAAAACGTCAGAGGCTTATTTTGAATACCAACAGGTGTCTGGTGTCTAATTCTCGCTTCTCCAAGTGCACTTGTAACAACAATTTGGGCTTCTTCTGAATATAACAAAGATCATTATTTGGATCCACAACACTCACGGTCAGCAGACACATTCCAGCAAATTAGCAGCAGACCCTCCCTTCTCCTGTACAGCATCCATTTTAGATTCATTCTGAAGCTGCATTCTTAGATAGAGGAGGGAAAGTGTAGCTGCTGCTCATTAGATAGGGAAATTGATAGCTAGGCTAGGGTATTCAGTGTCCACTACAGTCCTGTAAGGACTCATCTGATCCTGCTGTAAGAACAGCACCCCAAAAAGCCCCTTTTAGGGCTAGAACATCAGTCTGCTTTTTTTTTCTGTGTAACGTAATTGCAGTTGCCTGCCTGCCTGCCTGCCAGCTTCTGTGTCAGGCTCACAGTGGATACTGTGCCCACTTGCCCAGTGCCACCACTCATATCTGGTGTCACAATAGCTTAAGCTTGACATTTAAAAATAAACATTTTTTTTTCACTGTAATAGATTGAAGAGCAGTTAGTTGTCTGCCAGCTTCTGTGTCAGGCTCACAGTGGATACTGTGCCCACTTGCCCAGTGCCACCACTCATATCTGGTGTCACAATAGCTTAAGCTTGACATTTAAAAACAAAAACCTTTTTCACTGTTATAGATTGAATAGCAGTTAGTTGTCTGCAAGCGTCTGGGTGTCAGGCCTTCAGCGTGTACTCTGCCAACCTCAGCAAGTGCACTTTGCCACTCATATCTGGTGTGACTATAGCGTGCCTTTAAAAAGAAAAACAGTTTTTCACTGTAAGCTAATAGCAGTTAGTTGTCTGCAAGCGTCTGGGTGTCAGGCCTTCAGCGTGTACTCTGCAAACCTCAGCAAGTGCACTTTGCCACTCATATCTGGTGTGACTATAGCGTGCCTTTAAAAACAAAAAAAAGTTTTTCACTGTAAGCTAATAGCAGTTAGTTGTCTGCAAGCGTCTGGGTGTCAGGCCTTCAGCGTGTACTCTGCCAACCTCAGCAAGTGCACTTTGCCACTCATATCTGGTGTGACTATAGCGTGCCTTTAAAAGGAAAAAAAGGTTTTCACTGTAAGCTAATAGCAGTTAGTTGTCTGCAAGCGTCTGGGTGTCAGGCCTTCAGCGTGTACTCTGCCAACCTCAGCAAGTGCACTTTGCCACTCATATCTGGTGTGACTATAGCGTGCCTTTAAAAACAAAAAAAGTTTTTCACTGTAAGCTAATAGCAGTTAGTTGTCTGCAAGCGTCTGGGTGTCAGGCCTTCAGCGTGTACTCTGCAAACCTCAGCAAGTGCACTTTGCCACTCATATCTGGTGTGACTATAGCGTGCCTTTAAAAACAAAACAAAAAATTCACTGTAAGCTAATAGCAGTTAGTTGTCTGCAAGCGTCTGGGTGTCAGGCCTTCAGCGTGTACTCTACCAACCTCAGCAAGTGCACTTTGCCACTCATATCTGGTGTGACAGTGGCGGGAATTTTACCGAATTACAAGTCGGAAAGGATGCAGCATTTGCAAAATAAATTCAAAAGTATGCTTTACACAGCGTATAAGGGTGATGTCACAGCACAACGGGAATCTAACAGGGGAAGAGGTGAAAGTCATCCTCCTCCTCCCACGACCACGCCATACCTGCCAAGTGACCCTATGTAGGCGGAACAGTCTCTATTCTGCTCTGTGTCAGTGTGTATCAGAGATCCTTAGGATAGATGTCAATCCATATCTGCCAAGTGACCCTATGTAGGTAAAACAGTCTCTATTCTGCCCTGTGTCAGTGTGTATCAGGGATCCTTAGGATAGGTGTCAATCCATATCTGGCAAGTGACCCTATGTAGGAGGAACAGTCCCTATCCTGCTCTGTCTCAGTGTGTATCAGGGATCCTTAGGATAGGTAGAAACACAATAATAGGTCGCGCTATACAGAAGAATATAAATAAATATAATGTGCTCACATATGATGAAAAACTTTAAAATAGAATAAGAATATATATGTATAATAGTCCCAATACTTAATAGGCTTCTTATGGGTTCCGGTAAGCTTGTGGAGACTTGGGTATATAGTAATTTCAATGGGAAGCTTGATCCTCTGTTTTTTTCCAGGAATCTTGACTCCGTGATGAACATACAAATGAGAAAACAGAGAGACTCCAATAGTGCAGACTGTGTGTAAATAGGTGAAAATTGGGTAAATACTAGGGAGGTAATTCACTCACCTATTTGAGAGCATAAACTCGCTCTAGTATGATTAGCATTCAGTGGCGTTTGCCCCCCACTGGTGGGATATAGGTGTTGGTAATTCCTCCGTATAAAAGAAAAAAAGAGCCAAATATAGTGCTCACTGTTTGTATGATAAAAATAAGTTTAAAAAGTAGGATTAAAAGTACTCACATTTGTATGAGCAGGGTATACTGCTCAATATAATGGCGTGGGAGGTATTATCCCCACCTAGGATTCTTGGACGGATGTCGACTTCAAAGTGATGTATGACCATCTAGAATGAAAATAAAAATATAAAATAAAAGGTATATGGCAAATATGTGGTAAAAGAGCCAATATTCCTTTATTAATATAATTAAAATATGAAAATAGCCAAAACGCGTTTCGCCACACAGGGCTTTATCAACTGGCAATAGTAAAAATCAGCCTGGTACATAGATACTTATATAAACTTAAAAAATACATGATTATTCAAATTTTGGCGCCAAAATGACGTCATCAATACAAGGTGTGAGATACAAAAATATAACAAATCTTAAATATAAAAAGTGCATAATGTTGGTAACTAAAAATATAATTAAAACCTTTAATTCTAGCTTACAAACTAATCCTAATATTAAAAATAGAAAAGGGATCGATAATCATGTGATCGCGAGCTGCCGCGATCACATGGTATGTACTTATGCCTTTTGGGAAATGTAGTGCAAGGAAAAGAAGCTTAAGTATAGAGGAGGGAGAGGTGGCAGAAGATTACAAAAGATTACAAAAGAGAAAGGAAGGAGAGAAAATAAGTACGATAGATGAGAAAAAATGTGGAATTTTTAATCTTTCTCAAAATGAGAAAAACCCAGATTTTAGTTTTAAGCAAAGGTCTTAAATACGCTCCCACCAATTCTTTCAAACCCTTTCAAGCATTTCTGGACATTAACAAATTTGTTAGGAAAGCCACAATAAAAAGATATTTTTCTCCAAATAGTAACGTCCCTAATGAATCAAATCCAGTATTGCAATATCATAATTCTGACACCTCCACTGAACGCCCTACTACACACACTGTTTTAAAAAATCCTTCCAAATTTTATCCTTCCAATTTTAAATCAGAGCCTATAGAAGTCTTTGAAAAACTGGTCCTGAAGGATTTTGAAAAAATTAAACACAATAAGTACGATCAACAGAATCTTACTCAGAAGGAATGGAAAGCCCTAAAAGAACTTCAAAAAGATGACGAAATCGTCATCAAACCCGCCGATAAAGGTGGCGGTTTAGTTATCCTATCAAAGTCCATGTATATAAAAGAAGCTAATCGTCAACTCAATTATCTTGAGGTATACAACAAATTACCCTATGACCCTATCTCCAATATTAAAGACATTTTAAGTGAATTTTTGAAAAAGGATTAGACATGGGTATTCTCAACAAACAAGAATTTGATTACCTTAATATTCTCTACCCTAAAATCCCAGTCATTTATTTTCTTCCAAAAATACACAAAAATGCAAAGGAACCCCCTGGAAGACCTATAGTTTCAGGTATTAATTCTGTTTTATCCAATCTTTCTGAATATATTGATATTTTATTACAACCTTTGGTCAAAGAAACTAGGTCATATCTGAAAGACTCCTTGACTCTCCTATCTTTTTTAAGTGATTTTAATTGGTGTAATGATTATATACTAGTAACTTGTGATGTGCAATCACTGTACACCATAATTCCGCATAATATCGGATGTCAGGCAGTAGAAAGGATTTTAAAACAAAAAAGTTCAATTCCAGATTTTCAAATTGATTTTATTATACAAGGTATTAACACAATTCTTACTAATAACTATTTCTGGTTTTTAGACTCATTTTATATACAAAAGAAGGGTACAGCTATGGGGACCAGGTTTGCCCCCAGCTATGCCAACCTCTTCATGGCAGTTTGGGAATCTTCGGCCGTTTGGGGTGACCATAGCTGGCGGGCAAACCTGGTTTCCTATTTCCGCTATATTGATGATCTGTTCTTTATCTGGCAAGGTTAAAGAAACGTCTCTGAAGCAGTTTTTAGATCATTTAAATGTTAATGATAGGGGCATTGTTTTATCCTCAGAATTTAGCAATATGTCAGTTAACATTTAGATTTAAACATTTTTATTCACGATGGGCGCATTCAAACCAAAACCTTCTTTAAAGAGGTATGCACCAACACGATAATAGATCATACTAGCTGTCATCATAAACCTTGGTTGGATGGCATCCCAAAAAGCCAATTTCTCCGCCTCCATCGAAATTGCTCATCAACAGCTGATTTTAATGTCCAATCTACCTCATTGAAAAATATGTTTTAAGAAAAAAACTATGAAGCAGATAAATTAAATACAGCTCTAGAGGTGGTAAAAGAGAAGGAGAGAAAGGAGCTTCTAAAATATAAAGCTAAAAAAGGAGACCCTCCACAATTACCTATTATTTTAGACTTTAACAATAAGAACAAAACTTAAAAAAAAAATCATAAATAAACACTGGCACATTTTGAAACAGGACGACCTCTTAAAGGATCATATTCCAGATAGACCCAATGTTATATTTAGAGGAGCCCCCAACTTTAGAACAATTCTGACTAAAAATGACACTAAAAACAGTGTACAACAAATAAAAAATTTCTTATCTAGACCTAAAGGCTTCTTTAAGTGCAATAAATGTATTGTATGTAGAACCACAAAAGGCACCACAAATTCCAAAACTACTCATTTCTCCTCTACCATTACCAAAACCTCCTACTCCATTAAAGACTTCATTGGGTGTAACACTAAAGGTGTTATATACCTATTGGAATGCCCATGTGGATTTCAGTACGTGGGCATGACTAAAAGATGTCTTAAAGTAAGATTGGCAGAACACTGCCGTAACATCAAAAGAGGCTACGATAATCACTCAGTCTCCAAACACTTCTTAACACACAATAAAGACCCGACACTCTTAAAAGCTACTGGGATAAAACAGGTCACTGTTCCATGGAGAGGTGGAGACATTACAAATATCTTAGGCAAAAGGGAAATGTATTGGGTCTTTCAACTTAAAACTCTCTCCCCAGAAGGATTAAATGCTGAATTTGATCTTTTTAATTTTTTATAACAACTTTTAGAACCATTTTTTATCAAGCTATTTCATTTTTTTCATATATACCTATATACATTTTTCTTCGACCCCTCCTTTTTTTGGTCTACATCTTCATCTATTCCCATTCTTCTTTCATCTATATACTTATTTTTACATACTTACATACTCATTGATCAATTTTTTTATTTTTTTATTTTTATTTTTTATTGTCATTTTTTTATTATGTCATTCATTTTTTTATTGTCATTCATTTTTTATTATGTCATTCATTTACCATATCCCACTCATACCTGTTTTATTTATCACATCTATATTTATTTTCTTACTATGAGAGGAGACTCTGTCTACATAATTTCTGTGTCACTTTAAACAGTATCCTTTCCAGAGACATGTCATTTACATTTGGTTTAGATATGGCACTATGTACTATTAGAAATCCATGTGCGTGGCGTAAAAAACGCATTCACCACGGCCATTTGCTTACATCTAGACGGAGGCGTGCCTCTTGAGACCGGCCTCCGTCAAGGCACTACATTACCCAACAAGCATTGCGCCGCCGCGTCACATGATCGCGTACGATCACATGCTCATGATTCCCCCCTCTCTTTCCGGTCTCCCCATAGGCTTCACGCCACACTACATTTCCCAAAAGGCATAAGTACATACCATGACATCGTGGCAGCTCGCGATCACATGATTATCGGTCCCTTTTCTATTTTTAATATTAGGATTCGTTTTTAAGCTAGAATTAAAGGTTTTAATTATATTTTTAGTTACCAACATTATGCACTTTTTAGATTTAAGATTTGTTATATCTTTGTATCTCACACATTGTATTGATGACGTCATTTTGGCGCCAAAATGTGAATAATCATGTATTTTTTAAGTTTATATAAGTATCTATCTACCAGGCTGATTTTTACTATTGCCAGTTGATAAAGCCCTGTGTGGCGAAATGCGTTTTGGCTATTTTCATATTTTAATTATATTAATAAAGGAATATTGGCTCTTTTACCACATATACCTTTTATTTCATACATCACTTTGAAGTCGACATCCGTTCAAGAATCCTTGGTGGGGATAATACAACCCACGCCATTATATTGAGCAGTTTACCCTGCTCATACAAATTTTTTTTTTTTTTTCCAATTCATGTTTTTATTGGTGTTTCATATAAGACATTGATAAACATATTATATAGTGTGATTACAATAATGTAAATGAGAATGCAACAATGTATAAAGAAAATACAGTAGTACTGTCTGCAACATTTGATCAACGTTGAATAAGATGAATAAGATAAGATGAATAAGATGCATATGAATAAGATGCATATGAATAAGATGCATATGAATAAGATGAATATGAATAAGATGAATATGAATAAGATGTGACCTGCACTATTGTGCCTTATGCCAATACCGACTGGCCTCTTGCTCTTTGCTCTGCAGCTTAGTCTCGTAGCTCTCTAAACAGTTTGTCTATCTGCAGCGCTTTACTTGTAGGGTTCTGTGCGCTGTTTCTGGGTGTTGGAGTCAGTCTCTTGATGCCGGCGCCTAGTAGCCGGTCTGGCTTGCGATTGGTTCGCGTGGAGTATTCCGTCTCTGCTGTTGGTTCTGTGGGTGGTGGGGTATCTGTATTCTGCGGTTTCCCCAAGTCAATGAGCCTCAAAAAGCCGTCAGAGTCTCCCTTTGATGTAAGTGTGTTGCTCTCACCATTGATGTCTGTGATTAGGGATCCGTCCATACCCCAGCGGTACTTGATAGCGGCGTCTCTCAGTTTCCGGGCTATGGGTGCGAACTTTCTTTTTTCCAGTAAGGCCGAGAACGGTGTATCTGGGAATACCGCCACTCTGTGTCCTGCATGTTGCACTGTGCCCAGCTCCCTGGATCGGGTCAGTACGGTGGCTTTCGCGGAAATGTCACGTGTGACTATTATAATGTCTCTGGGTGCATCTTTAGGTGCTGCCGCTGATTTGCGCACCCTAAATGCTGCAGTGATCAAATTGCCGGTCGGAACAGGGTTTATGCCCATGGTTGCCATGAGGTCTTGGGTGTAAGTCAGGAGCTGCGCATCCTGTACTGTCTCAGGTACTCCTCTAAGGCACAGGTTTTTTATCCTGTGCCTTGCCTCCATGGTGGTCACTGTGCGTTTTAGGTCTTGTACCTGGGTCGTAAGATCCTTTTGAGCTTGTGCCATAGCGCAGATTTTGCTGTTTCTGGAAGCCTCTCGGAGTTCCAGGCCTTGGACCGCACGGCACACATCTGCCACTTCCGTTTGAACTTTTTGGAGATCTTCTCTCCATATTTGCCTCATTTCTACCAGCAGCCTCCTGATATCTCCCTTTGTGGCTGGGGTCCCGTCATCCCCGGAGTCTGGCGTTTCGGATCGCTCTCCCGATCGGGGTGAGGGTATATCCTCCTCCTCAACTGAGGATTCTGAGGTGCAGCAGGCCGCAGGCGCCATCTTGTGTCTCTGGGAACACAAAAAACAAAGGGAATAGGCGCTCACTAAATAAACTAGAGGTGGGCAGCAGTGAACCGAGTAGGAATTCCCAGCGCCTACTCAAAATAGTGAAACAATCAAAGAAAAAAGTGGCAAACCGCGCCCAAATAGTACAAGTGATAATAATAAAGATGTATACATACAAAGTGTTCTATAATAGTAGATGTATGGAACCTTCAATAGAAAATACAAAACAATAATAGTGCAGTATATCAGGCAAATAGGAGTAGTAAAAGCTTATAAAAGACTAACTCACACTTTGCAGAGCTACTCAGAGCTCTGCCGTATAGCGCCTAGACGGTACAATCCCCGTCTCAGGATATCAAGTGGTGATGCAGTGCACGGTCCAATCCTCCACAGTAGTATATGGAAAAGATAGAGATACGATCCAATAGTATAGTGTGTTTTGAAAACAATATTGGTAAGAAAAGGAAAAATATCCTACTTACAGATTTCAGAGCAAATATCTTGCTCTAGTGTGTACAGCATACGGTGGTATAATCCCCACCAACGGATATACATCAGGATATATCAGGATTCAGGAAAATCAGGAACAGCAAATAAAATAGTAAAAACTATAACTTTATTTGGATATAAAATATATAATAAAACAAATTGTTATTACTTAACGCGTTTCGCCTAGTCTAGGGCTTCTTCAGAAGTATTAAGTCCGAGTTTGAGTAAAATCCGCTTATAAAGGTGTTCCTGATTGATAGAATTAAGTCCTGGTGTGTTTTCGTTTCCTACTTCCGGGTCGCGCACGTCGCCCGGAAGTGACGTCATCATATCCTTCCGTGGCATGCTGGGACATGTAGTCTCCCTCTGTTTGTGTTTTCAAATGTATGCCATAGGTACTTGTAATATTATTATAATATCTATTTACTATGTTTATTCTTTTCTCTCCGTATAAACTATATTCTATTTCAGCAAATTGCCGAACTACTAATCCCATAGTACTGTGCACGGCGATATGTCACTTCCGGGTGACGTAATTATACCCATGTGAAAGTGGACATTATGAACTATATGCCCCATAAGACACTAGGAGCTACGTCACTTCCGTGTTGCGTTCAACACAAACAGAGGGAGACTACATGTCCCAGCATGCCACGGAAGGATATGATGACGTCACTTCCGGGCGACGTGCGCGACCCGGAAGTAGGAAACGAAAACACACCAGGACTTAATTCTATCAATCAGGAACACCTTTATAAGCGGATTTTACTCAAACTCGGACTTAATACTTCTGAAGAAGCCCTAGACTGGGCGAAACGCGTTAAGTAATAACAATTTGTTTTATTATATATTTTATATCCAAATAAAGTTATAGTTTTTACTATTTTATTTGCTGTTCCTGATTTTCCTGAATCCTGATATATCCTGATGTATATCCGTTGGTGGGGATTATACCACCGTATGCTATACACACTAGAGCAAGATATTTGCTCTGAAATCTGTAAGTAGGATATTTTTCCTTTTCTTACCAATATTGTTTTCAAAACACACTATACTATTGGATCGTATCTCTATCTTTTCCATATACTACTGTGGAGGATTGGACCGTGCACTGCATCACCACTTGATATCCTGAGACGGGGATTGTACCATCTAGGCGCTATACGGCAGAGCTCTGAGTAGCTCTGCAAAGTGTGAGTTAGTCTTTTATAAGCTTTTACTACTCCTATTTGCCTGATATACTGCACTATTATTGTTTTGTATTTTCTATTGAAGGTTCCATACATCTACTATTATAGAACACTTTGTATGTATACATCTTTATTATTATCACTTGTACTATTTGGGCGCGGTTTGCCACTTTTTTCTTTGATTGTGTCTCTGGGAGGCTGTAAAAGCTTGCCGTATGTCGGGTTGTCTTGGTGTAGACAGGCCCTGAGGCTTCTTGTGCTTCTTCCCCATATTCTCTTCGTGGGGGGGATAGCTTTTTCAGCTGGGTTTGTAGTCGCTTTCTCGCGGTTTTGCCGTTTTTTGTCTATTTTCCGAGCGGAGCTCTGCATGAAGACGTCCGCTCGGTTTAGTCGCTGGCCACGCCCCAAATGTGAGTACTTTTAATCCTACATTTGAAACTTATTTTTATCATACAAACAGTGAGCACTATATTTGGCTCTTTTTTTTCTTTTATACGGAGGAATTACCAACACCTATATGCCACCAGTGGGGGCAAACGCCACTGAATGCTAATCATACTAGAGGCAGTTTATGCTCTCAAATAGGTGAGTGAATTACCTCCCTAGTATTTACCCAATTTTCACCTATTTACACATAGTCTGCACTATTGGAGTCTCTCTGTTTTCTCATTTGTATGTTCATCACGGAGTCAAGATTCCTGGAAAAAAACAGAGGATCAAGCTTCCCATTGAAATTACTATATACCCAAGTCTCCACAAGCTTACCGGAACCCATAAGAAGCCTATTAAGTATTGGGACTATTATACATATATATTCTTATTCTATTTTAACGTTTTTCATCATATGTGAGCACATTATATTTATTTATATTCTTCTGTATAGCGCGACCTATTATTGTGTTTCTACCATTTCCTTTTTGAGGACATTAGAGGGAACCTCATACCTATAGGTTGCAGCTTCTTATCTGTTTTTAGCTCTCATTAGATCACACAGCGCTGATCCTATACCCATTTTATCCTTAGGATAGGTGTCAATCCATATCTGGCAAGTGACCCTATGTAGGGGGAACAGTCCCTATTCTGCTCTGTGTCAGTGTGTATCAGGGATCCTTAGGATAGGTGTCAATCCATATCTGCCAAGTGACCCTATGTAGGGGGAACAGTCTCTATTCTGCTCTGTGTCAGTGTGTATCAGGGATCCTTAGGATAGGTGTCAATCCATATCTGCCAAGTGACCCTATGTAGGGGGAACAGTCCCTATTCTGCTCTGTGTCAGTGTGTATCAGGGTCTCTGAGGACAGGTGTCAATCCATATGTCAAGGTGTCAATATGTCATATGTCAGGTGTCAATCCATATCCATTGTGATTTAGGAATGTTAGGTGATTTATGCCCTTTATGGATTAAAACCAGACTCTGCATCAACTGTGTAATTTTCCATGGGTCCCCTTCCGGCATGCCACAGTCCAGGTGTTAGTCCCCTTGAAACAACGTTTCCATCAATTTTGTGGCCAGAAAGAGTCCCTGTGGGTTTTAAATTTCGCCTGCCCATTGAAGTCAATGGTGGTTCGCGAACGTTTGCGGAAGTTCCCGTTCGCGAACCGAAAATTTAGTGTTCGCGACATCACTACAAGTCATGTTTGAATAAGAATCTAGAATGAATAAGAAGTAAACTTCTATAACTGAATAAGAAGCTGGACAACTAAGAAGCTAACTTCAGTATCATGAATTCTGCAAACAATGGTAGTTATGTATAAGAAAAAAGTAAGTGTAAATTCTAGAACTGCAGTGATCAGTGACAGAACAATGGAATGTTGCTGACTGCTCCACTTTCAGAACTTTGCACCAGGATTACTCTTGATACATATACATTTAACACTCCACTTGCTGTGAGCTACTCTTGACTTCGAATGATGAGAGTTACAATTTAGAGCATCTCACAGGTGCTAGCTTTATTGCTAATGCTCAGTTTCTGTGCCACCTCAGATCATGCACAGGTTTAAACTTTAGAGGGGTGTACCGGTATTATGACAGCTTATAAAACATTTTATTGGGAATATAGAACATTTCTATTTCTATTTTATTTTTAACAAAATAAGACTTTGTGCTCACATTTATTAAAGGGTTAGCTTAGTTTTTATGTTGGGACTGCTCATACTCCAGCAGTACAGGATAAATGACGTGCAAGTGAAAGGGTGGTGGTAAGGTGGGGGCCTGGAGGGGGGCGTTCATGGACCCCAGTATCGTCTGGGTGAGTCACACAGGAGCCATGAGGAGCTATAAAGCTTGGGATGAGGCGGGAGACAGACTCACTGAGCACCCTGACAGGCGGTGACAGCTCCCCTCTCACTCCTAACCTGAGGCAGTGCCGAGCACACAGAGGGTTTCGGGGAGTCCGTGACATTGAGCTCATACTCGGGGCACAGCTCGAGCCCGGGAGATAGAGACCTACCGGGTGCCAGGACCCTCACTACCCACCTCCTCCCCCCCCCCCCTCCCTGCTGTATCGGAAGACATGGAGCACCGGGCAGTGCTGTGTGCTGCGCTACTGCTGCTAGTGGCGCACCTGCCCCGGGAGCTGAGGGCACAGAGGAGCCAGTCTGGAGGAAGCGAGTACGGGGTGAAGCTGTGCGGCCGAGAGTTTATCCGGGCGGTGATCTTCACCTGCGGGGGGTCCCGGTGGAAGAGGCTGTCCGTGGGAGACGAGGAGAGCCCGGGTTACCGGAGCAGGGCAGCAGGTGAGCAAGACTCTCATACAAAGGGGCAAAGAAGGGAGATCACAGTGATGGGAGCTGCAGTCCTTCCACAGCTGGGGGTCTCCCTGGTGACTAGACTTGGTTGTAAAACAAGAAAGTGTTAGTTAATGCTTTTACCTAGTTCTGTGTAACATGCAGCCAAATATACCAGTGAACCCTTCAACACAAATATTTAGATATCTTACTATAATTGCAGCAGTATATGGTCGATTAATGATACTTGTTAGTTATGTACTTAGCACTCACTGCACCAGTAGAGTAGAATTATTTTCCAAGTAATTGCTGGTGAAAGAAAGGGCAGACAGCTGGGTATATGACCACCAGCACCACTGCCATTATTAGGAAACACGTGATGGATTTAGGGAGAAAACGTAAACCTGTATCCTTGACCATCCACTAGTCTCTAAACATGAACCTATTCATTATCCCCCCCGCCCCGCCCCGCCCCCCCCCCGTTTTTTTTATTTTTATTGGTTTTATTTATTGTTATGGTGTTATATTATATGTAGTACATTGTTAATTTCTTTTTTCTAAAATTGTACAAACATTATTTTGAAAAGAATAACCTCAACCTGAAACTAATTTTTATATATATACACACACACACACACACACACACCACATCCCTAAATTAATAACCCTAAGCTCTGTCTAGGACTTAAAACTAATCTTACCAATTTATGTTTTAGAACTAGTGCAGGCGCAGCAATTAATAGGTTTTAATAGGTTTTCCAATTATTTCATGTTTTAGAAGTTAAAGAAACCGGTTTGGGATATGAAGATCGGTTTCCGAATCCTTAGTTGACCAGTTTCTCATTTGGGGCAGTTTAGATGGCCATTACACCTTTTCAGTAGCTATCCTAAACAGAGTAGAGTATGAGATTAGGAGCAATTTAATACTTTACCAATAAACTAATGCAAAGTACACAGTGTTTGAATAACTATATAGAGGGCACAATTAGATTTTTAAAGTTGCAGGTTCCACACAAATCACCCAATATAAACCATAAAAACACAGTGCTGCACTTCAAAAAGCAAATAAAGAGCACTGTCATACAATGTGCATATATGTATAAAGTGTCCATTTTTAAACTTAACCCCATAAGAACCAAGACTCTTGAGGTGCAGCCTATTTGCAACCAAGGACTTTTTGTCACTTTCCCCATGCATGCCCTTTCTGTTTAAGTGCAGCCATACATATTATAGAGCAGGTTTAACCCCTTAAGGACCAAACTTCTGGAATAAAAGGGAATCATGACATGTCACACATGTCATATGTCCTTAAGGGGTTAAAACAGAAACAGGGCTTTCTTTATTGATACCATATAGTTATACATAACACAATATTAAATATTAATAAATATAAAAATATGAGGAAAAATAAATATTTCTCAGTTTTATACAACTGCAACTAAAGAAATGTAGTTTAAAAAAGATTTACTAATTAGTTCTGATGGTTAAAATTCCCAATGTGGCTAGGATTGTAAATAATTCTTAGAATTTATAAAGCAAATATTGAAAGAAGTGAATTATGGTTGCAAAGCTAAAACTTTGCAAAATGTGTCAATGCTGAGATTACACCAAGTATAGTAGTAACAGAATCCAAAACTGCTAGACAAAAGTATATATTTATAGAAACTACATTCCCAGACTACTTAAAGGAGCACTCCTTATACCTAAACCCTCTAGCTTACTGCAGTGCTTTATGTTTGAAGAGAGCAGGTTTCAACAGAAATTGTCATTTTTACAAATGAACCTTGTTACACCCACCTGACTGCCAATCAGACATCAGGTCCTTCCATTGCCTGGTTGTTTTGCTCACTAGAGCTAAACTCAAGAGGCAGCAATTGCCGAGAGCACCTTCCTTGCAAAGACTTCTCATTGAGCTGCATTGGGTAATATGATAGGACAGTCACAGAAAGTCTGGGCGGGGTTAGAAGAGGTGGCAAGAGATCTGCAGGTTTTGCATGCTGTTTTTAGATGTAAATTAAAATTAATGCACGTTTCTGTTTGGGATATGCCTACAAAACAGTGATTGTTATTTATTTTATATTTAGGCAGTGTAGTGTCCCTTTAAAAGCATTTTAAAGTTTTTTTTATTTAACCATTTTATCACGAGTTTTGGTCAAAATATTGTTATTTTTCTGTTATTCTACACATGGTTTTATACTGGGGAAATTCACAGACCATATATGTCCCACTACTGTAAACACCCGATATTTGTATTCTGCACATGCATACCTTTTCACCTTATCACACCTGTAATTTTGTAATTACTCAGCATATTTAACCTCTTAATGCCGTTATGGTGTTCTATGCCATCCCGCATTTAATTGGCTTTAAAGCTGTTGCAGCCGCATACTTACCTTCCCGGTGCTCTGTTTCAGGAAGACTGCCTGTCAGCCCAGGTAGCCCTCCCACTGAAAATCAGCACCTCGGGGGCCATGTGAGCGCTCTCAAAGAGCGATCACATGGCTGCGATAGATGCTTGTGGATCTGCCACCAGGGGGACCTGTCTGGGCTGTCAGGCAGTCCCCCTGATGGTGGGAAAAGTAAAAAAATTTTTTTTTTAAAATTAGTACACATAAAAATAATTATATATTTAATATATGCAACTTAATACTTAGTGGAATTTAATGTCAATATAATTACTTATTTTAGTATTATATATATATATCCCATTGTACAGCGCTACGGAATTTGTTGGCGCTATATAAATAATAAAATAATAATAATAATAATATATATATACACACACACACACACACACACACACACACGTATAATTACAATAATAATCATTAAAAAAAAATTACATATACATGTAATTTAATTTTAACTGTATTTTGATAATATATATATATATATATGTGTGTAGTGATAAAATAAACTTACAATGACAATCTATATAAATAAATACAAATAATTAAAAATATACATATATAATTACATAAATGATTACATAAGTTTACACGTAGAATTGAAATATATAAGAGTCCATACTCTGGCACTCAACCCAAAATAAGTAAATCAAACAATATTACCCGGGTGCCTCCAGGCCAATAGATAAACAAACTCACTTGGAATTTCCAACAATGTATTATAAAGTGTTCATCAACACTTTATAATACATTGTTGGAAATTCCAAGCGAGTGCTCCTGTCTGAGTTTTATTTATATATATATATATATATATATATATATATATATATATATATATATATATATATATTTTTTTTTTTCAATTCTATGTGCATATTTATGCAATTTTATTAATTAAAATGTGAGGGACGTGCCTGACGACCCAGGCAGAAAGTCCAGAGAATTTATTTTGTGAGCACTATATTTAACCCTGTAACTTTCCAAGACACCATAAAACCTGTACATGGGGGGTACGGTTTTACTCAGGAGACTTCACTGAACACAAATATTAGTGTTTCAAAACAGTAAATTGTATTGCAACGATGATATTGTCAGTGAAAGTGAAGTTTTTTGCATTTTTCACACACAAACGTTACTTTCATGGACGATATCATTGCTGTTATAAGTTTTACTGTTTTGAAACACTAATATATGTGTTCAGTGAAGTCTCCCGAGTATAACAGTAGCCCCCATGAACAGGTTTATATGGTGTTTTGGAAAGTTTGAAATGCAAGCCTTATATTTGACTCTCTGTTTTTTTTTTTTTTTCTTTATTTTTAGTAGTGCATTGCCATTTTCACAAGTAGACAGACATGTTCTGAGATAACATTTCAGATTGTTGTAAGAGAATATTCTGTACTTGTCAATAGCACTACACTTTTTTTTTTTTTTTTAAACGAAAGAAACACATTACACAGTGTGACGAACTGAGCCTCGTCACGTGTACTTGGAGGGGCCTACTGGCCAGCCTCTAACCAAAAGACTATGGTCCCTTTAAAAAAACTATGTAAACAGACTTGGTTTGTGGGATTTTATATTTGGTTCGGAAACCAAACAGCCGCATGAACTGGAGACCACACTAGAGCTTGTTAAGCCTAATTGCTACTTTGTAGCAATTTCCACCGCAGTGTTCTAAGTGTTCGCCTGGGTGGCCGCAATTCCAATGGACAACCACGAGGTGGCAGCCATCTTGTTCCCGCAAATGCAGGCAGTGGTGTTTGGGCATGAATCTCATGGAACTGAAAACGGATACAGAAACTCCCGAACACCGCTGGACTTCCAGCATCGCCTTCGTTCGGTTCTACAACACTTATAAAGGCGCTGTTCACTTGAAACGTTCCCATGAACAAGGGGAGAAAGCTCCAGGGTAAGACTATTGACTTTGTTCGGCACTTTGTTCATTTTTTAAAACTACCAAACTATACCGACCGCAAGCCTTGATTCTCTGGAACCGTTTTGGGCATTGGACCATGCGGGCGGTCGGTGAAATTATGACTTCCAGGAAATTCCTGAACTGATCTGGGTGATTTTTGGATATGTTGGTCACCCAGATCACGGGATGTAACTTTTGTAGGGATTTGGCGGGTTTTAAGGTATTTTGGGGGTTTTGTAAATATGTGTGTTTTTTGTGCCTGGAGATAATTAAAGAAACACTATAGTCACCAGAACAACTACAGCTTATTGAATTTGTTCTGGTGAGTAGAATCATTCCCTTCATGTTTTTTGCTGTAAACACTGTCTTTTCAGAGAAAATGCAGTGTTTACATTACAGCCTAGGGATAACTTCACTGGGCGCTCCTTAGATGGCTGTTAGACATCCTTCCTGGGTCATGGCTGCCTAAAATGCATCCAAACATTCAGTATCTCCTCCCTCTGCATGCAGACACTGAACTTTCCTCATACCGATTCATTGATTCAATTCATCTCTATGAGGAGATGCTGATTGGCCAGGGCTGTGTTTGAATTGTGCTGGCTCTGCCCCTGATCTGCCTCTTTGTCAGTCTCAGCCAAATTTATTGGAAAGCATTGTGATTAGATCAGGCTACCACTTCTGATGATGTGGGCAGGTCTAAAGGAAACTGGGACAAAGTAAGCAGCTGCAGACTTATGGGAGTATGTGAGTGTCCTGGACCTGAGAGCCAATGTAATTGTGTGTATGTTTTTACTGTAGTCTACTCTCAGGTCCAGGGGGGAGTGGCCCTTGCATGGGGACCTTCATATAAGGCCAGTTGTGGCTGCCATTAAACAGATTTGTTTTACCCTTCATGAAGTCTAGGCTCATGTTTGGGCGATTGCTATACTCCCTTGGATCACAACGATTGCTCTTGTAAGAGCGACCTGCTTTGCTCTCTGGACTAGGAGAGGCCTACCCACTGGAAGCTGGATCCTGGTCTTGGGTTCAGGGTGGGTGAAGGACAGAGAGACCCCAACCAAGCTGCAGTGGTTTGTGGGGTTTAGGGTGGTTATGGTGTCAGGTGCAGTGCTTCTGGTACTCAGGGAATACTAGGAAGCAGCGATTGAAAGAGGTACCCAGTCGGGGTGCCAAGCAGTCCATCAAACACAGTGCCTATAGTATTAACGTAAGGAGATATCTGACAGATAGACAAGACCTATTCCCTGGTATAGATTATAACTAGAACAGACAATGATACATGAAAGAAAAACAAGATGCTAAAATGTTGAGCTCTGGTTAACAAGGCATTAATTGTTAGTGAGCCCTATAACTGGGAGTGAGCCAACCTTCATGGGAATTCAAGATATCTTTTGTTCTAGGTATTGCAAGTTTAAGCTTATACGGAGGGGATTGAAATATTGTCTAGCTACAATAAAGGGGTTGTCATATCCACCCGGTCTATATAGCCATTACATCTTGCTTAATTACGCAAATGTTAATTGTTATCTGATTTACCCTAGCCCTTTGGCAGTACATTCCCTGAGGCTATCATAGCAGGGGGGTGGTACTGCAGTGCAGTGTCTGGCAGGTAAGCCAGTGCGCTAACTAAAAGAATGTACGGGAAGGAGTCCACTAGAATGCCTTGAGGTTAGCATATCTCAGCTTAGGCAGTCATTGGCTCTGGACCGTTGTAGGGGCGAGGAGAGCGGCCGTCTCCTCCTAGCTCCATCCACTGCAGGGTGCAACCTTGGGTTCGCAATCTCGGGAAACACTCTTGGACTCCGCTCTTAAAAGAACACTATAGGGTTAGGAACACAAACATGTGTTTCTGACCCTATATTGTTAAACCTACCATTTAGGTTGCTTCCCTCCCCCCTCAGAAAAGGTGAAAACTCATCTTATTTCCATCGCCTTGCAGTTCCGCCGGCGCTGGCCCTAATCTGCCTCCTTGATGACATCCACCACAATTGCTGATTTCTAGCGATTTAAGTCAATGCATCTCTATGAGGAAAATTCAGCGTCCCCATGCAGAGCGTGGAGAAGCTGCACGGCAGGGCTGCATACTGTGCAGCAGAGAGTCAAGAAGCATCTCCAGTGGCCATCAGAGGAGTGGTACTTTACATTGTAAACTGTTTGCATGAAAATGCCCGAAGGCATTGATTATACTCACCAGAACAACTACATTAAGCTGTTACATGTTCTGGTGACTATAGTGTCCCTTTAAGGCAGGGGTTCTCAACCCAGTCCTCAAGGACCCCCGAACTGTCCAGGATTTAGGGATTACCCTGCTGTGTCAAATGTGTTTTTAGGAGGGGACAAACACTTTAGACACAACTGGGTAATCCCTAAATCCTGGACTGGTAGTAGGTCCTTGAGGACTGGGTTGAGAATGTGTATTGTTTTAATTACAAGGTATCACTTTTCATTTCTGCCCAAAGACATTAAAATGTAATAAGTCCAGGAAAACATGGCAAATCTTGCAAGTACATTCACAACTAATACATTGCATGAGCGAGGACTGGACCTTATAGTTGTGCTCAAAAGTTTGCATACCCTTGGAAAATTGGCAATATATGTACCATTTGTAAAGAAAACATGGGTGAGCAGGCAAAACATATTTCTTTAATTTCTTATGGGATTCATATTCAACTGTAGGTTATAACATAATAATAACCATAAAACAAAACAAAACATGGAAACAAAGAAAAAAAATGAAATAGCACCTCTCTTTAAAAGTCTGCATACCCTTAGCATCAATGACAATGTGCAGTCTATGAGGCCCCTAATTCTTGCAGGTGGTATAGCTGCCCATTCGTCTTAGCAAAATGCCTCCAGGTCATGCAAATTCTTTGGTTGTCTTGCACGAACCAAAGAGATCTCCCCAGAGTGGCTCGATGATATTAAGGTCAGGAGACTGTGATGGCCACTCCAGAACCTTCACCTTTTTCTGTTGTAACCACTGGAGGGTCAACTTGGCCTTGTGCTTAGGGCCATTGTCATGCTGGAAAGTCCAAGAGCATCCCATGCGCAGCCTTTGTTCAGAAGTATGCAAATTGTCTACTAGTAATTTCTGATAATATGCTGCATTCATCTTGCCATCAATTTTTACAAGATTCCAGGTGCCTTTAGAACCCTCTCCCTCTCCCTCCCCCAAAAAAACCCATCAGTGAGTCACACTGCTTCTCACTGGGGATGGAATTCTTTTCACAATAGGCCTTGTTGACCCCTCTTCAAACATGGCGCTTATTGTTGTGACCATAAAGCTCTATTTTGGTCTCGTCACTCCAAATTACTGTGTGCCAGAAGCTGTGAGGCATGCCATTTTGTTGTCGGGCATGTTCTAACTGGGCTTTTTTGTGGCATTGGCACAGTAAAGGCTTCTTTCTGGCATCGTGACCATGCAGCTCATTTTTATTCAAGTATCATTGTATTGTGCTCCTTGAAACCACCACACCATATTTTTCCAAAGCAGCCTGACGTTACCTATGGGTTTTCTTTGTATGCCAAACAATTCTTCTAAACAATTCTCATTGACTATTTATACACAGACACGAATTGCAATTTAAAAAGCCACAGGGATGGGAAATTATCCTTTAATTGCCATTTTAACCCATGTGTGTCACCTTGTGTCTGTAACAAGGCCAAGCATTTAAGGGCATGTAAACTTTTGATCAGGGCCATTTGGGCGATTTCATTAGGATTTAAAATAAGAAGCCAAACAACTATGTAATAATAAGTTGCTTCATATGATCACTATACTTCAATAAAAGTATTTGCACGATCAGTCGTCTTTTCAAAATCAATGCCAAAATGTCACAATTTCTGCCAGGCTATGCAAACTTTTGAGGACAACTGTATATGCTATGTTTAAGTTGTACATTTACAAGATAAACTACAATTTTTTAAAAGGACTGGTTAAAGCACATATTGGCAGTACCAACAATAGCCTTTTTTTTTGTAGAGTTAATGAAAATGCGAGAAAATATCTTTTTTTTTTTTAAATGATTATTTTAAAAGGGGCACTTAAGGCTAGAGATAGTAAAAAGGCATAAGCGGGGATTGTTCCGCTATACGCCTTTTATACCTGAGCTGGCTATAGCTCATTTAAATGTGAGTGGAATATTTATATCTTTATCTCACATATATTGACCCTTACAATCTATACGATTGGTCTCTTCCATATCACGAGACCAACTGAACTACTATAAACAGAGAAGAGACCCCATCACCAAAAGCACCTTAAGCCCTTAAGGACACATGACATGTGTGACATGTCAGGATTCCCTTTTATTCCAGAAGTTTGGTCCTTAAGGGGTTAAAATACATCTATTGCCACAGTGCAACTTCTAAATCTTTTTGGACTATTTTCTATATAATACCAAATATTTTATTTTGCATTTTTTTTTTTTTTTTAATTCTTTATTTAAGGTTTGTCAGAAAATGCGAGAACACGTCTTGTACAGTTTGACCGGTTTGCGCAGAAACCGTCCATTGCGTATACATTTTTGTTATTATAGGTCATAGTTTCATTGCTTACGCAGAAGCCAATGCAGACTTTAGTGTGGGTGTCTTCTCGGTCGGTTTGTGTGGGTGCCGACCAGCACTCTCATCATCTGACATTTTCATCATTTAGTAGTTCAAATCGTATTATACGTATGCTCATTACATGTTTGTTGATCATTATTTAGTAAAGAAAATAGGTTTGAAGGAGTAGCTGGGTAGGAGAAGAAAGAAAGAAAAAAAAAAGGGGGGGGGGGGGGGGAGAAGGGCGGAAAGAGACCTTCCCTGGCTTTTCAATTTACTAGGATGTTTAGCACCCATACTCCACACGCTGTTGGGTATGTGGGTCTGCGCGCTGGATTCTTGCCACAGGGGGCTCACTGCAAGAGGTAGGAGTATATTCTCGAGCAGATGGAGTGGACTCTGCTGCCGGGGGGGGGGGGGGGGTTCCCATACTTTGAGGAAGTGTGGGTATGTGTCTCGTACCTGAGCTGTCAGCTTGTCCATGAGACAGGCTTCTTTGATGTTTCGTATTACCTTGTCCATGTGTGGGGTGTCTGCTTGAAGCCACGCCAGTGCTAGGGCCCTCCTGGCTGCAAGAGTTATTTTGTTTAGGAGCTTCTGTTCTTTGTTGGGTAAGGTGTCTAATGGTTTGGCTATTAGAAATATCCAGGGATCTGGTCTTATTGTTTTTTTAAGTATCGTTGTCAGGAGTGTGGCCACATCGTCCCAATACCGGGTAAGTCTCGGGCATGTCCACCACATGTGCAGGTAGGTCCCCTTTTCCCCGCATCCTCTCCAGCATGTGTCTGTGGGGGTCTTGCCCATTCTGTGCAGTTGCACAGGGGTCGTGTACCATCTCATGAGTGTCTTGTAACACTGTTCCTGGTGTACCACACAGATGGAGGATTTGGCTGCAGCCTCCCAGATGTCCTGCCACTCCCCGCCCTCTAGAGTCTGTTGGAGGTCTGCTTCCCACTGCAGGACGTAGGAAGGTGTTTGAGTGTCCTTTGTGGGTGCGCTTAGCTGGACATAAAGACGTGTGATAAGGCCGGTACGTGATTCATCGGACATGCAGAGTGTTTCAAAAAATGTGGGCTTGAGTCTAGCCGCCTGTGCCACAGCAGGTGTTTTGGCAAAGTCCCTAAGCTGCATATATCTAAAGTAATCTTTTGTGACTAGCGGTGCCAGGGTTTTCAGGTTTTCGAATGTGCGGAACACATTAGCCTGGAATAGATGGCAGTATCGTTGAATTCCCGTGTCCTCTAGACCCCAGAAGTCCCTTGGGGACATTCCCGGGGGGAACGCTTTATTTCGGAGGTATGGGGTCAGGGGTGACGTGGGGTAAGTAAGTGCGTATTTATGAGCCGTAGCATTTCAGACTCTAATGGAGTTTAGGATGGCCGGGCAGGCCCAAACCTCCTTTGCTCTTGGGTGTGTACATTGTGTGTCTTGCTACTCGGTGTCTTTTCCCAGCCCATATGAAGTTGTCTACTGCTGTTTGGAGCGGTTGTAAATTGTTTTTTGATACTGCTACCGGCAACGCCTGGAAAAGGAACAACAGTCTCGGCATGAGATTCATTTTGATAGTGTGCAGCCTACCCAACCACGAAATGGGCTTGTCGTGCCACCTATCTAGGTCCTGTCGTAGGGTGGTTAGCAACTTTTGGTGGTTTTCGGCATATAAGTCCGAGTAGTTTGGCGTGAGTTTGACTCCTAGGTATTTGATGGCTTGTGTTCTGATTTTAGGTCGGTCGTATGGCGCAGCCACTGGATCTCATCTTCAGAGAGGTCCAGGGGCATACCCACCGACTTTTCCATGTTTATTTTGAAGCCAGACACTAATTGGTATGCACTTAGGATGCGGAGAAGATGTGGGACCGATTGTGTGGGATCTGTAATGGTGAGCAACACGTCGTCCGCATAGGCCGAAATTTTAAATTCCTCAGCCGCGATTTTAATGCCCTCAATTCCCCTCTCTGTTCTGATCATATGCAGTAAGGGTTCGAGTGCAAGTATGAACAAGAGGGGGGAGAGGGGGGCAACCCTGACGAGTACCGTTTTTAATGTCAAAGGGACGAGGGGCTGTACCGGGGAGTGAGATTTGGGCTCTGGGGGCCGAGTAGAGCGCTCGGGTGGCCTGTACAAACCTAGGGGGCAGCTGTAGCTTTTCCAGGACATGTAAGGCCATTGGATTCTGTCGAAAGCCTTCTCTGCGTCCAGGGAAAGGACCAGAGAAGGCCTTCGGGTCTTGTTTGCCCACCAGATCAGGTCTACCGCCCGCCTTGTGTTTTCGTAGAGTTGCTTGGTCGGGACAAATCCCACCTGATCCGCGTGCACGAGTCCAGCTAGTACTGAGTTGAGTCTGATGGCCAGGATTTATGCATACACTTTTAAGTCAAAGTTAATCAGGGATATGGGGCGGTAATTTGCTACATTGGTGTTGTCTCTGTCGGGTTTGGGGATGAGGGCTATGTCTGCCGTAGTCAGGTCTGCGTCAGGTGCGTCCCCCTCAGTCCAATCTTTGTACATTGCGGCCATATGGGGTATGAGTTGCTCCTGGAAAGTTTTATAATAGGAACCATCAAAGCCATCCGGGCCTGGGGCTTTACCCCCTTTGAGGTCCGCTATGGCCCTGCTGATTTCGGCTATTTCGATAGGTTCCCCTAAATGGGCTGTGGCTTCTGCCGATAGGTACGGTAGTTTGGCACTCTGTAAGAAGTCGTTAATTTGCGCCATGTATGTGTTATTATCGCGTGTGAGTGCTGGGAAGTGGTTATAGATCTGGGTGAAGAATTTGGTGAATTCCCGATTAATGTCGGTATTTTGCATTTTTATATATGTCTTATTTATAAGTTTTTTTTTTTTGTTTGTTTTTCTGTAGTCCACATTGATACATTTTGGTGCAGCCTTGCATTACTGTTGTTGTTGTTGTTTTCCAAGACAGGATCTGGCACCTGAGGATTGTCTTTAAATGGTACACAGTCAATACTAGCCATTAGTCAAAAACTAATTTGAGCAACAAGTCAGCCCCTCAGAACAATGCCCCAGGTTTAACCCCCTTAAGGACACATGACATTTATCACATGTCATGACTCCCCTTTATTCCAGAAGTTTGGTCCTTAAGGGGTTAGTGGGACAGCCTCAGTTTTGGGATGCGCCACCTTCTACCCATACAGAGGGCTTCAACAGTGCTCCTCACATGGGCAACACAGAGGGAGGCTGGTCATCCTAGCACACAGACATGCCAGACAGACAAACACCTGCTCTTTTCAGCAAAACCCACCACTATCGTATCACCAGTACATCACTGACATGCCATCTCAAGTCTCACCCCTTTACTGCCCCACTTTCATACCTCACAATATTGCATTTACCAAATTATTCCTTTATTTTGCTCTTGAAAAAAAAACAACAAGATAGCAACCATAAAATTAAAGTATACCAAAAAAATAAATATACATTGGAACTCAACAACTGTGATAAGGTGCTGGTATCGAGGTTCCTTTCCTCTGGCAAAACCTCTAAATATGAACTTAATATATAAAAATAGATACCGCACTCAATATTGAAATGCTCAGAATACATTTTATTATGAGATAATATATTTGTGATACTACCCATACATTTTTAGTAAATCGTAATATATAGTACTCTTTGTACAGTGAAAAAAACAAAACAAAAAACAAAACAAAAAAAACTCATATACACAAAATTCCAAACCCTGGAGAGAGAAAAAAAAAAAAATAGTGTCCTGCCCCAGTCCTAGAAAACAACACTTAAAAGGAACACTCCACACCACACTTGGAAAAACAAAAAATCCCCCCCACAGTTTAGTAGATATACCCCCAATGAATAAATGCATGTATAGTCTAAAACAGCTTGCAAAAGCTGCAGTTCCTTTGACTGCAGCCTTTATAACCCCTCCCCTTTTTCACAGGAATTGTCCAATCAGAAGCTTCCCCTTTTTCACAGAGAATTGTCCAATCAGAAGCTTATCATAGAGAAACCTCTGTTCTATTTCTGGTGTCTCTCCTTCCCCCAATCCTACCTTGTGTCTTAACCCCCCTCCCTCCCCATGTCAGAGGCTCCATCCCCTGCATCAAATCTGTTAAAGGCTTCCTCTGACTTCATTTGGTTCAGGCATCCATTCGCCACAATCGTCGTGTTGCTGTTCCTGGGTGCAGGTCATCAGGGGCTGCGTGCTCAGGATACTATTCCTTCAAAGGCCCTCATAGTAAATGGAACATGAGAGCTATTAAAGTCTGTGCCAAGGGGACGCATCTGCCGAGTATAGCTTAACACCCCCCCCCCCGCATCATCACAGAAGAGCGTGATGACCTAATAAGAGCCAGTATACCAGGAAGTAGGTGCAAGCATCACATTGCCCATGAAAACCATACTTACAAATGAGAACAAACTTTTCACTGTCTTCATCCTCTGCATGAAGACACCGAACGTTTCTCATAGCGATGCATTGATTCAGTGCATCTCTATGAGGAGATGCCGATTGGCCAGGGCTGTGTTTGACTCTGCCCCGATCTGCCTCCTTAACAGTTTCAGCAAATCCTGTGGGGAAGCATTGTGATTGGCTCAGAGGCAAAAGCTGCAGAATTGAATACAAGTAAGATTTTACTATATTTAGGAAGGCAAGAAGGGGCCAGGGAGGCTAGATGGTGGTTTTAACACTGTAGGGTCAGGAATACATGTTTGTGTCCCTGACCCTATAGTGATCCTTTAAAATGAAATGTAATGGTTATATTGAATATGATTTTAACTTATTCAGTGAAATGATTTTTTTCCCCCAGTCTTTGTGAACAGGTGCCAACGAAATGGGCTTATACATTATATAAAAATATACAATATTTTAAAATCCTACTACTTTGATATGGCAAACTAAGAGTTTATGTAAATATTATAAAGACTATTTTCTTTGTAGACTGTGGATTTCAGGGCCCTGTGTGTGTATGTGTGTAGTATGGCTTATTCAATTTGTGTTTTATTACCAGACAGAATCATGCAGGATTTCAATAACAAAGAACTAAACGAACTCAAACTGCATTCACTTTTGGGATCACATGTGCAGCAGCTTCAGAAGACCGAGTTTCCTTTCAGGCAACAGCCACCGAAGGACTCATTTGAGATAGTTGATGATTACAAAGACTATTTCCCGTTGTCTGATGACTTCAGTGACTATGTACAGCAGGTGGAAGAGAGCACCCGAAAAGCTCCAAGTGGAGGAAAACTCAACGTTGCTTTAGAATCCGATGGATTCCCATGGATGAAGTTCCCTAGCAGGAGAAGGAGGGAGTCTTCTGTTGGTGTTGCAGGCATTTGCTGTAAATGGGGTTGCACAAAAGCAGAGATCAGCACCTTGTGTTAAGGTGTAAAATAAAATGCACTTGTGGCATATAGCGTGCACAGACTTTAATGAAATGATGTGGATTACCCTATTGAGTACTTCACAGAGGGACATCATTAAATATTTGGTTCCTCGCTGGTTTTATCTATACTGAAGGCCTTACTTGGGCCTGGAGTAGTTAATGTGTTTCATTTACAGTTTGTCAATAAAAGTATTTTCTGTTTGCTGCTGTAGTATTCCTGATGGTTTTATTCGACCCAGATGTTATATGTCCACTGAAGGAATTTGGTTAACAACGGTCACCTTAATTCTTGGTTACCACTCTAACAAATGGTTAAACATTCTCAAGAGGACACTATAGGCACCCAGGCCATGTCATCTCATTGAAGTGGTCTGGGTGCAGTGCCCCTGTCTATTTGACCCTGCAATGTAAAACAATGCAGTTTCTGTCTTCCAGACAGCCACTAGATGTTTCCAGATCACTAAAGGTTTTACTCGGTGAAATAACTTTGGATGTCCTCACGCTTTGCATGTCATCTTAAAATATTCCCCATGAGAGAGCATTGATTCAATTCTTTCAAATAGGAAAATTTAAATGCGGTGCTGGAAGAAGTTAAACAAAAAAAGTGCTTTTTACTTTTTCCATCAAAGATGGAGGGGCACCTATTATTTTAGGGACAGAGACACTATAGTGTTAGGAATACAGATTTGTATTACATTAGTTTAAGTGAAACGGTTGAGTGTGCAATTTCCACAAGCTTGAGTGTTAATGGACAAATCTGGTCACCTTGTGGACACGCCACAAAGAGTTTATTGCCTTATACAATAGCCAAAAATATTGAGAGAAGGTAAAAAAAAAAAAATAAATATATATATTTTTTTATAACCTTTAAAAATGTACTATTTAGCAGAAATATACGTAATACTGCTTTGTAACAGAAGCTAATTATTTTAAATCCATACGCTGTTGGGAATTCCAAGCTTAGTTAGAAAGTCCTCTGACTAGAAAGTCCTTCAGCCAGTATTAGGTTCCACTTACTGACCTCAACTATAATGCACAGACAGAACTGAGATCATATGAAATCTTGTACTACTGGAACAAAAAAGAAATCTGAACCTACAATATTAAGCCCTGTACTCAAACCTCCACTACTTCTGTGCCATGTCAAGGCAAAACCTCTTAGGTGAGTCATTGCTTCTTTAAGTGGAAAGGCAAAATCTAGAATGAGAGAGGTGTTTACTTCTAAACCCCTACACACGTATTAACCCTGAATAGGGAGCACGTGGGGTGGGCGGCAGCACTACAACATGGCTGTTTAATACAAAAGCAAATACATACCTAAAAAATGAATCCCTGAGCTCAATCTCCCACTCCTCCTGGGCAGTAGCAATGACTATAGTCAGGGCTGTATCTACCGCGAGGCAAACAAGGCATTTGCCTTGGGCCACACTTTACAGGGGGCGGCAAAAAACACCACCCCCAGCTGACCAGGCTAATGCCTTGTTTGGCTCATTTTATGGGGGCCCAAGAGCTGGCCGGCTGGCCACCTTTGGGCCCCCGAGGCCAGTTGTTTCCTGGGCGACGAGGGAGCACTTTCCCCTGAGCTCTCCTGCTCTGCTCCCACATGCGACCAGCAGTGATGCCAGAAGCCAGCATATGACATCACTCTGGCTCCCGACATCACTCTGGCTCCCGGCATCACTCTGGCTCCCGGCATCACTCTGCAGCGTGCAAGAAAGCTGAGCAGGGAGATCACAGCTCCCTCATGGCCAGCTTAGCCCGACTTCCTGCCCAGCACACCAACTGGACCCCAGGTGAAAACCCACCCAGCTCTCCCAAAAGTAGGGAGGCTGTGTGGATTTAATATATATATTTATAATTGTGAGTGTTGGGGGAAAATGTGTGCGTTTATGAATTATTGAGTCTGTCAGATTGTGTCAAATCACTGAGTGTATGTCAGTGTATCTGAGAGTGTGTGCTGGTCCGTGAGTGTTTGTCAGTCAAAATGTGTGTTCGTTTACAGCAAGAGGTGTGGCCTTGGCAGGAAGGAGCGGGTAAATTATAATTAGGTGGTGCCCAAGATCTGTCATAGGGCAGCACCATTTCAAAATACACCACTGACTATAGTACAGATCAGCCGCAACACATACAATAAAAAAACAACAGTCATGTTACAGTGCTGCCGTCCAACCATGTGTTCCCTGTTAAGGGTTAATAAGTGTGTAGGGGGCTTAGAAAAAATACCCCTCTCTGTCTCATTTGAAAATTTGCATTTTAGCTGAAAGCAGCAAGGTGAATTGTGAGTGTTGGACTCACGCAAGAGGTTTGCCTTCACATGGCAGGAGAGCTTACACTTTAATAGCCTTTTGAAATGATACTAAAAAAACCAACTAGTTTTCAGTTATTTAAATGTGGGTAAAAGTGTACTTTAGCGTATTTTATTATTTTTAAATTTTACTAAAAGCAAATAGCATATTTTATTATTAGCAGTCATTAAAGGAAAAACATTGTGTCTGGTATAATGGGCAAGAGCTCCGGCAGTCCATGGGCGCTGCAGTGGGTGCTGTGTGTCCGTGGTGGAGCCCTGCTTTGGGTGCTGTATGTGCATAGTACCCTGAGTGCCGTGTGTTCATAAGAATACCTTGCGTTAGGTGCTCTGTGTGCCCATCAGGGTGCCTGCAATGAATGTTGCTCTGCCAAGGAATACCCTTCATTGGGTGCTGTCCTGCACCAAGTACCGTCTGTGCCCGTGAGGGAGCCCCACAATGCGTGCCATCTGTGGCCAGTGAGAGTGCTCTGCAAAGTGTGCTAGCTACAGCGATGAGGGTGCTCTGCAATGGGTGTGCACCATAATTGCAATGCAAAAGAATGCGCTATAATACACGTGAACGAAACAGTAAATAATAAAATACACTTTTACCTAAATGTGCATAGGGATTTGGTATAGTACGTAAATAGAGTTTTTTTATTTTGTTGAAAATTAAATCTGGGCAACAGTTTGAAGAACACAATTCTGTAATGCTGAACAAAAGCACTGGCAACACCAGTTTGTTTAAACAGTCAATTCTACTAATTAGGACATATTATAGATAATGTGTTCTTTTACAGATAGTGTGTTCTACAAATATAGCAGTAATAGACTCCAAGCCAGACAGACACAACATGTAGATCACTCCTAAGAGAGAAGTTCAAATAATACAAAGGATGGGGTTGAAATATTGGAGTACAATTTCAGGTAAACAATCAAAACAATTCAGATCTCCCTCACCGGCCCGCAGGGAGGGAGACAGAACAGGACCCGGGGAGCTCTAGCCAACAACTCTGCCAGGTTCCTCTAGTGAGGTCAGAGCGTTGCCATGGCAACACTCAGATCTTGCGAGAGTTAACTCTAGCCCCACAGGTTAGAGTTCACTCACCACTGGACCACCAGGGATGTCAGCAAAAGGTAAGAAGGGAGGGGGCTATTTCCTAAACGGTCCCCCCCCCCACCACCACAGTCCCTCCAAACAAATACACACAAACAGCATCCACACACATACAGCACCCTTACACACAAACATCAGAGTGTGTGTGTGTGTGTATATATATATATATATATATATATATATATATATATATATACATACATACACACACACACACAGATATATACGGCGTGTGTGTTTGTGCTTTAGCCTTCATCAAAAAAATACCAAATAAACATGAGGTCATTGCCAGATACCCCTTTCCTTTGGTACCTAGTCCTAGGATTAGGGTGTTACACACAGTCTTTTTAGGCTTCAGAGACACTTCACACGCTGGATGAGGTAAAATGACTTGCTCTTTTTATTCCAAAATTCAACAGTAAGCTAGAACAAAGTTTAACAAAATAACGAAAAAACTAAATCCTTGCTGTTCTGAGCACTAACTTAACAAATTAAACTTACTGGGCTGGATGGCTTGTCTATTTCTCAGCATAAATAAACAAATATCCACCTTACTGTTTTAGGTTCTTTCAGCTTTCTTTTTCCACTCACAGGAATAAAACACAAAATCTATTCCTCCTTTGTCAAGGGAGTACTTAATACTATAGCACCTGCAATTAATCTTTTTCAGGTGAGATAAATCAAGGTTGAAATTCTGGAACTGGACACCTCACCTGCAGTTTTCAAGCAACCTCCAAAATGTGGAGTGGAGCACTGGCCCATCCTACTCTTCAAGTGCTCCACCCCAAGGTCCAAACATACACTTATATAAAGTGCAATATTAATTTTAATACAATACATTTCCCTGGGGGTAATTGCACAAAGTAGGAACAGGAACCTTGCAAAATCCGAGGCGATATATAGACTCCATCTAGCACAATTCCCTGCTTTTGGTCACATATATTACATATATACATAGAACAAATAGTTCAGCACTCCACTTACTGGTGTTAAATGGCCGGTGCTGGTCAGCATTCATAGATACACAATGTAGTACAGATAGCACTCCAGGGTCTTCCAAGATGTAAGATAAAACGTAACTTTTATTGCTCAAATACAAGGATCGACATTTCAGTTTGATATACAAACTTTTATCAGGATGAGATAGTATATTAAAAAAACAACCTTATATACCCATCACCTCATTAAACACTTACCCCAGTAATGCAGGGATTCTGTCTGAGTACACCCGGACCGGGAGTCGCGCAGGTTACAGATTGACCCCAATTACATCATATTCAAAGAAGGCTAGGGCTGCACTCACCTGAACATGCATATATTATAGGGTGCTGCTGGGGCCAATATATACAACATACAAAATATACAATCCAGCACACTTGCTTATTCACTAAACAATGATTTTTAAATTCTCACAGATTGTAATAGTTTTACTTAAAAACACCTCATCTAAGCAAAAAATAGTTACATTATATGATCATATATTGCATAAGCCTGCCACAACGTCAATATGCCCGCCAATAATCATTTGCAGTAGTAACATCACTGCAAATGTGTGATTTCTGTGAGAAAAGAAAGTCTTATGGTTTGACTGGTGTGCAGATATATGTTCAACATTATATTTACAACCCACTAAGTTCAGGTGGAAGGTATTTTCAATCACAATTTTTACTTACCACAACTTTCTTGGTTTGTGATTTGTAAGGAACTCCAAGCCTCAATAGCAAGCCAGTATCCTCTTTGTAACACAAACATCTCAATCTATTTTTAAATTACCTACAGGTGATACTAGAAAAATTAGATCATCGTGCAAAAGTTCATTTATTTCAGTAATGCAACGTAAAAGGGGAAACTAATATATGAGATCGACGCATTACATGCAAAGCAAGATAGTTCAAGCCGTGATTTGTCATAAGTGCGATGATTATGGCTTACAGCTCGTGAAAACCCCCAAACCACAATCTTAGTAAATTAGAATATTACATGCAATCAATAAAACAAGGAGTGGACATATAACAATATTGGACCTCTAAAAAGTATAAGCATGCCTACGGACTCTGTACTCAATTAATGCCTCAATGCGACGTGGCGTGGAAGCCATCAGCCTGTGGCACTGCTGAGGTGTTATGGAAGGTGTTATATGCTTCAATATCGGCCTTCAGCTCTTCTGCATTGTTCGGTCTCATGTCTCTCATCTTTCTCTTGGCAATGCCCTATAGATTCTCTATTGGGTTCAGGTCAGGCGAGTTTGCTGGCCAATCAAGCACAGTAATCCCACGGTCATTGAACCAGGCTTTGGTGCTTTTGGCAGTGTGGGCAGGTGCCAAGTCCTGCTGGAAAATGAAGTCAGCATCCCCATAAAGCTCATCTGTGGAAGGAAGCATGAAGTGCTCCAAAATCTCCTGGTAAGCGGCTGCATTGATCCTGGACTTAATGAAGCACAGTGGACCAACACCAGCAGATGACATGGCTCCCCAAATCAACACAGATTGTGGAAACTTCACACTGGACTTCAAGCTTCTTGCAGTGTGTGCCTCTTCCATTCTTCCTTCAGACTATGGGTCCTTGGTTTCCAAATGACATACAAAAGTTGCTCTCATCAGAAAAGAGGACTTTGGACCACTGAGCAACAGACCAGGTCTGTTTTTCTTTCGCCCAAGTAAGACACTTCTGACGTTGTTTGTTGTTCAGGAGTGGCTTGACAAGAGGAAGCAACATCTGAAGCCCACATCCAGGATCCATCTGTGTGTGGTGGCTCTTGATGCACTGACTCCAGCCTCAGTCCACTCCTTGTGAAAGTCCCCAACACATTTGAATGGCCGTTTCCTGACAATCCTCTCCAGACTGCGATCATCCATGCTGCTTGTGCACCTTTTTCTTCCATACTTTTCTCTTCCAAATAACTTTCAATTAATGTGCTTTGATACATCACTTTGGGAACATCCAACTTCCTTCGCAATTACCTTTTGAGTCTTTCCCTCCTTATGGAGGGTGTCAATGATGGTTTTCTGCACAACTGTCAGGTCAGCAGTCTTCCCCAGGATTGTGATTCCTACTGAACCAGACTGAGAGACCATTTAAAGGCTCAGAAACCCTTTGCAGGTGTTATGGCTTACTTAGCTGATTAGAGTGGGACACTGTGAGCCTAGAATATTGCACCTTTTCACAATATTCTGATTTACGGAGATTGTGGATTTGGGGTTTTCATGAGCTTTAAGCCATTATCATCGCACTTATAACAAATGACAGCTTGAACTATCTTGCTTTGCATGTAATGCGTCTATCTCATATATTAGTTTCCCCTTTTTCGTTGCATTACTGAAATAAATGAACTTTTGCACAATATTCTAATTTTTTGAATATCACCTGTAGATAAGCCTCTCACCACCCCTACAGTCCTTCCAAACTTCTCAGTTTCGGTGAAATAATCATGATTTTAGGGTCCTGTGCGCCTGCTTTCCCTGCTCTATGCTATGTCAAGGTGCTGGATTGTAGCCATACAGTCAGGGACACAGGGAAAGGTAATATGACATTTGTACAACCCCTCCATACTGCAAAAACGTCTGAGTAGAGGGAAAGGGGGTTGTAGCTTGGCTACATTACATGGAATGGGGAGGCGAGACAGTACATAGCAATTGCTATAACCATGGCAAAGGGCCCAACTACTCAATCTCCTTATAGCATGTTACGATAAACCCAATACTTATGGGCTTTGGTTACATGTACAGTACTTCTGACAAAAGATGATTTGAGATGACTCTCCCCATATAGCAAAGACAAGAGAAACACAAAAATCACGTATTTACTAATATCTATGCACTGCAAAACAACACACAGAGGCTTTTAGTTTAAAGGAGATGTGACATCCCAAAACTTTCCATTCTCTCCCTGAATCTATGTGTGTATGAGTACGTAGCTGCCAACTTTCCAGGCAACTGCCGGAGGTAAGATGGTAGCAAGGAGTGTCCTTATACAGTGTGAAAGTTTGTCAGCAGACATTTCAGAGGGTATTCCTGAGATTTTAATGTGGTTGCGTTGGAAGCGGTCCTCATGGGCAGACATTTGCAGTGAACGCATAGCTTGTGCGGTATGCAGTTGTTGTAACGTAGCTTTCCTATTGGTCATACCACTGAATGTTCTTTTCTGTCGTCCGCACCCAATTAGTAATATTTTGCATGTGGACCTTTAACATTCCCACATCAGTTGCCAACCTTTTTTCTGTATATCCTGCATCCAGTTTTGCAAATCTCGCTTGGTAGCAAGTGCAATGTTGTCTGAAACTGCGAAGGCTGGCAGCAGGGCGCTCATATTGTCCGGCGCTGATTGTATAGGTGAGTGGGCTAGACAGCGGGATGCTGCAGTCGGGGCCTCCGCGGCGGGGATCTTGAGTTGTGCCTGCTGCTGTAGTAGGGCTCATAATCGTTGGAGTACCGTTAGGGATTGGAGAAAGGCATGTTTCTTGGTCAAGCTCACCATGCATGTATGCTCCTCCGAAGAGGTTATCCAGGCCATGCTAGATAGGCATTTGGTCTGCGTTTTAGCTTGCCGGATCTTGGTTGAAAGAAAGGCATCTACCGATGTGGGACATGGCCCAGGTATTGATTCTGTGGCAATAAGGGCTGGATGACAAGCACTTCGCAAAATGTTTGGGAATTTTTCAGCAGCCAAGTCGGGAGCAAGAAGACATGGCATATGCTCAGCTTCAGGTCCAAGTTCCGCCCCCCCTTTTTTTTTTTCCTGGAACATCCGAAGTCCTGAAGGATCTACCGTACATCTCATCCCTGGCAAGGATTGCCTCCTGGAGAACTAACTCTGCATTATATTCCTGGCGGGGAACATACCACCCAAGCGGTCTTTCTGTTTTGCTCTTATCACAGTAAGCATTATTGTTTGCTTTTAAGTTTTACCCTTTAATATACAGCTGGATGCTTTGAAACTAACCTCCAAGAGCTACATAGCCATCAGTGGGGATTCTATTGCTGTATGCTCAACCGAAGCCTGGACAATTTTCAGCCAGGAATTTCCCAAGAACCACTTGGCCCTATTATTCGGTATCTGGCATTAACTGTTTTTATGTTGTTGTTTTTTTGTTTTATTGTTCTGACTACTTTGTCTTGTATATTTTTCCTACGCTTAACAATCTTAATGCAAGTTCCACTTTCTTTGTCAAGTAAAATCTTTCCAGTATACTCACCTTATGATCCAGTCCCTCCTCTGTAGCCTTGCAATATCACCTTGCATCATGCCACATGACTCAGACAGTATATGGCCATGACAGAGCCTCTTTAAATAACAATGGTGACCGGTTTTCTTTGAGAACTGAACATAAAGTTCAGGTGCTTACTAGAGTAGCTTCTTCTACAGCTAGCATCCATGATACTTGTCACATGCCATATTTCACATTTTGTCTCTTCCTCCACGTCCCCTACATCTAAATTACTGTTCTCCTCATTACATTAAATTTGTTCCCATGGTTGATTCTACTTAGCAATTATCCTACTTACAGTCAAAAAAGTCCCTCCCTCACCAACTAAGGGCACTGCTCCAACAAGTATACTGCAGCCAAAACGTTCACTTCATTATAGGAACAAGCCCAAGCATAACCTTTAACAAATGTACATGCGCCATGTCAGTCTTGAGTAATGGCACAGAGAAAAGTGTTGTTTGCAAGGCACATGACACCATAAAATTAAAAGGCAGTATTTACTTTGATGTTGAAGGGTCTAAGGTCACAATAATTGGCTGTTACTCCCCTCCCCATTCTTCCCTATGGAAAAGTACTTTATTTGCTATAAATTATCATTACTAGGCCGGTAGAGGAGTGGTAACCACAGCGAAAATGCAATCTAAACCTAGATATTTTTTCAGGTTTACATGATGTACCAATAATTGAATAGCAAAGAAACACTAATGTTAGAAATGCATATTTGTATATCTAATGTTAAATTGCTTCTTTAAAAATAAAAATAAAAAAAACTCTTATGGGAGATGCGAAAAAGCATTGAGTAACGTATTTCACCGCATAAAAGTCGCCACCTCATAATATTTGCACCCTGTTTTTTCAGTCCAAAAATTTATTAAAATTCCATTCATCACGTAATAGTGGCATAATTGACCATTGCTGTTTTTGTTGTGAGACATTCTTATTTTTACAAACGGATAGTGTACATCTCACTGATCTTATTTATTTATAAAATATTTTACCAGGATGGATAATACATTGAGATTTCTCTCATTTTAAAGTATGTCTTATACTGAAGATAGGGTTCATTACCTATCAGTTTATTGTATTTTAGGGCATATTATCTATGCAATGCATTAAGAAATGACAGGCAGACAGAGATCACGATCTGAGTTTACGTAATGCATTAGAAAATATACTATGTTATGTTATTAGCAACTATAATGTTATCAGCAACTGTTAAAAAAAACTGTAAAAAAATAAAGCTGTGCATATATAATATCGCAAAAATAAAGCTTCAGATAATGGTCGCAGACCCATTTTTAAGGAAAGGAATTAGGCATAAAATCTGCAACCGTTATGCGGTGAAATATGGTACTTTGCATGTACTGCCATCTTGTGGACAATCTCAAGACATTACATAAAGTCAAGCTAATATCCTATTTCACAAGAGGTTCTTTTCACCAAATCATTTTTGTGCACCTTAAATAAAGATATTTTTTTCTTCTTTGTTTAAAGAAACACTTGCACAATACAGTAAAAGACCTTTAATATATATCAAAAATGGTATCCCATTGTCACACCTAAAAAAAAAAGCAAATATACACATCATATAAAGCATGATTTATAAGTTGTCATCATTGAAATCTAACGAAACATGTATAACCACAAATATAGCAGAGGCATTCCAGATTTATTTACACACAATTAACTGGCCCGTTTTAAAGACAGTTATTTCACTTTATTTGAAAAAAGCAAATGGATATGGCATGACAGTCATCGGATCATATAACACAGTCCAACAAAGCTCTGTATTGTGTTAGATGAAGTGTTACTTCCTGTGCATCACACCAATGCTTGGTTAATACATCTTAATTGGTTCACTTTCAAAAGCGATATTAAATCATATGCTGAATTTGAAGCAAAATGCTATTCTCATTATTTTCCCTGGAAGATCTCAAATGCATTATACACATTCAGTATTTACACATCCCTGAGTTTTATTGTACACACACAAATATATCTAACAGATTTTTCTTTTGTACATGGATTTACAAATCTGATTGCTTCTTCACGTGGCATTCCATACAGTGGCATATCCGAGATTTCCCACAGTGTATGGAACAACAATTGTCTGTACATTCAGAATTCATGCGCTCATTTTTCAGTCAACTATTTACACCCATCATAGTGGAGGGTAACTGTAACGTGGTCTAACATGTAACTAGCAAATAATATGGAGCAAAACAAAAAAAACTAAACATTGCCTAAAGTAAGTTCTGGTCACTTAAATACTTCAAAATATTGTTAGAAATCTACTAAAGTTGCAGAAGTAGTAGGATACTGGCACAGATTTCACAACAACAAAAAATAATATATTGTGAGGTACTCTCGTTATATTTTAAATATTCATTTGCATCAGGGATAGGCAACCTTTTTTTTTGTCTTTCCAGCGTTTGGCAGATTACAAGGTAAAATTTGAGGTTTTTTTATTAGAAAAAATTGTGGGAAAAGTTCTAAACATAAAGCAATTGCCAAGGAAATGTCCTCTTGATTGCTTTTCTTGAAGGACTTAGCCCCAGAGCTGCTCTTTGTATATAACTACCACTGTTTCTAAATAATGAACATGTGAACGTGTTCCCTTTTCTCACCAGAAATACAACTAAAAGGGGAGAGGCATGCAGTATACTCAACAAATGAGCATTTTAACCCCTTTAACACTAAAAATTGGATTGAATAGAAAACAAAAAATGCAAACTTCAGAATAGTATAGCAAATCTCTGATAATTTTGAGCTGGTGAATGTTTACTATTCATTTATTTTTGCACACAGTTAGCAATTAAGGTTTCAATTCACTACAATTTCATATTTAGTAAAAAAAAAAACTTGTTCAAGATTTTGCCTTTGTTATTACACATCACCCACAAACTTTAAATTTTGAAGCAATTTTTTTTTTTATCAGCTGGTGAAGACTGGGTACTCAAAAAGACTGGCTATTCCTGATTTTCATCATTTTAAAGTTCTTAGACGAAAACAACGTACTGCAGACATTCAATGCCCTTCTGAAGGTAGAAGAGAAAGTGCACAATGGGCCACGTATCCCCACTTTGTCTATTTACATATAGAACAGCATGTGTAGCCATTTTGTATGTTTTAAATGTTGTCAAGGCATCCATCTTGTGGAAAAATCTATAGGTTTTCAGATGAGGCTGTTTTGTGCTTAGTTCTCTCTTAAATTCTCTTCCTGGTGGCCTCACCACCCACAAAGTTAGTGAAGAAATAAACAGGAAGGGAAAATATTACATTTGCTAAAGTGATATAGGTTACATATCAATATTCTAATATCTCAGATATTTGAAAAGTTAAGAGAAAATTATAACCATTTATATATGTGATACTAGCACAAACAGTTGACATTCCCAGAAATACACCATTCAGTATAGTTGTATGCTCTCCTAACTAGGTCTTAACGCATCATGCTTGAGCCAATAGCTCCTTCCTACCTCGTACTTTCCCCGTGTAGACTATGGAAGAATTGGACAAGTCTTAAACAGGGAGAAAAAGCATGGACACAGGAGATTGGGGGTTTAAAAGCCTGTATCTTATTAAATCAATGGTGTCACTCGATAGCCCTCTTTAGTCATACATGAAATGAACGTCAGGCAGCAGTTGCTATTTGCCATTAAGTCCCTTGTCTGAAACTGAAGAGACAGAGTGACTCTCTCCCCAGATCATCTCCTGAAAATGTATTAAAAGGGAGAGTGGCTATATTATGGACAGCAGTCACATATAGCAGGTGCTGCTCAGGGGTGAAACTCTCACTGAAGAAGATTGCTGCCCCAAGAATAAAGGAATACTATCCCTAACTGTAGAACAATAATGTCATATAAAAAAAGATACATAACAGTGAAGCATTAATTAAGGGGAAACAATCATATACATACACACAAACACATCCGCCAAGTAGAAAAAATATGCTTTTAAAATCAATGGTTCTACGGTATTTCCTTTAAAGGATCAGTATGTGTCCTGCTATCCAAAGTGATTATTTAAAGTGGTGCTCCCACCTTAAAATCTCATTCACTAGCTCTGGGCTAATCTGTTCACAATGTACTCAGTCTGCCATTGCTGTCCAAGGTTGGATGGATTCATACAGACAATGGAAAAAAAAACATTATCAAAAGTGGCTGCAGAGAGAGGAAGCTACATGGTGTTGGTAGAGCTTAAGTTTTCTGCTCCAAAATTGTTTGACATAAAACAGGGGACAAGGTCTCATACTGTACCCCAACGACCTGACCAGTACAATAAGCTATTGTGGCTATGGTGCTTAGAGTACCCCTTTAAGTCAAAATGAATAGCCACAGACCTCACATTTCTTATTTGCTCATTATCAAGTGGTGTGACAATGCCTGCAACCACGCAATGTTAGAGGATATTGGAAATCTCTTGAAAGTGAATATTGTACAGTTAATAAAAAACATTTAAAGAAAATAATTTAACCCAAGCAATGTTATTTATATACTACTAATAATTAATGGGTTATCCTAAACCTTTTTTGCAAATTCTATTTGTTTTTCTTTTGAAAATGAAATGTAAAAATAAAAATAATTTTTTAAAAAACACTTAAAATGAGCTTAAAATGTAGCTGGAATCCAGTGCAAGTATCCTCACATCACGCCACACCACACCACAGACTTCCTCTCCTTGGTCTAATCAAATGTCTCTCATAGAAGCATTTGATTGGACTGTTGAACGGGTCAGAGTGCATGCACACGCTCTGAGACGATAAGGGGAGGTAGCAAAGGTGAATGGAGGGAGGGGCAAATGGAGCTTGAAAACAAAAACTTTTAAGGATACAGGGAGGTGGGGGTGGCAGCAACACTTAAAATAAGGTGGGAGAGGACATACACACTCCCCCTAGCAGGCACGGCCTGCAACGGAGAAACTAATTATGTGCACCAACGACTGACCTATTTTTTTTGCACAGTATTGACAATTGGCAGTCCAGAACAGAATTACAACTAGTCCTAAGCATAAAAGTGTAATGATCTCATTATGTGCAACGTTTCAAGCAGAAACACTGCAAATACGCAAATACATACACCTACCAGTACCACTTCTAAAAGCAGAGGTGGCCATGGTGGTTGGAGTAACCCTTTAACATACAATTTTAAGAAAGAAAAAAAAAGAAAAAAAGAACTAAACTAGATTAAAAACTATGCATTACTCAGCATATAGTCTAAATAGAAGCCATTGGGTTAACAAAAAAACCAAAAACAGCTATATTTTTATGACTATACCATGTTTAAAATGGGAATATATATTTCTCACTAATGGTGGTAATCATTCTGAATTGGTGGGAGAACAGGAAAAAAAGTATAATATATTTGCATTTATGTATATAAAATGCCAAAGTACCCGAGTATTGCAGTATGCAATGATTCATTTTTTGTTGGACTAACATAATATTTCAAAGACAAGCTTTCGAGAGTTTTCCTCTCTTCTTCAGGTCTGAAGCAATTGTGATCATTCTGATAGAGTTTAACACTTAAGACAATTGCTTCAGACCTGAGGAAGAGAGTAAACTCTTGAAAGCTTGTCTTTAAAATATTATGCTAGTCCATCCTGAGACCATGCAGAAGCCGTGACACCCTAAATTCTAGCAGACTACAGCTATCCCTTTCGTGGTTCCCAGAGGCTACTAGACGCCACTACACGAGCCATAGCTCACCTAGCCGCAACATCTCACGACTTCAACTAACCTAGCTCTAAAATAAGGACGGAACCCAGACACTGAGAGCAGTGTAGAAACACAAACGCCACACACACGTTACCTCGGCAAATTACAAGGGAGAAAAAGAAGAAGGGAAAACTGTGTAGAACCATCAGATGTTATGAGATATATTGTTTGTTAAGGGCCTCATCGTTCCAGACACAGCCGGTACAGCATAATGCTTCATCTACTGAATATTTTATGTCCCTACCTTACATAGAAGTATGCTCATGTAACCTTCAATTGTACTATCGTCTCTACGGTTTTAGTATGTCTTGTTAGGGATCCAACGTGGGGAGGTGGCTCACCCTAACTAGCCTACCTCACTCTCCATTAGACCGCAATCTTTACCCAGCACGTTTAAAACAATTACTGCCAACAAGGATGATATGCTTTGAACAGATAGATAGGAACGCTGAATATGTTTATATCATTCTATAAAAATCGTGCAGATCAATCCCCATGCTAACCTACTGTTTCCATATATCTGGTCATCATCTCTCCCATGGGTCCTTGCACAAATGCCGCAGCAGTGAGACCTCACATGTACTATGGTTTGCCTTGTGTACGCCGCTTGATCACTTTCATCTGCCTTGTGTCTAATATGATATATTATGATATGTTTAGTCAATCAACTGTTAGGACTCTCAATTGACTAATGAGTCACATGTGTAAAGCACTAGTTTATTCTTATACTTCTCGCTCACATAGTCAGTCAGCACCACCTATATCTCACTAACTGCAGGGCTACCGTATCACTGACTATGGCCCTGTTCGAGCCTGAGGTCTCTACTACAAACAAGGTGCTTGTAGTTTATTTTTATCAAATTCTTTTTCCTTTTTCTCTCTCCTCGTTTCACATGCGCATACATTTACACAAATAGCCTGCTCTACACCCTAGGCACAATTTGCAATTCTCTATATATGTCTAGCTTAATATAAACACGGTTTAGTATCCTAGGAGTTTCATATAATGTACAGCGATGACACCCACTATAATCACGACTCCTAGGTTACCACTACCAAACAACCAATCAAGTAACCCACCACGTCTAATTAGCATGTGCCTAGCCTGTCTTGTTAGCCGAAAGTTATGTGCTTTAGGACCGGACAAGCGAATTGTACATTACTGTTTTCTCATAAACATACAAGCCTGTCGATCTCACCACGAGGCCTCAAGCTAGTCGCACTAAGTTTATGCCATATTGTTAATAGCTTACTTGCTGTATTGCTACCTTTTTCACTTATAAAATTTTTTATGCATTTCCAACTTGCCACAATACTGCTATCATATGTCTATGAAAATTGAGCCTGCCAATGCTGTTGTGGTGACACAGGCACTGTTGTAACTACCTGCATACCAAAAATAAAGAATAAAAAAAAAAAATTATTATGCTAGTCCAATATAAAAAGGTATCATTGCATACTGCAATACTCTGGTATTTTGGCATGTTATCTACTGGACTAATACGGCTAATCCAATCTACACTAGTATATGTACACACACACACACACACACACATACATATAGTGTGTGTGCGCACCTGGGATTACAGATTTAGAATTCTTAAATTCATATAGATAGCATTTTTTTTTTGCCTAAAAATAAATGTATTAATGTTTAATGGTTAGTTGTGAGATTTGCCTTAATTCAGTTCTATTGCTTTATAATATGTAAAGATGGGTATTAGCTGCAATCATGGATGTTTTGAGTCTAGCTACAAGCAAGCCTAATAATTATTTTTTATTGAATTCACCGATAATCTAAAACTTATGATATTTTTATTATTGGTTATTATTTATATAGCGCCAGTTTATTCCGCAGAGCTTTACAATAAGATACGATGTCAGATTCAATTAATGTGCGTCTTACCAAACCAAATTCAGATATCTTAAAGCAGCTTCCATTGCACAGAATTAAAAAAAACAAAAAACAATTTATACCTTACTATAAAAGAGCAGCAGCCAGACAATTCCACATCAGTCTAACAAGAACATTATTTTTATTTGTAAAGTTAAATAAATAACGGGGTCATTCACTGATGAGTGAATTGTAGTCAATTCAGAGTGTGAATTTAAAGTCCATTTAAAATGTGTTATGGTAATTTAATTTTAGGTACAATTCTTGTTTTTTTTAATTTGTCTATTTTGGCCTAGAAATTGAAAGTGACTTAATTCCCAAGAATATTCATTTTAACGAATAATCTTGCAAATGTTTACTAGTCATTTCTACTGAAATACAAACAATTTCATGCAAGCTAAACACAAGTATATGAGTCATGTGCCAACTTTAGCAAGCAGGCAATTCTTTAAAAGCAGATTAATAAAATCAACAAACTACAATACTTGCTGGGAGAATTTTAAAATTAAAGAATGTTTATCACTTTTCTAAATCAGTTTGAACCCCATTTAATTCAAAAGCAGAGAGATCACTATTACTAACTACCTGTACTTATTTTGCCAATATATGCCAAAATAGCAATTGTTTGCATCAGAAATATAATGGCATTAGATTTTTTTGGGGTTATGGCTCAATTTATTTATTTATTTATTTTTATTTAATATTTTTCACGTGCATGTTAGGTATTACATACAGGCTCTTGGTGCTCCAATAGCATTCCTCGAGCACATTTTCATATTTGACAATTGGAGCTTAAGTGAGACAGGCACATTTTTAAGATATATAGGTTTCACAGAAGTGTGTACATTGTGGAGTTAAGTGTTTACAGGCTTTGTACGCGTAAGTGTAAGATCGTTCATTTGTCTAGTGGGCTTCTTAGTTGGTTACATGCTTGGGTTACCACGGGCACCCGCTCTTTATGTGTATGACTGTATGGGGCTTTCTGCATTTGCTCCCCCTACAGGGTTTGTATGCATGTGTGGTAGTTGTGGGGGCCTCTGTCAGGGCTAGAGTGTGCTATTGCCGGTCAGTGTTCGGCTATAGTGTGTGTGTGATCATGTTTGCTGGATGGAGTGGCTGTGTTTGCGGGTGGTTAGGCCAGCACATTGTAGTAAGAGTTCAGAGTTAGCCAATGCCCTGGCTGGGTGGTAGGTTTGGCGGTATCAGGAGATCTGGAGTCAGTCCAAGCGGGTTCACCCCAAAGCCCCAGGCAGTCGTGGAGACCAGCATCTGTGAACCACGAACCCGGGTAATCCCATAGGAGGCCGCGTTCTTCCCTAGTCGGGGGCTGCGGTGGATCCTGATGAAGGGTCGCAGTTTGTGGCGCCGGATCCTCTGAGCCGGTGGGTGATGCTCAGGGTGTAGTCCCCTGGGGGTCTGCCGCCCGGGTGGGCCTGTCCAGTGTGGTTGCGCGTTGGTGCCATATTGAGTGCCCAGGGGGGACCCACCTGGTTCCCGTCTGCTCTTCCTCCGCTGAATAGTCGTTGCTTTTAGCTGCCAGGGGGAGTCATCTGGCTTGTCCCAGAGGCTGTCGCAGTTTGCAGGTTGTTGCAGTATACTGTGCTGGTTTGCCTCCCGTCTTTGCTCACGCTGTGTCTGCACACGCGGCTGTGGGATGGCCGCCATCTTGGGTCTGGACGTTTCTCTGTGGCATTGTGAATGTTTGGGCCTGATGGTGCCAAATCGTGGTTGCCCGTGAGGACCGGGATAACCCCCGCCGGTCCAAAGGGGGGGGGGGGGGGAGACAGCCAGACGCCGGTCACAGAACTGGGAGAGCGGCCGTCTCTCTCCAGCTCAAGCTCGCTAGGCCTCGGGCCTCAGACGGGTTGCTCCTATGTCGTGCTGGGTCGGTAGCGGTATCGCCGTGTTCACCCGGTGCTCATGCGTATTATGGGCACCTTTTTGGGTCAGTGGCTGTAACTGGCACGGAGCTGGCTCCGATAATTTAGCTCTGGCGCTGGAGCTCAGACGAGACACGTCTGATCCGTTCGGCGTTCAGGCCCCCCCCCCGGCTCAATGTATTTATCATTCATTGACACTTTTACTCGAACACCAACCACACATGTAGTTGAATATGTTTCAGATGGGTCAATTACTCTAATAAATTTGATGTGTTTTTCCAAACTAACCCAGATGTTAAAAAAAAAAAAAAAGAAATATTAGCTGCCCCCCAAACGGAGCTTAGCCGTTTAAAATTCTGCCCAAAATAAATTATATCATACATACAAAGAACATTCAACAGAAATAGTAAGACATGTCAAATAAGGCAAAATGTAAATGTATGTAGAGGAAATAAAACCATCGATTGCAATACACTGAATTCATATTATTGTAAAAGGAATGTGAATTTTCACTGTAGATGAATTAAGTTATTCAATGTCAGAAGGCATGATCATATTTCACAAATTACTGAACTGCACACTCCTGAAAAGATTAAGCTCACTCTGAAACAGTTAAGCCCACATCTAAGTTTTGGTGTGTACATCAGGCTAAAAGGCATGCCCATCAACATAACATATCAAGTACTATATACAGAATTCAGAAGGCACAATGGCAAGTAACATTTAACACCCAAATCATGCTGTGAGTTTATCAACATGTGCAAAAACCTGAAAAAAAAAGTTTGTCCCAATGATTTGGATGGCATAAGAGCTATGCACAACACCCTAACAGGACAGCTACAATCAATCGTAGGTTCAAAACTATTGACAGAAATAAACTATTTTACACAACATCTGATTAACAGAGGGATGAACAAAAATGTTGACAATCAGATTGCTTTGCAAGAGGCATTAAAATATTATGACATTGAAATCAAATAATTTCTACATGTAATCTTTTATATTTAGAGGAAGCCATGCAGAGTATAGACAACGAAAATGTCTTATGAACAAAGGCAAATACATGCCTTTTTCATAATTCCATCACTTTACCATCACGCCCATTCCAAAATCACCTTAATATTTATTGGGAGAGACACGGCTTCCAAACACAATGAATATACTTCTACTAAGGGCTAGTGATCTCATTGATCTTTCTGCTACAATATAGTAAAAACAGAGTCTAATGCAGCTCGTTGTATCATGAACAACCACTAAAGTCATTTAGACCATTGTCTTGTTCAAATAATACATTTGGACAAGCTACTACCTGGGTGAAAATATTGAGCTACTATGCAGTTACATAGTTACTAATGACACAAAGCAGCATTGGCGTTTGCCAGGTACTTTTTATGAAACATATATTTGATAATTTCAGTAATACTAAAATCAAGGCTTCAAACCCTTTGATGATTAAGTTGGTTGCTTAAATGGAAATAAAATTCACACGGCCACCAAAAAAGTAAAGCATGTAATAACAGATGCACAGAGATTAATGGCAAGAAAGAAAGAAGAAAAAAAAAAAAAGTTTTTTTTCTTTTTTAAAACCACTGTACTCTGTATGGGTGTCTGTTTCAAACATATATTAAAAAGCACACGGGGAAACTAGGAAAATACACATATTTGATCCCTTTGTCCTGTAATATTTTAGAATGAGCCAAAACAAGCATTTTGTCAACATATCCTAATCATGTTTCTGACTGATTGGACAAGACTTGGACAGGCACATAGTTTTGTTAACAAAAGAAGCATATTAATCTTGTTCATATGCAAATGTATATAGAATGAACAGAACAATGTATGATCAGTATCTTTTATGAAAACAAAAGTCATGATGCTTAAGCCATGATGGCATGTAACTCAATTTCACACAAACTATACAAATATTATATGCAGGTTGCTAAGAAAAAGTCAAAATATATATTTTCAAACATGATAAAAGCAGGTTTTTGTGTACTGCCTCCGTATGGCACTGGCTATCTCAGAGTGGTTTTCTCTTAAGAAAAATAGAATTCTTTGTAATCAGGATATTGTCTATGGGCTTGATACAGCAATCTGTTAGAAACTGAAAGAAATTGTTCAGCTCAGAAAAGGAGCTTAGTTTGTAGTCTTTGTTGCAAAGTAAATGTGACTTCCAGAAAATGTGCAAGTGTTTAGTTTGCATTGTCCAATCCAACGCAAAGCATATTTGCACATACCACACACCAACAATCAATATTTTCAAAAAAATCTGCAGAAAGTTGCACTGAATGCACTGTTGTCCATGGTGGCTCATGAAGGTTATGTTCACAATGTACAGCCTCTTTAGGTCTTGTTAAGTCCCAGCCCTTAATCTCCCATACGTTCCTTGCATCTATCAACTTGAACTGAAAGATCTTTAAATGAAGGACGTAGACTGATGTTATTATTCCAGCAATCCATCATAATGGTATAAATCTAAGGAAGAAGCAACAAAAACAAAATAACATTGCAGTAAGCCAAAATATTTTTTTGTGATCTAATGGCTTGAAGAAGACTTCTGTATATCTAGTTTGCAATTACTCTGTAACCTTTCTTGTTAGAGCTCACTGCATGTACACAACTTACCCCCAATGTATTTGTATTTACTTTATATCTTAGATATTGTTTTTAATTTTATAAAATGTGTGGACCTTTCTGTAAATAAAGAGAATATGTTTGCATGCATATACACAGATAGAACCGATTCAATCTGCCAAGAGAATATTTGGCTATTTTATTCAAACTGGGCCATGCTAATATGCATTTCTCTCTACCTCCTTCTGTTTTTCCCTCCCAGATGCTGCGCACTATGACTTGTGGACACATTCAGAGGATTACTCCAGGGATCATTACCACTACAGCCCACTTCTAGAAATATCTTGGCCCGGTTACCCAGTGTTAATGCAAACCATTTAATAACAGGTTGCCCCCTGTAACCGGGTCCCCACTTGGCTCCTCTCAGCGCTAGTGATGCGCCTTCACCTTCTGTAGAGCTGCAGAAGCCGATCCAGTTTCCATTCATTGGCTTATAGTCAGCGGACCGTTTTCGGACAATAAGTGGCACACTGTGCATGAACATTTCCACATAAATGATGTTGGCCTGCCCAAGGCCAACGATGCCCTAATGATGCTGAAAAAGATGGAGTTACACCTCCAGCAACAGAGGGATTAAACTCTGTATGTGCAGTGTTTTATAGCAAAAAGCTGCATATAAAGACTCAAAGCACAGTGACCACGTCAAATAACTAAGGTGGCCATGGTGCTTGGAGTAAACCTCTAACATTTGCTAGGTTTTAGATATGCCTTGGAGTATAATTGCTATCAATGCTCAACTTAAAAGAACACTGCAGACACAAACATATTTTAAGGATCTAAGTATATGTGCAATTTTTGTTTGCCTCATTTATGCAGTTTTTCTTCTTCAGATTTAAATAAATAAAGGTTTTGCAGCTTACTGCGGCATAACCTCACTCCCTTTCCAAACCTCCTTTCAGAAAGCAACTTCCCTGTTAGAAGTACTCAGCCAAGCCAATTGGAAATTAGTGTAAGCGCGGTGGCTGCAATGTCTGCCCCATAGTCAATAACGGACCTATTATTATCTAACTCTCCAACTTAGCCTGGCTTTAAATACTATAAAGATAATAAGTGAAAAGTAATTGGTCAGCTCACACTCATCTCTCTTTTACTGAGCTACACTGTGTGCCTTTCAATCAGGAGGAAATTTATGAAAAGCAGCAAAGTTTTGTTCTTCTTCATTAAGATGTTTTAATGTGACAGCGTCAATGTGAGGCCCAAACATGTTGAATGCACTTAACTTGTGTTGGTGCCTAGAGTGTACTTTTATGAACCTATTCTAAGGGATAATCAGGATTTAGAAATACTGTAGTTTGTACACAATCTTTCACGCTAACTGGCATAGAGTAACACAAAGTTTGAAATGTAGCAAATGTGGTGCCTAGAATAAGGCAGGTACTGAAATACCTCAGAAGGACAACCATCAGGCTGTGGCAGCCTTCCATTGTTCTTGAGAAGCTCAATCAAATGGAACACAATCATCTGGCCTTGCTTATCACCTCCAATCATTCTCATGAACTCCTGAAACATAATAACAAACATGATTATAAAGCCAAATAATAGTTTTGTATGACAAATAATCTGGCCGTACAGAAGATTTTTAGCTCAACATAAATGCATAAAGAGGGAGCTTTAAAAAACAAACAAACACGTGTAGTTTAAATAGATTATAAACTTGGAAATGCTAACATTTAAAAAAAGAGCCATGTACTGAGCTCTGCATACGTATTTTTTTGACAATCTTTATTCAAACTTTTTTACATTTATTATTATTATTGCCATTTATATAGCGCCAACAGATTCCATAGCGCTTTACAATATTTTGAGAGGGGGGATGTAGCAATAAATAGGACAATTACAAGAAAACTTACAGGAACAATAGGTTGAAGAGGACCCTGCTCAAATGAGCTTACAAACTATAGGAGGTGGGGTATTAGAAACATTAGGACAGGAAATATCAAGTAGGGTGGGAGTGAAGCAAAGCTGGAGGAGAGAGCAAAGCACTGTCCCATAGGAGAGAGCAAGAGACAGGTATGTAAGGTAGAGATTACTCCGGGAGGTCATAAGCTTTCCTGAAGAGATGGGTTTTAAGGTCCTTCTTAAATGATTGAAGACTAGGGGAGAGTCTGATGGCAGTAGGCAAGCTATTCCATAGGAGAGGAGCTGCCCGCGAGAAGTCCTGCAAGCGCGAGTTGGCCGTACGGGTGCGAGGAGGTGGTCACAGGAAGAGCGGAGAGTACGAGGAGGGGCATACCTGTGGATCAGTGAAGAGATATAAGAGGGGCTAGAATTGTTCAGTGCTTTAAATGTATGGGTTAGCACTTTGAATTGACTCTTATAGGATACAGGAAGCCAATGTAAGGGCTGGCAGAGGGGTGAGGTGTGAGAGGACCGACTAGAAAGTTAAATCAGTCTAGCTGCAGCATTCATTACAGACTGTAGCGGGGCAATACGGCTTTTGGGGAGACCAATCAGGAGAGGGTTACAGTAATTCATGCGGGAAATTACTAGAGCATGGACAAGCTCCTTGGTAGCATCTTGCGTAAGAAAGGGGCGGATGCGGGCTATGTTTTTGAGTTGGAACCTACAGGACTTGGAAACAAACTGGATGTGAGACTCAAAGGTGAGACCAGAGACAAGTATGATGCCAAGACAGCGTGCTTGCAGGGATGGACTTATGTGAATATCACTGACTTGAAGGGAGAGCGAGAGAGGAGAATCAGTATTAGGAGGAGAAAAGACAAGGAGTTCAGTTTTAAAGAGGTTACGTTTCAGAAAGCGTGAGGACATCCAGTCAGAGATGCAAGAAAGGCAAGCAGTGACACGTTGCAGGACGGCAGGGGAGAGGTCCGGGGAGGAGAGGTATATCTGAGTGTCATCAGCGTACAGGTGGTAGTGGAATCCAAAAGAGGCAATAAGTTTACCAAGAGAGGCAGTATAAAGAGAAAATAGAAGGGGACCAAGGACAGAGACTTAGGGAACTCCAACCTAGACAGGAAGAGAGGAGGAGGTATCCTAGGAAAAGGAGACACTGAATGAGCGTTGGGAGAGATAGGAGGAAAACCAAGAGAGGACAGAGTCACAGAGACCGAGTGATTGAAGGGTTTGAAGGAGGAAAGCATGATCAACTGTGTCAAAGGCAGCAGAGAGGTCAAGGAGAATTAATATGGAGTAGTGACCTTTGGATTTAGCGGAGATTAGGTCATTAGTCACTTTGATAAGAGCAGTCTCAGTAGAGTGGAGAGGGCGGAAGCCAGACTGAAGAGGGTCAAGGAGAGAGTTGGAATTAAGGAAGTGAGACACACGGGTAAAGACAAGTCTTTTCAAAAGCTTTGATGAGGAAGGGAGCAGGGATATGGGACGATAGTTAGAGGGGGAGGATGGGTCAAGAGATGTTTTTTTTCAGGATAGGTATTACAGTGATAATAAAGAGTAACAGAACTATAAGGAAGATTACTTATCACAATTAAATAATGTCAGACTGCAGCACAGATGCAAATTCAAGTTTGGTGTCAGGTGATAGTCGTAAGCCACATAAAGGCCATAAGACCACATCATCAGCTGTAAATACAACATGCACAAGAACTAAAAAAAAATACCACCACCGCGCAACCAGACTTAACACCTTGTTTGATTGCTACCTCCTGTCCTGTTATGTTTTACGCCCCACCTCCTATAGACTGTAAGCTCGTTTGAGCAGGGTCCTCCTCAACTTATTGTTCCTGTACGTTTTCTTGTAATTGTCTCATTTATTGGTAAATCTCCCCCTTTGATAATATTGTAAAGTGCTACGGAATATGCTGGCGCTATATAAATACCAGTAATAATAATAATAACTAGAAAACTGACTGGGCCCTGGGCCTGAAATAGTATTCTATGCATACAAACCCTTCTTCAGCAGTGTGTGAATCAAATAATCTTCAGAATATAAAAACTAGCAGCTGGAAGCCTGAACAGAGTGCAGAGGAAGTGAGTCAGTGTTTAAAGGAACACTCCAGACCCCTAAAGCACTTGTGTGAAGAGTCTCTACTCTTTTTAATTTTACAAGTACAGATGTCAATAGAAATTGACACTTTAATAAATAAACCTTGCTACACCACCATGGCTGTCAATTAATTGGTCATGTTATTTCCTGGTATTGTTGTTCAGTGGAGCTAAACTCAAGAGGCAGCAATTGCCCAGAACAGCTGCCATGTAAAGACTTCTCATTAAGCTGCATTGTGAAGTCTGTGATTGGACAGCCACAGAAAGTCTGGTCTAGGAAGACGGGCAGGGCTTGTTATAACTGCAGACAAGAGATCTCTAGGATTTCAAAAGATGTTCAAACAAGGTTAAATCCCTATAAACCTGTTCCCTGCACAGCAACTGTGAATAGCAGAATTTCTTCACAATGAAGGCTCAAATTAGCTCTGGAGCAACAGACCTTTGACTAAAAGATTTTACTTTAGGGGCAGTAGAGGATCTGGTGTAGGAGACATGTTTCCAGTCCAGATCCTGAGAATCTGAGCCAATGGAGAACTTAAGGAGACATCCCTAGGGATAGCATCGGAGGTGTCCCAAGCAACCGTGGGTTTTCCACAAAAAAAAACTAACAAAAAAACACAATCCATCTGCATATACAGCCACTTTATGAACCAAATTCCTGTGTATAAATCCACCAATACAGGGAGTGCAGAATTATTAGGCAAGTTGTATTTTTGAGGATTAATTTTATTATTGAACAAAAACCATGTTCTCAATGAACCCAAAAAACTCATTAATATCAAAGCTGAATATTTTTGGAAGTAGTTTTTAGTTTGTTTTTAGTTATAGCTATTTTAGGGGGATATCTGTGTGTGCAGGTGACTATTACTGTGCATAAATATTAGGCAACTTAACAAAAAACAAATATATACCCATTTCAATTATTTATTTTTACCAGTGAAACCAATATAACATCTCAACATTCACAAATATACATTTCTGACATTCAAAAACAAAACAAAAACAAATCGGTGACCAATATAGCCACCTTTCTTTGCAAGGACACTCAAAAGCCTGCCATCCATGGATTCTGTCAGTGTTTTGATCTGTTCACCATCAACATTGCGTGCAGCAGCAACCACAGCCTCCCAGACACTGTTCAGAGAGGTGTACTGTTTTCCCTCCTTGTAAATCTCACATTTGATGATGGACCACAGGTTCTCAATGGGGTTCAGATCAGGTGAACAAGGAGGCCATGTCATTAGATTTTCTTCTTTTATACCCTTGCTTGCCAGCCACGCTGTGGAGTACTTGGACGCGTGTGATGGAGCATTGTCCTGCATGAAAATCATGTTTTTCTTGAAGGATGCAGACTTCTTCCTGTACCACTGCTTGAAGAAGGTATCTTCCAGAAACTGGCAGTAGGACTGGGAGTTGAGCTTGACTCCATCCTCAACCCGAAAAGGCCCCACAAGCTCATCTTTGATGATACCAGCCCAAACCAGTACTCCACCTCCACCTTGCTGGCGTCTGAGTCGGACTGGAGCTCTCTGCCCTTTACCAATCCAGCCACGGGCCCATCCATCTGGCCCATCAAGACTCACTCTCATTTCATCAGTCCATAAAACCTTAGAAAAATCAGTCTTGAGATATTTCTTGGCCCAGTCTTGACGTTTCAGCTTGTGTGTCTTGTTCAGTGGTGGTCGTCTTTCAGCCTCTTACCTTGGCCATGTCTCTGAATATTGCACACCTTGTGCTTTTGGGCACTCCAGTGATGTTGCAGTTCTGAAATATGGCCAAACTGGTGGCAAGTGGCATCTTGGCAGCTGCACGCTTAACTTTTCTCAGTTCATGGGCAGTTATTTTGCGTCTTGGTTTCTCCACACGCTTCTTGCGACCCTGTTGACTATTTTGAATGAAACGCTTGATTGTTCGATGATCACGCTTCAGAAGCTTTGCAATTTTAAGAGTGCTGCATCCCTCTGCAAGATATCTCACTAGTTTTGACTTTTCTGAGCCTGTCAAGTCCTTCTTTCGACCCATTTTGCCAAAGGAAAGGAAGTTGCCTAATAATTATGCACACCTGATATAGGGTGTTGATGTCATTAGACCACACCCCTTCTCATTACAGAGATGCACATCACCTAATATGCTTAATTGGTAGTAGGCTTTCGAGCCTATACAGTTTGGAGTAAGACAACATGCATAAAGAGGATGATGTGGTCAAAATACTCATTTGCCTAATAATTCTGCACTCCCTGTATGGTTGTTCTGTCTTATCACGTCTAAAAGATGTTCCAGGGTCAGGGCGAAAAGCAGAGGTAAAAAAAGGGCAGTGCTGTCTGGTACATTTACCATCCTAAAGGGCCCCATATACGTGCATTCTGACATTTATACAAGGAAGAGATCCAAGAACGAATCTTAACCCAAATCCCATTTGCAAGAGGGTTGCTCTCATAAGGGCCCAGTCCAGCCAGTCAAATCCCTTCTCAGCATCTATGGATAAAAGCAACAGAGATCTCCCATGTTTCCTAGCTAAGTGCTAAATAGTAAAGGAGTGTTGTCTCTTGCCTCCTAAACTGGTATAAACCCAGACTGATCTGGGTGGACTAGGCCTGGTAGAAGGGAGTGCATGTGAGACGTTAACATTTTAGAGACCAGTGTGGTATTTACATACATGTTCCCACAGGTAAGAAATTGAGCGCTCAGGTTAATTTACGAAGTAGTGAGGGTCTAAACTGCTTGTAGTAGGTGCAGTAGGAGTCATCAAAACCCAGGGCTCTACCTGATTTTGAAGTTTTTCATTGCTGCTCAAATATCATCAGTTATTGTGGTGTCCAATGATTTGGCCACCTCTGATGTTATTGTTTTGGGAATGCAAAGAGAAAGTTAGTGCTCCAATTGCTGCAAGCGAGTCTGGTCAGTTGTGGGGTCATGAGAAGGGGAGATATAGTGTGAGGAACAATAGGAATTCAATTCTCTAGAAATAGTGCCGGGAAAGGGAGTGGAGTAGCCTCAAGGGTGTTCAATGCTATCACTCTGAGTGCAACAAGTCTGCCCCTTGAAGCGCTGTAATAGAAAAAACTACCTGCTCTCTGGCTCACTCTCATAGCCCAGCACCTGAACGTTGATATGTCTGAGAAAATAATAGCAACTCATGATTTTTTTTTTCATTTGTGCTACCAAGTTACTACAAAAGTAGCCCACTGGGAATGTATGGCTTCACAGTCTGAGTACAAAGCCATCTTTAAAATGGGTTACTTGGAGAAATGCTATAGACATTTGTAGGTGAATAAGGTCTCATAAAAGTGTATATAGTTGCTCTGGGACATTCAACCCCCTACAGGAAAAAAAAATGATGGAACTGGGCTGGTTGACATGTTATGGGGAAAAATATGCAGAATCACCACAATTGTGAGATGGGCAACGTGACCGAACACTCTGCAGCTAGGGACAGCTCCAGTTACATAGCTAAATAATGCTCTGACCCTAACACAATAGTAATAACCAAACTGAGGCAGAACAAAAAAAAAAAAAATAATTTCTTAGCTATTACCATTGACCTCCAGTAACAAGGGTGATAATGACAGTAAATATTAACTTGATAAATGTTATTAAATAGGAGTACATGGGGGGGGAGGGGAGGCAGAGCTAGCAGAGGACCAGAGCGGGCGCTTTCATTTAAGCTCTGTGCTTTACTCTACGAACTATTCGATTTAAGGTGGGATTTGGGCACTCGCCCAATTGCAAATCCTAATTGTGATATTGGATGTCAGAAAGCAAAGAAACAGAAGGCTGATAAAGACCCTACCAGCCAGGATATCGGGGATCTCCTGCGGAGCTTGCAAAGGACAGCATCGGACAAGAAGTGATGAGAGGGATACTTATTAAATGGGGTGCCAGAATTAAAAGTGATAGGTGAGCCAAAATTCAAACCCTTACAAAACTTATTGATATTGAATAACGATCCATAAGAACATCCCGACTCCAGAAATCTTTGATCACCTCATGGCTAGACGTATGGAGCTTCGCTCATTGCTCTCCCTTAACCCATACCGAGCAACTCAGCTCATGCGTAGTATGTTTTACTCCCATGGTAACAAGAGAGGGAAGCTGTTGGCCAGAGCCCTTAAACATAAATTCGAAAAACGTACATTGCAAAAGTAAAATCTATTGGAAGCTCCCTGCGCAATACCATGAAAGAAGAAGCAACAGATGAATTTAGTTCCTTTAACCATAGATTACATAACCTCCCACTACCTGAGAGATCTAAACCCAACCATTGAACATACCTTGCTAAACATTATAGAGGTGTCACTATTTGGAGACACCTCTTAGAAGCCTTAAAAAATATGATGGTAGAATCCTCCTTGCCTCCCTCTATGCTACGAGCGACAATAACAGTTATACCTTAACCAGGGAAAGACCCCAAGTGTTGTAGCAATTACCAACCGATTTCTCTGATCAATTTGGATCTTAAAATCTTTGCCGAGTTGATAGACAATCGCCTCAGGCCTCATATGCCTGGGCTAGTCCACTCTGACCAATCGGGCTTCATCCCAGGTAGATATGCCAAGGACACTACTACCAAGATTATTAAAGATATCCATGGGGCAAAGGTCATGTATATACCCACAGTACTCCTGTCCATTGACGCTGAAACAGTGTTTGACAGAGTGGACTGGTCCTATCTATTTCAGACACTAGAGACACTGGGGCGAGGCTGGATTCAGGCATTGTATAGGGGCCCGTGTGAGGGTCAATGGCAACCTCTCCCTAGCATTTGCAATTGATAATGGGACGAGGCAGGGGTGCCCACTGTTGCCACTGCTTTTCGTAATTGCCATTGAGACATTTTTAAATGCAATCAGGATGAACTAGCAAAATAAGGGTTACCCACACACAGAGGGCGGAGCGAAAGTAGCAGTGTTTGCAGATGACGTCCTTTTTATTCTTACTGACCCTGCCCAGCCTCTACACCATGTTCCAAAAGAAGTGGAGAGGTTTAGCTCTTTCTCGAACTTTAAAGTCAATGCGGGGAAGTGCGAGATACTGGGAATAAACATAAGAGATAGGCAGAACTGCAACAGTTCTTTCCATATCAGTGGGCAACAAAGGGACTGAAATATATGGGTGTGTACTTAACAGCAGAGACAACTGGACTATACAAAGCGAACTATCCACCATTACTAGAGGAGATAAATCAGATCTTCATAACTGGGACAGACTCAACTTCTCATTACTAGGCAGAATAAATATTCTCAAAATGATGACGTTGCCCAAATTATTATATCTGTTCCAGCGCCTACCTGTCTCCATACCTAGGGCCTTTTACACCACCCTTAAGCACATCTTCCTTGCGTTCATATGGGGCCAAAAAAGTGCCTGAATTGCCTATAGCGTACAGACGGAAAGATTAGATAGGGGGGAGGGCATGGGCCTACTGAATATGTACCACTACTATTTGGTAGTGGTGTTTAGCAGAATGCGTGACTGGAAGGTGGGAATTATGATGAAATCGTGGCATGCACTGGAACAGTGTTATGCCACAGTACCTCTGGCCACTCTTCCCTGGCAAACCTGTAGTGTTAATAGGCTAGTAAGGCAGCCTCACCCACTGATTCCAACGTTCTCCATAGATGGCGACAATACAAACATAACTGGCGACTTTCTCCAAGCCTCTCACCCATTTTCCTCTTAGCGGACAAACCTGACGAGGGAGAGAGGTCCTGCAGGACCTGGTAGGAGACAAAAATCCCCCACTATCTGCAGTTTTGAAGGGAACTGGAGTGCCCACTATACAGGAATTCATAGTAACTAAACGCCACTATTCCCTACTAGACAACCTGAGATTCACACAATTGAAAGGATTCCAAAAGGCAATCATAATCCCGCATAGGACACAGTGACTGCACCCCAGATAGATAGAGGGGCTGCCTATCAAGCATGGATCGATTGATACAGCTTGGAGCAGGGGGACAGGAAGTGTCATACTTCCAGAGGAAATGGATGAGTAACCTGCATGTACAACTGTCCGATACAGATTGGAAATGGGTCTTTAAAAGGGTAATGGTCAGACGGCGATCATGACAACCCACCACAACCACACACTTATCCTACTACCATCGCACTCCAGCAGCGAAACAAATGTGGCCAGCTGACCGCTAGAATGCAAACTGCAAAAACAAAACTGAAGATCCTAGGACCAATCCCCCCCCCCCACCTTCTCCTTTCTGTAACCCCATCCTAATGAAACGAAGGCATAACTAGCAACATTAGGCAAAGACACCCCCACAACACAAGGGGACAAATGTCCGAAGATAAAATACACCCATAACGCAACATGGATGGGCCCGCGGCCATGAAATAGGCACGGTAACAAAACCCCCTGCCACCAAGCCCGTCACAACCACACGACACCACCCACCGAAGCCAAGAAGACGTCAAGTTAATATTAAGGGGACGAGGTGACCTTCTCTAAACAGAACATAACCTAGACGACAACACAAAACCTAACAGGTCAGGTATCCGAGTTCCAGAGTTACCCTTTACTTTTTCAGGAACACACCCAATACGGTGTCTCCTGACTTAGAACCCCACGACTACATAACAAAGATGACAGTAAAACATAAGACAAAGACAATTGACAGACAGCAGCCATAAGAAAAACATCAATGATCGAAAGGACAGGCCTTTCAAAAACCAAATGTACCTCTAACCAAATCATTGTCTTCTCTTTGTACCTGTACAGTTTCATTGTACCTCATGTAATTTGGCTTTTGCACAAGCCCAAGTTCTGTTTTCAAGTTGTATTGTATGTCAATGCAAAAATAAAGAATGATTAAAAAAAAAAAAAAAAAAAAAAAAGGGTAATGGTCACCTCAGGAAGTCTAGCTAGGAGAGAATCCTATTACAAACGAGTAACGAGATGGTATAGGACCCCAGTACACCTACATGCTATCAAGCCCTCACTCAGTGACAAATGCTGGAGGTGTGGGGAAACAAGGGGTGCAATATAGAACATATTTGGTGGTTCTGTCGAGATATCCAGACCTACTGGAACCAGGTTATAGCAATTATAGACAAAGTTATACCACTCCCAATGACACTAAAACCATCCCAGGTATTATTGGGCTGGCCTAAAAGGTTCCCAGACAGACATAGGCCAACACTTCTGTGGTTGCTGCTGGTTGAAGCAAATGCCCTCACACCAGTACATTGGAGATCAATGGAAAGTGGAAAACAAGTATATATGTAAAAAGTTAAGTACTCTCGGAGCACTAAATTGTACAATTTATATATAAGGGCAAAAAATTAAATATAGCCCTATTTAATTACAAATTGATGATGTACTATGTACAGAATTAATATATATTCCAGCTACACACTTTAATGTGTTCCCTTCACCACACAATATAAATAGTTCGAAAAAATATTACAAGAAGTGGAGCGACATTTAGGTGATAAACCACATGCAACAAAGATTTAGAAAATGAAGGAATGGGTATACTTATACTATATAGAAAATTAAGCCTCATTATGTCCTGACGAAGCCGTCTGTGCACGGCGAAACGCGTAGACGACGTCAACACGCACGGAAGGTGGGAGGAGCCAAGCGAAAGCCGGGAAAATCTTTGAACGCCACTTTGCAAGGAAACAGATCAGTGAATCAGCTGGCAGCGTGGACTCCCACCAGACGACGTCAACATGCACGGAAGGTGGGAGGAGCCAGGCAGAAGCCGGGAAAAATTTGAACGGCGATTGCAATAGAGCGGATCAGCTGGCAATATGGACTCCATTTCATACCTCGCCTGACTAATCTCGTATGAGACATCTCTCACTGTGGGAAAGCGTGTTTATGAGTCACGGGCACAAATACCATTGCACTCACCACCATATCTAGTAAGCAGTCATCTGTTTACCAATTTTGTTTTATTTAACTGTTGTGCACCTTATATTTTTTAATGATTTATGTGTAGATTGATTTTATGATTAAAATTATTAAGTGTATAAATGTGTTGAGTAGCACTGTATGAAAGGTGCAATTTATACATCATATATACAGATCTGCACTATTACTATCTTAATTCTCTTTTTTATCCATGTAAACATATGAATCTGATCGTGTGACTACTATCCATTGAAGAGTATAAGTATACCCATTCCTTCATTTTCTAAATCTTTGTTGCATGTGGTTTGGGGTTTATCACCTAAATGTCGCTCCACTTCTTGTAATATTTTTTCGGAAAGTGGAAAACACGCATACCCTAGAAGAGCTGCATTGGGCGTGTGTGTATTAATGGTATACGTTCAATGTGTCATTACTGTTGAATGATATGGCAAAGTGAAAATATGTGGTAATGAATTTACATGATAATAACGCAGATGGGCATACACTGCTAGTTGTAACCCCACTTGATTACTCGCGGTCACTATGCTATGTACCTCATTGTGTCGAGAACACTTGTTGACTGTATATCTAGATGGATGTCAGATTTTAGATTGTATGCAATTCTTGACATGACCTATGTAATTTGGAATAAAACCAAACTAAATTTAAAAAAAAGATCACAATAGCCAGGGAACCGGTGACGACAAATTTGCTGAAAATCATGCTGACTGAACGCCAGCAGAACATAGCGGCTGACATGGCCTACTTTAAGGACACCATCAAAGGCACCACCTCTAGGTTTGCACTTTTTGAGGCCTCCACACAAGCACCAACGACACAAGGCTTATCTCTGTGGAGCAGAAAGTTGCTGATCTCCTGTGACAGCAGCTCACTACTATCGAGAGAGTTGACGCAATAGAGGATCAAAGGAGTAGATACAACCTGAAAGTTCAAGGTATTTCAGAGTCTGTGGGCTCCGAGGAAAGCTTTAATCACAATGAGGACTACCAGCGCATGAAGATTAGCACTGATCTGTCAAAGCATTGTTGTTTCATGTGAAATGTTTGATTAGGAATCAGATAGGGGCACTATCTTACTTCAAGATGCACTACCTTGGAGATTCACAGACAAGTAGATAAAGTCATCCCATCTGGCCTGATCGTGTCCCTGTTGTAACCATCTTGAGACAACACGATCATAATTATCTCACATAAATGATGAGACCTCTGTCCCGATCTCATATCAAAAATGCATTATAAAGCATGTGATAGAGCATACAGACTGTATGCAAAGAGGGTGGGCAATACATACAATGCAGTACACTGTGCATCTTAAGGTATGTCTTTAGCTGTCAGGTTTGGCAATAATATACAAATTACAGATGCCAAGACTTGTGTTGAAAAGGGGGAATATGGCATTGACGTTAAAAAGTACTGAAGTTTTAGATGGAGGTGCTTCATCCATTAGTTACAAATATCATAGTTACCGATATTTGCTAACATTTTATATATCAGGAATACAAAGTGAATTCAAACTGGTCACATTTTATGTAAAAATAGCCAATTTAGAAAAAGCTGCCTCTGAGAATTTTTTCCAATTCGGCTAAATTTACATAAAATGTAAAATTTAAATTGTGAATATTCATTCTTTAGTGAATAATCCCATAGGATCAGATATGTGAGCTAGAATAGAAGAAGCTTTGTAATCATTACCAGTTTTTTGGGAGATTTATGTGATGTAGAATACAGTCAGTATACAAAGTTTGAGAGAGAAACATCAAGACATACTGACCGAAGGAGGGCTTTTATTTTTCTCGCTGTATGTGAAGAGCTCATATAAAACCACACCAAAACTCCAGACATCTGAAGCCACAGAAAATTTGCTTTCGGTCAAAGATTCTGGTGCATACCTATGGGATACAATGTGGAAACCTGAATACACATGCTACTACAGCAAATACAGCTTTAACGTTCAACATAGATTCCAACTCCGTTAACCAGCAATAAGTGTTTTTTTTTTGTTTTTTTTTTTTTAAAGGGACTACTTTGTCTTATGTATTTTCCTACACTTGACCAGCTCAAGTGGGTCAGAGAAATTTCCCCACAATACTCACCCTTTCCTTCTTGATCTCGTGATGACTGCTTTCACTGTTCCCGAACGTCCTTTCATTTAGATAGAAGGCCGGCAAAACTACAGAATTTCGTCCTAACAGAATGAGAACAGTTTGTCCATTCGTGTTAGGACGCAATTCAAAACTTTGTCCAGATCAGAATTTCATTCGAATGAATGAAACGCCTATTCTATTCGTGGGGGCAGGGGGACAATAGGTAATTTAGGGCTCCCACCCGCCGCTGATGGGTGGCGACCAGGGGGACAATATGTCTCCCCCTTATTGTCATTTAGGGCCCCCACCCGCCGCTCATGGGTGGGGGCCGGGGTCAGGACAATTTTCTTTTAGGGCCCCCACTCGAATGAAATTCTGATCCGAACAAAGTCCCGAATTGCGTCCTAACACAAATGGACAAGCTGTTCTCATTCTGTTAGGACGAAATTCTGTAGTTTCGCAGGCATTCTGTCTAAATGACAGGACGTTTGGGAATAGTGAAAGCAGGCATCGCTAGATCACAGAGGAAAGGGTGAGTAGTGTGGGGAAATTTCTCTGACCCACTTGAGCTGGTCAAGTGTAGGAAAAATACTTAAGACAAAGTAGTCACTACTTTGTCTTATGTTTTAAATAAAACTGGAACAGATATGAAAAAAAGAAGAACAGATCCTGAGAAAGGGAGAGAAGAGGAAGCGATTAGGTTAAGGTAAGTTCGGCATGACAGTACCGCTTTAAGGATTCAAAAATGGTGCCAACTGATCTAGCTTTTCTGAGAAGTCAAATCAAGTGGAGTATATAAAAATGCTGAAATAACCAATGTATTTCTGGCAACCAATGGAGATATAAAAGCCAATGGAGATTAAAAAAAAAAAAAGCGTGAAACAGAACACTCTTCTGTTAAAAAAAGATGTGCAAAGATTGATAAATACGTTGCATCGCTGAAAAAAATGGCGAATGTTCAAAAATGTCTTAGTTTGCAAGCGAATCAATAGATTAAAAAAACAAAAACCTGAAGTTGTTATAAGGTTCCAGGAGATCCCTGGCATCTGCTTACCTCTAGAGGTCAAACTGTTTACAAACAATTTAACCCCAAAGCCTTCAATCCAGCTCTGCTTATGCTTTGCCTCTGTTCTTCTGCTTCTTTCTGATTCTTGAAAAAGGACACCATTAAGAATCGAAGAGAAAAGAACAGGGGCTCTGGATTCAAGGGTTTGGGATTAAACGGTTTGTGATACGTTTGACTTTGCGTCTCCATGTGCCTGCTGCTTTTGTCATGTTATTTATAAAAATAAATAAAAAGTAATTTACAGAAAATGTAACAAAAACAAACAGAACTGGGTTGCAATGCTAGAACACCATAATTACGGATTTCACATACCAGAATATTGGACTTTCACCTGGTTCTTTAACTTTGTAATATTCTTTGTCTTGTGGTAGTACTTTGGTTAATCCAAAATCTCCAATTTTCACTCGGTTTTCATTTTCCACCAAAACATTCCTGGTTGCTAAATCTCGGTGAATGTACCTTTTGATTGTGAGATATTCCATGCCCTGCAGGATCATTAGAAAAATAGGAAGTTACATCATGTTTATTTGAGTTTTGAATATTTGAGCAACTTGGACTGACTACCTTAGTCAGCCTCCCTCCTTTTCCTCACAAAGTACCTGGAGCAATTATAGTAGCTCACCCAAACACCAGCTTAGTCTTGATGAAGGGTGAAAGAGAACATTTCACTGAACCAATTCACACTTATTTATATACAACCAATGTGTATTGAACCGACAGGGTGTGATCCATGCAATACAATACAATACATTTCCTCTACAGCGCCATTCTGTCTGGGCTGGTAAGAATGATTAAGGTCACTTCATAGTTAATGCTAGACCCCCATTGTGTCGCTCTCCAGACAGTGGCACCAGGAAATCTGAGCCCCAAAACTCCCTTCCTGAACTCAGCACCCTTACAACCTACATATCCCGGTTTAGCTCGCCCTATAAACTACCTACTGTTCAAAAAGTGCACAGATAGGAGGAACTCTGCCCAAGTGATTGTACCACTAGCTCTCGGCTATCCAGTGATCCAGCACAGAGTTAAAGGCAGTTTTGTGACTGCTTCTGGTCAGGTTTTGAGGGATTAAAGAAGCACCAGGTAAGAAGCACCCCAACTCTTGGGTATCCTCAGATGCCTTCCTGGCATCCTTTCCGAAGAACACTGTGATTGGGGACCAGGCGCCACCTGATCAAAGATTTACTGAATAGTGGCACAGTTCAGATCCAGTGAATAGTTAGAGTCTCAGGGTATATTCCGGTCAGGCATTTGGTGAGCTAATCTGGTGATCCTCAGAGTTTAACCAGCTTCAGCTGGTGTGGGGGTAGAAGATGCACCTGCGGCCCCGTTATACCATCTATCCACAGTACTAATAGCTCTTTGGGTACTTTTAGAGGGTTCTGGGACAGGGTCCACAGTCTGTGGGGAGAAGACTGGCCTCCATACCCTCCACAAGCCAGGAGACAAGAGGCTTGTCACACCAAGATTAGAAATTAAATAAATCAAAAAGGTATAGTACCTGTCCCACTTCAAGCCAATTATTTCTAAAGTTACATGGCACACTAATATACCTGACTAGTCTACATCAGACAAATACATTTAAAGATGGAAGGTTAAATTTTATGGACCAGAGGTATTTTTTTTTGTTTAACCTAGATGAGTAGGTTACTACATTTCATAATCATTTCAAAACATTTTTTATTTATTTTTACTTAACTGCAGAGAAAATAGCAAATTTGGTTTGCAAAATGGAGCAATTGATCCACACTTTTCTAATACTGGCATTACTATTCAACCAAAACTATTAGGAATACATAAAATACAAATACATTTTATCTGATCACATGAAACAATTTTTCTTTTGCAAAACACTTTTACTCGAGTTACCTTGCAGATCTGTGATGAATACTGTAAAAGCTTCTTGAAGTCTAGTCTTTCTTTGTGTTTTTGTAGGTAATCTCGCAAGCTTCCATAGGGAAGGTATTCCATAATCAATCTTAAATTACGGCGACCTTTGAAACAAAGCAAATATTAAAGTAATCATATTCAATGAAACCAGTAAACACATTTCTATTGTTTTCAAACATGCTATAAAATATACATTATAGCAGGCAGAGCGTGGCAGCCAACCGAGTAGGACGCACATGGCTGAGGCTCCTCAGATTTAGCTTGTAATACAGCTGATTTACCAGCAAAATTACCCTCTCTTTCTCCTGACAGAAATCTAACTACTAGAGGAAAACTGGCGGGTTTCGATAGTTCATGCAAGTACTGACCGAGCCGGACTGTCTTGAGGCCTACGAGGCAAAATGAAAGCAGAGGACACGGCAGATCCTCGGACAAAATCTGGCTCCGGTCTCGTTTAAGCCCTTTCACTCTCCCCCCTTTGGACCGGTGGGGGTTATTCCAGTTCCTACTGGACTTTTCTGATCACACGCATGATAGACGACGGAAGCTTACTCAACAAGATGGCTGACATCATGTGGAGTGCTCTGACAAATAAATACCTGATGCTCTGCTTATGTTGGAGTTCGATCACATGTGCGCCAGGTTCTGGGATAAAATAATCAACAGAGTTGTGAATTCCCTACCTGAGGGTTCGAGCATGACAGACCAGAGCACCGTGCCAGGCAGCCGTGGTCCGGCAGAGTTCCAGCAACTGCTCTCAGGCATAACACGAGCAGTGAAGCGAAGGAGACGGAGGATGAAGCCGACAAAGCGCCGCACTAAACCGACCGGCAGATACCGCTGTTGCGCCCACATTCGGGGCTCCAGAGGGAGCTATGCCCACAAGCACATTCTGCACCAGATGGTTCCCGCACAGCAGGAGGTGAAACTCTGAATCGTATCTATGTTCGGAGCCGGTAGGGAGCCCCTCCACTGCTCTAGAAACTCCTGCTCCTACGGGGCACAGGTCTTCTATTCACAGGTATTCACTGAGGTGGATGGGGATAACACAGCTACACGTATTCCTTCAGTTTAATTTTCTGTTGTATACATATACAGTTGCAAGAAAAAGTATGTGATCCCTTTGGAATGATATGGATTTCTGCACAAATTGGTCATAAAATGTGATCTGATCATCATCTAAGTCACAACAATAGACAATCACAGTCTGCTTAAACTAATAACACACAAAGAATGAAATGTTGCCATGTTTTTATTGAACACACCATGTAAACATTCACAGGGCAGGTGGAAAAAGTATGTGAACCCTTGGATTTAATAACTGGTTGAACCTCCTTGGCAGCAATAACTTCAACCAAACGTTTCCTGTAGTTGCAGATCAGACATGCACAACGGTCAGGAGTAATTCTTGACTATTCCTCTTTACAGAACTGTTTCAGTTCAGCAATATTCTTGGGATGTCTGGTGTGAATCGCTTTCTTGAGGTCATGCCACAGCATCTCAATCGGGTTGAGGTCAGGACTCTGACTGGACGACTTCAGAAGGCGTATTTTCTTCTGTTTAAGCCATTCTGTTGTTTATTTACTTCTATGCTTTGGGTCATTGTCCTGTTGCAACACCCATCTTCTGTTGAGCTTCAGCTGGTAGACAGATGGCCTTAAGTTCTCCTGCAAAATGTCTTGATAAACTTGGGAATTCACTTTTCCTTCGATGATCGCAATCCGTCCAGGCCCTGACGCAGCAAAGCAGCCCCAAACCATGATGCCCCCACCACCATACTTCACAGCTGGGATGAGGTTTTGATGTTGGTGTGCTGTGCCTCTTTTTCGCCATACATAGTGTTGTGTGTTTCTTCCAAACAACTCAACTTTGGTTTCATCTGTCCACAGAATATTTTGCCAGTACTGCTGTGGAACATCCAGGTGCTCTTGTGCAAACTGTAAACGTGCAGCAATGTTTTGTTTGGACAGCAGTGGCTTCCTCTGTGGTATCCTCCCATGAAATCCATTCTTGTTTAGTGTTTTACGTATTGTAGATTCGCTAACAGGGATGTTAGCATTTGCCAGTGACTTTTGTAAGTCTTTAGCTGACACTCTAAGATTCTTCTTCACCTCATTGAGCAGTCTGTGCTGTGCTCTTGCAGTCATCTTTACAGGACGGCCACTCCTAGGGAGAGTAGCAGCAGTGCTGAACTTTCTCCATTTATAGACAATTTGTCTTACCGTGGACTGATGAACAGCAAGGCTTTTGGAGATACTTTTATAACCCTTTCCAGCTTTATGCAAGTCAACAATTCTTAATCTTAGGTCTTCTGAGAGCTCTTTTGTGCGAGGCATCATTCACATCAGGCAATGCTTCTCGTGAAAAGCAAACCCAGAACTGGTGTGTGTTTTTTATAGGACAGGGCAGCTGTAACCAACACCTCCAATCTCATCTCATTAATTGGACTCCAGTTGGCTGACATCTCACTCCAATTAGCTCTTGGAGATGTCATTAGTCTAGGGGTTCACATACTTTTTCCACCTGCACTGTGAATGTTTACATGGTGTGTTCAATAAAAACATGGCAACATTTCATTCTTGTGTGTTATTAGTTTAAGCAGACTGTGATTGTCTATTGTTGTGACTTAGATGATGATCAGATCACATTTTATGACCAATTTGTGCAGAAATCCATGTAATTCCAAAGGGTTCACATACTTTTTCTTGCAACTGTATATTATGCACAAGGCTATGTAAATCAAGAGCAGTCGCTTACTTACACACGCTTATCTAACATGTACTCTACTTGAGCCTCAGTCATAGTTAACTTTAATTATCCAGTGGTATCTCTCTTTCATGAATTGTGTTCATGATGTCTTTACTTATTTTCTCTCACAAATGTGGTGTTCCTTATGACGTGCTACGCTACCTCTGATAAAAAAAAAACTTAACATGTTTATGCTCAACATATGTCATATTTAAAAAATGTGCAGTACCTTCACTTGCCATGTTACGGTTTCAAACTGAATGACAGTATAATGCTTGTTAATGCTGTTGTGGCAATGCAAGTTAATTTGTAATATACACACACACACTCTATTACTACCTGGTTAATTAGCTCATTTGTAATATACACACACACTATTACTACCTGGTGCATTAGCACTTACTTCACCAATCTCATAAGGAAACAAATACACTGTCAGGAAACGAATAAGCAGCTTTAAAGTTTGAATAGGTATTGCATTTGGGGTATTAATAACGAGTTTGGCTACTTTGGTCTGAAATCTGAATACATTTTATTTATTTATTTATTAAAGTGTGTCAGTACTTTGTGTTGCTCTAATGTATGGAACTAGTCATCTGATATATGCAAAGATAAAAAGTTATAATCCATTTTTATTTTTATTGAGGATTAAATTCCAGAACAAGCAGCCAGGAGTAGAAATCATGAGGAGTTAAATATATCTCTCCCAAGCTTCCTCACCCCAGTCACTACCATATAAGCAGACATAATACCTTTGGGGAAGAGATCATTTGGTACTTTAAAGGTTTAAAAACCTCACCATCCTCATCATATATAAAGGCTATATAAAAATACATACACACGAATACATATATACGAATACATATATACACACACACACACACACACACAATGGATAAAAACTTACCAGCGCTGTAACAAACACCTTTATATTTCACAATGTTTTCATGCTGCAGGGATTTCAAAATTTCAATTTCTCTTTCAAAATCCCTTAGATATTCTTCAGTAGTGTGCTGGAGTTTCTTAACTGCCACAACCTCACCAGTATTGTCCTGAAGAGGGTCATACCGGCACAGTTCTACACTTCCAAAATTACCCTGAAATAGCAAAACCGTTTTAGAATTTGTTTTCGTTTTCAACACATAGACAAACAAAAAACAAACAAACCTGGAGGATCGTGTGAAAACAAGTTACGTGAATTATTGTCACAGGAATTTTGCAGGACCAAAGATTACATTGTTTTTACTTAAATAATAAAACAGTATTTAAAATAATATATTGTGGGTGCACCAAGGCAGACGCCATTTCTCGCTGGTCCGAGAGCAAACATCCTAATTTACCTCTATTATAGGAGTGGAAACACCTCAACTACACTCAGGACGCTGCACTGATTCTGCAGATGCCCTTTCTTCAGCCCGTCTCAGGCCATCCTGCGATAGCTATTAGCATAGCGCAGACCTCGAGGTTGCTTCAACTCCTGAATACCCCACTCATACTCCGCTGGGCACTTACATGGGCCGCAAATCGCAAAACCCGAGCCTAAGCACCACCAAAGAAGACCAAGACATTGACAAAATGCTGACAGCTAAAGCCAGAGGTGCAACAACACCAAGTCCTAAAGCTGCACCCGATTCACAACCAATGTGCACTGGAGGCTCCCGCAATACCAGTCTACCAAGCAGGATATCCACAACTGGCTTATACAGCCCAAGCTCGGTAGAGATACATGTTGTGCAAACAGAGATGCATGCAGTAACTGACAGAGTACGGGCAACTGAGGAAGATCTCCTCAACATAAAACAAGGGCTGATTACCCTAGGTGAGATGGTAAAACAACTACAAACTGCACACATAACACGCCATCCAGATTGCTTAGCTGGAGGATAGAGGGAGACTGTTGAACATCAAGATATGCGGGGTGGCGGACTCTCACTCGCCCGAGAAACTTTCCAACTTTGTCCAACACTTGGTCGCATCGATTCTTCCCACAAAACTATTTTCATTCGGCGGAGTATACTGTATTGCAAATCCTCACAGGCACAAAACGTGGCTCCTCGTGATATATTATGCTGCCAGACCTTCACAGATAAGCAACGGCTACTCGATAACCTGAAAGGGAAAACCTTGCTTCAACTCAAATCGCATACCCTCACATTCTTTCAGGACTTACGCAAAGCCACCTTGCTGTGGTGAAAATCAATGCAGCCAATCACGAATGTCCTTCAGAAGCCAGTCTACCATACAGATGGACCTCACCTAGACCCCTAAAAGTAACAAAAGATTGACAGTCTTTTCAAGCCTCAGGACCTTCGGATGGCACGGCCTATCTCCAGGCACTGGGCCTACACAACTCAAATACGACACATATGAACCACAATTGGGATGCATCCAGAATTAACCCATTTGTCCCGGGAGAACTGCGGGATTCTGTGACCTGAACACACTAACTCTTTTTGTTTGTTTTACCATTCTAATTTGTTTTCTTAATTTCCAACTTCGAAATTTACACATGTTATCTTTGACCACAGTCCAAATACTGTATAGCTGACGTTTGCAGCGGTAGCTAACACCACTACTCTCATTAACAGTTAAGACGATATATGAGCTTGCGTTGTTATTATTTATTTAGCGGCAACAAATTCCGCAGCGATTTAAATTGGATGGACTAACAAACACGTAATTGTAACCAGACAAGTTGGATGTACAGGAACAGAGGGGTTGAGGGCCCTGCTCAATGACCTTACATGCTAGAGGGAGTGGGGTAAAGTGACACAATAGATAAGGATAACATCAAATAAGTATATTGGTAAAATAGTAACATTACCCCCTTCTCCCCCCTTGTTGCCCTATAGGTTAGGGGTTAAATTTTCTCCACTAGGATTTATGGTCTGGACCTTTCCAGGAACTCACATTTGGCATAATAGTCATCACTCCTAAGGTTCAATCTAAATATACCTGCTCAGTTCTAATAGTTTTGCATATAAGTTTGCATGTCGATAGTGTATTTTTGTTAACGTGCACATCACTTTTGTTTTGTTTTCATTTTTGTTTCTTTCCTTTTTGTTTTTTCTTTAACACTTAGGTTACTCAGGTTCAACGAGTTACCTAGCATGCTTATTAAAACGTACTTATTTTCTTCGTCTTATGCATACAGCCCGTTTACTAAATGCCATACCATTCTTCTCAATCTGTGCTGTGTCCATATTATCTTATGCTTTTTTTGTTGTTGTTTTTTTAAATGTGCTGAAAAACGTATACACTTATTCTGCTCTGAGATTTCCTATTCATTGCAACTTTTCTCATGTTTACGGTCATATCTGTGTTACCATCGAGTACAACCAAAATAAAGAATTACAAAAAAAAAATATTATATTGTGTTTAAAAGTAAAAAAAAAATAACATGTGCAGGCACAAATAAACAGAATGTTTGAAAATATTGAAACCTATCTACTAGTATCTTGTGGAGGTAAACACAATTTTACGAAGAGGAAACAAGGAAATGGAATAGGAACACAATGCGTGGTCAGACAGGACACAATTTTTGTGTGGGTAGGGAAAATATATTATTATGGACAGAAGACCTGTTAGTTAGGTGTTTGAAAGTTTTGTGCAGAAACAAGCGGAAGCCTTACCTTGCCTAGTTGCTGTAAGAATTTAAGATGTCTTTCTTCAAAATTAGTTGGGTCTCTGTCCTCAAAGGCCCCAGAGAAACCAAAGGTTCCGATTCTCATGTTAGGAAGTAGATCATTTTCTGCCAATAATTCATAATCTAATGAGAAAGCAACATGGCATTACCAGAACATGTGACCCACCAATGGCAGCAATTAAAATGAAGGAACAAAGGTAAGTTATGCATTATAAAAATATATTAAAATTCCATTGATTATTCTTCAAGCAAACCCACCTGGAGTGAACAGGCTGTTGAGTTCTCGTATTACTGCTCTAAATGAAGGCCGGAAATCAGGCTCATAATCCATACAGCTGTGTATTAGGTTTGCAAGTTCTATCCATTTTGGGGCAGGCAGCTGATGTTTATCTTCATAGAACTGCAGCTTCTATAATGGCAACATAGATATGACGTAGAAACAATGCACATTCTGTACCTGCAACCAACACCACACTACATTCCCAGGTTAATGGACACCCAATCAAAGAACAAATTTATCAAAATTCATGGACAAATAATATGTACTTTGCACTCTTACCCTTTGTGAATCCAGTGCATTCAGAGGTTTGTCACCACCACTACATATTTCCCATAAAGTGGCGCCAAAACTCCACTTGTCTGATGCTATATTCAGATTTTTGGAGTTTTCAATGCATTCAGGAGCAATCCAAGGAATCCTTTCCAGTAGAACTTGGAAAAGAAAAAGAGACAGAAGTGTTAAAAAATACAACCATGGCTATATGCAACAATGCAAACGTGCTTGTTATACTTATTATCTAAATGTTTATTGATTTTAAAGATCAGTGTTGACAAAATAGTTGGCATTACAACAGCAAGCAATATACAGCAGTACGGTGGATTTCAAAAATGGTCAAAAGAAATAGTGTTTTCACAGAATCATAACTATCATTATTAGTCAACCTATAGTACAAATGTAATGGTACAAACAACGAAAACAAAAGCCAAGAACCTCTGGAGTCTTGCAAGGAATTTTGGTTAAGCAGTAATAAAATTACAATTTAATTAGCTTTGTTAACGTTGTGGTCAAATTTTCAGTATGATTATACCTCTCCAGCCAATCCATAAGAAAACATGTTATTGCTTGCATTTAAATATGGCCAGGCATCAGGATGGATCCAATTTAGCAAAATAGATTTCCGTGCCACATTAGTTACAATGAGGGATACATGAGGAAGTGTGGGTGGTGGGTTCAGAATATAGTCAGCAGTTACCATTTGAGGGACAGGGCGAGAGGGAGGAAGCAACGTACAGGGATTGGGTGAAAAATGACTTCAGGCAGTCCCAAAAGCACATTATTATTATTATTTTTCTTTCATAAGAACAGAAGCAGCAGTACAGGTATGTCTACTCCCCAGTCACAGTTCAGGTACCTGGAAGACAATCCAAGTTTTTAAATACAATTGTCTGGGGTCTAGTAGGCTTGGTGATAAATATTTAAATGCATTTCATGAAAAGTGGTGGCAGATCGTAAAGAGATATTTTCAACCAAGTACTAAAAAACATGTCCATATCTAAAGTAGGGAAATGTACAGGCCAAGGTAGAGGAGGGTACTCAATATGTGTCATGATTTGAAAGTAAAGCCTACCGAAGAAGTATTGTTTATTATGGAAAAATATCCTGGTGCAAAGAGACAATCCTGATTGGTAAATCATGAGAATATGGCGTGGATAAACCTGTGGATTTGGATGGAGGCATAAAAAGGATGGCATCTGTCTCTTAAGAAGGAATTTGAGATGATTTTGCACCTATGCAGATCTATGCAGTAGCCAATTGCAATGCAGTTAAAAGGATTTGCTAAGAAGGGCATGACGTGGTTGAACTGTCAAATAAGCCTCATACAAATCCCTACTAGTGTCCAAGCTTTATCAGGAGCATATGTGCTTTACACATTTAAAGCGTTTGGGCTATTTTGCCTTTAAAGGGACACTATAGTCACCAGAACAACGATAGTTTATTGAAAATAGTTCTGGTGAGTAGAATCATTACATTCAGGCTTTTCGCTGTAAACACTGTCTTTTCAGAGAAATGCAGAGTTTACATTACAGCCTAATGATAACTTCATTGGCCACTCCTTGGACAGCTGTTAGAGATCCTTCCTGGGTCATGGCTGTCTAAAATGCATCCAAACATTCAGTGTCTCCTCCCTCTGCATGCAGACACTGAACTTCCCTCATAGAGATTCATTGATTCAATTAATCTATATGAGGAGATGCTGATTGGTCAGGGCTGTGTTTGAATTGTGCTGTCTCTGCACCTGATTTGCCTCTTTGTCAGTCTCAGCCAATCCTATGGGGAAGCATTGTGATTGGATCAGGCTAACACTTCTGCTGATGTCAGCAGGCAGGTCTAACAGAAACATGAGGAGATGCTGATTGGTCAGGGCTGTGTTTGAATTGTGCTGGCTCTGCACCTGATTTGCCTCTTTGTCAGTCTCAGCCAATCCTATGGGGAAGCATTGTGATTGGATCAGGCTAACACTTCTGCTGATATCAGCAGGCAGGTCTAACAGAAACAGGGACAAAGCCATCAGCTAAAGACTCTAATACAAATAAGATTATACAATATTTAGGGAGGCATGAGGGGAACAGGGGGGCTAGATGGTGGTTTTAACACTATATGGTCAGGAATACATGTTTGTGTTCCTGACCCTATAGTGCTCCTTTAATGATTAATCTGCTCTCTTAGAAAAAAGGCCAGATCCCAGAATGATTAGAAGGGTACACTTTAGATCTAAACGATTTGGAGATGATGGGTAAAACTCAATAATTTGTTTCAATCAGTTAATATCATCTGGGATAAAAGGAGATGACAACCTTTATGAAGTATTCATTTTTGAGAACATGAATTATGCAAGAAAAACAACTTACTTTCTCTGGGTAAAACTGTAATGCTGATGCCAGGATCACTGAGCTTGATAAAAGCTGGGTTTCCAGCCTTCCTGTCCTCTTCTCTGACCAGTAGGATGTTTTTTGAACTTACATTTCCATGAGCGATATTTCTATCCTCCTAGGAAATAAAGGTTAATTACTGTAAGTAGAACATACTGTAACTTCCTTCTACTGTAATGTAATCTCTAAAGTGGCAATTAAATGTTTGCACAATATAAATAAAAATATAGGATCACACTGTTAAAGGCACAGGTCCACCCAATAGCATATACAGATCCACTATGAGTGAATAAGAACCACTGACAGCAGCAGACAACACACTGGACCATTTCTTCAGTCTGCGTTTGTGCAAGCTGAATATGTGAGCACATATGTTTGCATAAGCACTGGGCATGCATGTGTATTATTATGTCAAGAAAATCGCTTCTCTTTTTTGCTTGTGCCATTGTCAAGTTAGTGTTCATAGTAAATCGGCTACCTCTAGACTAGCCATTCGGCTAAGAATGGAATTGAAGCAATTTGGAGGAAGTATATGAAATTAGTAGTAACGTTACATGGATGATAATAGATTTAAGGTAAGCAAGTTAATTTCAGGAGCCAAAACATGGATGACTTGGATGTGTTGATAGAGCAAAATACATATAAAAAGCAAACCAAAATAAAGAAGCTTTAGTAGTGACAAACCATGCGCTTTTGTTAACTTTAATGTATATCACACATACAAAGATTATTGAAATCCTTTGAGTGCGTTATGGCCTTGCAGCAATGTAGGAAGAATGCGAGCATCTTGTCAAGGTTAGGGAGGTAAGCAAACACCAAGGATCGAACTGTACATTCATCTCGCCTGTCTCCATGCTCCAGTTTCTAAACTATGGTTTTCTCACTCAAAATAAGCCATACCAGAAACGTCCTCTTGCCATACTCACAAGAAAATGCATGGCCCATGCCAACTGTTTTGAAACCTCTAGCTTCCACATAACATTGATTGAGTTTTTATTTTTCTTCAAGTACGTGTCCAGGGACCCAAATTTTGCATATTCTTGGACTAGAATACCTATCAAAAGGAATATCAAAAACAAGTGATTTGAGAAACAAGAAAAGATTGCACTGCAGGTTTGGCAACACACAACCAGTCTAAGAACTTTATAAAACAACATAACAAGTGTCATGAAGAGTCAAGTGACAGCCAAATGAGAGAACACAGTGTGTATAATTTGTATGATGATACAATGTTCCGTGCCATATAGTATTACGTAGTTGGATTAAATGCCATTAGTTCATTGCTGTGAACAGGGTTTAATCCCTACTTAGACTGGGAAGACACAGGCATAAACACTATGCTAAATGGTCCCAAACTGATAGATGAGCTGTATGCAGGTCTTAAAATTATTGTTAATCACAGCCGCTGTGATTTTCAGCTCGCCCCCAGAGAGAGGAAGATCTCCTGGTTTTGACCCTAATATGGTCTCTCTGCAAGCCATCCTGCCAACAGTGATTAGCACTGGGTGGTGCCTGTTGCCCAATGCCAATCATATAGTGACTGTCAGGTATAGCATTGAGAAGCTGCAGCATGCAATTTCTGCAGCAATTATACAGTAGAGCATGCTCAAAAAGTGCTGTGTACTGTATAAACTGGGAAATCCCTCAGCTAGTGTCAGTAATGACAGCAACAGAGGGAATCCCTCTGAATTACGGTTGTGTTAGGGTACAGTAAGGGCAAGTGCTAGTTTGGTGTTAGGGATAAGGTTGGGGTAGGGTTACTGTTAGAGTCAGTGTAGGCATATAGTTATTGACAGGGTAGGTGCAGGATTAGCATTAACTACTAAAAACTAATTTAGATCCTAGACATATGAGGCATTTACCAATCAGGACCGATACATGAATATATTTTTCTTTACTTGCACTTAACGTGCAACGATAACAAGCAAAACTATGAAGAAAAAAAAAAGATTAGTCACTGTACTTTCCCCCCGTTAGTATTAGCTGCAGTACTGAAGGGATGTTTATAGTAGTGATGGACAGGTATCCTCCTACATTAAATAACTTACCCTTACATTGCTTACTGGTAAATTGGAATACTCCTCAGTTCAAAGGAAACACAAACTAAAGGAATGGCAAACTATCAAAAAGATTTTATTAAATAAAGGAGGGAATAATGTATTGCCGCCAATCCCAAGGATAAAAGATTTACAGTAAGTAAAAAAGTTTTTTCCTTAAGCATAGCAGGACAGAGATAGCAAGATACTCTGGCTGGGAATGTCTTAAATGACAGCTGCCACTAAGGCCAAAATGTCCAGCCAATAAAGTTATACAAAGGTGTTGAAAGATGCTGCTTTGAAAATACATTTTTCCCACAAGCGTCTTCCTGTTAATAGTGTATCCTAGCTAAATAGTTTATGTTATCCAGCCAGCTATAGAGGTTTTGGAAGCTTCTTTCCCTTTAAAATTGATCAGAATGCACATAAAAAGAATGCTGTAACTTCCGCTGAATACAGAAGTTCCTCTACCAAGGTGGCTACAGGTGGCTACCAAGGTTAAAGAAGCTCCCAGATAGCATCTTATGCCTATTCCCATATTCTTTTTGGCTCAAGTGTAGATCAGGCACCCCAGGGGGTGATTGCAGGACTAGTAAAAAATGATAAGGGTTCCAATTTGCCTGTATTTAAGATATGGGATGGGCCTTACTTTATGTAGACTAGACCTTACTTTATGTAGACTAGACTTTATGTATCACTAGAATAAACATGCCACTTGTAATGCCGCTATACACAATTGAAAATATATTTAACATTCTAATTATACTTGTTAGGTGTACACATAGGACATTACAATCAAGCTCTTTATGTCCTTTAAAATCAACATATAACACGTATGTGTGCACTTAAATAGAAATCCTAAAATTATTGTGCAACAAACAGCACAAACTCTAGGTTTTGTTTTGGTTCAGAATTAGAAAAATTGCCCCAAATCTGCAGAGTAAAAGCAGATTTTCCTTCTACTTCCTCTCCTGCCTTTTACTTTCTCTGTCTTTTCTTTTTTTTGGCACTTTGCCCAGTTGATTTATTATATTCAGAGTTGGTTTAATATATTCTTAAATTAAATTCAGATTAAGGAGCAGATAATTCCTGTTGGATGGAGTGGAAAATCATGGCAATAGAAACAGGGCCGCCATCAGGGGGTGTCACGGGCCCGGCGGCCCTGGGGGGCCCGGACTGCTCTGGCAGTCCTGGGCCCCACTTTCCCTCTCTGCACACATAGATAGCGAATATCGCTATCTATGTGTGCAGCCGCGGGCTCCCTGTTACCGCAGAGGGGGCCCAGCACACAGCTTCTCCTCTTCTCTCTTCTAATAACTCTCGCGAGACCTGGTTGCCATGGCAACGCTCCGCGGGTCTCGCGAGAGTTATTGGAGGCAATGAGCTGAAAGTGAAAAAGATGTGTGCTGGGCCCCCTCTCTTTATGCCACCGGACCACCAAGGATGGAATCTCCCCCCTCCCTGGAAACAGGTAAGAAGCAGGGAGGGGGGAGAAACATTTCATTAATTTAATATACAATGATAAAATTAATTTAAAAATGCCACTTTCCCCACCCCTCCCCCTCCACAGATTGCACATTTACACACACGCACTCTGCATCCACTACACTGACACACGCACTCTGCATCCACTACACTGACACACGCACTCTGCATCCACTACACTGACACACGCACTCTGCATCCACTACACTGACACACGCACTCTGCATCCACTACACTGACACACGCACTCTGCATCCACTACACTGACACACGCACTCTGCATCCACTACACTGACACACGCACTCTGCATCCACTACACTGACACACGCACTCTGCATCCACTACACTGACACACGCACTCTGCATCCACTACACTGACACACACTCTGCATTCACTACACTGACACACACTCTGCATTCACTACACTGACACACACTCTGCATTCACTACACTGACACACACTCTGCATTCACTACACTGACACACACTCTGCATTCACTACACTGACACACACACTGCATTCACTACACTGACACATATCCTGCATCCACTACACTGACACACACTGCATACACTACACTGGCACACACACTGCATACACTAGTACAACACACACTCTGCATTCACTACACACTAACACACTCTCTGCATTCACTACACTAACACACGCACACTCTGCATTCACTACACTAACACACACTCTGCATTAACTAAACACACAGCATCCACTACACAAACATCCTGTATTCACAGTACACACACTACATCCACCACACATTGAAACACTCTGCATTCACTATACACAGACACTGTGTCTAATACACACTCTACAACCACTACAGACACTGCATCCACTAAACACAATGCATCTAGTACACACAAACACATCCACTACATCACTGTACACACACTACATCCACTACTCAAACACACTCTGCATTCAGTATACACACTGCATCCGCTACACAAACACACACTCTGCATTCACTGCAAAAACAGTATCTAATACACACTTTTCACTTCCACTATACACACCACATTCAGTCCCGCATCATTGTCAGCGGACTAGGTACGGCGTGGGTGGGCCCAGGGGCCCCAGACCTTGTGCTTTGTCAGGGGCCCCCAAATTTCTGATGGCGGCCCTGAATAGAAAGTTTGTACAGCAACAGCCATTGTTGCGCAGTAGGAATATGAACAGGAGGCTTTCCGCATAACAGTATATTCAAATGTAATTTTAACTTTTTGCTGCTTATGTCAACTGATGCTTTGTATGCCTCTTGTTTTTTCCTTGTTTGAGAATAGTTGCAAGAAAGGGGGGAAGGCTTATATAGGTAAAGTGATTCAATAAGGAATGGACAAAGACAGCAGGGTAGTGACATATCCAAGTCCAGAACTGCTTTACAAGAGGACAGGACTATGGTACTCAGTTTTTCAAAGGGCAAAACTGAACACCAGTTTAAATTATTTTAAAAGAAATGGAAAAGAAAAGAAAGGATGGCGATGAAGGCTGTAGGATGATGTGGATATGACCTTAGCGTTTAGGGGAATCCACCAGGCAGTATTTTCTGCATTAACATTAGCTAGCTGTAAGACACAATGTATTAAACGGATCTGTTTTAACCTACTCTATTCTGGGCTTGCACACTAATGTTACTTTTGAATTGAGGGGTGATATACACTTAGTATGTCGATAAAGGAAACTTCAGAAATCGGAAATCAATACACATTCAGTCTATAAACATTTTACTACATAATTTATTATAAGTCGTACAATTTAAGCATGCCAAGAAATTTGTATTGTCTTATGTATTATGTATTGTGCAAAATGTAAGATTTTTTTGGAAATATAGAGGGTTGTACTTACTCTCATCTCGACATACGCAGACGCCGTAATTCAATATCAAATGCTTGTAAGAAAGCTGGCTCATCATGCTCGCGGCTTCAAAGAAGGCCTGCAAAAAGGAAGGAAGGAATTTTTTTGTTAAGGTGTATCTGCTCACCTATAATTAACAGACATATACGTACAAGAAGAGAGAAAAGAAGACACATTATCAAGCATAGAGACACGACGGGAAAGACAGGAAGCATTGACAATCAGCGACATAAGAGTATTCGGGAATATAAGGCATGTAATGTATGTAAGACTCAATCAGTTCTGCAAAACATTTTTAATAACCCAGCACATGCTGTAGGCCACATGTTTTGATGCTCTAAGGACAATGAATCTTTTTGAAGTTATCTTTTTTTTATGCACTAAAATGGAAATAGGATGCACACTCAAAATAAACTTCTAAACATTCTGTGGCCTTTTTTTTTTTACCACCAGCATCTAATAAGCACATCAAATACAGGACGTTTTGGCATCTTTTACAGGATTTTCCAGACAACATTCTCGCTATCAGCTACACACTAATTTAGGAAATCTTCAGTAACTGGAATTTACAGAGACATTTATAGAGGAACGTTTTTATTGTGTGCTACTCAAATATATAAATATAAAAATCAAATAGCAGTTTAAAGTTTAACAGAAATCAATGAAAAACCTACAATAAAATAAAGGTTCTTCAAGTTACAGCTTCTTGCCATCAAAATATTAACAACTAAAAACCCTAAAAGGGCAGTACTGTGGATGCATATATGATCTAATTAGTAAAAAACAGAAAATAAGAGTAAGCGCTAAATACCCAAAAGGCAGCAACCCTATAAGGGGATCTCTCAAAAAACCCTTAAACAAATGACAGATACAAAAAATAGGGGGAAGGGCTGCGCCACAAAACGTCAGTATATAAAATAGTCCAAATAAAAAAAGAGAAAGAAAGTCTTATCTGGAACAGGTCCAATAGGGGATGTAGGATCTATGGATGTTGGTCCGGAGCGGATATCCTCTTTCTCCTCTTTCTCCTCCTTCTTAGGGATTCACTCAGATATAGGGAAAAATAAAGAGAAAAAATAGTGCAATACGTCTGATAAAAAGATACAACAGTCTAAAAGCTGATATAAAACTCACATGTGGAGGAGCTATAACTTGCTCTAGTATGAAAGGCGTGCAGCGGTATAATCCCCGCTTATGGGATATATGGAAGGTTCCTCCGTCAGTGGTCAAATATATAGAAAAGAAAGGAGACAACAAATAGTGCTCACTGGGTAAAATCCACGGTTAAAAGGGAAATAAAAATAATACTCACAAGGATGGAGCAGACCAACTGCTCCTTGATGATAGCGTTGGTGGTATTATCCCCACCTAGGGATTGCTTGTGGTCCAAAATGATGCCAGGTAGTAAACAGGTATAAAAACAGTGCTCAGTGTATTAAATAGATAGATGGTACCAGTAAAAAAAGTGACCAAATAATCTTTAATATAATAAAATACACAGTAAAAGTCCACATACGCGTTTCGCCAATACGGCTTTATCAATATGGAAAAAGAACCTGATACCTGGCAAGGTAAAGTTTAAATAGCAATACAGATAATTAAAATTGGCGCCAAAAATTAGGAATAGCCAATCAAAATTAAAATAATGAGCAATGATAATATAACATATTAAAATAAACCATTTGTATGCAGTATACATTACAATAGGCTCTATGAGCCTTATAAGATATCAATATTAAAAAAACGGAGTAATATTGATATCTTATAAGGCTCATAGAGCCTATTGTAATGTATACTGCATACAAATGGTTTATTTTAATATGTTATATTATCATTGCTCATTATTTTAATTTTGATTGGCTATTCCTAATTTTTGGCGCCAATTTTAATTATCTGTATTGCTATTTAAACTTTACCTTGCCAGGTATCAGGTTCTTTTTCCATATTGATAAAGCCGTATTGGCGAAACGCGTATGTGGACTTTTACTGTGTATTTTATTATATTAAAGATTATTTGGTCACTTTTTTTACTGGTACCATCTATCTATTTAATACACTGAGCACTGTTTTTATACCTGTTTACTACCTGGCATCATTTTGGACCACAAGCAATCCCTAGGTGGGGATAATACCACCAACGCTATCATCAAGGAGCAGTTGGTCTGCTCCATCCTTGTGAGTATTATTTTTATTTCCCTTTTAACCGTGGATTTTACCCAGTGAGCACTATTTGTTGTCTCCTTTCTTTTCTATATATTTGACCACTGACGGAGGAACCTTCCATATATCCCATAAGCGGGGATTATACCGCTGCACGCCTTTCATACTAGAGCAAGTTATAGCTCCTCCACATGTGAGTTTTATACCAGCTTTTAGACTGTTGTATCTTTTTATCAGACGTATTGCACTATTTTTTCTCTTTATTTTTCCCTATATCTGAGTGAATCCCTAAGAAGGAGGAGAAAGAGGAGAAAGAGGATATCCGCTCCGGACCAACATCCATAGATCCTACATCCCCTATTGGACCTGTTCCAGATAAGACTTTCTTTCTCTTTTTTTATTTGGACTATTTTATATACTGACGTTTTGTGGCGCAGCCCTTCCCCCTATTTTATGATCTAATTAGTGCAGTGGTAATAAGACACTAAGTCAAGCAAAATAAAGTTATGTATCTTCAATGTAGGCAGGGCCGGCGCGTCCATAAGGCATTACAGGCGGCCGCCTTAGGGCGCACCGGCTCCGGAGGCGCAAGATTTCAGTGACTGGCAGGAGGGAAGCTCTCGACCCCCGGCGCGGCAGTGCTGTGATCAGACCCGGCGAGGGAGCTCTAACCTCTCTGCTCTGCCTGCTGATACCGCGGGAGCCGGAATAGGACTTCATATTCCGGCTCCCGCAGCATCAGCAGACAGCGCGCAAGGGAGCAGAGCGGTGAGACTAGAGCTCCCTCACCGCGTCTGATCACAGCACTGCCGCACGCCGCCCAGCAGCCCCACTGGACCCCAGGGAATGATTCCTCATCCACACCAGCTCTCCAGGTAGGGAGGCTGGGTGGAACATGTTTATTTATTAAAATAATCAGTGAGTGTATGTGTCTGTAAGTGACTGTGTGTGAGTGTCTGTGTGTCTGTAAGTGACTGTGTGTGAGTGTCTGTGTGTCTGTAAGTGACTGTGTGTGAGTGTCTGTGTGTCTGTAAGTGACTGTGTGTGAGTGTCTGTGTGTCTGTAAGTGACTGTGTGTGAGTGTCTGTGTGTCTGTAAGTGACTGTGTGTGAGTGTCTGTGTGTCTGTAAGTGACTGTGTGTGAGTGTCTGTGTGTCTGTAAGTGACTGTGTGTCTGTAAGTGACTGTGGAGACCTACTCCATAGTGCCCAATTTTGCACAGAAAAGGTCCCCCCGTTCTAAACGGTTAAAGTAACCCTTTAAGAGTTTTATGACATTCGTTGGGGTTTTCTCACCTTTTGGGTGAGCAAACCTTCCACTGCCAATTTTTTAACATACATACTTATAACAGCATGGCAGCATACAAACCTCAGAATAATTTCGGTGAGTTATCTCCAAGACCTTGAGGAGCACTTCAGTTTCATGAATCTGATTATAGTCTCCTAATTCTTCCCGCTTTCCTCTGAATATCTTGGTAAAAGTTCCCTGTCCAAGATTCTCCATCTAGTAAAAGAAAATAAGAAATACATATTATAAATAAAATAACAAACAAAAAAATTTTAAATCTATTATTATTAGCACATAAGTTACCTATTGCTAATATTTTTTGTGATTCAATGTTAATGCTTTAAGTTAGAGGGGTAAATGTTTTAAGCAAAGAGAAAGTCTGTATACTTTTAAACTTTACAAACGGTCAAAAAATACAATACATCCTACCTTATTTTTTGTTATTTTTTTTAAAAAACCTTTAAAAGGCACTTTATGTAAATTCAGCAACCCCATGCAAGTCTTGGTCTTTTGTACTGTTTGACCCACCACTTTACCTCCCTAGAACTGTCCTTCCTATATTAACAAAAAATCTTTGTATTTATTCACCCTTCATTTTTTTTCCAGCATCACCTCCTTCATTCATATCCCTCTAAAACCTCCTTTAATTGAAGTTTTTTTTTTTTTTTTATCAGATTGTGTGCTTCTTTAGATGTTGTTTTTTCTATTCTATTCATTTTGCCTACTGTTTAATATATTCTGTCAGGTTGTAGATTGCTATGCATTTTATTACGACAGTTTTATTATCCATATATGACACCTTTATCATTATAAACAATATAATAAAATGTAAAAAAACACAACTTACAAAAGTCAAATCTTCATTTCTGATTTTGTGAAACACCATCTGATTTACATTATTGTGCCTCTGTAGTGTGGGAGATATGGCAATTTCAGAATCTCTATTGCTTCTGAAGATAATTAAATTGGATTTATCTGCAAGATAGCAATAATTGTATTAGTGTACAGCAAAAACTCAAACAATTATGCTGTTTAAAATAAATAGCAGCATCTCAAAACATTGTTACTTTGTGATGAAACTCATTACTACGTAGGGCTTCTTACATCCACTTTAAATTTGATATGCCCCAGGTTAGTCTTAACAGTCTCCCAGTGCCATATATATATATATATATATATATACACACATATATATATATATATATATATATATATATATATACTTACACCAGCAGGAATAAACTTCAATAACACTTTAAATGAAAAGCTCCTCTAAACTCTGAAGGCATTGCCACTGATGTCCTGCAATCTATCATTTTAAGGCACTTAATGACTAGAACATTTCTGAAGTAACATATAGTACTTCAATAAATGCTTTACCAGTCCGAAGTCATTCGAGTGGCAAAAAATTAATCACGTGTTTCTTTGTGAAATTGGCAAATTCTGTTTCAAATAAATTTGCGACTTTAAAACAAACCTTCACCTACAAATCAGCAACTCCTCTAGCAAAGGATGTAAAGATCTGCATTGAGTTTTAAGAACTAACCTTTAGGTTTCGGCGGACAACATCTGCTGAACTGAAAGATGATGCCATCTAGGCGGACAGTTTCTTTCTGGTAGCAGTTTAGCAATTCTTTGAGCGTGCTAAATGTCTTCTTTGCTCCTCTTAAGTTATACTCCCCACTTTCATTTTTGGTTATCAAACCGTGTTTGAAGTCAGGCTCATTAGCACGCTGTATGGTATAGGGGCAATTATTGCAAAAGCATGTAAGAGATAAACAAAACCTGCACAGAGTAACAAACCAAAACAAACACACACACACACCACTATGTGTTTCATCGGAAGTATTCTATAGTTGAATTAGAGTGCTCAGCAAAGTACATAGCATAACACAAGAAAACATTCTACAAAGCTTTCAGTAATGTACTTATATGAAGCAGAGCATTTATGTACTGCACAATCAATTGGCAATTATATATATATGTATAAAAAAAATACAGACCCCCTACAGAATTAACAAATTAAGAGTGTGTGACAAAGCCCGGGAATGAATTTGACAGGGTGAGGGGAATGTGAAAGGATGTGTGTCATATCCACATAAGTCCATCCCTAGAAGCGCGCTGTCTTGGCGTCATACTTGACTCTGGTCTCACCTTTGAGTCTCACATCCAGTTTGTTGCCAAGTCCTGTAGGTTCCAACTCAAAAACATAGCCCGCATCCGCCCCTTTCTTACGCAAGATGCTACCAAGGAGCTTGTCCATGCTCTAGTAATTTCCCGCATGGATTACTGTAACCCTCTCCTGACTGGTCTCCCCAAAAGCCGTACTGCCCCGCTACAGTCTGTAATGAATGCTGCAGCTAGACTGATTTTCCTATCCAGTCGGTCCTCTCACACCTCGCCCCTCTGCCAGTCCTTACATTGGCTCCCTGTATCCTATAGGAGTCAATTCAAAGTGCTAACCCATACATTTAAAGCACTTAACAATTCCAGCCCCTCTTATATCTCTTCACTGATCCAGAGGTATGCCCCTCCTCGTACCCTCCGCTCTGCCCGCGACCACCTCCTGACCGCTGCTCGCACCCGTACGGCCAACTCACGCTTGCAGGACCTCTCACGGGCGGCTCCTCTCCTATGGAATAACTTGCCTACTGCCATCAGACTCTCCCCTAGTCTTCAATCATTTAAGAAGGGCCTTAAAACCCATCTCTTCAGGAAAACGTATGGCCTCCCAGAGTAATCTCTCCCTTACATACCTGTCTCTTGCTCTCCAATGGGATAGTGCTTTGCTCTCTCCTCCAGCTCTGCTTCACTCCTACTTGATATTTCCTATCCTAATGTTTCTAATACCTCACCTCCTATAGACTGTAAGCTCATTTGAGCAAGGTCCTCTTCAACCTATTATTCCTGTAAGTTTTCTTGTAATTGTCTTATTTATTGTTACATCCCCCCCTCTCAAAATATTGTAAAGCGCTACGGAATCTGTTGGCGCTATATAAATGGCAATAATAATAATAATAATAGAGAGGGATGGTGAGTGACTGTGTCTGAGTGGAGAGTATGAGAGTTAAGGGGTGGAGATGTGACAGGGTGAAGGGTGGTACGTAACTGTGGCAGGGGGCAGTGTGACAAGGGGAAAGTGGCTATACGTGGGCAGGCTGTGTGCATTGTTTAATTTATCTGTATAATCTCTCCCTGCTGATTGCCAGGAACAATGAACAGAATTAAAAACAATGATTGACACAGATAAGATGGAGGCACCTATATGAAGCATTTGATTGTATTTGTCATACCTCAAATTCATTTGTGTTATATAGTAAAACACCTGAGAAGTGACAATTCTCCTATAAGTAACATAAACAGACTGATCATAAAAAAATAGCTTAAGCAGATATCATAATTACCTCTATTGCAAATGTGAGGAAGTACTTGTTAAATTCTTTAGGACAGCATCGAAGAATAAAAAGCCCTTTTTTGCTTCCTGACTTCTTGAGCTTGTTAATGGCAAATTCCATTCTGCATTTATATACAAAATTGGGGAAATAATTGAAAATATGAGCAGAAAACAATTAAACAGATATACACTTTTGTAAGATCACATACAAATTCATAAATAGGAAGAATGAATGGAAAATGTTGAAATGCAGATTGTTTTGACATTGTATGGCTTGGCACAGTGCTGAAAAGGTAATAATGAAGAATAAAATAAAATAATGTAGCCTGTATGTTTGCTTACAAAAGTGATATTTGGGAGATTATTTTACATCATATCTTGCATTCTGTGGGATAAAAATATAACTAAGCTCATTCACATGTTACTTCCTTGAGTAATTTAGCCCAAAAGTTCCACAAAAATGTATCTTCTGTTTTAATATGATGCACTTTATATTACGTATATATTTAGCAGTACACTGCTAAATCTTTTCGTTCTCCCACATGTTTCTTCGTTAAATAAATTTGGAAAAGCCTAACTGTCATATGGCCAAAATACAGCCATCCCCCAAAAATGTAATTTAATTTTCGCAGAAGTGATTTGAACCAAACAAAGTTTCCTCTGTGTACAGGACTAATTACAACTACCGAAACATGTTCAGGACAATTCCTTGCTATGTTCTACAATTAAACACCAGATCAGAATGCTAAATCGCTTTGTGTACCTTTCATGTACATATCTTGATGTAAGCCTCCAAAGACCTACCAATATTCCCTGCTGCAGCACTACGATGCTCTATTTCTGTCATTAGAGGACTGGTTTAAAACGGAGATGGGTAGGTAAGGGATGGGGGAGGGGGGAAGCTGAAGAAACTCCCCTAATTGAGAGGCATGTCCAATAATGTAGTTTGACCAAGACAGGAGCCCAGTGGGTAGGTGGGGGAGAGCAATATCGCGAGTAGGGACATGTCTATTAAAAAGTGAGAGGCCCTAAAAAAACATAAAAAAAACTAGTATCCCCACCCCTTCCGGGCCGCACGAGTGGGGGGCTATTTAACTGAAAGGGGGACCTAGCGCCCCCTGAGCGGCAGATGGGGGCCCTAAATGAGAATGTAGGGGGGACACACACCTAATGTCCCCCCCCTTCCGGCCCCCACCCCTAAATAACAATGGGGGGTCGACAACCTATTGTCCTCCCCCTTGATCCCCCCCACCCCTGAGCGGCAGGTGGGGGCCCTAAATAACAATGAGGGGGGGACCTATTGTCCTCCCCAGACCCCCACCCCTGAGCGGCGGTTGGGGGCCCTGAAGGAGAATGTGGAAGAGGGAACCTATTGTCCTCCCCCCCGGCCCCCACCCCTGAGCGGCAGGTGGGGGCGCTAAATGAGAATGTGGAGGGGGGAGGGGACCTATTGTCCTCCCCCCGGCCCCCACCCCTGAGCGGCAGGTGGGGGCCCTAAATGAGAATGTGGAGTGGGGGAACCTATTGTCCTCCCCCCAGCCCCCACCCCTGAGCGGCAGATGGGGACCCTAAATGAGAACTTTGGGGGGGGGGGATCTATTGTCCTCCCCTCCACCCCTGAGCGGCAAGTGGGGGTCCTAAATGAAATTTTTACTAGTCCCCAAGCCCCTAGTCACCCCCCACCCAAATCTAAAATTAATAACCCCCTACCTACCCCCCTCACCTTAAAAATAGTGAGGGGGAATAAAAGAGCTAAGTAACTGTAAAAAATAAATATATAAAACTTACCATTTGATGTCTTCTTTTTCTAAAATCTTCATTTTTCAGCCCCCAAAAAGGCCAAATAAAAATCCATAATATCCGATCTTGTGAAAAAAAAAAAACCCGAGTGCAAAAAGAAAATAGGTGTCCCCCCCCCCCCCATTGTTATTTAGGGCCCCCACCCGCCGCAAGTAGTCCCTACTTTGTCTTATGTTTTTACGAAAACTAGAGCAGAGAGGAAGAAATGAATAACAGATCTTGAGAGAGAGGGAGAGAAGAGGAATCGATTAAAGAAAGGTAAGTTCGGCATGACAGTGCCGCTTTAATGTTTAAAAGCATATGATCGCAAAATAGAGCATAACTCGCCTACGGTAGCCTTAAAGGAACAAATATAGTTCTATTTCCAGGATGCATGAATTTTGCAAAGGATAATTTTAATTCATTAAAATAATTTTTTGCATATTATATGTCAATTATATGCCAATTCTGAGACAAATGCTATGCAGTCCTTGGCTCAGCCTACTTTGATGTGGCCATGTAAACTTTTGATGTGTTTCAATGACAGGTAGCAGTCAGAAAGTGCATTTGACACAGGTCTACATATTTGCTCTCAGAAGAAGCAGTCTAGTGAGCACTAGCAAAGCTTTTCAATGTGAAACCAAGAACAGAGTAGAGCAGGGCTGTCAAACATATGGCCCACAAATTTACTCCACTGGATATCTCTTAGACCGCAGCCCTTTAGTAACGCACTGGACCAGACCCCTATCTCATGGTCACTTTCTCCAAGCTTGAGAGAAATGTGGAGAGGCAGAAGCAGACACACAGATACAGGTGGGGGGAGAGAAGCCTGGGACCACAGACTCCCAACATCCTTGGCCACAGGGAAGCCACCCTCCTGCACACATAAGGTAAGGAATAAGGAAGGTAGTAAAAATATTTTAAAGGGATTCTATGGTGCCAAAACAAACCCGTTTTCCTGGCACTATGGGCTCTTGCAGTGTCCCCCTCCACCTACGCTCCTCCATCGCCGACGTCAGCCGGCATGGGAGACCTAACATGCATGCACTGCAATGGCTGTGCTCGCATTAGGATTTCCCACAGGAAAGCATTATTCAATGCTTTCTTATGGGGAAACTCTGATGCTGGAGGTCCTCATGCAAAGGCCAAAAGTCTGTTTAGATTCCGGAAGTCCTTCTAGTGGCTGTCTGTTACACAGCCACTAGAGGAGGAGTTAACTCTCTGAGGTAATTATTGCAGTTTCTCAGAAACTGCAATAATTACCTCTGTAGTGTTAAGGGACATGGAACATTGCACTCAGACCACTTCAATGGTGGGAGAAGGTGAATGCCCAGTGCACTCAGGAACTGTTCTGCCTCCTGTAGTGAAGAGAGATTGTGTGTGGTACCGCTTTTGATCACAGTCAGAGTCCTTGGTAGAGTCCATTTATACACAATTTTAGCTTCGTGAAGACTACTCGTCACCTGTGCCAAGGATCTGCGCCACAACAGCGTGTTTCTTGTTAAATCCTGGTGGAATGTAATGTGGGATGACTCAAAAGCAAGTGGCGTTTTTCCCCTGACTGCTGTAAGGATCTTGATTTTGTCTGCCACCGAGTGGCATCGGATGATGACGTCTTGTGGAGCTGTGGCTGGGGCTTGTCTTGCTTTTCTGATCCTAAAGAAGCCGTCTAGTGTGAATTTTTGGGCTTGGGCGTGTGGTAGGAGCGTAGCTGTGAGGCGTCTGAGGTAGTGGGGTAATTCTGTGGAGTCTACGATATCCGGTGTCCCCCCTAGTTTTAAATTAGTGCGCCTGTTGCGGTCCTCTGCTAGGTCCATTCTCGTAGTGAGGCTGGACTGGGATGTCTGCATGAATATTACTTGTTCTTTTAGCCCCTTTACATCTTGTTTCAGGTCGAGGATATCTTCTTCAGTGGCTTGGGTGCGTGTAATTACTGCTTGCATTTCGGTCCTTAGCAAGTCCATATCTGCTGCGTGCATTTGTCTCATTTCTTTTAACAGGTCGGCTATGTCTTGCTTAGTAGCCGGTGTGAGGTTAATTCTGTTAGTTTGTGGATCCCTTATTGGATGAGCAGCTGATTGTTCATGTTCAGCTCCAGATTGCTCGCCTTCATCTTGGGAGGTAGTTGGGCGATCTGGTGAGGCCGCCATCTTGGGCACCATTGGTCTTTGCAGCAGGTCGCCTATGTCTTGTGTGGTCCTGCTTGTGGTCTGTGTGGGTCTCTGGGATTTTCTACCCATGCTGTAATCGTCAGGCACAGCTGTCTCAGTCTGCAGGTAGGCGTCCTGGTGCACCCTCAGGGCTGTAAGTTCGTGCGCTAGCCTCGTGGCTTGGTAGGCTGTGTAGGCCCCGGTTTTCCGTCGGGTCTTTCTGCCCATTTGTGGATACAAAAAAGGCATCCGCCTGTTGCTCGTTTATTGGGGTTTCCCCGGGGGGTGATAGAATGCCTCTGCAATTGCTGCAGGGCTTCGTTTTAGGGCCTTTTTGCCGCCCTTTGTCCGGAGCTCAGAGGTGATGCGACCGTTCCCGTCTGGTGCTCGGCTCCGCCCCCTCTGCATAATGATTTTTAAGGACAAATTTAGGGTTCAAATGTGCATGCTTTGTTTCATACCTAATTGAAACAATTACAGATTTCTACAGTCAGGTTTTCACAGTTGTTTCACATTTTGGCTATAGCATAGGATCTGATGATTGTGCAGTGAGAACACTCTGTACAGCATTTCTTTCCCATGGTAACCTGAATCTAAACATGTACGCTTTCTCACTAAACTAATTGTCTGCTTCATTTTTGGCTTCATCATGAAAATGTACGATGCGTTGGCAAGATAATGACAGATGGGACTGCTTAAAAAAAAAAAAAACAGAACAAAAAAACAAGATAGCGGTAAAAACTATAAATGGAAGAAAACTCACACTACAAACACATTATATTATCCCAGCTTACTAGTCTCCAGATTGGTCTTCATGTATAAAATATATATATTGTTTATACAAAAAAAAATTACCATTTACAATCAATTTAACTGGTTCTTCTCTGCAAAGGTTAAACAAAATTAATTGACACAGATACATAAATGTAATTATAATCCACATCTGACCATGACTACACATGAGCTCTGTCTTTGCTATTCTAGCAAAATAATTATTACAGTACACCAAATTGTAATATTTATTGAAAAAAAAATATGTCTAATGTCAGGAACCGGTTAATTAATACTTAAATGGACACGAAGTGCCAGAACCACAACAGGTTAATTTGATGTTTCTGGTACAAAAAGCCTGTCCTTGCAGTCTGACAATTGTAAACAAGGCATTTGCCTTGGGCAGGACTTTCAGACACCTCGGCAGATTCCTTGTCAGCTTCTGGTCCTGAGGCGCCCAAAAGCTGGCAGGCCACTCTAGGGCTCTCCACAGATGTTGGCATCTGCTCAGTGTGTAGTTGGGCGGCGAGGGAGCACTGTCCCCTGAGCTCTTCCTGCTCAGACTAGGACAAAATTTCGGCTCCAGCATCACGAAGCGGTACACGAGGGAGCTGAGCAGGAAGAGCGCTCACCACATGCATGGACCGGCCTCCAAAACAGCAGCAACCCAGCAGCCCCACTGGACCACAAGGAAATAGTGAATCCATGCAGAACTCCAGTAGGTAAGGAGGCTGGGTGGACTGAATTTTTTTTTTTTAAATAAGCAATTGTGTGTCTGTCAGGATCAGTGTGTTCATGTATGTGTATCTGTCAAAGAGTGCATGTGTGTTTGTCACTGAGCGTGTGTATCAGTGAGTGTATGTGTCTGACTCTGAAAGGGTGTATGTCTGTCAGTGAGAGTGTGTCTGTCTGTCAGTGAATGTGTACGTGCATCGAGGGTGCCAGAATTTTATCATGTCTAGGGTAGCACAAAACCAAAACACTCCACTGATTAACATTATGATATAAAGTATTGTTAAACCTTCATTTAATTATTTTGTGAACAAGACATTATCTGATACCAGTTTGTTTACTTGCATTTTTAAGATTTCTCAGATATTTACAGTGGCATGAAAAAGTATGTGAACCCTTTAGAAAGAACTGAATTTATATTTAAATTTGTCTTAAAATTTGGTTTGATGTTCATCTAAGTTACAGTAATCAATACAGTAATATGTTTTGACTAATGACACAGATCATTGCATTGTTACTGTACTTATTAAATATATAATTTAAATATTCACAGTATGGGTTTAAAAATGTATTTGAAACCCTAGCCTAATGACTTCAACAAAAGAGGTTTTTTTTTTAGCTTTGTGGAATAAAAGGAAGGTACACTGCCAGTGTCAATCATATGCAAATTTGTGTATCTAATGTGCCGGATATATTGGTTGTAATAGTATATTGTTTAGTATAAAACCTGCAAAGCTGTGCAATTTCATTTTATTTTCCATTACCTTTTTTTCTTTCTGTATCCCTAACTGTTGTAAATTTTATTATGAAAACTTCAATAAAAACTAAATGTAAAAAAAAAAAGTTAGAGTGGAAAATTGGCAAACTTAATGAAGCAAGAGTTGGGGTGTGAGTTTGAGCTACTTTGACTTAAAAGCACGCAAAAATTTGAGAATGCTATTCACAAAAAAACATTGATGTTGATGTGAACCATGCCTATCAAAAAATACCTCTCAGAACTTGTGATCAAGATTTGTTATGTAGCATAAAGCTGGATAGGGCTACAAAGAAAACATAGAAATTCATCTGTCCACTGCTAGACAAATTGTCTATAAATGGAGATGATTTAGTACTGTGGCTACTTTCCTTAGTAGTTTCCATCCAGCCAAGATGACACAAAGGGCACACTGCACGATTCTAAATAAGGTTAAAAAAAAGAATCCTAGAGTGACTGCCAGAGGTGTAACTGCAAACCACCGGGCCCCTGTGCGAAAATTGACCTGCTCCCCCTCCATGTGTCTCACCCACTCACCCCCAGCCCCACCATGTGTCTCATCCCCCCAGTCCCTCATGTGTCTCATCCCTCCCCCGCCCCTTTATGCGTCTCATTCCATCCCCCAGCTCTCCTCATTTATTTTCCTCTCCCCAGCCTCACCATGTGATCCCATACCCTCTCCCCCCCCCCCCTTCCAGGTGTCCCATTCCCTCCTTGTGTCCCATTCCCTTCCTCCTTCAGCCCCTTTATGTGTCCCATTCCCACCCTCCTTTACCCCTCCATGTATCCCATTCCCACCCTCCTCCAGTCCCTCCATGTGTCCCATACCCTCCTTCCTCTCACCCCTCTATGTGTCCCATTCCTCCTCCCGTCACTCCTCCCCGCCTGTACCTGGTCACCACCACGGTTCCTGGTCTGACAGGAAGTGTTCTCTCACTGAGCACTTCCTGTCAGAACATTCAGCCACGCTACATACAGACAGAAGGGGAGCAGCACAGACCTGCTCTCCCCTCTTGCCAGACACCCGGGCCCAGGGTACACCCGCCCAGAAGGTGTGCAGGTGACCCATGGTCGCAGGGGTTGCCGCTGTGACTGGGCCCCCTGGAGTAAAAGGCCTGGTCGTACTGGTGACCCCTGCAACCATGGTAGGTACGCTACTGGTGACAGCTAATCACTGGAACTGGTTAAGATCTCTCGAGTTCATGAGTCTACTCTACTAGCGTAAAAAGGGCACCACATACCAATATGAAAACATACTTCAAATGGTTAAGTACACTGGAGGTAGCAACATGATTTGGAGCTGCTAAGGGGCCTGAAACACTTGCAATCATCAAGGGAAAAATTAGTTTTCAAATTTATCAAGATATCTTGATACAGGATAATAGGGTGGCTGTGCGTCATCTGAAGCACAGTAGAAGTTCGGTGATGCAGATGTACATTGATCCTAAACCGTAAAGCAAATTCATAATAGAATCTCTTCAAAAAAATTAAATCTGCCTCTTGCAGTGGCTTAGTTAACCCTGTAGAGATGGTGTGGACTTATCTCAAGAGATATGTTCACACAAGAGATCACAAGAATATTGCTGAGCTGAAGCAGTTCTGTAAGATAGAGTGGTCCAAGATTCCTCCTGAATGTTGTGTAGGTTTATTATGCAGCTCTCCCTTTGCTCAAATGAGGATCAACTAGCTATTAAATCCAAGTGTTCACTTTTTCCACAGAACTGTAAATCTTTAATTGGATGTGTTCAATAAAGATATAAAAGATAATAATGGTTTGTGTTTAACCCCTTAAGGACCAAACTTCTGGAAAAAAAAGGAATCCTGACATGTCACACGTCATGTGTCCTTAAGGGGTTAAACTCATTTAAGCACATTGTATTTGTCTATAGTGGTGAATTTGACAAATATAAGATGATATTTTATGAGAAAACCAACCAATTCCAAAGGGATCACATATTTTTTTTTGCCATTGTAAATTGCTACAAAGTCATTTCATTTAGGGAAACATTGGGAAGTTAGGGTATATGTGCGTCAAAACACTGTGTTGCATCAATCAAATGGTCTCTATTAACCCCTTAAGGACAGAGCTTCAGAAGCTTGTCTTACACTTAAGGACAAATGCCATTTCTGCATTTTTCTGCTGTTTGTATTCAAACGGCATTTACATCTCTGTCATTTATTGCACAAACACATATTATACATTGTTTTTTAGAGGGCAAACAGGGCTTTAATTTGATGTCACATATACATAGATACATTCTCATTAATTATATAAAAATGCCAAAAAATTGAGAAAAAAAACAAAAAATATTTTTTTCACAGTTTTGCCAATAATAGCGTGTGCATAATATGTCCAGCTTAGAAAAAGTAATTCAAAATAAATTAATTTACGTGTCTTGATTTATAGAGTACATCATATGTCTAGGATTTCAGCTTATTTTGAAAGCTACAGGTCACAAAATACAAGGACTAAAATAAAATTTCAATTTGCAACAATTTTAGAATTTGGTATGCTTGTCTTGTAGGTTTAGTAGCCATCACAGAAAACAAAATTGCCACACTAAAGTATATATTTATATAAAGTAGACATCACAGGCTATTTACCTAAGGTTAGTTTGACACTTTTTACATAGCCATTTCATTGCCAATCTCTGCTAAATATTGGAGTAAAACAGTGTTTTTTTTTTATTTTGGCATATACACATATAACAAGGTTTTTGTAATGTGTATTTTGTAAAGCTGGTGTGTGCTATTGCTGCACAGAACCCCAGATTGTGTTCAGCTACATCTGCTGAGTATAACGATACCCCCATTGTATGCCTTTGGAATTTTTCTGTAAAGCTACAGTGCCATATAAGAGACAGGCTTTTTCAGTTTCTATAGTTAGAATTTTCGTAGATGGATTTGACGGGCCTATGTCACATTTTAGGGTATTCTAGCAGTGTGACTGTTAACCCCACAAAGGGCTTTCATTTGATAAAGCAGACACCCAAGGGTATCTTTTATGGTGTATATTGTGCCTTAACTTGTCACCATTTTTCACCAATTTATGTCAATGTTTGTGGTGAGGGGGGGAAAAATTGCATTTTTACATATATTTGCATTTTTTTTTATTTCTTACACTTAATATGTACTACTGTCATAAAAATCCCCAAATTATACTCAGTTACACCTTCTGAGTAAAACAATATGCCCAATGTATGACCTAGACACTATTTTGTGAAGTTACAGTGCTGTAAAAGAGACGTGACAAGTTCAGGTTTTTAAGTGTGAATTTTCATGGAGGGTTTTGATGCGTCCGTGTCCCACTTTAGAGCACTTGAGCAGGCTACATATTACAACTACACCATAAAGGCATACCATTTCTTATAGAAGACATCCCAGGGAATTTCAAAAGGCATATTTTGAACCTTAGCGTAGGATATTTTTTCTGCTAGCTTGTACCAAGTGTTCTGGTAATAAGCGTTTTTTCTGCCTTTTTGACACACATAGTGAGTTTGCACAGTATATTTTGCAAATCGTGTGTGCTACGACTGTATAATACTTCATATGTTGCTCAGCTATGTCGGCTGAGTACAGCAATAGCCCCGTATGTACCTTTTCCAGGTATATGTGGACATCGGAGGGGCACATTTGGGACACAGTCATTCCAGGTTTTTTTTTTTTTTTCAAACTTTACATTTTTACGCTGTGCCCATGTCAGAGTATTTCACCAGGCTATATAATCCAAATACCCCATAAAACTATACCATATCTTAAAGAAGACATTCCAGGGTATTTCAAACTGCATATTTTGATCCTTAGTGTGGGATCATTTTTCAGCTAGCTTATACCAAGTGTAGTGGTAATAAACATTTTTTTTCTGCCTTTTTGACACACAAACTGAGTTTGCACAGTATATTTTGCAAACCGTATGTGTGCTACGACTGTATAATACTTCAGATGTTTCTCAGCTATGTCGTCTGAGTACACCAATACCCCCATAAGTACCTTTGCCAGGTATATGTGGACATGGAAGGGGCACATTTCAGACACAGTCATTCAGTTTTTTTTCAAACTTTTACTTTTTAATACAGAGGCAGACAGGAGCACCGTTAACCCCACGTCACCCGTCGTTAAGGGTCTCCCCTGGGTGATGGACCAGGTCATTAAGGGGTTAAACTAGCTGATTGAATAGCAGAGTTTAACCCCACTATTGGGGCATGAGCACCTTTAGTGGCTGTAAGGAAGAAAGCCACTAAAAGCATTATATCCTACAATGCATACATTGCCGTTCCTGTAGGTTTTCAGTAACAGGGTTAAAAAGAGAGGTGGAGTTGCCTGGGTGCATAGTGTTCCTTTAACCCCTTAAGGACCAAACTTCTGGAATAAAAGGGAATCATGACATGTCACACATGTCATGTGTCCTTAAGGGGTTAAAGCTCATGATGCAAATAAAATGTTTACAAAATAGAAAGAAACTGGCAGACAAGTAAGAATAGTTCCTTCCATTCACTTGGTCATAGCACAGTGTTTAGTATAGAGCTCTAGCACAAGCATCTTCTCCGTTTTCATCTTTGAATTACAATACATTGCAAGATAAGAGTGCAATTAAACACTCTTATCTTGCTAAACTGGTAAACATTGATATATCCTTTTGTTTGTTTTTTGGAGGGAGGTTTTAACAAACAAAAAGAGATAAGCTTTAATGCATTGTGGGCATTTAGATGTTTTGCCATCTTGTTTAGCAGTAGCTATCCATTCCCTCTAATTCTAGGAAATGGCAAAAAAATTGAAATTTCTTGGGGGATACGGTGGGCATGTGCAAGCACAACCACCGCTAAATCATAAAACAAAAGTGTTATGCCAGAGGAGTAGAAACAGTTCATCGACCATCTGAAATGAAATTCAATGGCAGCTTTCATTGAGGTCGTTAGTTAAATGCGTTTACTGCATACAGATTTTGAAAAGATGCTTTAGTCATGGGTTCTGTTAGCAGGTGAACACTGACAATGTGTTTGGTTAGCATCTCTCACCTACCCTTGGTCATTATGGGCAAAGGGAAATGGAGTTGGGACTTTCTATCTCTGGTGGCCTAGCAGTAAGAATCAGGATTTCATTAGTTCAGTGCTCACGACATCCAGACTCTAGCAGCTGCGTGGGTTTCTCTGCAGAGGCAGTCTCACTTTTACATTTAATTGACAGACAGGACTTTAACTAGCTATTGACAAATCATTGATATCACTCATTAATGTAGACAGACAGGAGTGTGCACTAGAGTGCACTTTTAGTCTGATTAGCTGGGTGGTAGTGTTTAATATAAAACAGCATGTATTAAAGACACCATGTGATTTTACGCAACTCTTGTGATAAATTTGGAAACAATGGAAGAAAACAAAAAACAAAACACATGATTTTGTGAAACACTTGATAGACAAATACAGAATATAAATGGTATTCATTGTCACAAAATCTAACAATTTGATAAGTACTTACGAAATTGGGCCATGGCAGTAGCTCTGAATGCACTCCAGTACCCTGGGAGGCACAACTTCCCTGCAAAGGTAATGGTGTGCATCTGTTGTTAGTCGGTAAAACCCATCAATTAGCGACACAAAAGAGAGAGCTTTCTTTAACGAGGAAAATTCCACCTCCTGCAAGAAATAAGACAATGTGAAGTGTATTAGTGATTTCCATAAGTGGCTCATACTACAGGATGCGGTACCACTGTGATACTGAATTTTAAGGTCAGATTAGTGTTCATCGGTGCACGCTTCTCAAAATCCTTTGAGAAGTGCTAGGGCTATCCACAAACTGTGCATAAACAGAGGAACTCAAATCTTCTGAACAAGGTATCTGCTGATAGGTTCTCCTCTTCAAGGGTTATTAAAACAGAACATTACACCTCTTTATGATCTCACCAAGAACAATACAAATAAATAAACAACTAGTATGAAAAACTTAATCTGTACACCTTGGAAGAGAGAAAGGAGAGACGGAATATAATAAAACCCATTGCACATATTAAAATTAATCAACTTTAAGGAATGATATAAAGTTGGGAAATAGAAGGCAGAGATGAAATGGTAGAAAAATCCTGAAGTAACCTTATAGTGGTAGAGACTTCTACAGAAAAGAATACGAGAATACTTGAGATCTGCATAAGGCTATAGGCCGGGAAAACAAATGTAAGTTAAAGTGAACAGATCTAATTTTGCAGTTTTTCTCACCATCTGGTTTGACTCATGCTAAACAAGTAATTGTTTCTTCCCTTTATGTTATTAAAAACATGTATTTATTTCAATTAGCCAGTCTCCTGCTGAGAGCATCAATCAGGTTTTCAGTGGTGTTACACTTCATGCAGAACACTCTTCTCCTGCATACCTCTATTTACAAAGCACACACTTGCTTCCCCTAACAGGTTAAACGTGCCCAACACTTTATGTCTGCTTTTCGTACATATAGCTCATTTGTTCTCTCTCTCCATTGTCAGATTGCCTGTTCATAGCTGCTGCAATAAATCAATCACACTAGCTGTTGCTCTCCTCTCTCTGTGCTTGCAGCTGGTGCTGCTCTGACACAGAGACCTTTCATCCTCACTCACTGCCTTAGGCTTAATTCAAGCAATAGAGTCACCCAGAGGAGGATTTACCTGATAACACACATGCACAGCACAGCTTTCTTATCTATGTGCTGATCAGCACAGACTGCACTAACTCAGTGGAGTGGGAACTGACCTGGGCTTAAGACCCAGGTGGGCTCTTGAGAACCCCAGGTATCATTTTAGCTGAAATAAATTGCTAGTCCAAGTCTTTCACTAGCCGAGGACACGGAGTGTATAGGACATGAAATCACAAAACTGTAGGTGCTGGATCATTGTGATTTTATGCACTACCTACTGAAGGGGGTAGATGGAGGCAGGCCTGGGTTGACCAAAATGTCTAGTAATCAGTGAAATTTTAGGTGGGTTGGAATTAACGGAAGTTATGGAAGTTTCAAGGTGATCCATCAAAACTCTGGTCTGCAGGGCCAGTCTCACTTAAGTCTGTAAATAGCAGGGAGACACTCAAGGATGCAAGGCCATCGGTCCATTGCCTTCTCGATCTTTCTCCATATGTTAATTTTAGCGAGAGGCTTGCATGAAATGGTTGGCAGCCAGCAACAGTTAGAAAATCAAGACAGTACAGACTCCTGTCACTCCTCCTTAGGGATGTGATGTCACATCACATCAGGATCGCACAGGAGTGTGAAGAGAAACACTTCCTCCACTTCAAAGTTAAGAAGGTCCTGAAGGTAGGAGCTACTGATAAGAAAAAAAAAAATCTAAATAAATCTATTTTTACCTGCAGTAAAGCTACTAAGATATGTGATGAGGGTACTATGGGCCATGAAAACAGGAAAGAATCTCCAGATGCTGCACTGTTCATTTAGTGCAAGGGAGCTAAAGGGACTAAGAGGTGTTAACCGTATCTTTCCCGGTGAAAAGTAAAAAAAAATACACTACTTCCCCCATATAATATATTTGTCTAAATGTGTATATCTCTAGCTGTGAACATAAGTGCGCATGTCTAAATGTACGACTGAGTGTGTATGTTTGTGTGTGTTCGCCTGTGACTGTGTCTAGATGAAGCACTATGAGAATCTGTCTCTTAGATCTGTGAGTCTATGTCTGTATATGTCTATCTGTGTTAAGGTTTGTGCCTGTATGCTTGCATTTGGGTTTTGTATGTGTAAGTGAATGCATGTCTGTGTATCTTTGCATGTTTGTCTCTGCATGTATGACTATGTAAGTTTATCTGTGAGAGTATGTGTGCATCTGTGAATGTGTATATGTGATGTGTGCATCTGTATGTTTTTATCTGTGACTGGAAATATGATGTGTGTGTCTGTAGGTTTTTCAAATACCAATGCACATGGTTTTTAAACCTGCAATGTCCAGTTAATAAATTCAACAAACTCATTTTATCTGCCTGTCATTTAATTATTTTAAGGGTTGAGTAGGGTAACTATAGACATTTGGCCATGACCCCAAATGGAAAATGCATAATTAAATGCATGCATCTTATCGTTGGGTGTATGTCTACTGAACAGTTATTTTTATTTATTTTGAAATTTGTCAGTGTAGTATCTTTTTTATTGATTTTTCTTAATAAATCAATTCACAGCAAAATGCTATATTACCCTTACACATATATTGGTGAACTGATTTTGGAAATTAAGTTACCCATAAGTAGCACAAATAAATATAATAAATGTGCATTTTGTTGAAGGGAAACGTGTGTCTGGCACAACTATTGTTTCAGGAAGGAACTTTTTTTTTTTTTTTTTTTTTACAAATAGCTGTCACTACAAAAGATAGCATAGTCATTGCACAGAGGACGCGTCTGTCACAGGAAACCTGACATTTGTAAGATCTGCAAAAAGTTTCAAACACAGCTATACCACAAGATTATCTCTTCTGCAGAAAACAGAACAGAAGGTTTACTGGTTTACAGACTGAAGTTAGAGCTTGTGACTTTGTAGCACTGAAATGCAAATAACTATGATTAGTATCAACAACATGAACAATGTTAACTACCCTCACAGCAGTTCAGTAGATGTCAAACAATGTCAATGTCAATGTCAATGTCAAAATATTATTAATATATATATATTGAATAATTATATTTTTCTTGGGTTAGAATTAGGGTTGCTGTGAAAATATAGAGGTGAAGTCCAAAGTAGAATTAGCCATAAATTAACCCTAGGCAACCTCCAGGGACCTGCCAAAGATGTGGTACATTGACGTTGTGGCAGGCTTATGGGGCAGCAGCTCCGGCCACCATATCCCATGTGATGTTTAGGAGCTGCCAGCAGGGGGACTGTCTGAGCGGTCAGACAGTCCCCCCAGGCGGCTAAAAAGTAAAAAAAAAAAAAATACATTATACATATATGTATAATATATCATAAAATAATTAAAGCATTTTATAATATATTATAAAATGCTTTAATTAGAATATATAATACAGATATAGGAAATAAAAGTGCATGTATATATATATATATATATATATATAAACATTTATAAAAAAACAAATAAAAACACTAACTTTGGCCAGCGTTTGTGACTACTAAGTGGCTACTACAAAAGATTGGAAATGCCCCATTTGGAATACCCTGGTTTATCTACACACATATATATGGGTGGGACCAGTCTGATATGTTTCAGAGATGTTCTCTCTGTAATGGCACAAAATGAGCTAAAACCAGCTTGAGATATGAGCGGGGACCCACCAAATAGCAGGCTATTTCAGCTGCTGCCCGTTTTCAGTATACTCTTGCACCCCGTTTTGCTCGCCATAAGTTTATAGGGTAATCCAGATGTGGACCCCTTGCTCACAGTGCCTAGAGAGACATCAGCTATGCCTCACTGATGATGCCTAACAAGGCTGAAACGATCGTCTGGGGTTTCTGTGTCTCTCGTGCAAAGGGAACTTGCTGGCATATCGGATCTGGACTGCCCGTATGGGTGTGACCAGTCTGATATGATACAGAGATGTTCTTGCTGTAATGGCACAAGATGAGCTAAAACCAGCATGAGATCTGAGCGAGGACCCACCGAAGGGCAGACCTATTTCAGCTGCTGCCCGTTCTCAGTATACTCTTGCGCCCCGTTTCTTGCACGCTCTCTCTCTATATATATAATATATATATAAAATTATAATACGTGTGTGTGTGTATAAATATATACATATATATATACACACACACACACACACACACACACACACACACACACACACACACACACACACACACACACACACACACACACACACACACACACACACACACATATATATATATATATATATATATATATATATATATATATATATATATATATATATATATATATATATATATATATATATATATATATATATATAAAACTTGGCCAGCGTTTGTGACTCCTAAGTGGCTACTACAAAAGATTGGAAATACCCCATTTGGAATACCCTGGTTTATCTACATTTGAAAATGATATACACATTCCTGGGCTACCATATGGTCTCACAAGGCAACACAGACCCAGGCAAACTGAATTGGTCAAGCCCTATAACTTTCCAGAACACCATAAAACCTGTACATGGGGGGTATTGTTGTACTCGGGAGACTTCACTGAACACAAATATGAGTGTTTAAAACAGTAAAACTTATCACGACTATGAAATCACTATTAAAAAGTGCAGTTTTTGTGTAAAAAAATAAATAAATAAATGCAAAAAAAACAGTATGAATGCTAGCTTTGGCAAGCGTTTCTGACTAAGTGGCTACTACAAAAGACTGGACATACCCCATTTTGAATACCGTGGGTTGTCTACTTTTACAAATGGTATGCCATGACGAGGTTAATTTTCCTGGGCTGCAATACGGTCTCAAAGGCAACATCGGCCCAGCAAACCAATCTGGCAAATTTCAATGTGCAAACATGGAAAAGCCACACATTTGACCCCTGTAAGTTTGCAAAAACGCATAAAACCTGTACATTGGGGACACTGTTGTACTCGGGAGATGTTACTGAACACTTATTGGGGTTTTCTTTGTCAGTAACCCATAACAGGAACTGAGAATCCATGCCTAAAGTACAATGTGTGTGAAAAAATAACAAAAAAAAAAGACTACCCAAAAGGTTGACAAAGACTGGTGGTAGAATTAGTGCATGGAAAGTGTAAAAATACCACCATTTTAAATACTCTAGGGTGTCTACTTTTCAAAAATATATGGTTTGACGGGGGTAAATTACATTGGCTGGCTTCAAAAATATCCCAAACAGGACATGGGTGCATGATGATTAGCTGAGAATATTCCAAGTTGGAAAACTGGAATGTGCACCTTCCAAATAAGGTATTTTAGCCCACAGAGAAACCAGACACACCTATACATGGGGGGTATCACTGTACTGAGGAGATGTTGCTGAACATATATTGGGGTGTTCTTTGGCAGTAACCCTTAAAATTCTCTGTATATGTATTCTTAAATTGCTATGTGTGTAAAAAAAAAATCACCAATTGTTTTTGTCTTTTTTAAATTTGGCATAGATTGGTGGTAAAACGGTTGCATGAAGAGAGTCAAAATACCCCAAGTTTAATACCTTGGGTTGTCTTCTTTCAAAAACGATATACATGTGAAGGGTTATTCAGGGATTCCTGACAGGTATCAGTGTTACAATGTAACTTGCATTCATTTTTTTTTTGGGGGGGGGGGGGGGGGGGGAGAAATGGCTTGGAAATAGCAAAGTGCTATTGCCCTATAACTTTCCAAAAAAAAGCTAAGAACATGTTAGCATTGGGTTTTTCTAAACTCAGGACAAAATTAAGAAACTATTTAGCATGGGTGTTTTTTGGTGGTTGTAGATGTGTAACAGATTTTGGGAGCCAAAGTTAGAAAAAGTATTTATTTATTTCAGCATATTTCATATATATTTTTTATAGTAAATTATATATGATAAAAATAATGGTATCTTTAGAAAGTCTATTTAATGGCGAGGAAAACTGTATATAATATGTGTGGTTACAGTAAATGAGTAAGAGGAAAATTACAGCTAAACACAAACATCGCAGAAATGTAAAAAGAGCCCTGGTCCTTAACAGTAAGAAAATTGAAAAGCGGTCTGGTCAATAAGGGGTTAAGGGTTTACCAACCACCGTGACCATTTCTGCTTTTAGAAGTGGTCATAGGGGTATGAGTCTATAAGTGAAGAGTTCGGTTTGAAATGCTGCACGTACCAATATATTTGCACAATGATGCCGGGGGATAGTTGCCCACAGCACATGACTTAAGCTGCCAGGAACTCTGTTCTGCGACGTTTACTATCAAAACTGTTTAAAAATGTCTGTCATCAGCACGCACTGCACGCTGGCGACAGATGTTATGAGCAACGTCAATGCAAGAAAAAACTTCAGTGCACATTCTTAAGAAAAGGGTTCTAGTAATCCTTTAAGTGCAAAAAAATTGTGCAGAATGTCCAATTCAAAACAACTTTTACATTAATATCATATTTTCCACTTCCAAAATAAAAAAACTATACAGTTAAACTATTCCAATTTTAAAAGTTGTTCAACATGGTTTTTTTTTTTTTTGTTCCTTCTCTCTAAATTATATCAGTTTGATCCTTCACATTATGTACAACTAACAAAAATACTATATGTGTACTCTGCCTTGATTTACTTGGCAGAATAAACAAAAAACAAAAACATCAGATATAGTAAAGAGTAAATAAATAATAATAATAATAATTATATATATATATATATATATATATATATATATATATTTGTGTAAGGGGCAAATAGCCGTATATGGAGTAAGGATCCAGCATAAGCGTAGGATAGTATAAAGGGAGCAAGTCGGTTGTGGTGTGCCGAGACCGACGATACGGTAGGCCTGTAAATAAAGAGGGCCCACCAAGGAGTAAGAAAGTAAAGTAAATGGAAAGAAAAGAGAAAGTGTTGAAATGAGGAGTGGGTGGAAGGGTCATTCTGATGCTGACCTCAAGCGATATGAGTCAGGTAAGGGGTGTCCCTTATATAGGGGAGTGAATTAATTTAAGCCCCTCCCACAAATACAGGCCAAACGGCCTTAATACTTGTGTAAGGGGCAAATAGCCGTATATGGAGTAAGGATCCAGCATAAGCGTAGGATAGTATAAAGGGAGCAAGTCGGTTGTGGTGTGCCGAGACCGACGATACGGTAGGCCTGTAAATAAAGAGGGCAAAATGAATAATCAAAGATTTAATACAGTCAACAAATATATACAAATTAACCAGACATTTCCTTAAATGCATTACAGTATTTAATTCCTGGAAGAATTTTTGAAGGTAGGAATCTAGGACCGAAAGTGAACACCATTTGTTGTGGGTAGGATAGTATGTTATCTCTACTGTTGGTCCGTGTTGACTCGTTTCGGAATGTGGTAGAGCCAATAGGTAATGAAATATGTGTTTACGTACGTGGGATCGTTGAAGACAATGATCTGTCTGAGTGGTGGTGATGGTAGTGAATTCTCTGGCCTGAGAAAGGCATAAAAGGCAATGTGCATGGCTGGTAATGGCCGACTTTGTAGTATAATTGAATGGTTGTAGATCTAATAGGTCCGATAAGGATGAAAAGTTGGATGGCTATTGGTAATCTCTGAGAGGAACGTGGGAGAATGGATTCCTGAAAACCTCTGAGTATATTCTTGTCTGGTATGATAGCATGAAGTTATGGTAGTTTTGGCCATAGGTTATCCTGTGTTGTTGAATGCCTGTAAACTATATAATTAATGGTGTGTGAGATAGTTTAAGTTTAAGGTGGCAAAAAGAAGCAAAACCTAGGAGAAATGTTATGACACAGGTTGAGCTATGTCATGTTCCAATGAGATTCTTTAAGCCAGGTGAAAAGCTGTGTTATGTGTTCTATAAGTATGGGACGAAAGTGCTAGGTGGGATAGTGCATGCTATGCTGCATGAATATGTCTAATCCATGATTTTGTCTCTGGAACGAAAGCGTGGCCGTGACTGTATGGGCGGCTGTAGGAAGCGTATGATGAACATGCCTGGAATATAAATGAGACAATTATCGGCAGGGATGTATACCCCCGTCTGGTACATGAAAGTGAAATGTGATAAGTGGCCAACCAAGTGAGTTCCCCAGAAATATCATGACCTTATGGATGAGTAGTGGCGATTGTTGATGATATGACATGTGCCTAGTTGTCAGAGTAATAACGGATTGATGACCCTGACCATGATTTACCCCATGCCACAGCAGCTGCTACAATGGGGTAGATCTCCCAAAGGGGCTGAGGTGGTGGAAAAATTTCCAAACCTGGATGCCATGGCCAACAGCTCCAAAGCAATCGTTCCCGGTAGATCGCTGCCAAACCCGTGGTAGACGCCGCGTCTGACCATCTGGTTGGAGAAGTGTCAGACAATCCTGGAAGGAACATGCTTTTACCATGCCAAGTGGTTAAGAAATTCCCCCCCATGTGCAGGTCTGCTGTTGCTGAGGTGTCTAGGGACATCCTCTGATCATCATGTTGGAAGTGTGGAAAAAAGGGGAAAGTACTCTGGATGTGAAAGCGTGGTTTTGTGGTATGATTGGCGTGGCAAAATTAAGGAACCTGGTAGGGATTGTAGTTCCTTGCAGTTGTAAGTACTAAGCAGGAGGTAGTGATTGATGTGGATGAGAATGTTCCCTATTTGTCTTGTGGTAACTTGCATGTATGGATGCTGACTCAAGTTGTATGCCCAGTAATGTGATGATAGTGTCTGGGCCTTCTGTTTCTTATGGGGTACTGGGATGCCCAAGTGGTCAACCAGACTAAGCTGCCGTGAGGCTTCTAGTGAAAAATATGTTATCTTTGATCAACAAGAAGTCTTCTAGATAGTGTATGACTGTAAGACCTCTGGATATGTTATCATAACCAGCACAGAGTATCTGCGAATATCGATAGGCTAATCTGTAGCTGGAAAGTTGAGCGGGGAAAGGATTGCCCAATTTATGCCATGTAAGTGCCAGTGTGTAGGGTAGATGGTAGCCGTTTACTGCGTTGATGATATTGGTCTTACTTAACCAAGCTTCAACCCATGCTTGAGTGATAGCTGTAAAGGTAGATCAATGGTGTTGTATAGTAAGAAAACTCCTTGGAGGGTATGAGGGAGTTGAGACTTGGGGTAGCGGAGGTGTGTGGTGCCAATAAGTCTATGGTTAGTCTTTGTTTAAGGGAAGATTCCTTGTGACAATACCAATGTGTTTGTGTTTGGTGCCCTGCTGTAAATGGTGGAGATTGGAAGACCCCTCTGCAAATCTTGGCTATGAGTGTGTTTATAGCCAATGGTTTTGTTGTGCTGACTGTAAGTGAGGGCATGCTATATTCCTTGAAGGTGTGTTTATGATACCTGTATGGGAGACCTTTGAAGCTCCAGAGCTTTAGTAAATCTACTACAAGTCTGGAAGTGTGATGAGTCAGTAGTGTTGAAAATGCATTGGTGTGTACGTTATTTGTAAGTTGTATTGGGACACATGGTTTGTCATGTGCCCTGAACCATTTGAACATATATGCAACAGTCTATATGCAATGCAACTACTCATATCAATGGTCTCTGGTAGTTCAGAGGTGCTGGTACCTGGAGCCTGAGAGCGCTCGTCCATTTGTTTGGGACAAAATCCCTTCTGTATGGGTACCTGCAAAAATAAACATCTCTGCATATTCCAATTGCCAACCCAACCAAGGGATGGTCAGTTCCCGATTTACCTGGAATCCCTGGATCTGACCACCACAGATACATCATCATACATATATATGCCTTGCTTCCCCAATGTGCTGACATCATACGTGCAGGGTTAACGTCTTGTGTGTCATAAGAATTGATTGTACCAGGTAACCGAGTTTTGGTTGGTGCTGGTTGTACAGTAGCGTGAGGCCCAGCCTTGTGAGGGCTGTGGTGACCAACTCGAGATTGCCAGTCTGTCATAAATTTTTTGGCTCATGAGTTTATGAGTGAGGCTAGTATAGCCTGGGTGTCACCTGAGTTGATGTAGCTGGGCCTTCCCCTGCCTCCGTGTTGTCCGTTGATGTATGGAGGAGTTTGAATAACTCTGCTTTCCTTGCTGTAGCAGGGTAGGGTATTTGTCACCTCCTTAGGTCGGTGGTAATGTGTGGGATCGTCCAGGATCTGATTGCTGCTGGACTAGCAACATCTCCTCTGCTTGAAGGTGTATCAATTCTAGCCGGGGTGCTAGGAAGAGGTGATTCTTCACCATCTTTTTGAGAAATACTTAAATAACAATAAAGATTGCAATTATTATTTGTACCCAGGGTTCTTGTACTGGCTTGCTAGCTAAGCCGTAAGGCAAAACGATTAGGCTTGGTGTTTTTTGGTGACTGGTGAGGCCCTGCTAGTTGCCAAGTGGCTTGAGAGGCTCTATCTATGCTTGGCGCGAGGGGATTTTGAGTGGCCACCGAACGTTGTGGCAGGATGTTGGCCTCTTGGTGACAGTAACCAGAAAATAGGAAGGGGAGTGACAGGTGAGGCCCTCTCTATGATACAATGCGAGGCGGCTAGCTCACGAGTGGCCCGAGGGGTGTATGCCTCCGAGTGTGAGGCGGGGTGTTGGCCTCGCGGGACCACTAACCGAAGCATAATGCAGAGAAAAAAAGGGGGTAATACCTATTGGGCCCTAGAACCCTAATTGCCAGTATACTATTACTATTCCAGGGAAGGTAAGAGATGAATAACTACGTGAGCAGGTGTATGTACTTGGTAGTATGGTATTGAACCTGACAATCCCTATAGGTTTTTAGTAGTAACTGTAAGCTGAATGGATAAAACTGTATGGCATAAGGAAATATGGCATAGACCAAGCTTATCTTAATACGTACAGTATATGTGAAAAGTAAAGTGCCGTGATGTGTAAATATTAAACATCGTAGCCATACTGGTTAAATATGTATCAATCTTAACCCATTAAGTGCCGTATGTACAAGTGAAAATGTGGTCTGTCTCCACCTTGTATGTTGTATGTCCCCTTGCTAGGGGAAAGTCTGTTGTGTGAGCAGCGTGCTGTGAAAAATGTATGTGAACTATATTACCAGTTACGTATATACAGATGCGTCTGCTATTGTGTAATAATATATGTATTTATACCAGATGTTGATATAGTGCTTGCTATGTGAATTGTTGGATGTCTTATTGAATGGTAGGGGTCAGTGAACATGGTGTTGCAAAATGCAAGTGCACTGGAGATCTGCCGAGTGCCCTATAGGTGGCAGTGTAGTTGGATACTGATTGGTATGTGAAATTTTGTTTGTCTGTTGACCTATAGGTGTCAGTGTTTTGGTGTTTGTAAAACCCCATGAAAATTGTCAATGTACTTGACAGACCTGTAGGTGGCAGTGTTGATAGAACCACTGTTGGTCTTGATGTGAAATGTAAATTATTGTGAATTAAACCTGAAGTTGAGCCCGTGCTGGAGTTTAATTTATGGTTTATGGTTATGTTTAAAACAATCTTATGTGTAATTTATATTGGCTGGTAAATTGTATATGACATGTGAAGACTGTTTTGCTGTTGACCAGTAGGGGTCAGAAATGCTGATTGTATGTTAAAATACCCTTTAACCCCTTAAGGACCAAACTTCTTGAATAAAAGGGGATCATTACATGTCACACATATCATGTGTCCTGAAGGGGTTAATCCTACCGTTTGACAGATAGGAGTCAGTATAAAAGCGAAAATGCTGTAGTTAGTTTGTTTGCTTATGAAGTGAAATAAAGTCTGAGAAGCCTATAGTATACCGATTGACCGGTAGGGGTCAGCATGTAGGCGAAAATGCTGTGGTTAGTTGGTTTGTACATGAAGTGCAATAATGTCTGAGAAGCCTGTAGTACACTGAATGACCGGTAGGGGTCAGTGTGTAGGTGAAAATGCAGTGGTTTATTGTTTTGTACATGAAAAGCAAAAACGTCTTAGAAGCCTGTAGTACACCGAATGACTGATAGGGGTCAGTGTGTAGGTGAAAAATGCAGTGTTTTGTTGGTTTGTACATGAAATGCAATAATGTCTGAGAAGCCTGTAGTACACCAAAAGACCAGTAGGGGTCAGTGTGTAGGCGAAAAAAGAGTTGTTCGTTGATTTGTACATGAAATGCGATAATATCTAAGAAGCCTGTAGTACACCAAAAACCGGTAGGGGTCAGTGTGTAGGTGAAAATGCAGTGGTTTATTGGTTTGTATATGAAAATGCAAAAAATGTCTAAGACGCCTGTAGTACATCGAATGACCGATAGGGGTCAGTGTGTAGGTGAAAAATGCGGTGGTTGGTTGTTTTTTACATGAAATACAATAATGTCTGAGAAGCCTGTAGTACACTGAATGACCGGTAGGGGTCAGTGTGCAGACGAAAATGCAGTGGTTTGATGGTTTGTACATGAAATGCAATAATGTCTGAGAAGCCTGTAGTACACCGAATGACCGGTAGGGGTCAGTGTGTAGGCGAAAATGCGGTGGTTCGTTGGTTTGTACATGAAATGTGATTATGTCTAAGAAGCCTGTAGTACACCCAAAGACTGGTAGGGGGTTTAAACAAATGATATGCATGAACATGCAATAGTTTTAGAACAGACTTAGACAAAATGCAGCCGTAAAGTGAGGACCTGACCCGTGAATGGTGCCGTGGGACTGATGCCTGGCGTAACGGGTAGGTCGACTTACGGTTTGTGAGTCACTTGGGCACCATCCACGGCGATGGATTGAAGAAAGAAGGTGGTAGGCCGGAAAAGCCTGTGGCTGGATTCCTGACACAGCTCTGCTTAGAAAACCTCATGGAGTAATCAGGTAAAATGGCGTCTGGATGACCCGGAAGTGGAAATCATTCTGATGCTGACCTCAAGCGATATGAGTCAGGTAAGGGGTGTCCCTTATATAGGGGAGTGAATTAATTTAAGCCCCTCCCACAAATACAGGCCAAACGGCCTTAATACATATAAAATTTATTTTATGTTTCTTTTTTTAAATATCAAATACATGTAAAACAAAATATGTTGCGCAAGACAAACACAATGCGCTATGTGTATATGTGTGCAAATATATATATGGCTGTAATATAATGTATTAGAAAGGGGATTACTTACTTTGCCAACAGAAATATAGTGCTCTGGTGGCAATGGAATTCCTCCAAAACAATCGTAATTTAACTAAATATTTTTTACATTCCTGATAGTGAAGATCAAGGACGCTACAAGCATAAACAATGTTTTTGGTGGTTAAGAAATATTTCATAATATTTAATAAGCATGTGCTGATTCTTTCTGCAATATAAATAAATCTATAAATAGCAACCATTCAAACAACATTGTGATGTTTCTTCAAATTTAGTGCAATGTAAAAGAAACTTACCAAAATTTTGCCATCTTTTTTGTTGATGGTAACAACCCTGCTCTCCGTGGACTCATCCTGGTTTGCTTGTTTGATGCTGATATCAATAATATCAGGAAAATCACAATAACTTTGTAAATCCTGAAATTGCACAATATATGCAGATTAGGCATTTCAGGATGAGAGACATTATCGGAGAAACACATTTTTTTTTTATTTTTGATTTGAAACATTACTTTTATTCATGTTTGAAGGTGACAATTGTGCTACTACCTACCAAATTAATATTTTGAAGCACTGACTAAAGATATCACAGTTTGCTGACCTAGGGAAGGCACACAAGGCATTGAGATTGAATCCCTATAAAACCGTTCTAACCCATATTCTCCTATGAACCGAGAAAAAAATGTTTGCTGCTATTCCATCCATTTTTATGAAAAGGAAGAGGAAGTTCTCAGCCTCCCACATGACATATCACTAGAAAGCCCATGATGCCCCTTTTACAATACAGCGGGAATTGATAGAGTAGCTAAAAAGAATAAAAGGAGATGCATGTGAACAAAATGTCCAGTACAGAGGACACACGCTAATGGGCTGGGTCTCAGGAGGATATACCGAGAACTGAGAATTTAGTCTCTGGTCGATGAGAATGTGAACTTGTTAATTTGTTTCCCCCATTACTATAGTGCAAGCTACTTTTTCTTTATTTTCCTTACCATATTGTGAACATTTAGAAGAAAAGATATAAAATATATATTGTAGCCGTACTAGTCCAGTGATGATGTAGATGTAAAAAACAGGAAATTTATGTCTTGTAATACCTTTTTTATTGGACTGACAGAATGTTTTAATGACAAGCTTTCGGGAGAACCTCCCTTTCTCAAGTCTGAAGCATTTCTGAGCAAGACGACACATAGAATTCAAAGTGGAGCTGTGATACAAGGGTTAAAGCGACATGAGTGCAGATAAGACACATGTTTGATAGAAAATAGACACCATTCTTGCAGAGGGTCATAAATATCTTTCTGAAGATCGGAGTGAGGGGGGAGAGGGAGAGAAAAAGAACCCACAAAAAGCAAGCAGACAGTGCAGAAGAATGGTACACTTTAAACATACACACACAAATATATATATATATATATATATATATATATATATAACACAAACACATATACATACATGCACATGAACTCATATACACAAATAAAAATGCACAGTCACATATATAAGCATACATGCATAAGAGTATGAGAACGCATAGGTCTACATATAGTACTTTGTATATTGATTGAAACACTTTTCAATATGTTTATTCTAAGTGTTGATACATATGACAGAACAGTAAGATAATGATGGGGAGTGTTTATGTAGAAGTGTTGGTAGTGGGACAGAAAATCCAAATCAGTATTTAGTCCTCTATTCTTGCTCTTAACAAATTTGATCATTCTGGTTTCAAAAGCGTTTCTTTCTTGGGTATTTTTAAAATCCCCAACCACAGCAAGGTTTTTTGCATTGACTGGTCCCGTTTTCTTTATTCTTTCCATCAGTGGGCAGCTTCCTGTTGATTAACATTTGTTGGAGGTTTGGTGGTTGTCTGAAGGCCAAGATGGGTGTTTCAGAGAAAATGTTTTTCAGAGTCTCATCTTCTGTTAACATTGGTTGTAGGTCTTTAATTATTTTCCATATTTCTTCCCATATCTACCTTTGCAAAAAACAGCACCGGGCACTACAAAAGTCTTCTTGGAGTGCAAGCTACTACGATTATATATATATATATATATATATATAGATATATATATATATATATATATATATATATATATATAAATAAATGTAGTAATGATAGCACTGCAAGGACTTCAAATAAATATATTGTGAAAAAATGTAGCTTTTATTCAGGCATCTGCCAGTAGTAGATCAATGTTTCAGTTCTCTAATGGAACTTTCGTCAGGATCCTGACGAAAGTTCCATTAGAGAACTGAAACGTTGATCTACTACTGGCAGATGCCTGAATAAAAGCTACATTTTTTCACAATATATTTCTACATTTCTATTATTTGGCTGTTAAGCACCGGGCTCTAACTCCCTATCATGGAGTGCAAGCAATTGGAACTATATATATATATATATATATATAACCTTCCAATTATGGGGTACATTGATGTTGTGGCAGGCTTATGCAGTGTATGATCATATACTGTAACTAAACTCCCATTATATTTAGCCTAGGTGAGGTGTTTTTGAATTAAACTATTACAAATCGGTGAGACTTGAAATTGCTGTTTAGTGAATGAGCGATATGTTTACATATACACACACACACACACACACACATAAGATGCTTAAAGACAGGTCTGAAGCAATACTGTACTGCCTCAGACCTGAGGAAGAGAGGGAAACTCTTGAAATCTTGTCTCTAAAGTATTATGTTAGTCTAATAAAAAAAAGTTATCATTGTATACTGCAATACTCTGGTATTTTGGCATCTTGTTTACTAGACTAATATGGATAATCCAATGTAGATTGCTAGGACTGAATCTCATCCCGAATGGACTCCGTATTAACAACATACTTTCAACAACCCACAACTCCCTGTCTGCTGAGAATCTCTGCAGATGGTCCAGTTAGTAACTGCGTAACAACCTAAATACGGCTGAAAATAAAAAATAATCTGCAATAAACATGCTTATTCCAGGATCTGCCACAGATCACACCTGAAGCCAAAGCAACGGAAATAGAAATGAAATATTTCTAAATGAAGGAAAACCAGAGTCTCATCAGGAAGAAGTAGTAGAACATGTCAGGTCTCTCACACAGTGCAACGAAAGCCAAAATGAAAGAATAACTGCACCGCTGAAAACAACCTGAGGTCCGCTGCAACTATTAATATCCCAAACCAAGCGGAGTCTGCTTACCACCATGAATACTGCATGGGCAATACGGAGATTGTTAACATCTTCAATTATCACGTCAATACCTGAGAAAGCAGTCTTGTGCAAGGGGCTAACATTTTGTCTAAACACAAAACTGGATCACATCCAGTTATATTCAGACTTGGAAGAAGTTTTCTGAAGAAAATGAGGCTGAAGGAATTATTCTTTGACATAGCAAAATACGACTCAACCTGAAAAATAATGGGGTGAAAAATAGCAAAGATTTTACACCAGAAGCAGGATTTAACATCAAATTGGACAGCTATATTGAAAACCTTTGGCAAAGAGTGGCATTCCTTATTACCACACAACAGGGGGGTGGGGGAGGGGGGAAATCAGGTACAACCTCTCAACTATGGAAAGAAGTGCCTTGAGTAATTTGATGAATAATAAAATCATCATCATGAAGTCAGCTTACAAGGGTGGATCAGAAGTTGTCATGAACATCCAGGACTACATTGCAGAGGGGGACAGACAGTTGTCCGATGAAAACTACTACAAAGAAAGCTGGACCAGGACCCCACCAAGTTACATATGCAGCTCAACTCACAAAACTTATCAGATAATTTTCAAAACGCCTACAACAAGATTAAGAAAATTGTGTGTCTTACAATGCTCACATGGGAACTTTCTACACGCTGCCCAAAACTCACACCCAAAATCCACAAGCCAAGAAACCCAGGAAGGCCCATCTAGAAAGCATCTTAAGCCTCAAATTATTAACAGCTTTATATAGGACACAGACTCTCTCAATAGACTTAGCCAGATAAATCCTATACTGGTAACCATGAATGTGGTATCTTTATACCGTAACAAGCCACATATGGTTTTGAGGCCTGCATTAAATTGCTCTCGACCCACAAACCAAATCATAAGTAAGATAGTGTAATTGTTGCCAACCTTATAGAATTTTTACGCACACACAACTATTTCAGTTTTAATAACAGTAGCTACTTAAATGACAGGCACAGCAAGTGGCACAAAAATTTCACCACAATATGCTAATCTTTTGATGGCTGACCTAGAAAACAGATTTATATGTACACAGCCGTGCAAACCATATACACATAACAATTACATGACATTTTCATATTATGGACAGAAGGAGAAGAAAGCCTTATAGACTTCCATAAATCATTTCATATATTCCATCCATCAATAAAGATCAAAACCAACTTATCAGAACACTGTGAGCTTTCTGGACTGTACCATAACTGTCACTAACTGTATTCTTCATTAATTTTAGTACAGAAAACCCACAGAAAGGTACAGATACCTCCACAATTCAGCTTCCACCCCAAACAAGGTATCATCTACAGCAAGGCTATCAGATATCTCTGCATTTGCTCTGACACAGGAGACAGGGATAAACACCTGAGTACACTGTCAGTCATTTAGGTGAAAGGGCTATAAGGAAAGGAAAATATCAAATAAATAAATAAATCAAATATGCCCTAAACCACCATGGAAAAGGAACCTCCAACAGAAAGAAAAGGAAAACAAAACAAAAAATCCTAGGGGTATTTATCTACAACTGAACTATAGTTCTAAAGTATGTAAAGTTACTTGTTTTTTTAAAAATCATTATTTACTTTTGGAGTGCAGCAGTAGATACATGAGTTGGTCAAGACAGACAGTAAAGATGTACACAATACTTAGATGCATATTTAGAAAACACATTGTGTACTGTGGGAATGGAATACACTCTGCAAGGCTTACAAAGCTTTCAAAACATTAAGATGTGTCAAATGGCTTGTCGCACAAGTTAAACACACGTTAGACTGCAAGTCTTTATAGTGTAACACACCAAGAGAATAAAGTGCTATTAAATACTAACGGAGGGAAGACAAGCACATAGTTGTAATCTAAAGCACTGATTGCCTATTCATTGTAACTAGAGTTAAGCTGGCAAGGGCCCATGACTACAGACATGCTAAAATAAGTATCACCCATCCGTGGGACCCAAAATGCCCATAGTAAAAGGAGGCTAATAGGAGTGCATGGAGTTAAGCTTATTAACAGAAAAACCATAACCGAAAGCATTGCTCCTTGTTAGAGGCTTGGATGTGAGCGAAAATATGGCAGCATGAGTCAGTCGATGCCTTCGACTGCTTTAGCATAGTCCCACTTTGGTGTTACTGCCAACAAACAGAATAACTCCATCATTAGCCGGAGTGATTTCCAGATGGTGCAGGGCAGGAGGCTAGGTGAAGGCTGTGATGTCATTTGTGGCGTACTGGCTTCCCTGCCCAATTCAGTATGAGGACTTTGAGATGCAGTGTAGTAGCCGTCCTGAAGTGTATCAGATACCTCCCTGCTCCTCCCAGGGCTGAAGCCAAAATTGCTGGATGGATCCCAGATAGTAAGTCCCGGGGTAGGTGGTTAATGTGCTCAAATGCAGCAGGCAGGCTCAGGCGGTGGGTCACGTTATTCCAAACATCCACAAAGACCTTGTTGAGCTTGGTGGCATGATTCGCTTGCTCCCTGCTGTCAGCCAAGCACGTGGTAACTGCCATTTTAGATAGGGCTTTACTGCCACTCAGGATTTCTCCAGCAACCTAGAGTTGTAGATGAGTAGGGCAGTAGGAACAGTGAATCCCCCAGAGGCGAGGACCGGGATCACCCCCCTGGTCCAAAGGGGGGGAACAGGGCCAGCAATGTGTAGCACCGAAGCTCCAACCTTCAACGACTGGGCAGCCCATTCTCTGCCCGAGTAGGCCTTAGCCACGAGGACCGCGGAGCTCCCTCCCACCCAATGACCGAGAGGCAACGTACAGGCACGGCCTCAGAACCGGCATTTCTTTACACCATGAACAGCAGTTTCCCAGCAGTAATAGGTTTCCATAAAAACGCAGAAGCCGCTTTTTATTTCTTGCGACAACACAGCATGGCGGTCCGGCCCCACCCTGTAAAGTTATTTTTAATACTTACAGATGTTAAACTCGGAGGATTCCACACTCAAATAAATATTTCCCATACTAGCATTCAAACAATCACCTAACCTCAGACAAACATTGGCCTGCAGCAAATTGACCCCAGAACAGGAGCTAACACAAAATGGCACTGTTCGATGCAACAAATTACTCTTCAAACTGTGCCAACATATTTGTGTCATTAACACAGCCAGACAACAAAAAAACATACAACATTAAGGAATCATATTCATGCACATCTGCAAATGTGGTGAACATGATACAGTGTTCAGCGTGTGATAAAGGTTAATTGAAATGGTCTGGGTGCAGGGTCTTTTTTTTCAGAGAAACTGCAATGCTTACATTGAAGCACTAAGTCTGCCCCCAGTGACTGTCCACTGGGGCTGCTTCCTTGATTGAAATGGACCTATGGTCCGTTATCTGACGCTGGATGTCCTCAGGCTCTGCATGATCAGATTTTTCCCTATAGGAAAGCATTGATTCAATGCTTTCCTATGGGGAGGTCTAATGTGCGGCACTTGACAGGAATACAGCTTTGTATTCTTGGCATTAGAGCATCCCTTTAAGGTGCATCTCAGAACAAACCTACACAGGCACTCAATCAAAAACCACATAGAAAAATATTGTACCCATGTTGGGCATTACTTTAGCCAGACTGATCACTTCACTGATAAATTGTTCAAATGAAATTCAAAAGACACTCATGAAAGACGTTTGAGATGAAAATAATCACACATTTCAACACTATAAATAAAAAACTAAATGTAGATTCTGGCTTTCCGACACACTACCAAAACTTTATATAAATACACTTTTATACAATTTTTAGTGCATGTGACAATCAATAGATTGATACCACGTAATGCCATGGATACACAAGTACAAAGTCATGAAATGTATTCTAACAAAATGGGTATCAAACTATGATCGATTTATGCTTGAACGCCTTCTTTGTGTAAGGCATACGGTCCATTAATGCAAAAACGTTTTGAATCATGGTACACCTTAAAACATTTGTGTAATTATGGAGAACACTATGCACTTGTTTTGTTTCAAAAACGTATTTTTGCTTGGAGGAGGGGGGGAGGAAGAGGGGAAGGAACGGGCAGAGGGAGAGTGGGGTTGAAGGACCAGGTCCCTATAAGTTTACATGTATGTATTTAACTCAAAATGTGGTTGTTTGATACATATCCTTTGGCGTATAGTCTCGGTATATTTTCCGTAGAAAATTTCTTTCCCCCCAACTCTTTACTTATATGCGGTCGATTTGAAGTGCAAAGGATTGGATTGTAGGGTGGTAATTTGCCCTCTCAAATTTGTCTCTAGGAAATGGACTCAAGAAAAAAAAAAAAGAAGAAAAACCAGGGTGATGACATTTTGTTCTGGTTTTTATGTTTGTCGGGTAGTGTATGTCCTCATCGGACACTGATGGGGTGTGTGTGTTTTTGTTGGGGCAATATAGATCTGAGCAGTCGGGGAGGGCAGGGTCCCCATTTTTGGTACGTGTCTTAGTCTTGCTATAGTTCTGGTATTGTACGTGTATTAGCCTAGGTATATGCTTACGTGTTTGGCCCCATCCGTGTGGCCTTCTGGGAGTGGTGTGGTGTTGTTACCCCTTAATTTAGTGGGTCCTTAGTCCGAGTTGGTGTGCATGCAATAGTCCCAGAGGTTCCACGCATCCTAAGAGAACCGTTTGGGTGGAAAAGGCTTTTCTAGCCATTATTTCCTATTTTTTTTAGAGGTATCAATGGTCTGAATACATTGTGTGCTGCTGGGAGTCGTGGTCTTGAGACAGTTTTTCTGCTGGAGGATAGTGCTGCTATAATATGATATATTAGGTATCGGTTGTGTTTTGGTATGTCCAATGTAGGAGTTGTAGCAAGTATATTTCAGGGTCTGTTGCTAGTTATTTGTGTGGCGTCTAAAATTCAACTGAAGATTTGTGTGGGACATGTCCACCATATATGGTTCATGGTGCCCATGTGCAAGAGACATCTCAAACCTTTGTCTGACTCTCCATGAGTCCTGTGTCTCAGTATGGCGGGCACCCAGTACCAGCGGTATAGCATTTTCCTGGAGCGTTCAATATGTGATGTGCACAAAGTGAATTGTTTATGTGCTAAAAAAATTCTGTTCCATTGTGTTTCCACTAGTGATTTTTGAAAGTCTGCCTCCCAGGCTTTGATAAACGAGGGGCGCCCCTTGTCTTGTCTTGTGATTTCGAAATTGTATAGTATCCACAGAATTATTTTGGGTGCTTTCAGTTGCTTGCATAATTGTTCAATGTCTGTTCCTTGTATTATTGCTGCAGGTGGTATGTAGTCTGGGTTTTGTTTGTGAAACCAGGATCTGATCTCAGAGTATGAACATTTTGCAGTGATTGGTAAGTCATATTGGGTCTTTAGATACTCAAAGAAGTGAAGGCCTTGTGTATTTGTTATTTGGTGCATGAAGGAAATGCCATGTGCTGTCCATACATGTATGTTGAAGGTTGGTATAAGGGCTGAGAGGGCTTTTAGTGGCAGCCCAGGTGAGATACTGTGTGTCCTCTGCGTTTCATTTCGGTATGTGTCCGATATGGATAAAGCCAAGGATGTGGTAGGCAGTATTGTGTTGCGGTGGAGTCCACTCTAATGGAAGTAATGTCTTGGCCTCCTGTGCTGATAGATTCCATTTGGAGCCAGGATGAGGGGTGTTTGTGGTGGTGGGCCATAATCATTGGGCTAATTTGGGATGCTGTGTAGTAAGCATGAAGGTAAGGGACTCTCAACCCTCCGCGGTTAAAGGGCCTGTAGAGAGTTGAAGCCACCACCCTAGGTCTTTTATAATCCCATATATAGCTATGGAATAGTTTTTGCATTTCTCTTAAGTATTTTGAAGGGAGTTTTATTGGCAGCGTGCAAAATAAATATTGTAGTTTGGGGAGGAGAACCATTTTTACGGCTGCAATGCGCCCCAACCAGGATACAAATTTGCCTTTCCAGCTGAGGATTTGGGGGTTCATATTTTTATATAGTTTTATATAGTTACAGCTGACCCCCTGGGGTCAGCCGTAAATTCTATGCCCAGAAATTTGAGGTTATCGTTACTCCATTCATATGCGAATCTAGTTTTGAGGGCGGTGAAGGATGCGGAGGGTACGTTTATGCACATAGCTCGGGTCTTTGTAATGTTCATTTTGTAATATAAACAATTACTATAATTTGTGAGGACTCTATGAAGGTGAGGCAGAGACGGTCTCTGGGCTTGCCAGAGACAACATAATGTTGTCCACGAACATAGTGATCTTGTGCTCCGTGTCACCTATTCAAATTCCATGTATGTTCCTGTCTTTGAGTAGGAGGCTCGCTAAGGGTTCCTAGGCCAGGATCTACAGGAGTGGGGACAGGGGGCACCCCTTCCGTGTGCCTTTGTGATTCGGATATCAGAGGACAGAAATCCGCTATTGGACACTTGTGCCAATGGGTTCGAGTAGAGTGCTGATAGTAGGGTCAGAAAGTTTTTCGGAAAGTGGAACTTTGTCAGCACCGGTGTGAGGAAGCACCAGTGTAAGCCATCAAAAGCTTTTTCAGCATCGAGTGAAACAAATACACTGGCCTCTTCCACTCTTTGCACGTCATGTAACAGATTTAGGAGCTTTCTTGTTCCATGTGCGCCCTGTCTGTCTGCCACAATTTCCACCTGGCCCACTTGGACCACGGTGTGGATTATGGTTGAAAGTCTTTTGGCATAGATCTTTGCCAGGAGCTTGGTGTCCGAATTCAAGAGCAAAATGGGACATTTATTTTGTTTTTTCTCAGAGGTTTCCTGGGTTCCGGGAGTGTGGCAATATGTGCTAATAGCATCTCAGGTATGTATCCAGTGTCGAGGATATATATGGTTTAGTGTTCGCAATAGGTGAGGGGTGAGGGTTTTGACAACTGATTTGTAGTATTGGTTTGTGAAGCCGTCTAGGCCAGGAGATTTCCCTGTGGGAAGAGACTTGATGATTTGGGTAAGTTTGTGGAGTGAGATTGGGGCCTGTAATGTTTCCGTATGTGTTTGGGATAGAGAGGGCAGTGTGAGTTGAGGTAAGAAATCTTTTTTTTTTTTTAAATTCTTTATTTTATTTGCGCATGAAATGACAGCAGGCGTGCAGCGCCACGACAGCTGCTGCAAGCAGTTTCGTATACTTTACAAATCGTGACAGGTTAAACAGCGCAGTTTTTTTTTTTTTTTTAAATAACAAGCTATAATACAATCATGGTAAATGCGTGTATATTAAGATTAATCTCGCTCAATGTTATAAAGCTAGTAAAACATATAATGACATTCAGACTAAGTTGGGGATGACCACAGTGTAGAACAATATACATGTAGTGGCAAATAAAAAAATTGCTCAATTATTACAAGTTTACTTCGCTAGTTATGTGAGCAGGCTAGAGCCTTCTCTAGAATAACATACAGGCTGGAGCAAGATATATCGCTTCAAAAACATATTCTGAATCTGTTAGATATTAGTCGCTTATTTTTTAAAATATGTTTGGTCCACCTGTGCTAATGATAGGAAGAACAGGCAGTACTCGCTTAATGGGATACAGGAGAGGAAAATAGCTCTATTACACAGCAATATCATCAGCAATATTTCACAGCTACAAGCATCAGATTGTGAAAATAATATTGTAAGAAGTGCAAACCAATTGAAAATGAAAAAACAATGCAGAGCACTTAAGAGTTCAATGTTGTATGCCTATCTCAAAACGTAAGATCAGAGAAGTACACCACCTAAAGTCTGTATGAATAGAGTGATGGGGTAGCAGGCCAGCCCCCAGTTGTTGCCGAAAGTCAGCTGCCTCCCCTAGTCGGCTTTCTCATGGTGCCTGCAGGTGGGGGATAGTTGAACTCGTCGGGTGTCCGTTAGGATAGACCAGGGCAGCGGTGCCGTCTGTGCCTGTGCCAGGAGGCAGTCCGTGGCTTCTTACCCGTTCATCCAATGCCTTGTCTATGCGGTGATCGGAGTTCGCTGGGCAGTGGGTAGGTATCATGCCGGAAAGTACCTGTCTCCCAGACGTGAAACAGTGCTGCGTCCGGATGCGACGTTGGAGGTGCTTTTCTGGGGTGGTTATCAGACATGACCGTGGCGGTCTCAGGTGCCGCTTGGCATATCTGGTGGTGGGCTGGTGGTCCAGCAGGGCTGTGGATGCGCTTGTCTGCCGTCAGTGTTTGACTGCCGCTGGGTAGTGCCTTCTGTGCGCTCCGGCTCCGGAGTCTCCGTAGTGGACCCGTGTTTGAGGTGTTGCGTTTTATTGTACTGCTGGAGCCCTGGGATTGTCCGTTAGTTTGGTCACCTGTTGTGGAGGTACCTGTGCTCGGGTTTGCGCGGTCTGTTTCCCGCCTGCGTGTTCGCCTGTGGTCAATCTGTCGGACGCCCGCCTGAAATATCTGCTGTGGGGCACCGTAGTAGCTTCGGCGGGTCGTCGGGCGGATCCAGGAGGCCACTTTCCGGGCCGCTTGATGGCAGGGCATACCCCGCTTGCACAACAACTCATAGAAGGCCGAGCAGAGCCGATCAAGGGTCTCTATGGAGGCAGGCTTCAGGCTGCTGTTCGTGGTTTCTCTCTGTGGCTGTTGACGGGCAGCCATCTTGGATGCGTTCCGACAGCCTTTCGTCCGTTGATATATGTAAGGTTCAGCTCGATTGCTATCCGCGGTTATCCGCTTGTCTCACGGGGACCGGGATGACCCCCACCGGTCCAGGGGGGGGGGGGGGTTAGGAGGTTAGCTGTGATTGCTGGAGTGTGCGGTGTCGGAGAGAGCGGCCGCCTCTCTCCGGCTCCCGTCCCTGCAGGCCTCAGATTATTCTTCCCGCTCAGAATGCCCGGACAGGCTCCCAAAGGGTATCCCCCGGGACCTCCGTGTACCCCCGGTCTGGGTAGCACACTTCGGGACGTCTTTGGGCTGTATAGTCGCCGTTTTTGTCCACTGTTTCGCTCGCCCGCCAGGAGCTCTTACCCCGTGCGACTGTCCGGCATGGCGGTCAGGCTCCGCCCCCGGTAAGAAATCTTTTATGTTGTGGTCTGTGGGATGGGGAGTTCCTTCGTCTGTTTGTAAGTTGTATAGTGTTCTGTAGAAGTCTGCCATATTGTTGTTAATATCTCGTGGTCTGAATATTTTGGAACTGTTGGGTGTTAACAGGTAAGGTATTTTCGATTGGCTTTGTTTATGTCTTAGCAATGAGGCTAGGGCTTTCCCCGCCCTGTTACCTTGAGTGTAGGTCTTAAGTTGTAGTCTTTGAAGCATTTCTGTAGTGTTGTTGAACAGTAAATTGTTCAATTGGTTGGTGGTGTGGTCTATTTGACGTTACCCAGACTCAGTGGACGATATGAGCTGTGCAGCAGTTTGGTCTCTTAGTGTTTTGAGTAGCGAGGTATGGCCACGAATTACCACTTTATGTGCCTGCCATATAGTGGGAGAGTGGATGTCTGGAGTGGTGCTGGTTTCAAAGTATAAGGAAATCTTTTTTTTTTTTTTTGCGCACTGTGGTTTTAAAGTCTAGATTGTTCAAGAGGGAGTCATTTAGGCCTCATGGGGCCATACCTCTGTGTGGAAATTAATATTTTAAGGTAACAGTAGTTGGGGCGTGGTCAGTCCATTTAATGTCTCCGATGTGGCAGTCCGTCGCTATGGGTTGGCGTTTACTTGCTAGAAATATGAAGTCTATCCATGAAAGCGTTTATGGACTGGTGAGAAGTATATATATTCTCTTTTTGTGGGATGTCTAATACGCCAGGCATCGTAGTTTGGAGAGGGCTTTGCACTGTGGGGTGAGAGCGGGGTATCTCGGGGTCATTGCCTGAACTGTGGTGTCTATATGGGGGTTTAGAACATGATTTAGGTCCCCACATATAATTAGGTACGGGAGTTGTGGGGGAGGCACCTTTGTGAGCACTTTATGCAGGAAGGTCCTTTGGTTGGAATTAGGACCATATATACTAAGGTGTATATCGTGTTGTTTATGGTACATTGCAGAATAATGTACCTGCCCTGAGAGTCTTTTTTTGATTTATAATTATTCAAAGGATAAGGAATTATGCAGCAGAATGGACACACCTCTAGATTAAGAGGAATGTGTAGCATGGTATTGATAAGGGAAATCCCGAAGAGCAAATGTTGGCACTCTATTGTGGACAAAATATGTCTCCTATATGCACAAGATATAAATTTTCTCCTTTTTCGCACCTTCAAGGAGAACGCTCCTTTTATGGGGGGTGTTTAAACCACGCACGTTAATAGTTTGTATTTTCAAAAATTGTGGTTTTGGTGGTTTACTGGGATATGGAATACGCACATCGTATAACTCCATTATAAGGAAGTTATTGTCAACTTTGCTGTAGGGACAGGTGACATAAATTGGAGGTAGAGAGGGGAGTAGTAGGGAAAGAGGGTTGCAGGTGGAATATATATACGAGTTCCCCTTATGGGGAATATGGTGAAGAACCAAAGCATCATGGGGGTAAGAACCATAGGTCCTGTGATGTGGCTAGGGAGCTCATTGAACAAAAAAAAACAAAACATTGAACAGAACTGGTATAATATTGGTATAGTATTGATCTGGGTTGTCGATCACAACGTGTGAGCATCGCGATAGGCGCTCACCAGTATTCATGTCTGCGGGTTTCCAGACACGTCGCCCCCTTGAGGGGGGGTGAGGGGGGGAGAGAGAGGCCAGGGCATCCGCCCCAACCCGACACATCCAGGTCTAACTAGAGGGCCCCAAGGTGGGCATGCGTTTACCGCGTATGTAGTGAAACAATTGGGGTGGGCTCGAGCTGTATTGACCCTGGAACAACCCCACGCAGCGCAGCGGCACAAACCTGTATCAGTGCCCTGTACCCAGCATATCTAGTAACATGTTGACACTAATTTGTGCACCAACTGCGCATATGCCTCAAGAAAGTCATGAGCAGTCAATACAGCAGTCATTTCATCAGTAGTCTTGCTTCATTTCATGTTAGTATGAAGTCTCATAGTTAACCACTCTCACCCCAGCGAGGTGACCTCCCAGACGCAAGGCCACCAAGACGTGGGATGCGTCAGCCTCTCCCCCGCCGCGGGGTGGGAAGCAGGCCCAGGCGCCCGCCCCCAGAAGCAACCCGCCAAGCGTGTCCCTTTTATTGGCAGAACCCACTTTACTGTCACATAACAACTCATATGGGTGTATTTTGGCCCAGAGAATAACGATGCGACTGGGTTTTGTGTTACCACATTAGTGAACCCTTAAACAATAGGAGTTAACTTAAAAGCAAGCACAGTTTACATCCATAAACCAATAAACTCAGAAACGAAGAAACTCTGTGGTTGAACTTATTTGTAGTGTAGTGATGTTGTAGATATGAGTTTGGTGCGGTGCAGTGACCCTACAGGCTCTGTGTACTTGCGTCATTCAAATCCATAGTCCTGGTTAGCGGCCGCTCAGTATTGTGAACCACTCCAGCGGAGTTTCTCCACAGGTGAGGCGCCTCTGTCGTCACGGTGAGTTTATATTTCCCAGGCTTGTAGCTTCCTCGTGCCATCTTCAGGGGTTAGAATGGGTTTCAGACCTCCATCTATAGCAGCCAGTAGTTTTGTAGGGAAGCCCCATCGTTTGCCCTCAGAGCTTCCGTGATAGGAGCAAAATCTTTTAGTCGGTGTAGTGTGGCTGTGGACAAGTCTGCGAAGATCTTCACCATGGGATAGCCATCATGCGGTTTGGCCTTGTTCCTACAGGCCCTAAGGACGTGCTCATTAATGTGAAAATAGTGGGTGCGAAGAAGCACGTCCCTGGGTGTGGAGTCTGGCAGATGGTGCGGGCAAGGGATGCAGTGTACCCGGTCGACGAGCAGCAAATCAGCTGTGATTTTGGGCGCATTGGCGTGGAGTAGGCCTCTGATATAGGCAGGTAAGTCCTCTGTGAGAATTTGTTTGGGTACACCTCGCAAGCGGAGATTATTTTGTCGTGCCCGGTCCTCCAGGTCTGCCAGTTTAGTTTCTGCAGCTGTCAATTTCTCTTCTAGGCTTTCCACGCGGCTTGCTAGGTCATTGTGAGCCGATGCGTATTCGTCCATTTTACCGTCCATGTAGGATGTCAGGCCCAGACCTCCTTCCTTCCGATTGCAGCCTCTGGGTGCTGGATTTCGGGGGGATTCATCGCGAGTATTTTCTGGATCTTGAAAACCACGGTGACCAACTCTTCCCTTGACCAGGTTATTATTCAAGCTGGTAACCCGATGACTGGTAGGGCATGTTTGTTGATGGCTTGGATCTTATTCTTCCCATTGAGTAGATACATCAGGACCTGCCTGTCTCTCTCTGGAGGTACTTGGATGTTGCTATCCTCTTTGCCTCTTCCTCTCAGTGACAATGTCTTCTTTGTGGTACCCCAGGTACTTGTAGCTGTTCTTTACATCTAATTCTACCTTCTGGTACTTGCGTTCCCTTCTGTCCTGATCACCTTCCCTCTTTTTGCTATCATCCACCCACAATTATCTAGTCCAAACAACATTCCGATGTTCTTCCTTTATATCCTAGTTAGATGGAACGGTCAGTCAATGTCCTACTTACTCTTGGCATAAAGCTTGAGGTCACCCATTTAGAGTAAGTGGCTAATGGTAGCTCTACATTTGAAAGTGTATCTGTATCCACTCTTCATGGTGATCTGGCTAAGGGGGTTAAAGCCTATGCAGAACCGCATTGCGGATAGTGCATTACCTTGATATATGCCATATTTTATGTTCACTTATGTTATTGTCCTGGAATTGACTTCACAAGTTCTTTTCCACTTGCCTATTGAGTTATTGATGCAGGCTCTTAGAGCCTTGCTAACCTTGTATTGAGTATCAATGTGTATGGCAATGTGTCATAGGTTTTCTTGTAGTCAATCTGGTCTTAGAATCCCAAATGACTACTTGGTCTATCAGTAGTTAGTGTTTTGATCCACTGCTGTTGTTTCCAATTCCCTTTTGAGTATTGCTAATGTACTAACTTATGTGCCTATCAAACTTTGAGTTTATGACACCTTACAGGACCTTCTATGTTGTGGGGAGGCAGCTAATTGGTCAGTAGTTAAATGTTGTTGTTCCCTTAGGAGGGTACTTCATGACCAGTATCGTGCTGCCTTATCTTAGACAGTTGCTAGGAGCTGGTTGATTTCTGCTGCTAGGAGTTTGTGTAGCATTATTAGTTTCTTTATCCAGTAGGTGTGGATTATGTCAGGTCCTGAGGCTGACAAACGTTTCATGTGGGCTACTTGTTGTTGTGTATCTCCCATTCTGTTGGTGACCGGTTCCTGTTCTGAGAGAATGCAGTGGGGTCTGCTTTTAGGTCTTTGTGTTATATGATGCTTCTTTCTCCCAGAATTTCTTCCAGTACTGTTCAGTCTCTGCTCTGGATAGGTGTTGTGGTTACCCTGCAGCTGTGCATATACCTTGGATGGTAATTTGGTAAACAGTATTACAAGTTATGCAAAGGTTATAAAAAAATAAAATAAAAAAAAAGGTTTTTTTTGTCTAGTTTTCCCACTTTTTTTCCCTTTTATTTGTTATGTGATAAATCTAGAATAAAGATAAGACAAAAAAAAGTGGGAATGTGGGTTAAAGTTTTCATTCTGTAAAATAAGCCAATTCACACTTCAGTAGTAATCCCACAGTAAAAATAAAACAACAAAATTGCTTGCCCTATGATGTTTGATGTTCACTTATGCACTCAGGTCTCAAAAAGTACAGTATGGTACCAGTTTGTTTTTGTACAGCTTACCTGGTCAGTGTGTGCTCCTTTTACTTGAGGTTTCCCTCTTGATAACTGAATGCCATTATTTGCCGAAACAACTATGGTTGCAAAAATTTCATCTCCCAAGTGATCCCTACCAGGCTCTTTCACTTCAAAGTGCTCAGTGTAGAAGTTTGACTGCAGGGACTCTAGATTTATGAGATATTTTAGTTTTAAGTCTCTGGCAGTAGCTTTGCATTGGCTGAACTGCTGAATGAACTTGCGGAATCGATATTTTATTCGCTTTCGAGTTAAAATGTGATAGTCCTGAATTTTAGCTCGAATGCACTTTGGTAAAAACTTCTTGTAGCTGTAAAAAGATAAAATAGGAACAATATGAACATACAAGTTATGTAAAGAGTGTATAAGGGCCACACTTCAAACTTTACTGAAATCAAATTTAAAGGACATATTTAAACGTTGCTGCTTTTGCTTCTGTTTAAACCACGTGACATGGCTCAAATGTGATCATGTAGTCATATCAAATTGTCTGGTGGACTATGAAGTCCACCCATTACACAAATTAAGACCTTCGTCATAGGGTTTAATGTAGCGATCTGCAATCACACGATTGAGCATTGATTTAGTCATGGAGGATTTTGGACTATTTAGTCCTTCACATAACTATTATTACATTCTCCCCATAATATCAAAGTACATTTTTTAGTTCTCAACATTTATACAGATCTAATGCAGAAATATTTTATGTAACTAGTGTGTATTATGTCTAACGATTATCTATCAAAGCATTGCAGTAAAAAAGTAAACAAAAATAAAAAATAATAATCTTGTCTTTTGTCTTCATGATTTCCACAACTGCGTTTTTTATTTTTGTGGTACTCTGATGCCCTATGAATAATATTTCACGCAGGAACCTGGAAAAGTCAGTGTGGTGAAAAGCTTTGGTTTGTACTAGTTTTACTGGTATTAGTATCTATTTTATTACATTTAGGCAATTTAGAATAATATTTCAGCATTTACCATTATCCACATTTTTTTGGATTGATTTTACACTGCTGGTCCTCTACACCTCTTTGACATCATGTCTACACTGTGGACTCCTCTCAGGCTGGAACTGCTGCAAAGCCATTGCCGCAGAGACATACTAGGAATGGCAGATGGATTACTGTAGGATCTGGTAGACTTGGAGTTGTGGATAAAAGGCATATTGCACAGTCTGTTCTACATAATTCATTTTCTGCACTTTCAGAGTGTAGTGGTGTCCTGGAGATAGGCACTGAGGCTAGTGGTGCTGTGCAGAGAGGCACTGAGGCTAGTGGTGTTGTGCAGAGAGGCACTGAGGCTAGTGGTGTTGTGCAGAGAGGCACTGAGGCTAGTGGTGTTGTGCAGAGAGGCACTGAGGCTAGTGGTGTTGTGCAGAGAGGCACTGAGGCTAGTGGTGTTGTGCAGAGAGGCACTGAGGCTAGTGGTGTTGTGCAGAGAGGCACTGAGGCTAGTGGTGTTGTGCAGAGAGGCACTGAGGCTAGTGGTGTTGTGCAGAGAGGCACTGAGGCTAGTGGTGTTGTGCAGAGAAGCACTGAGGCTAGTGGTGTTGTGCAGAGAGGCACTGAGGCTAGTGGTGTTGTGCAGAGAGGCACTGAGGCTAGTGGTGTTGTGCAGAGAGGCACTGAGGCTAGTGGTGTTGTGCAGAGAGGCACTGAAGCTAGTGGTGTTGTGCAGAGAGGCACTGAGGCTAGTGGTGTTGTGCAGAGAGGCACTGAGGCTAGTGGTGTTGTGCAGAGAGGCACTGAGGCTAGTGGTGTTGTGCAGAGAGGCACTGAGGCTAGTGGTGTTGTGCAGAGAGGCACTGAGGCTAGTGGTGTTGTGCAGAGAGGCACTGAGGCTAGTGGTGTTGTGCAGAGAGGCACTGAGGCTAGTGGTGTTGTGCAGAGAGGCACTGAGGCTAGTGGTGTTGTGCAGAGAGGCACTGAGGCTAGTGGTGTTGTGCAGAGAGGCACTGAGGCTAGTGGTGTTGTGCAGAGAGGCACTGAGGCTAGTGGTGTTGTGCAGAGAGGCACTGAGGCTAGTGGTGTTGTGCAGAGAGGCACTGAGGCTAGTGGTGTTGTGCAGAGAGGCACTGAGGCTAGTGGTGTTGTGCAGAGAGGCACTGAGGCTAGTGGTGTTGTGCAGAGAGGCACTGAGGCTAGTGGTGTTGTGCAGAGAGGCTTGAAGACTATGGTGAGGCCTAATAGAAAGCAGTTGTTGTTGGGGGATTCCATCATAAGAGGTGTGGAGATGGACAATGGTGGTCTTGTGAGGTGTCTTCCCGGAGCTACTGCTCACAGAGACAGGAGACGTATCTGTAATATTGTTAAGCAAGCAAAGCAGGAAGGGGAATTGGATGTACTTGTCCATTTAGGGACAAATGACTTGGCTTGCAATGAGGTTTCAGAGGTTAAGGAAGTTTTTAGTGTTTTTGCCAATAATATACGGCAGGTTGCTTCCACACTGTCATTCTCTGAAGTTCTGCCTGTGCATAACACTCAGAACGACAGGCGGATGCGTATTAGGGACTTTAACTTGTGGCTTGGTGAATGGTGTCGGGAGCAAGGATTTGGCTTTATTGCTCATGGTAGCTCTGTTTGGAATGGAAATAAACTGTACAAAAAAGATGGTTTGCATCTTTCTCAAAAGGGAACAAATGTTCTCAGTGAGCAGTTCAGAGGTTTTGCTAGGATGTTTTTAAACTAGGAGGGGGGGGGGGGCAAAAGGGTGATAAAACATCAATCCAATTGTCCCCCAAAACAAGGACAGAAGGTGCCTGTAGCAAGTGTGTTAAAAAATGATAAGCTTAGAGTCATGTCTACAAATGCTCGCAGTTTAGGGAATAAGATCCATGAACTTGTGGCAATAATGGAAACTGATAGTGTAGATTTAGTCGCTGTTACTGAGACATGGTATAATGAGAAAAATGACTGGGACATAGCAATACCAGGGTACTCTTTATATAGAAAAGACAGGGAAGGCAAGAAAGGGGGAGGGGTGGCCCTGTATGTAAAGGATAGCATAAAATCTAGCCTAATAAAGGTAAGTGAGGCGAACATAGAGTCCGTTTGGGTTACGTTAGAATTTGGTAATCACACAGTAACTCGTGTAGGTGTGATTTATAGGCCCCCAGGACAAATTGAAGAGTTAGATAATCTACTAGTTGAAGAAATAGCTAAAATGACAATGAAGGGGGAAGTTATCATCATGGGTGACTTTAATCTTCCTGATGTGAATAGGAAAACAAAAATAGCTACTTGTGCCAGGAGCACACATATTCTAAACTCCCTACTGGGATTGTCTCTAAAACAAGTCGTTGAGGAGCCAACTCGTAAAGAGGCCATACTAGATTTAGTGTTAACAAATGGAGATTTGGTATCCAATATTACTGTAGGTGAAAGTTTAGGATCCAGTGATCATCAGTCAGTGTGGTTTAATATAAGAACAGTGACTGAGTCACACCACACAAAAACAAAAGTTTTAGACTTTAGAAAAACAGACTTTTCTAAAATTAGAATATGTGTAAAGGAGTCATTATCAGACTGGAGCAATTTATATGGAGTCCAAAAGAAATGGGATTATTTAAAAGTTGCACTACTGAAGGCAACAGAAAATTGCATTAGGCTTGTCAGTAAAAGCAAAAAATTCAAGAAACCACTGTGGTACTCCGCAGATGTGGCCAAAATAGTAAAAAACAAAAAGTTAGCATTTAGTAATTATAAAAAACCCAGAGTGAGGAAGACAGAATGACCTATAAGATTAGGCAGAAAGAGGCTAAGCAAGTTATAAGAGCTTCCAAATCCCACACAGAAGAGAAAATAGCACAGTCAGTAAAAAAAGGGGGACAAAACTTTTTTTAGATACATAAATGAGAAAAGAAAAGTAAAACAAGGATTAGTTAGATTAAAAACAAAAGAAGGAAGGTATGTAGATGAGGATAAAGGTCTAGCTGACTGCCTCAATGAATATTTTTGTTCGGTATTTACAGATGAAAATGAAGGAAAGGGACCTCAGTTAAGAAAAAGGATAAATTAGTCATTTATTACACGTGAGTTTACAGAGGAAGAGGTTCTATTTCAACTGTCAAAAGTAAAGACAAACAAGTCAATGGGACCTGATGGAATACACCCAAAGCTATTAAAAGAGCTTAGTGGTGTACTAGCAAAACCATTAACAGATTTATTTAACCAATCATTGATAACAGGAGTAGTCCCAGAAGATTGGAAGTTAGCGAATGTTGTGCCCATTCACAAGAAAGGTAATAAGGAGGAGTCGGGCAACTATAGGCCAGTAAGCCTTACTTCATTAGTGGGGAAAGTGATGGAAACCATGTTAAAGGATAGGATTGTTGAACATCTAAAAACACATGGATTTCACGACCAGAGACAACATGGATTTACTTCAGGGAGATCATGCCAAACTAATCTTATTGATTTTTTTGATTGGGTAACTAAAATTATAGATCAGGGTGGTGCAGTAGACATTGCTTACCTAGATTTCAGTAAGGCTTTTGACACTGTTGCACATAGAAGGCTTATCAATAAACTACAATCTTTGAGTTTGGATTCCAATATTGTTGAATGGGTAAGGCAGTGGCTGAGTGACAGGCAACAGAGGGTTGTAGTCAATGGAGTATATTCGAAGCTTGGGCTTGTCACCAGTGGGGTACCTCAGGGATCTGTACTTGGACCCATTCTCTTTAATATTTTTATTAGTGATATTGCAGAAGGTCTTGATGGTAAGGTGTGTCTTTTTGTGGATGATACTAAGATATGTAACAGGGTTGATGTTCCAGGAGGGATAAGCCAAATGGAAAATGATTTAGGTAAACTAGAAAAATGGTCAGAGTTGTGGCAACTGACATTTAATGTGGATAAGTGCAAGATAATGCATCTTGGACGTAAAAACCCAAGGGTAGAGTACAAAATATTTGATAGAGTCCTAACCTCAACATCTGAGGAAAGGGATTTAGGGGTGATTATTTCTGATGACTTAAAGGTAGGCAGACAATGTAATAGAGCAGCAGGAAATGCTAGCAGAATGCTTGGTTGTATAGGGAGAGGTATTAGCAGTAGAAAGAGGGAAGTGCTCATGCCATTGTACAGAACACTGGTGAGACCCCACTTGGAGTACTGTACACAGTACTGGAGACCCTATCTTCAGAAGGATATTGATACCTTAGAGAGAGTTCAAAGAAGGGCTACTAAACTGGTTCATGGATTGCAGGATAAAACTTACCAGGAAAGGTTAAAGGATCTTAACATGTATAGCTTGGAGGAAAGACGAGACAGGGGGGATATGATAGAAACATTTAAATACATAAAGGGAATCAACACAGTAAAGGAGGAGACTATATTTAAAAGAAGAAAAACTACCACAACAAGAGGACATAGTCTTAAATTAGAGGGACAAAGGTTTAAAAATAATATCAGGAAGTATTACTTTACTGAGAGGGTAGTGGATGCATGGAATAGCCTTCCATCTGAAGTGGTAGAGGTTAACACAGTAAAGGAGTTTAAGCATGCGTGGGATAGGCATAAGGCTATCCTAACTATAAGATAAGGCCAGGGACTAATGAAAGTATTTAGAAAACTGGCCAGACTAGATGGGCCGAAGGGTTCTTATCTGCTGTCACATTCTATGTTTCTATGTTTCTCTGGCACTTCTGCACCTTCCTCATCTATATACATCTCAGGTGGTGATTGTACCATCCATGCCGAGTCCACAGATCATTAACTTGCTCTTAAAAGTGTAAGTATACTTCCTATGTTTTTATTGCACATACTGATATAAGCAGTGTAAGTGATACTGATTCAAAAAAAATACCTTATAGCATTGTAGATATCCAGTGGACTTTGCTCCTTTTCACTTGCCATGCGCATCATATCAAGAACAGCCATTCCAAGACATTCTTCTTGAGTTTCATGGGTGATAGGTAGTTCTATCCAGCCATTAATGAAGTCATCTCTCCACTGCAACACAAGACAGAGAATTAGATTTGCAAACAGGCAACAGAGTACTAAAAAGTAAATGCAGTCTCAACTCCAATTTAATAGAGATATTACCATACTGTACAGCTTCATAGAGTTACTCTCTCCGCATAATCACATATGCTGGTGGTCCATTGGTTAGACTAAATTGGCTTTGCTGAGGGCTTTGGAATACGTTTTGCTCAGCCACTACCATGTAGGGTGAATTACAGGGGCTATGTAGTTGAAAACCAGATGGGTCAGCTGAAAGTCCCGTGACAAATATGGAATGTGAGGAGACTTATTGTGGCCAATCTCTTCTTGCCTCTGGGTTGTCTACAATCTCTACTGTTGCTGGGCAATTCAAAGGTATCAGTATACACAACCATACACAATATACATCAAATTATTAAAAAGTTGTTTTTTGTTGTTGTATTTTTAATATATTAATGGCAATTTAGAGATAGAGCAATATAAACAGATAAATATAGAGGCAGTAAATGTGGCCAGACCAACCATGTGGCTCAATAAGAGCACAGCCAACTTGTGAATGTTCAAATCCCAACCACCCAATAAAGGCCTCAATTTAATATTTTTGGATAAGCTTTTCAAATGATTTCATATTTATTGATACATTTTTAAAAGGATTAATGCTACTCACAGTTATTTTTAAAGTAGTATAGTTAGTAATAAGTGGGAACAATGCTACTTACAGTTATTATTTTTAAAGTACTATAGTTAGTAATAGGTGGGAACAATGCTACTCACAGTTATTTTTAAAGTAGTATAGTTAGTAATAGGTGGGAACAATGCTACTCACAGTTATTATTTTTAAAGTAGTATAGTTAGTAATAAAGTAGTGTAACGGCACCCCGGGTATAGAAGGGGTTAAAGCTGTTTATGATACGCCCTTCCTGAATATAAAGGCAGCTACCGAACACTTCAATCAGCCGAACAAGAAGTATACAAATCATCCACACTCCAAACAGCCGAACAAGAAAGTACATGAATAATGCCCCCAAGTACGAGACAAGACTCTGTATTGGGGGTCAAGCAGGAATCTGTTTAATCTGGGCTAACAGCCCGCCTTTTATGTATGTCTCCAACCAGGTGGACACTCCCATAGGGGACGTGGTGGAAAACCGTGACAAAATATTACAGTGACCAATCACAGTAGTACAGGGATAAACACTCCCATTTACACAGTACAGGACCCGCCTCTCTATCCTGGAGATAATTGGATAGTAACTTCATTATCTCTGAGGATAGAGCATAACCTCCATTTTATACAGTATAATAAAAATACACAATTATAAAACTCCCGAACAGAATCCCCACATTCAACGAATCCCCAGATAGTCTGGATCTGAGCGCACAATATTACCGAATAGCGCTCAGATCCTATACACACAGTTCAATCGCCATGGAGCCAAAGTCTTTCACATAGTCTTTCATTATACGAATGGGCTCCATGGGATAGCTATCTGGGGTGACTCTGTTTGCATGAAAAATGTTCGTATGAATGGAAAAACAGATGAAGGGCGGTCGGTGGCGTCCGTGTGAAAATAGTGTCCGTATTTAGTTCCATGAAATTGTCGCCGAAAACCGCTGGGCGTTCGTATTTCAAGTATTTCCAAGATGGCCGCTGCCACGTGTTCGTTCATACGAACGACGACCACCCAGCCGACATTCGACAATTAGAAAGTGCCTGCGGTTAACCACAACGTTCTAATGAGGCCAAGAGGTTAACAAGCAGCACACTTCCATGCTGGGTGCCCGGCCGTTCGGCAGTTCTTTCGGTAAAAAGGGGAATAAATCATAGGGACCGTACGGACAGGGAAATAGCCGAACAAACAGACGAACCAAGGGAAAATAAAAGTAATTCAAAGACAGAGAGGGCTGTCACAAGTAGTATAGTTAGCAATAAGTGGGAACAATGCTACTCACAGTTATTTTTAAAGTAGTATAGTTAGTAATAAGTGGGAACAATGCTACTTACTTGATCACTTGCTATTTTTAGAGCAATCTATGTGACTGAAGTGATGTATAGTAAACAACAATGATCTAAATGATGTTTAAATTGAAGCTGTCATTAACTAGCACAGGTATTCAACATTTCCTTAGTGTGCCTTTTACAATGTGCAGATACATTCACAAGTACAGTGGCAGAAAACCTACTCAAAAAATTCCTATAGTTTGTTAACATATTCAGAACGTATACGTATTTTCCATCAGTTTGGTTTCAGCTGGTGGCAATTACAGAATTTCTAAATAATTAGTGGCAGTTCATAACTCTGCTTCTCATTATGGACTATCACAAAAATATAATGTTCTCAAATCTATAAAAAGAAAGATCTTAAAGATGAACAGATGACCATACTGAAAACAGATAGTCAAACAACATAACTATGCCCTAAAATACTAGGTAAGATTTAAAATAAAATTCTTAGGATACCAAATACAAGAAGCTTCCGAGAAACAAAAAGTTCTCTTGAATAAAAAAAATGGAAACAGAATCAGAGTGCTTCCTCTTTTATAAATAGAACTGAAATACCCTACTACAAAAACAAAGAACTCTTGAAAACAATCATACAGTTCTACAAACCATTCTCAAAGCAACCAGGAAGGTTTGTTACTTAACCCCTTATGGACGAAGTCAGTTGTACAAGTTGTGATCAAAACAAAACGTAAACAAAACCTGGAATTTGCGCTATGTGTCTGTTCAACCACAATTCACCTATTTCATATTAAATGCACCCACATTTATTATATATCCTTTTGTTCAGAAACAGGGCTTTCATTTAATATCAAATATTTATATATGAAACATAACTAAGAAATTTTCTAATTTTTCAAGTTCTGCATGGCATTTTAACTGTTAATTTCATAATACTGTTAGTTTTTACAGCAATAAAATACACATATTTGTATTCAATGATGTCTCACATGTACAAAAGTACCCACTATGTACAGGTTTTATAGTGTTTTGGAGAGTTACAGGGTCAAATATATGGCTTTCCCATTTTTACACATTGAAATTTGTCAGGTTGGTTTGCTGGGCCTATATGCTGCCTTTGGGACTGTATGGCAGTTCAGGAATGAAAATTAACCCCAGCATGGCATACCATTTATAAAAGTAGACAACCCAAGGTATTCAAAATGGGGTATGTCCAGTCTTTTGTAGTAGCCACTTGCCTATTTAATTTTTTACACATTCAAATTTGCCAGATTGGTTATGCTGCCTTTGAGACTGTGTGGAATGAGGAATGAGATTTTCCTCCATTATGGCATACCATTTGCCAAATTAGACAACCCAGGGTATTCAAAAAGGGATACGTCCAGTTTTTTTAAGTAGACACTTAGTCACAAACCCTGGCCAAAATTAGCGTTCATTTTTGTTGTTGCAATTTTTACACACACAAAAAAAAATGCCCTTTCACTGATGATATCATTGTCAATATAGGTTTAACTGCTCTAACACTCATATTTATGTTCAGGGATTCCTCACAGGTAAAACAGTACCCACCATGTACAGGTTTTATGGGGTTTTGGAAAGTTACAGGGACAAATATAGGGCTTTCCCAATTCAGTTTGCCAGATTGGTTAGGTGGCCTATGTTGCCTTTGAGACCATATGTCAGCAAAGGAATGAGAATTACTGTAACGGATCCCCTATGCTCCGGCTGAGTATATCCGTGTAGAATCTCCCGATATCCAAGCATAGAAGAAGTTGCAGTGATTATAACTCACAATCCCCTAAACATGAGCCAAAACTTCATGAAGGGGAAAGCATTCTGTTTAATGGAAGCCACAGCTAGCCTTTTATGCAAGTCACCAAGCAAGGTATACTCCCACATGGACCTTGTTGGGGACAGGGACACAAACACAATAACAGCAAGGTTACAAAGGGTGACACTCCCAGTACAAACAATACAATCCCTCCTCTGAATCTGGGAGCTAATTGAGTTAAAGGGACACTATAGTCACCAGATCAACTACAGCTTATTGAATTTGTTCTAGTGAGTAGAATCATTACCTTCAGGCTTTTTGCTACGAAACACTGTCTTTTCAGAGAAAATGCAGTGTTTACATTACAGCCTAGTGATAACTTCACTGGCCACTCTTCAGATGGCTGTTGGAGATCCTTCCTGGATCATGGATGCCTAAAACGCACCCAAACATTCAGTGTCTCATCCCTCTGCATGCAGACACTGAACTTTCCTCATAGAGATTCATTAATTCAATTAATCTCTATGAGGAGTTGCTGATTGGCCAGGGCTGTTTCTGAATCATGCTGGCTCTACCCCTGATCTACCTCTTTGTCAGTCGCAGCCAATCCTATGGAGAAGCACTGTGATTGGATCAGGCTTCCACTTCTGATGATGTCAGCAGACTGCTTGTTTTTTTTTTAGGCAAACAGCATGCAGAGTCACAGCTTCTGACTTGAATACTGTAAGATTTTGCTATATTTGTGGAGGCATGAGGGACCCGGGGGGGGGAGGTGGGGGGGGGGGGGGCTAGATGGTGGTGTTAACACTATAGGGTCAGGAATACATGTTTATGTTCCTGACCCTATAGTGATCCTTTAAGTGGCTGGCTTAAACTCAATTATCTCTAGTCCAAAAATATTTAATCTTTTAATATTTCGCAAAAACACTTTAAAATATAAAAGTCATATTTCATGTACACGAACCCCCATAGTCTGTACATCCCCAGATAGCTTGGATCTGAGCGCACAACATATTTGAAAAGTGCCCAGATCCCACTAACATAGTCGAATCACCACTGGAGAAAAGAATGGACCGACCGCTCTGGCGATGTCGGTCTAGTTCGAGTTTCATTGTGAAATGAAATGATGTACGAATAACAAGGTGAACAGGGTTACCTTGCTCATAGTGTGGGGTTTGTTCGGTAGTTCTTGTCAAACAATCTGTCGAACAGCGCTCTCCTGGCTTGCCGCGACTAGAAGCAGGTGTTCATACATTTTCACCGGTGTTCAGGCTGTCGAGGGGCCGTCTCAGAGTTCTAGGCACTCGACGACCAAGTCCCACTGCCTGCTTTCGTGCGACAACCACGTGGCGTTCGGTTATATGACCGGCAGCCACACAAATAGAGCACTGAATTCCTGTGGTTTGTTTGAACTTAATGAGCCAGGGGGTGGTCAGTGTTCAGTACTTAGTTTTTTCGAATTAAATAGAGAATAAAATATGAACTAAATGTCCGAACAGAGTAGGAGAATGACTCTGGGGAAGGTAAAATAGGGATTTTGTCACAATTACTACCATCATGGCATACCATTCACAAAAGTACACAACCCAGGGTATTCAGAAAAGTTCAGTCCTTTGTAATAGCCACTTCGTCACAAACGCTAGCCAAAATTAGTTTACATTTTTCACACAAAAACTGCACTTTCACTGATATCATCATCATTACAAGTTTTAGTATTTTAAAACACTCATATTTGTGTTCAGCAAAGTCTCACGAGTACATCAGTACCCCACATGTACAGGTTTTATGGGGTTTTGGAAAGTTATAGGGTTAAATATAAGGCTTGTAAATTCAATTTTATGGCCTTTCTGCCTGGGTCGCCAGGCAGGTCCCATGAATTATAATTAATACAATTATGTAAATATAGTAGATAAGTATACACCTTGAATATACACACACACACACACACACACACACACATATATATATATATATATATATATATATATACACACACACACACACACATATATATATATATGTGTATATATATATATATATATATATATATATATATATATATATATAAATTTATCCATAATTTTCCTTTCCTGGTCATAGGCCATGGCAGCACAACAATGGGTTAGCTCCTCCCTATCCCTAATTAGACAGGAACATAATTAAAATTAATACCCCCTCCCACCAATGATCCCTTAGTCTTGTTAACAGCAATATCCCAGGGCAAGTGCTGCCATGGCCTATGACCAGGAAAGGAAAATTACGGTAAGTATGGATAAATTTTCATCTTTCCTGGCCATATCCATGGCAGCACAACAATGGGTAATACCCAAGCAATAACCAAGGGAGGGAATAAAGAAAAAACACAGACTCAATTTTTTTTTTAAATGCTGGTGTATTAGAGATCACACGTGCAATAGAAATCAATCAAGAGGAGTTGACTGCGGATAAGACTGATTAGCCAAAAGAGTCTGATTGGCTGGCTTTAACGTCAATCTGGTAATGTTTTATAAACGTGTTTGGAGAAGACCAAGTGGCTGCTTTGCAAATCAGATCAGGTGACAAATTAGCTGCTGCTGCCCAAAATGAGGAAAGGGACCGCGTGGAGTGAGCCTTGAGCCCATCAGGAATTTTCATCTTTGAAGCTTGGTAAGCCTGAATGATGGCGGCAACAATCCATCTACTGATGGCCATCTTAGAAGCCTGAAGCCCTCTTCTGGGACCGTTGGGGATGACGAATAGCCTTTGAGAGATCCGCAAGGCTGAAGATCTTTGTAGGTAGACGGACAGACATCGAACAAGTTCTAACGGAGAAGGCAGAGGTTCAGCATCCACAGTAGAAGACTCCGAATGAAGACCCGGGAGTACTATTTCTTCGTTGATGTGAAAAGCTGACACCACTTTAGGATGAAATTCGGGAACAGTCTGTAAAATAACTCTGTCCTTATGAAAAACTGTAAAGGGCTCTTTAGTTGATAAGGCATGGAGTTCAGACACACGTCTACCTGAGGCTAAGGCCACCAATAGAACTGTATTAATGGTGAGTAACTGAGGAGAGATGGATTCAAGAGGCTCAAAAGGAGAATTGCTCTGAGCTTTTAACACCAAGGGAATATCCCATGATGGGGCGAAGGGCTTGATAGGAGGCTTGATTTTCAAAACTGCTGCCATAAATCTGATCACGTCCGTGTTCAAGGCCCATCTTTGATCCGTAAGGGCCGAAAGAGCTGAAATATGTACCTTCAGGGTATTGGAGCTTAAACCCTTATCAAGACCGGATTGTAGAAATTCAAGGATCTCCTTGGTGGAGATAAACTGAATATTCCTGTGGTTGGATGCAGCCCAGGAGGAAAAAACGTCCCAGATTCGGTAGTAAGTGGAAGATGTAGAGCGTTTCCTTGCTTGCAGTAGAGTTTCAATGACAGAATGAGAAAATCCCTTGCAGTTCAATCATTCCCTTTCAATTTCCATGCCATCAGCTTGAGGGAGGCAGGGTCTGGGTGGAGGACAGGACCCTGATGTAGAAGGGAAGGAATATTTGGAAGCTGCCAGGGGTCTGCACTGCAGAGACTCAACAACAGAGGAAACCATGGCCTGCGAGGCCAAAATGGGGCTATGAGGATGATGGATACCTTCTCCTGCCTCAATCGTCTCAGAAGAGGAAAGATGAGGGGTGTAGGAGGAAATGCATAACCTAGGTGAAATTTCCAATCGATTGAAAGAGCATCCCTTCCTGATGCTTGGGGATCGATGTTTTTTGAAAAGAAGCGCTTCACCTTCCTGTTCTTGTGTGTTGCCATAAGGTCGACTTGTGGCACGCCCCATACTTGAGAGATGTCTTCGAACACCTTGATTGACAGACTCCATTCCCCTGGATCTAATTCCACTCTGCTCAGGTAATCTGCTATGGAATTCTGGACTCCCGGAAGATGAATCGCTGATAGGCCCGCTAGATGCTTCTGGGAGAAGGACATTAGAGGCCTCATAATGGACATCATTTTTCGACTCCTTGTTCCCCCTTGATGGTTTATGTAGGCAACTACAGTGGAATTGTCTGATCTGATCTTGATCCACTTGAAGCGTATGAGGGAAAGGAGAACTTCTAGAGCTTTTAGAACTGCCAAAAGCTCTAATTGGTTGGAGGGAGTCTCTGTTACTGGAAAGGACCATTTCCCTTGGATAAACTGATCTTGTAGGTGAGCACCCCATCCCCACTGGCTTGCGTCTGTGGTAATAACGGTCCATGTGACGTTCCCCAATGGAAACCCTCGGAACAGGGATTTCTTCTGTAACCACCAAATCAGAGATTGATAGACCTGAGGGGGAATCTTGATAGGCTGAAGTGGATTTCTCGTTCTGAATTGTAGGATGAAATTCTTCTGGAAAGTCCTCATCCTCCATTGGGCCCATTTTGTCAGTCCGATGGTGGAGGACATTGTTCCTAACAGGCTCATGCATCTTTCTGCTGAGGTCACATTGGATGCCAACATGTCTTTGACCTTGTTCATCAACTTCGTACCTCTTTCTGGAGACAGTCGCACTGTGCCTGCTAGTGTGTTGAATATGGCCCCCAAATATTTCATCTCCTGAGCCGGCTGTAGCCGGCTCTTGTTCTCGTTTATCTTCCAACCATGCTGGCGTAGGAAACGTAGACAAACCTGCCCAGGGGTCTGAAGGGTACTTGAGTCTTCTGCCAAGATGAGGATGTCGTCTAAGTAATGGTAAATGGCTATGCCCATTTTCCTGAGCTCCGCAATTAAAACAATCAAGACCTTGGAGAATGTTCTTGGAGCCGTGCTGAGACCGAACGGCAGGGCTCGGAATTGAAAATGCCCTTGTTCCACCGCGAACCGAAGGAATTTCTGATGTTCTGGAGCAATGGGGATGTGGAAATAAGCGTCTGCCAAGTCTATAGAAATCATCCATTGGTGTGGAAAAACGACCTTTATGATGGATTGAATAGACTCTATCTTGAACTTGAACTTGAACCGGATGAGGAGATGCTGATTTAGTCTGCTTAAGTCTAAGATAGGTCTCCAACCACCTGAAGCTTTTCTGGTGAGAAACAGGTGAGAGTAAAACCCTTGACCTTGCTGTCGCTGAGGAACTGGAATGATGACATTTCCTTCCTGGAGTGTCGATTTGAAATCTTTTAAGGCCTGTCTTTTTTCTGCTTCTCCTGGCCATTTGGTCGTTTGAAAGGAGTAAGCTGGAGGGGGTCTGAAGAATTCTAAACGATATCCTCTTCTTATGATATCCAACACCCATTTGTCTGTGGTGGATAGTTCTTATACGTCTTGGAAGATAACAGACGTGCCCCCACACCTATTGACTGGGGGGGGGGGACCAGTCATAAAGATCTGGGGTTCTTGTGGAAAGAGGCGCCTCTAGATTTACCGCCTCTGGTAGATGACTGTCCACCTCTCCAAGGCTGGGGTCTTCCATGCTCTCTTCCTGGCTTGTAAGATCTGGCATCTCGAAAGGAAAAATAGTCTGGATATCGTTTGGATCGAAAGGAACTTCTGGGTTTACGATCCTGCGGGAGAAAAGCTCTTTTACCTTCGGCTGCTCTTTTAATACATTCATCCAAGTTTTTCCCAAACAACATATCGCCGTGGAAAGGTAAGGCACATAAACTAGATTTAGAAGAGTTATCTGCTATCCAGGACCTTAACCATAAAGCCCTTCTGGCTGAAACAGAGAGGGCCATATTTCTGGCAAAGGCCTTAACCAGATCCACCGAAGCGTCAGAAGTAAAGTCTACTGCAAGCTTTATATCTTTTAGACTGTCCAGAAGACTGGATCTGCTCCTGCCTCTTTGGATGTCTGCTTCTAGATTTTCCATCCAGATCTTTAAAGCTCTGGAAACTGAAGTGAGAGCGACTGCTGGATGAAGGCCTGTGCCAGCAGCCACGTAAGCCTTGGCGAGGTTCAGATCCATTTTTCTGTTCATCGGATCTCTAAATGAGCCTGCGTCGTCAACCGGTAGAGCAGTGTGTTTGGCCAGTCTTACTACGGCCGCATCTAACTTAGGAGCCGAGTCCCAACAGCTGGAGTCTTTTCTCTCGAATGGATAAAGACGAGCAACTCTGCCTTGAGATGTCAGTTTTCTACGAGTATTAGACCATTCGTCTTGAATCAGCTCCTTGATTGTCTCATGAGCTGGAAATGTGGCTCTCTTTTTCTTCAGATCAGCAAAATATCTACTGGATATATTTTTTATTATTTATAATTCTAAGTGTATTTTGAGATATATATATATATATATATATATATATATATATCAAGATATGCTTACGAAATTACTTTTTTTATTTTATATATTTTTTTACTATATGTATAATATTTAAGTTAATAAAAACATCTGATTAGCATAGTATACATACATATATAAACTCATTGTAAGTGTATTTTGGTATTAATATATAGAATAATAGCAAAATACACTTATTAGATTATATATATTTTATATATGTATAATATACTAATTAGGTGTTTTAATTAACGTATAACATATTATACATGTATAATATATTATTTTTAATGTTTAGGCTCACTAAATGTGAGGCGCCATAGTACGCCATAATGGTGTTAAAGGGACACTATGCTCAGTAAAACAGCTTTAGCTTAATGGAGCATTTTTGTGTACAGATCATGCCTGTGAAGTCTCACTGCTCAATTTGCTGCAATTTAGGAGTTAACCCCTTCAGGACCGGCCTGTTTTTGCGATGTTTGTACGTTAAGGACCAGAGCAGTTTTAACACTTTTGTGGTGTTTGTGTTTAGCTGTAATTTTCCGCTCTCTCATTTACGGTTCCCATACAAGTTATATATTGTTTTTTTCAAGACAAGAAGGGCTTTCTTTACATACCAGTATTTATATTATGTCATATATTGTATTTAAAAAAAATAATGAAATATGGTGAAAAATAAAAAAAAAAACATGTTTTTGGACTTTTACTTGAAAAATCTTTTACTTATCTACAAAAGCTAATGAAAAAAACTGCTAAATAGATTCAAAATTTTGTCCCGAGTTTAAAAACACCCAGTGTTTACATGCTTTATTGCTTTTTTTTGCAAGTTATAGGCCTATAAATACAAGTAGGAAATTGCTGTTTCAATATATATATATTTTAAATGTATCAATAGTGACATTGTTACACCGTTATCTGTCATAAATCCCCGAAACACACCTAACATGTACATATTTTTTAAAGTAGACAACCCAGGGTATTTAAAATGGGGTATGTCCAGTCTTTTTTAGTAGCCACCTAGTCACAAACACTGGCCAAAGTTAGCATTTATATTTGTTTGTGTGTTAAAAATGCAAAAACCGCTAACTTTGGCCGGTGTTTGTGACTAAGTGGCTACTAAAAAAGGCTGAACATACCCCATTTGCAATACCTTGGGTTGTCTTCTTTTGTAAATGGTATGCCATCATGGGGCTAATTCTCATTCCTTGGCTACCATACGCTGTCAAAGGCAACCTAACCAATCTGACAAATTTCAATAAAAAAAATCAAGCCTTATATTTGACCCTGTAACTTTCACAAACACTATAAAACCTCTACATGTGGGGTACTGTTATACTCAGGAGACTTCGCTGAACACAAATATTAGTGTATCAGAACAGTAAAATATATCACAGCAATAATATCCTCAGTGAAAGAGCTGTTTGTGTGTGAAAAATGCAAAAAACTTCACTTTCACTGACAATATCATCGCTGTGATATGTTTTACTGTTTTGAAACACTAATATTTGTGTTCAGCGAAGTCTCCCAAGTAAAACAGTACCCCCATGTACAGGATTTAGGGTGTCATAGAAAGTTACAGGGTTAAGCACAGTGCTAGCAAATTAAATTATCTGGACTTTTGGCCTGGGTTGGCAGGCAGGTCCCTCAAATTGCAATCATTAAAATTACTTAATTAGGTAAAAATATTACATAAATATGCACGTAGAATTTTAATATATATACATATTTATATATTTGACGTCTACGTGTATATTTATGAAATTATTAATGTAATTTTGTATGTGGACATATGTATATTTCGTATTATTTTTATTTATTTATTTATACATAGATATATATATCATTACATTCTAAGTGTATTTTGATATAAATATATATATATCAATATCAAAATACTGTTAGAATAACATTGAATATATATATAATTTTTTTTTAATTATTAAAAATTATTTTTATTTTTTGTTATTTATTTTTATTAACATATTATTTGTATTTTATAATAATATATATATACCATATATATAGTTATTATATATATTGTATATATTCGTGTGTAATTTAAATATAAGTGTATTTTTATATTAATATACGTATATATAAATATAAAAATACACTTAGTGTGACATTATATATATGATACATATACATATATTATATATATATATATAGATATAATACATGTATATATATCATATATATATACACATATTATAATTTTTTTTACACTGATTGTTTTTTTTTTTAACTTTATTTTATGATTTTACACTTGCAGGGAGACTGCCTGTCAGCACAGACAGTCCCCCTGCAGGCAGATACAAAGACCCCTATTGCGGTCATGTGATCGAGTGATCACATGGCCGTGGGGTCCTGATCTGCCGAGGGGGGACTGCCCGGGCAGACAGGCAGTCCCCCTGGACCGGGAGGAGAGCTGATCGCCGCCGTGGGACCGACGGCGATCAGGTAAGTAGCCCAAAACCGTTATGACGGATCAGGACCGTCAGCGGTCCAAACGCACGTTTTACCGCTGACGGTCCTGAACCGTCAGCGGTCCTGAAGGGGTTAAATCACTTTGTTTCTGTTTATGCAGCCCTATTCACACCTCCACTGGCTGTGACTCACATAGCCTGCATGAATAAATGGTTTCACTTTCAATCAGATAGCAGTTTACTTTAAAAGTGTTTTATCTCCTATGCTTTAATCACATACAGGAAGATCATGCAGGGTCTAGCAACCTATTAACAGAGCAGGAGATAAGAAATGCTAAATTAAAAGGACCTAGCCATAATGAAAGTATAAACATTAGATGACTCTATACAGGAAGTGTTTAGGAAGGCTGTGCAATTTAAATGCAAGGAGGTGTGACTAGGGCTGCATAATCAAAGTGATATAACTCCTAAATGGCAGATAATTTAATCTATACACCAAAACTGCTTCATTAAGCTAAAGTTGTTTTGGAAACTATACTGTCCCTTTAATACTGCCAATACATTTAGATAAACAAGTATTTTTCATTTTATTTTAGTTACCCAAACTGTAATGCACCAGGAGAGAAAGAGCAAATAATTAATATACTGCATATTCTTTATACAGTACAAAATATATTCCACAGCACTTTACAGTTTTACAAAGGGATGCAATTATAAATAAAAAAAAACAGCCTGTTACAAACAATAACAGGAGCAAGATTATAAAGGGACTCTATAGTAATTTTAATTTTGGCCGAGGTGCTTGTGTTTTCATTTAAAATTCTGGACCCACTTTTACTAAACAAAACACAAAATGCTTTTAAAGGGAAACTATTACTTCTCAGGATTTTTAATGTCAAGTTTGCTTATTCATATATTTAACAAGGAGTCACCACCGACTCAACTGCCAACATTCCAATACTCCCAACTACAACACCTCTATAACACACTACCTAAGAAAATGGCGGTACATCGCAAACTCACCTGGTTCGAACCTGCGTGCCTCGACAAAACACTCGACACTATCAACACTTGCTCACAGAACATCTTAAAGGACCACTATAGTGCCAGGTAAACATACTCGTTTTCCTGGCACTATAGTGCCCTGAGGGTGCCCCCACCCTCAGGGTCCCCCTCCCACCTGGCTCTGGGGAGAGGAAAGGGGTTAAAACTTACCTTTCTCCAGCGCCGGGCGGGGAGCTCTTCTCCTCCGATCCTCCTCCTCTCCTCCCATTCGGCTGAATGCGCACGCGCGGCAAGAGCTGCGTGCGTATTCAGACGGTCTCATAGGAAAGCATTATAAATGCTTTCCTATGGACGCTTGCATGCTCTCACTGTGATTTTCACAGTGAGAATCACGCAAGCGCCTCTAGCGGCTGTCAATGAGACAGCAACTAGAGGATTTGAGGGCTGGATTAACCCATTTATAAACATAGCAGTTTCACTGAAATTGTCTAGAGGGGGTCAAACAAAGATGGCGAGGGGGGGCGCCACAAGATTGGCTCGCACAGGGTGCCTGAACACCTAAGGCCGGCCCTGCATACACGGCCTCCCATTAAGAATCTCACAACAATGTTAGCACCATTGCCGTGTCCTTGTTTTATGTGCTTTTGTAGATACACCCCTTTCCTTCCCTTTTTTTTTCTTCCTGCTCTCTCTCTTTCTTCTATCACTATGATATCACCCTTACCCTCTTCCTTTGTGTTACAACATACCTCCGCTTCATATGATTTCCCAAACATCTCATACTCCCTCATTGTTACTCAGTCATGCAAACGCATCTGTACTACACCTTACTATATCTGTTGGGCCATGCATGGCCACGTTACTGATAATTGGCTCAGAGACCTGCGAGTCTCACTCATATGGCAATATATTTTTACTTTAATTATACCTTCACGTGTTGCTCAATAAAGCTTTGATTTCCGTAATATTTAACAATGATTGTCAGGGAGCCCAGTAACATTAATTAACTTTAGAAACCTCCTTATCTTGCAACTGGCATCCCAGTTAATCATTGTTGCTCTGTCCCTTTACACCTTGCAGTTAGCATAGAGAAAGCATACAGTAAAGAGGGAAATTAAACAAGCAGCAAAGAAAATGTTAAATTTAAAGTCAAAGTAGATGAACTAGAATAATAGCTTGACTTTTTCAAGTTCAGCTCTTTTGATCTGAAAGGAACACAAACATACTCCTGACCCTATGGTATTAAAACGACCATCTAGCCCCACCTGCCCCCCCACACATCCCCCATATCTTAGTCTGCAGCTGCTGCCTCTACCCCTGATTTGTCTTCTTACAGCTGACAACATGAGATTAATTTTCTCTGAAAAGACAGTGTTTACTGCAAAAAGCATTAAGAGAATGATTCTACTCACCAGAACAAATACAATAAGCGGTAGTTGTTCTGGTGACTATAGTGTCCCTTTAACTTTGAAATTCAGTGAATGACCCTAAATGTTTCTATTTTTCTTTTTCAGCGTTTGTCCTGACTTTACCTTGCCTGATCTGGATAATGATATAATTTGCTAAATTTCTAATATAAATTACAAAATGGAGCATCTAATAGATAAAAAAAAAAAAAGGAGGTAAACACAAGTCAAAGGCTATGTCCAATGTTCCATTCACTGGTGTGAAGGTCATGGTTGAGACAGCTGCCCTTTAAATCATTCAAGGGTTACTCCAAGTACCATAACCACTTTAGTAATTTCAAATGGTCATGGTGCCTGGAGTCTGTATGTGCAGCATTTTGCTAACAAACGCCGCACACAAAAATGAACCCCTCGGCTGACAATGGTCTAATTCCACCTCCGGCAACATCATTGATCGCTGTTATCAAGCCTGTTCAAAATTGACGTCTGATGCCAGCACGCATAGCAAGCTGGCACCAAAAGGCCAATGGTGGCGCACACCTGCACATATCCTTCCTGTTCATCATCCCTGGCATCAGTAAAAATAGATTGGGCTAAGGGGAGAACTTGGAGTCAGTGCTGCTTTAAGGTGAGTTGGTAGCCCTCCTAAATTGGGGTGGACCAATTTAGGAAGGGATAATCCAAAAAATAAAAACCTGTTTTCTTAAAACACTGTCTTTTGTTTGGAGTAACCCTTTAACAACTTACCTGCATTCCAGCCTCAAGACACTGCTCTCTGCAAACACATCAGCCTTTCCAATTCAATGCTTCTCATAAAAAAAAAATTGCAAACACAAGGCACATGGGTGGAAATCACTATGATCCATACATTCTGTGCTTCTACTAAGAGAAGCATCAAATCCAAGACATGCCTTTGAGAAGATTCATCATGCTGTGAGTGATGATGCCAAACGTGAAGTTGTTTGAAAATCAAAGTATCTGAAGGAGGGTGGCATTGTGGTTGACCATCACTAGAGGCATGCTTTCAGTCAAATGCAACACTTGTAAAATATTGATATATCTGAAAAGTTTCATTGTCAGACAAAAGGAACAGTAGCTATGAACCAAAACCACTATAAATTATAGTTCCAAAAGTCCCCTGTTGCTGACTTATAAAATACCCAGAATTAATCTAAATTGTCCTGCTAACAAGAACTGTGTGTTAATGACTGGAGTGACACTTCAAGTTCAAATATTCCGAAGAAGAAAAAAACTGTGAATAGGAAAAGTCATTTGGAAATGAGACGGAGTACAAATATTTATTTGTTCACACAGACTAAAAACTTCTTTCTAATGATATATTGTAGATTCATGGAAATAGCAATTTTACTTTTTTATGTTTTTATGTTCTATTTAAGTGTAAAGGACACATTATCCCACATATTATTTATATTAATGAATCAATGCATTTTTCTTCAGATAAGTCATGGTTATTAACGAAACTACATCCTGCTTGTACATCTTACACACAGTGTAGGCTAGTCTATAGCTGCTTGTGGAGCAACATGCCCCCCAAGCTTTTGTAGGAATTATTTGAACAAATGTAAGAAAAAAATCTAATGGTTTAGTAATAAATAATGATAAGTGTATTTGGAAAACAATTATCCGTCATGATTAGTTCTCAGGCTGCCCTACCCATTGGCTTTGCATTCTGGACGACCTAAAAGACAAGCCAGTGTTTTGCCCTTTTTTGTAAGGATGTGACAATGTCAGGGGTGGAGTCAGGCCTCTTTAAATAGTGGTTTTATCCAAAATACATGTTTGTAGTGTTGAATGATGTCTCACTGACTGAGGTGGCTAATGGCGTTTAGAGAGCAGATTCAAACAATGCAGGGGGCAAAGATGAGCACCCCACACACTCTACACTTCACAAGCTTCCACTGCACAGTTAGAGAGGTCCATCAAAATTAAAAAGCACAGTTAAAACTGGATGTAGCTCGTTTTAACTCCTAAATAAAGCATTTTAAATTTCAACATGTCTAATCTTGTTGCAAAGGTTTTAGAAAATTAGTCAAAGCAAAAAAAACAACAACTTTTTTTCTCAGTGATTCTCTCTGCATTGTTGTCCTTTTGAACTTTAGCAGTCTGTGTCTCTGTGATCTCAGTGGAAGTACAAATTGAATGTCTGTACAATATAATGAGTTTTCAAAATAGAAGCTGTTTAAACTAATTCACTCTATTGATATTAGAACGCTGCAAGATAATCATTTACTTTTAAAAGCAGAGGCATGCAACAAGTACCTATATCATTCAATTTGGTCTACCTATGCCACGTTTCTCTGCAAAATAGATGCCCAAATGGCATTCTGTCCTGTACAGGGTATATTTGGGAAAGGAGTAAACAACAAACACGCCACATGATTATTTTTGTTATTGATTTAAATTAAAAATGTGTTAAAATATGCTAGAGGAGAGCTCGGACGCATCGTGCAAAGCTCCTGGACAAAACGAGCAAAATAACCGATATATCGGCGGAATCTGAGCGCATAGCCACCCCATACTCTACAGTTCGGTGGGGTAAGCAACTATGGGGAAAAAAAAAAAAAAAACGAGGCCCGACAAGCCCCCTTTCAGCCACGATATCGGCGAACTCCTGCAGAACTCGCAGAAGGCCGCATGGGAGAAAATGGCGCTGGGGGACGCTGAATACTCCGACTCCTCTGAAGATTTCTACCCAGATATGGGGGACGGTGCAACAGCACACCAATTTAAGGTACCCAAAGCACCCCCGGCAGGGGAACCGGTAACTGCAGCCCTTTTAACAAAGATGTTCACAGACCTCAGAAAAGATTTAGCTACGGACAGGGCAGCCTTTAACCCCTTAAGGACCAAACTTCTGGAATAAAAGGGAATCATGACATGTCATACATGTCATGTGTCCTTAAGGGGTTAAAGAGGCAATGGAGAAAGCCAATTCGAGGCTTACCTCCCTAGAGACAAACACCACGGCCCACGACGGTCGACTCACCACTCTGGAGCAAAAAATCTCAGAACTCCACAAACTGCAACAAGACACTGCAGACAAGGTAGAGGCCCTGGAAGTCCACAAGAGGAAAAATAATTTAAAAATCAGAGGGGTCCCCGACACTATCGGGAACGACGACCTCCCACATTACATGAGGCGCCTCCTTGCAACGCTGCTGCAACCTAAACAAGCCAAACAGGTGAAACCTGAAAGCTGGTTTTGCCTACCCAAACCGGCCAAAGCGCCCCCTAAAGCCTCAGCCGACCTCATTGTCCGCATGCAAACCCACCAAGACAAAGCTATGGTCCTGGCAGCATGTAGGGAGAAAACCCCACTATTATTTGAAGACTCCCAGTTACAGTTGTACCCGGACCTAACCAGGAGCACACTCAGCTGGCGCAGAGGGCTACAACCGAGCCTGCAACATCTACGGAACGGAAATATCCAATACCGCTGGGGCACACCGAGGCTAGTCATGTTCACCGTTCAGGGGACCATGTACCGGGCACGAAACCTCCAAGAACTGGATTCTCACCTGACACAGCTGGGTCTGACAAAGCCGCAAGTACCAACCACAACCGCCCTGACAAGATTGGACCCAGCTGCAGTGCAGGAATTTGTGCCCAGATCATCATCCCGGCGTACCAACTTAGCGGGCAACACGACATGAGGGACAATCCGAATTATAGGAAGCCGCCGATACACTCAATGACTACACAAAATCAGTTATAACCATGTTATTTTGCAAGACGGACTTTAAGTCTCAGTTTTCTTGTTATGAATAGACTTTACTTTTTTTTTTTCTTCTTTTTTTTCAGTTGCAGCTTGTTCATTGTATATAAGGATGTGATCACCAGTTCTTTAAAACACTAGAGACCGGCCCACGCAGAGCTAGTTGCGCTCAGGCTCACGCCTGCGCAAGTAACCACCCCTCCCCCCCCACCCACCAGCTAACCCCACTAAGCAATTCCGATGACACCTTGGAGGGGGTCACCTCTGTTCCCTGGGACACCTAAACACAAGAGCAGCCTTTAGTGAAATCATATGTAGGGGCCAAGGGAGCAAATTGAAGGTGAAATAGATTTGTTGAGGACCATAATATTGTATTTTTCGAAAAACAAAAAACCCACTCAGCAGGCTACCGTGTATCAGCCAGTAACAATGTCTTAATTAATGTATATGACCTTTTAGGGCATGTAGCCCACGAATTGTATTGTTTTCACTTTATTGCCTGCTGGGTGCACAAAATAAAGAATTTAAAAATAAAAAAAAAATAAAAAAATATGCTAGAGGAACACTTACAAGCAGAAATTGGGAAACCTGAATGGAGATACCGGTATATGCTGGGCACCTTCTGATGAAAGCATCTCCCACACTTTGCCCTTTCAGGAAAACCGTGAACCATTCCAATTGATCGACACATGCCACTGGCTTCTGGTTCCTATCACAGCTGCCTCTGAGACTATATACTTCATGATGCATAGTTCCTGACTGTACTGTCTCTGTAGGTGTTATATTTGCAAACAGCAGGGCCGGACTGGGATAAAAATTCGGCCCGGGCATTTTTTTATCACAGCGGCCCACTAAGAAGGGGCGGTGCAGAGAGGGCGTGTTTTGTCGTCACTAACGACAAACACGCCCCCTTCTCAAAGTGCAGGCCAGGGCAGACCATGCGCAGAGCTCTGCTAAAGAGTTCTAGCATGAGAAAAAAGCCCTGTATTTGTTCTGCACAGTGCAAGCAAATTTAATAACATGCTTGCACTGTGTTTCCTTGCAACTTGTCTCTGGTGTCTCTATAAATGGATACCAGGAGACAAAAATGCCAGGAAAGAGTATTGTGCTATGTTTGGAGCCTGCTTGTGGGATTGTGTGTGTGCGTGTATAGAGTGAGCTGATTGTGGTGTGGTATTGTGTAATAAGGTCGGTTTTAGTCGTGTTGTGTTTGTGGTGTAATGTAATGCATATGTGGCTAGGGTCTGTAAAGAATGTGTGTATAGGGGATGTAGCAAGTGTGTGCATACAGGCTATAGTGTGTGTGTGTGTATATGTGATGTAGTGTTTGTAGAGAGTGTGTGTTTAGGGGTGTAGTATGTGTTTGCTTACAAGGAATCTAGTGTGTGTATAGGGTATCCAGAGTGTGTATGTCAGGAATGTAGTGTGTGTGTGCGTGTGTGTATATATATAATATATATATATATATATATATATATATATATTTGGAAGTATTGTGTATGTGTGTGTTGGGGAGGTTCGGTGTGTATGTGAGGGGTGCAGTATGTGTGTATGATGGATGCTGTGTGTGATGTGTGTGAGGGTGCTGTGTATGAGGGTGCTGTGTGTGATGTGTTTTGTGATAGTGCTGAGTGTGATGTGTGTGAGTCCTGAGTGTGATGTGTGTGAGAGTGCTGAGTGTGATAGTGCTGTGGATGATGTGTGTGAGTGCTGAGGGTGATGTGTGTGAGAGTGCTGTGTGTGAGAGTGCCGAGTGTGATAGTGCTGTGGATGATGTGCGTGAGTGCTGAGTGTGAGAGTGCTGTGTATGATGTGTTTTGTGATAGTGCTGAGTGTGATGTGTATGTGAGTCCTAAATGTGATGAGTGTGATAGTGCTGTGGATGATGTGTGTGAGTGCTGAGTGTGATGTGTGTGAGAGTTCTGTGTGTGATGGGTGTGAGAGTGCTGTGTGTGAAAGTGCTGTGATGGGTGTGAGAGTGTTGTGTGTGAAAGTGCTGTGATGGTGTGAGACTGCTGTGTGTGATGGGTGTGAGAGTGATGGGTGTGAGAGTGCTGTGTGTGAAAGTGCTGTGATGGGTGTGAGAGTGCTGTGTGTGATGGGAGTGAGAGTGCTGTGTGTGATGGGAGTGAGAGTGCTGTGTGTGATGGGAGTGAGAGTGCTGTGTGTGATGGGAGTGAGAGTGCTGTGTGTGATGGGAGTGAGAGTGCTGTGTGTGATGGGAGTGAGAGTGCTGTGTGTGATGGGAGTAAGAGTGCTGTGTGTGATGGGAGTGAGAGTGCTGTGTGTGATAGTGATGTGTGTGCTGTGTGTGATAGTGATGTGTGTGCTGTGTGTGATGGGAGTGAGAGTGCTGTGTGTGATAGTGATGTGTGTGCTGTGTGTGATGGGAGTGAGAGTGCTGTGTGTGATAGTGATGTGTGTGCTGTGTGTGATGGGAGTGAGAGTGCTGTGTGTGATAGTGATGTGTGTGCTGTGTGTGAATGTTAGAAGGGATTGAGTGTTGGGGGGGTAAAATAAATAAAAAAGTATGCATTATGTCCCCCCCTCCCTTCTTACCTTTAGCCTGGGAGGGGGGGACCGGCATGCTGGTGAGTGGGTGGGGGGGACCGGCACTCCGACACCATCCCTGGTGGTCCAGTGGTGAGTGAACTCTAGCCTGAGGGCTAGAGTTCACTCTCGCGAGATCCGGTCGTTGCCATGGCAACGCGCCGGATCTCGCGAGAGGAACCCGGCGGAGCTGCAAGATAGAGCTCCGCCGGGTCCTCTACCTCCCTCCCCAGCCGCAGGTCTCTCCAAGGGGGCCGGTGAGGGAGATCTATGATCTCCTCACCGGCCCTTCATTGAAAACAGCGGGGCCGGCGCTCGGATAGTGCCGGCCCTGCATAGACCGGCAGGGGAGATCCTGGGACCTTCCCCTGCCGGCCTCGGCCCATGGCCACCGCGGCCCACCGGGCATTTGCCCGGTGTGCCCGATGGCCAGTCCGGGCCTGGCAAACAGTCTTTATTAACTGCCACTTTCTAATGATTCTCAAACTCGTAACCGATATTCTAAAAATTAAAATGCCAAATATTGTAAAGCAAAGCACTCAGTGAAAATGTCAACAAAATAATAATAAAATTAAGATGCTGCAACACTTATGTGAGTATTTCTGTACTGCATGTAACACAGATACAAATATAAAAGGAACACTATAGTTGTCACCTAAATTACTTTAGCTAAATAAAGCAGTTTTAGTGTATAGATCATTCCCCTGCAATTTCACTGCTCAATTCACTGTCATTTAGGAGTTCAATCACTTTGTTTCTGTTAATGCAGCCCTAGCCACACCTCCCCTGGCTATGATCGACAGAGCCTGCATGAAAAAATAAAAAACTGGTTTCACTTTCAAACAGATGTAATTTACCTTTAATAATTGTATCTCAATCTCTAAATTGAACTTTAATCACATACAGGAGGCTCTTGCAGGGTCTAGCAAGCTATTAACATAGCAGGGGATGAGAAAATCTTAATTTAACAGAACTTGCAATAAAGAAAGCCTAAATAGGGCTCTCTTTACAGGAAGTGTTTATGGAAGGCTGTGCACGTCACATGCAGGGAGGTGTGACTAGGGTTCATACACAAAGGGATTTAACTCCTAAATGGCAGAGGATTGAGCAGTGAGCCTGCAGGGGCATGTTCTATACACAAAAAACTGCTTCATTAAGCTAAAGTTGTTCAGGTGACTATAGTGTCCCTTAAACGTTATGTGCCAATAATTCTGACACTATTATTATAATTCGTATTTAAATATCGTCAACTTATTCAACAGTGCTCTACAATATTTTGAAAGGGGGAAATTTAACAATAAATTAGACAATTACAAAATATTACAGGAAGAATTGGTAGATGAGGACTCTGCTCAGACGAGCTTACAGTCTAGTGGAGTGGAGTATAAAAACACAATAGGAAGGGCGTAAAAAAGGGAACAGCAAACAAGATTGGAAAGTAGCAGAACTGGAGGTGAGAGTGGAGTGTGGTTCTTTAGGAGAGAGCAAGAGACAGATTAGTAACATAGAAGTTCCTCTGTGAGACCATAAGCATTTCTGAAAATATTGGTTTTGAGTGACTTGTTAAAAGATTAAAGACTAGAGGAGAGTTTGATGGGGGTAGGTAGGGTTTGCCTAATGAAAGGAGCCGCCTGTGAGAAGTTCTGTAAGCGCAGCGGACAGGAATAAGCCTCCAGCAGAGCAGAGAGACCAAAAAGGGGCATACCTACGCATCAGTGAAGAAATGTAACAGAGGCTAGAGTTGTTTAGAGCTTTATGGGTACGGGTTACAATTTTGAACGGACAACCATAGGATACAGGAAACCAGTGTAAGGATTGTTAGAGGGCCGAGCTGTGAGGAACGACAGAAGAGAAAGATCAGTCTGGCTATGGGTCAAGTGCTCCAAAAGTTTGCTTTTCTGGACAGGAAATTACATTACAGGATGTGCAATGAAGAAATGTCGATAAGTGGACAGAACTATTTGCGCTTACTTTATTTTGACTGGTTACGGACCCGAAAAGTCGACCAATCTGCAGCTCTATATGATTACTGCACCAGATTTATAAAACTCAAAGCCATTGCAAAAGCGATAAAAAAAAAAAAAAAAAAAAGACAATTAGGTAGAAGGAGGAGGGAGGGAGAGAGGGTAGAAGTGGGAATTAGCTTTTTTTTTTTTTTTTTTTTTAAAGGCAATACAAGTAACAGAGGAAGGTGGGAGGGAGGGAACAGAAACCCATCTTCACCTTGCCTGCAAGGAGGAAGATTATCACATCTGTTGCAAGCACACTTATGACAGATGCCAAATTTGCACAGAATTGACAGAGGTCATGGCTGTCTAAATCATGTGTGCCAGGAATGCAACTAGTCCACAAGCAACAATTTAAAATAACTCAGTATGTACAGTGTTTTAAGCAGAAACACTGCACATACTGACTACTACCACCATGACCACTTCAAATCACTGAAGTGGTCATGGTGGTCGGTGTAACCTTTTATGAAAATAAAACTGAATCTGACACTTTTAATGGAGAAAACAAAAGACATTTATGAAAAATAAAACCTAAAAGTCCATTTTTTTTGTTCTATTAGTGTAAACTAGGTTTTACAATGTTGTCATTAACTTTGAAAGTCTGATTTAAAAAAAACACCTGTTTTGATTTACAACATGAACAAGATGTATGTAAATTTCCACTAAGAATGTGCCAGCATATATGGGCAAAAACTCAAATAAGGAGTCAAACTCAACCAAGTACAAAGGGCCACTAGTACTGCTTCTACAATTTATTCGACACAACCTTTCAAAAAAGGAAACACTATTAATTACATCATCAAGTGTGCCAATTTTGTACCCAAATCCCTGCTTTCCTTTTTCCCCAAACTACACATTAACAACTATCATAGCCTGCCTTTAAATGTGTGTAAAATATACCTTTGTATAAATTATACTTTGATCTTGCCTACATTACCTTTGCATTTACATAAATAGTTATCAGTAGGACAAGTGTTCACCTTAATTGTCCTAGAATAGATCCCCTCCCTGTGAGTTACACCTCCAGCCATTCCCTCTACAATTAAAGTTTGAGAAACAGCTGAAGAGTCATGGTTGTTAACCTGTGTTTTAGACTAAAGTGATTTAAGGAAAAAAAATGCACTTGTAATGCTGCAAAAGTAATAATCATTTTAATTTTGTATTTTGGCATAGGTATTACACTTTTGTAAATGTGCGGGCTAGGGTTCGTGTTGGAGCACATGGAAGTTCTAAATTAATGAGACCAATGGCAACATGAGGATGAGGACACTAACTCCCCACCTTCCCTGGTTGATAATAATAGAAATATATCAAATTAAAACCTTTAATGGTAAAATGGAGAAAAACAAGTTTTCTTCCAACACATGTTGTACTATGCATTAACCCAGTAGTTCTCAAACCAGTCCAGGCTTTAGGGATTACCCAGTTGTATCTAGATGTTTTTTTAATAAACCACTGCATTAACCTAATAAAAAGAAAAAAAAACTGCATACACTACTATATACATGCCCTCATTCTCAGGCTCAGTCTTGCTGTATAGTCAGGAGCTCAGATCTCACAAACTTGTGTTACACACGCCTAGGTGATAAGTTGGCGAAACCACTCTCCCCATAGCTGTATAAAGAACGCATATTAACACACAAGCACAGAGAGAATAGCATACTCAAAACAACTGGGAATATTAGTTTTAAAGTTATGTATATTCCCTGGGACGTGAGACGAATGCGCACGTAGCAAGTAGAAGAAGTGTGATGCAACTGGAGCTTGACGACTATCTTGCAACATAGCCAAGATTAAAATACATAATTGTCCCTCTGTCCTTGTTTCATCATAAGTAAAACATCAAGTCAGAAAAGGATGACAAAGATGATTATGGACAGAAAACACCAGCTGTCAACCTTATTAATTTTCTATTATTAGTCAGTGGCCCTTTCAGCGCACAAAATTAATTATGCCATATTTTTCTTTACCATCAAGATAAACAAAGATTGCAGAAAGCAACTTAAAGGGACACTATAGTCACCAGAACAACTACAGACTAGTGCAGTGATTCTGGTGAGTAGTCTGTCCCTGCGGGCATTTTCATGTAAACACTGCCTTTTCAGTCAAACACTGAGGTGCTGCACTGGCATTCAGCGTCTTCATGCTCTACATGGAAACGCTGAACATATGCTGAACATACCTCCCAATGCTTTGTCATAGGAAAGCATTGTATTGTCATTTCCAATGATCTCAGCCATGGAGGTGGAGTGGGAGCAGAGACAGCGCCTGCGGACACGCACGGCGGCAGCATAAAGGTGAGTTTTACACTTTTTTATAGGACTTAAGGAGGGGCAGGGAACCTAAAAAGTGTTTTCAGCACTATAAGGTCAGGAGTACACATTTTCACAGCTCTGAAATACAAACTAGTCAAAAATAAAAGGATCACAATACAAGAAACAAAGAGGTAAAAACATTATCGAGCTTGATCCAACTTATAATAAAAATAAAAAAATGTTACTTAAAGGATCACTATAGGGTCATAAACACAAACATGTATTCCTGACCCTATAGTGTCAAAACCACCACTTAGCCCCCCTGGACCCCTTCATGCCTATATAAATATAGCAAAATCTTACTTTATTCAATCCTCAAGCTGTAACTCTGCATGCTGTTAGACTCAGAAAAACAAGCAGTCTGCTGACATCATTACAAGTGGTAGCCTGATCCAATCACAATGCTTCCCCATAGGATTGTCTGAGACTGACAAAGAGGCAGACCAGGGGCAGAGCCAGCATGATTCAAACACAGCCCTGGCCAATCAGCATCTCCTCGTAGAGATGAATTGATTCAATGAATCTCTATGAGGAAAGTTTAGTGTCTGCATGCAGAGGGAGGAGATACTGAATGTTTGGATGCCTTTTAGGCAGCCATGACCCAGGAAAGATCTCTAACAGCTATCAGAGGAATGGCCAGTGAAGTTATCACTAGGCTGTAATGTAAACACTGCATTTTCTCTGAAAAGACCGTGTTTACAGCAAAAAGCTTGAAGGTAATGATTCTACTCACTAGAACAAATTCAATAAGCTGTGGTTGTTCTGGTGACTATAGTGTCCCTTTAAAATAAAATAAACAATATAGTGATCTTCAAAATGTCCTAGCTTAGTTGCTAGCAAGAAATCTATTAAAATATATATTTGTTTATAAAGGGTTTGTCTATAAACAAAAAGAGTCAAATATGCACCTGCTCACAAATTATTGCACAGTTGCAGTAAAACATTAAATCACAAGCTGCAAGATAATAACCATCAATTTATATTTATATTAAAATGTATATGAGCAGTGCCATCTTAACAACATTATGGGCCCCTGGGCAAAGCAGTGCACTGGGGCCCGGCCTCCAAGAAATGCAATACATTCATACAATACACACGCACGGGCCGCTGTATATGCACGGGCTGCTGAATGCATGCACACAGACTGCTGAACACACACACACACACACATTTTGCTAAACACAGACACAGACCGCTGAATACACACAGACAATGACAGGTGCAGTGTGTGTGTGTGTGTGTGTGTGTGTGGGAGGGGGGGGGGCAGAGGGGTTCAGTGTGTGTTTGAGGGGTGCAGTGTGTATTTGTGAGGGGTGCAGTGTGTGTGTATGAAAGGTGCTGTGTGAGTGAGCTACAGTGTGTGAGTGAGGGGTGCTGCGTGTGCGCGTGTCAGGGGTGCTGCGTGTGTGGTGCTGAATGTGAGGGGGGGTGTGCATAGGGATTTTTATTAAAAAAAACAACAACAAAAAACGCTTTATGTTGCGCGCGCCCCCCCCCCCACCTTTCGTCTTACCTTTGGTGAAGGAGAGGGGGGGGGGGGACAGTCAGCCCTGGTGGTTTCAGTGGTGAGTACTACAGATCTACAGCCTATAGCTCGTCAGGTTGGAGGATATCTTCACTACTTCTGCGAGCAGACTACTGTGTTGGAGCGTTGCCAATGCGCAGCCATGCTCAGACCAGCATGCTCGCGGGAGGAACTGCCTCCCAAGTCCTCCCTCTCATGCAGCCCTTGGTATTTTATTGGAGTTTGTACACACAGTGTACACTTTTCCATTATATGAGTTATAAAAGGAACAAATTACAATGCATTGGGTTTACAAACAAAGCAACAATCATGGCATCAAACTAAAGTTAAACTAAAAGAGCATTGGAATGCACCAAGTTGCATGTCACTGTATTTACGCGGAAAACTCTACTCAGTGAGGCTATGAAACAATGATATCCTCTGCTGAACTGTTCTAAGTATGTAAGGTCAGTTTAAGTGAGTAGGTCAGTAGGCGTGGAGGATTGAATTAAACTTAAGAAGAAACACATAAAAAACTAGATAAGAAACATAAAAGCAAAAGGTTGAATTTGGGTTAGTGATAGCGACTCAAAGGATCAACGACATCCGTCCTCATGGGGCTGCTGTCAAGGTGTCCACCTAGGTAGTGTGCTTCTCAGTTAGCTTGCAGTGCGTGTTGGGTCACATCCCCTATGGCGTCTTCCGTAGGGCTTTGTGGGTTGACCCTGGGAGTGTGGTTGAGGCTAGCATGTCCAAGCTCTTGAGGAATATCTCTGGGTCTTCTTCGGAGGACAGAGTGAGTATGTTGGTACCCTGTTGCACCACAAGTGAGCCTTCTGTGATCCAATGGTAACGAACAAAGTACTCTCTCAGTCTCCTAGCAACTGGTGCCAGTTGCCTCCTTGCGGTAAGGACAGAAAATGGAAGGTCACTATATATGGCTACATCTAGCCATACTCTCGCCGCTACATCTCTGGTGTCTCTGGGGGCACAGGCATGTGCTGCTGGCGACTTGAGCACCCGGAAGGTGGATAAAATAAGTGGGGTGTTTGAGTTACATTTGAGGCCCATGGAGAGTAAGTAAGCCTCCGAACGAAGGGCAGTAGGTCTTCTCCGCCCACTTTTTCAAGAAAGAGACTCTTAATCTGTGGGGCCGAGTGAGGGAGATCTTTGATCTCCCCACCGGTTCGAGAGAACCCTAAGCACGTAAGAAGGGCTGGCAGAGACACCATAGCTACTACCAGAGATGTAGTGGTGAGAGCCGCCATTATGGATAGATCCAGACCACTGGGGTCTGTGAACTTTGAAGGATGCGATGTAGCCCCATGCCTGAGGGCCCCCTGGGCAACTGCCCAGCGTGCCCATGCAGAAAGACAGCCCTGTATACGAGAATGGAGAGCTAAAAAAAAAGTGTTTACAGTTGTGTTCTTGTAATGTAATGTCATAAATGCAATCCAGAAATTATAGTATAGCGAATTAAAAGGCAGTCATAGCACTCGAGTTACGTAGATGGTTGGACCAAGTAACATTCTTATACAGTTTTGAATAATTCAACTATAAAAGAAAAAGAAAACACAACAAAAATGAAAACAGTGTCCCGTCCATCACAGGACAAAGAGCAAAGCCCCCCCCCACAAAAAATATAGTGTGATCGATTTATGCCAATAGACCCAGAGTCCCCCTAAAGCATGGGTGGACCCAAGCATTTCAAGAAGAGGTGGTAGGGATGTATATATTGGAATGTTATCAGCTAAAGGGCGTTACTATGAGAGTCATAATAGTGGGGTGTCCTTGAAGTCCAGTAGGGAGTTTTGATTTTTTTTTTTATCTTTTTAAGAGTATGTCATAATGAGGAAGCTCACTTTCTCAACACTCGTTGAAAATATTTGTAAAGAGTATACCTTGCACACAGTGGCAACTATCGCGGTCAGAGGGGTCGCAGCTGTAACCGGGCCAGCCACTCCAAGGGGCTCGGCCGCCCTGCCTACCCCTGCGACCACGGTGCCTGCCGCCATGTGTTGTGGCCCCGGCCACACGTTAAGGGGTCCAATGGGTGGCCATGCTATAACAGGGCAACCTGGCCCCCTGAGATGACATCAGATGCTGGGAGGGAGTGACAGCCCTCCCAGCAACCACCGGGAGCCGAGATGGAGGAAGGAGAGCTGAGCCTGAGCCACCACTGGACCCCAGGGAAGTCACCCTCCTGCATCTAAAAAGGTAAGAAACAGGAGCGTGACTAAAACATTTTGTATGTATGTGTGTGTGTGTGTGTGTGTGTGTGTGTATGTGTCTGTATGAATATTTCTCTATATGTGTGTGTGTGTCTGTCTGTGTGTGTATGTGTATATGTGTATCTGTATGTATGTCTGTCTGTGTGTGTTTGTATGTGTGTGTGTGTCTGTATGTATGTATGTATGTATGTGTGTGCTGGTGTCTCTCTGTATATGTGTGTGTGTGCCTGCATGGGGGGGGGGGGAGGGGGGAGATGTATGAGGGGGGAGATGGCAGGGGATCAATGTATGTGCTGGGGGAGGGTGGGGCCCCAGGGAAGTTTTCGCACCAGGGCCCTGTGGTTTCTAGTTATGCCTCTCCTTGCACACAGCATGAAATCATAGGCTCTAAGTGCTTAGCAGTGATTAAAGGGTCGTTGTAAATTTGACAGCAATCCTGCATCCTCTAGCACGTAAGCTCATTGACCAGGGCCCTCAACCCCTCTGTTCCTGTGCGTCCATTTGTCTGGTTACAATTACGTGTCTGTTAGTCCACCCATTGTACAGCGCTATGGAATTTGCTGGCGCTATATAAATAATAAAATAATAATAATAGTATCAAGGAGAGGGAATAGACCGTGGATGTCAGGATCACACAAATCTTTATGAAACCTATCCAGAGAGTTTTGGCAGAATACTTTAAGATTTACTGTGAAAGATGCAGAAAACAGAGGAGTCCATACAAAAATCCATACCTGGGCAAATAAGTACGACATGACAAAGTCATCCAGAACAGGGCTCTCTGATGCTTTTACAAGTCCATGTCGAAATGCTCGGCTGCTTCCATTGCAGTACCAGTGAGGAAAGTAAAATCTGTTGAGATTGTAAATAAGTTATTGTATAAATAAAATAATTAAAGAAAAAGTATACACACAACATTTGCTACTTTCACCATTTTAACTTTACAAATAATCTATAGAATGACCTTAAAGTTTTAAAAAAAACTGCCATATACATTTCAAGTTTTAATAGCACTTCCTTATAAAAGTGCCGTTCTTGGATGCTAAATACAGCTTTAGAAAGAATCATGTCTTATATGCAATAGAAATTATAAACATAATTCTCTATTTATGACTGAGGCAAGACATTTCTCTGAATTACAGGGCAGAGAATAAGATTAACAAAGAAGCCCAATTTTTCTGGATTAATACTTTAATATATTTGTTTGTGTTTGTATTGTCAGTTAGATTCTGTAGCACAGAAGTGTCATATGTTCCTAAAAATTTCACTTAAACTGTTCGACTGCATATTTTTCAGTCAATCTGGCTGCCAGTTTAAATAGACTATAATTTTTTTAGCATATCTCAAAATGTCTCTAGTACTGTTGTTTGCTTGATGGTTTTACTGTGTAAGTTATAATACTGATCGGAAAATGCAACAAAATGCAATTTTACCAAAATATTTAAAAAAATAAAAAAATAGTATTTTTCCAGTCAAAGCATAACAACATAATAATCTTTGAGCGTTTTAGAGCTATGGTATTTTAAAATAGTTGACACATTCCAAAAGATTCATCTGTTTTCACATGATACAGAGAGACATAATCTGCTGTCACTATAGGACTGACTGTGTTTGTGACAATCTCTGTGTGTCAGAATGCTGAAAAAGATCAATACTTAAAGGGGTACACACTAGTCACTATAACCATTGTGACTAATGGAATTGGTTATAGTGCATGAAGTACCCTCACACAGTGCCTCTACTTCACTACTTTCAAGCAGTTTAACACTCAATGAGGGTCACAGGTTGCCCACTGTCTGGCCTCTGCTAGAGGCATAGCTACTCCCTTAGTCATACCAATCCATGCAGGTGGCTATGAGAAGCCAAAACCAGTCAGTTGACAATCTCAGGTAATCACTGCTGTCCTCTGCTGATCTGGAAAGTGCTTCCTTACTCAGCACAGAGGTAATGGGCTGCTTTTGTTTAGTATTACATTATTAAAAACAAGTTAACACTGAATGAGAGGATGAGGCCAGGGGACAACAAATAATACAACCACTTTAACCCCTTAAGGACACATGACGTGTGTGACATGTCATGATTCCCTTTTATTCCAGAAGTTTGGTCCTTAAGGGGTTAATCAGTTACAGTGCATACAGTGTCCCTTTAAAACCTTGTTTGCATAGAATGCATTGGGTGTGCTCTACTCGAAGGCTTTCTAGCATGTGGCTGACTGATCTGCAGCCTGGGAATATCAAACAAAACCTTCCCATGGGTCAATATTGATGTGTATTTTATCCAAGATGAATGTGTGCTTCTTCCTATGTCCCATTAAAGCTCATGTGATGGTTGATTGTTTAATAAAGCTGCAGCAGGGATTTTAAGTTATGCTTTATTATGTTTTACCCATCCTCTCTATTCATACCATTTATGTAGGGTTTAAGGCTGTACAGACTGCTTTGCCCCACTACAGGAAGCAAGATAGAGGCATGATTGGGGAGGCTAGGGAGAAATATTGTGTTCAATGCAACCGGTTTCCCAAATTCTCATCATCTGTCAAATGAGAAAGTTTGGGAAAAGAACCAACATTACACACATACAGAAACAATGGCATACAAACGGACATTGCATACATAGGAACACCAACATGCACACAAAATAAATCCAAGCACAAGAACACAGACATTTACCGATATATGCACCAGCGCACCTAATTAGTGAGTGTGTGTATGTTGGTGTTCATGTGTTTGCGTGTATGTACTCTTTGAAATGTACCACATCCCTCCACACACAAGTACCCAACTATTGTCCCGAGAATCATACAAATTGTAGGAGAAATTTCCATGTTAAATGTAGTTTAGGACTCACCAGTAATAGAATAGGTTGACTTAGTGGTATGGGTAGAACAAAACAACCTTACAAAATATCTTCATATTTTGTCATTTAGACAGCCATGCTTAATAAGTCATTAAACATACACATTTGAATATGCTTTGTATGCCAATATATTTATGTGTATATTTGTATAAATTTAAACAAACATATACATTTATTAAGGTCCACACAATACATATTATGGGTTGTGCTTCCCAATTTTCTATTTTTTATGTGGATGGTCCGGCAACCTGTACTCTGAATGAATTGGTTTATTGACAATACATAGAGGCAAAAAATATTATCAATCATCTACATGTTATCCATATTGGTGATGTTTTGTAAACTTTTTAAGTACAATTGATAGTGGAACCCAAAATGGTGGACTTCTTGGTACAGGTTACAACCTCATATGTTGATGCTAATCCATTACTAAATAGTATTTGCAGTAAAATGAAGGTGTGTAAATATCAATGGTCAGAAAAATCAGCTATCAGACAAAACAAATATTACACATCAGTCAAAGACCTAGCTTTCACCCTTGCCAAAATAATGTGGACAAATACTTTTTTTCCATTGCAATATTAAAATACAATTAACATTTTATTTGGGGAGAGGACTGAAGATGGGCCAGCTGGAGAGTTCAAAGAACTCCAGCCACCCATACTGAAACAGAGGCAGGGATTTGGAATTATGTAATTTCCCCGGCAACTCACCTTACAGCCCTACTGCCAGTAGCACAAGGTTTAAAGGACCACACAACTAGGGATAAACCGATATTGATTTTTTAGAGCCGATACCGATAATCTGTGAACTTTCAGGCCGATAGCCGATAACTTACCGATATTCTGTACGTTTACCATTTCGAAAAAATAAAATATTTCTACACAAATCTACTGTTAACTGAACACGTTTTGAATTTTTTTGCAAATCTTTTTTATTTTTTTTTATTAAGGTAAATACACAAAATATACATGCCAGTCAGAATTATCTATGTTTTCAAGAATATTTGTGTGTGTAGTGGATGCAGTGAGAGTATATGATTAGTGGATGCAGTGTGTGTGTTTGTGTAGTGGATGCTAAATATGTGTTTGTGTACTGTGTATAATGAATGCAGTGAGTGTGTGTGTAGTGTGTATATAATGAATGCAGAGTGTGTGTAGTGTGCGTAAAGTGAATGCAGTGTGTAGTGCACGTAAAGTGAATGCAGTGTGTGTGTGTAGTGCACGTAAAGTGAATGCAGTGTGTGTGTGTAGTGTGCGTAAAGTGAATGCAGTGTGTGTAGTGTACGTAAAGTGAATGCAGTGTGTGTAGTGTACGTAAAGTGAATGCAGTGTGTTTGTGTAGTGTATGTGTATATAATGAATACAGGGTGTGTGTGTGGTGTGTGTATATAATGAATGCAAACTGTGTGTGTGTTTGTGTAGTGTGTGTGTATATAATGAATACAGGGTGTGTGTGTGTGTGGTGTGTGTATATAATGAATGCAAACTGTGTGTGTTTGTGTAGTGTGTGTATAGTGAATGCAGTGTGTTTGTGTAGTGTGTTTATATAGTGCAGAGTGTGTGTTTGTGTAGGTATGTAATGTGTGTAATGTGTGTAAAATGGGGGGGACTCGCAAGATTTAGACAGGGGAGCTGAAGGGAGCTGCTGGGAAGGTAATTAAGAGCTTGCTGCGGGCCCTCCAGGACCGCCGGGCTTGTAATCGGCCCGGCGGTCCTATTCTGCATTATCGGCAATATCGGTATCTCTATAGGCAGATACGGATATTGCCGAAAATACCAAATATCGGCCGATCCCTACACTATACACCTGAAAGCACTTCAGTTTGCTGAAGTACTTAATGGGTGAGGAGTATCCCATTAAAAAGGCACCTTATACAAGTGCTGATTTCTATGGGAAATCAACAGTTTTATAATAAATGAAAAAAACCACTGGCTGTCAAACAGCCAGGGAGGTTTCCTCCTGCTTCCGTTGGCTACACTGAGCTAACGGATGTGGCAAGCACTTTCTACTTTAGTGTATATGCGCCCCCCCCCCCCCGTCCTTTCCCTTCCCTCCCCTCCCCTCCCTTCCCTTCCCTCCCCTCCCCTCCCCTCCCCTCCCCTCCCCTCCCCTCCCTTCCCTTACCTTCCCTCCCTTCCATACCTCTTTCTCAGACTTCAAATCAGAAAGTGTGTGTGCATGCACAGAGGGAGAACTTCAGAGGCTTCCTGGGAAAACGTGGAGAGCTTGCAAAGGCTTTTGAAAGCTCTTTTAAGATATACCCCCAATGAATACATGCATAAAAATGCATTTGAGTATTCATTAGGGGTATATACACAATATAGGGGTTTTAACTCTTTTGCCCATTTGGGCAGTGGGGTGTTCATTTAAGGTTCATATAGATGATCAGCCCCACTAAAGGCAGACTGTGCACAGAGTGCAGTATGGTCTTAGTGTCCTCACCACAGCACGAGGGCCTTTAAATGATGCACTCACACTGTATTTGAAGGGACAGTTCTTTTGTGTCTCAAGATCAGGGACACGAGGGAACCAATGTCGGATAGAGGGACAAGACCTTAAAATCGGGATGGTCACAACGTATCTGGGATTACTAAGACAACTACATTTTATAGACAAGTACAAGAAATATTTACACATCCATAATGACAGTTTTTCCAGCATTTTAAGAATGCAATAAACGGCTTGGATCACAGTGCATGAAATCCTATGTTTATACTTACTTGTTTCCGGGTTAATGCATATATGTCAATTAGTTATACATTTGACCTCCATTCCTACTTCAATATACATTTTTGCCATTCTATAACAAATTGGTTTGATACTCCAGCTCTAAAAAAAATTACACACCCAACAACTGTATGAACCCTAAAAGTGAAATCATACATAAAAAAAAAAAAAATAAAACACCGTACCTTAACCTAAAGATCAGATTCTGCTTTGTCGTCTCTTCTACCAGGAAGGTCTCGTTGGGAGGGAACCACACTCTGTCCAACTCATTCATAAGTGCAAACAAGCCATAATACACTGGTGTAACACCTGGGAAACAGAAAAAAAATAATACAAGAGTATTTTACTTATTCAATAAAATGTGACTATTAAAGAAACATTTGAATGAAAAGGGAAAAAATTATAATTATCGTTTTTATTATTATTAGAGGATGTATTCTTTTTAATAGCCCACTGGAATAAAATTGCAAAATGCGGAAATCATAGATTGTTGGCACAGTTTAAGGACTGGGTCAGAAATCCCTGATGCAGGGCAATTCATTGGGGTTATATTTGCCATGTGCCTGGCAGGACATCTTGGACCTGAAATTTATAAAATAAACCATACCATATATTATATGTACACATTTTATAATGTAGAAAACAACAAAAGGAAGATGGAATCAAGCACAACTCTCAGGTGTCCCTATTTAGGAGACAGACCATTTTTGGCCCAAATCCTTCTACCCTCTTTTCTATAGTAATGTTCCTCTTTTCTAGAAGCATCACATTGGTGGTGTGTGAGTGCATAATCAGGGCCGGCGCTGCCATAAGGTGAATATGGCATTCGCCTAGGGCGCCGACCTGCAGGGGGCGCCCACGAGAGGTTTCCAGGTGGGATGCACTGCTGCTGTCTATGTCTGGTGTACTGGGACTAGCCACTCCCCAGCCCAGCCACTCACCTGCTGGGCTCCTTTCCGCCATTTGCCTGCTCAGGAATTGGAACACTGTGCTTCCTGAAGGCAGGGGAACACCGGGACATGACCTTTATTCCAGCTGCCCCCTGCCTTTGAACACCGGAACTCTGAGGGAAACAGGAAGAAGCCTGTGCTCACAGTGCATGGCTCTCCTGCTCCCCCAGCAACAAGAAGAACAACTTCCTGCAGGCTGGACCCCTCTCCTCTTCATAGCATTCAGGTAGGCTGAGGGGGATTGTTTATTGCATGAATGGTTGTAAAAGGGTGGGTGTGTTAAATTGCTGTATTTCTGTGTGTAAATAAAGTGTTACTTCATATGAAGTTGTGTGAGTTTGTGTTCGAGTAACAGTGTGTGTTTTAGTGAGAGTATGCAAGTGGCACTGTGTGTGTGTGTGTGTGTGTTAGTGACAGTGTGTACGTGACACTGTGTGTTAGTGAGAGTGTGTAAGGGACACTGTGTGTTAGTGAGTGTGTAAGGAACACTGTGTGTGTGCATGTGACAATGTGTGTTAGTGAGAGCGTGCAAGTGACACTGTGTGTGTTAGTGAGAGGGTGTAAGGGACACTATGTGTGTTAGTGAGAGGGGTGTAAGGGACACCGTGTGTGAGTGTGCAAGTGACACTGTGTGTGCATTAGTGAGAGTGTGCAAGTGACACTGTGTGTGTGTTCGTGAGAGTGTGCAAGTGACACTGTGTATGTGTTCGTGAGAGTGTGCAAGTGACACTGTGTATGTGTTCGTGAGAGTGTGCAAGTGACACTGTGTATATGTTAGTGAGAAGTTGTAAGGGACACTGTGTGGGTGTGTGTTAGTGAGAGTGTGCAAGTGACAATGTGTGTGAGCTAGTGAGAGTGTGTAAGTGACACGGTGTGTCGGTGAGATGGTGTAAGGGACACTGTGTGTCGGTGAGAGTGTGCAATTGGCACTGTGTGTGTGTTAGTGAGAGTGTGCAAATGAGTGTGTGTGTTCGTGAGACTGTGTAAGTGAGTGAGTGTGTGTGTGTGTGTGTTAGTGAGAGTGTGTCTCTTTTTTCTCTAAATGTGTGCTTACTATGTCTCTCTCCTAAGTCTATGTCTCTCCTATCCAAGTCTCTGTTTCGTAAATATCCCACCAGTCAGTCTATCCTTTCCCTAAATGTCTCCCCAAGCTGTTCCCATTCTCTCTCACTGTGCATCTGCTTTCACTTAAAGGGACACTATAGGCACCCTTACCCGGGTAAGGGACTGAAGTTTTTGTTTTTTTTCACCCCTTTTGCACCACGAGTTAGGGGTGCTTGACAGAGGGGGAAGCTATAGTGCCAGGAAAACAAGTTTGTTTTCCTGGCACTATAGTTTCCCTTTAATGTCTACTCGGTGTGTCTCTTTTCCTAAATGTCTCTTCACTGCAATTCAGAGTTTACTGAATAAACCTCTGAGAGAATGTAGTTGCATTCATGAGGGGCGGCAAAATGGATTGCTGCCTAGGGTGGCAAGAATCCTCGCACTGGCCCTGTGCAGCATAATAGAGATTCATGGCAAATAATAGTTACAGTAATACGTCTTTAAAGGGACACTATAGTCACCAAAACAACTTTAGCTTAATGAAGCAGTTTTGGTGTATAGATCATGTCCTTGCAGTCTCACTGCTCAATTCTCTGCCATTTAGGAGTTAAATCACTTGGTTTATGAACCCTAGTCACACCTCCCCTCATGTGACTTGCACAACCTTTCTAAACACTTCCTGTAAAGAGTTTATCCTTTCTTTATTGCAAGTTCTGTTTAATTTAGATTGTCTTATCCCCTGCTATGTTAATAGCTTGCTAGACCTTGCAAAAACCTCCTGTATGTAATTAAAGTTCGATTTACAGAGAAAGAGATACAAATGTTTAAGGTAAGTACAGTTTTTTTTTATTAATGCAGGCTGTGTCAATCATAGTCAAGTGAGGTGTGCCAAGGGCTGCATAAACAGAAACTAAAGTGTGTTAACTCCTAAATGGCAGTGAATTGAGCAGTGAAACCCGAGAAGCATGATCTATACACTAAAACTGCTTCATTAAGCTAAAGTTGTTTTGGTGACTATAGTGTTCCTTTAATTTACAAATAAATGTATCTAGATGGGACCTCTGAGCTGGAAAGACCTTAGTGCATATGGACACTATAGCGTTAGAAATACAGATTTGTATTCCTAATGCTTTCCTTTAAAATTTTAACAAAAGGGGGTGAGGGGGAGAAACGGACCATTAGACAGAATAAAAAAATATATATATATTTTTTTTTATAAAGCTGACTAGTAGAAATGTATTTTTTATGTCACACAAGAACTAAAAAAAAATTCTAACTATGGCAGCTGATTTACAGTCTATAGGAGCTGGTGTGGACAAGTATGATCAGTCTAATCACACAATCTTATAGACCGAAAACACGAACAGGGTTACTTAGTGATAATTTAAAGTAAATTTAAATTTTAAGGGCAGAGTAACCAAAGTAAAAGTATAGACGACTTAGTATTTTGTTTCCATTTCTATTTATTTTTACCTTAAATTTTTAATTCACTTTGCATTCACCTTAAATTCTTACTTACCTAATAACCATGTAATGCTGCCCAAGTTGTATCTAGTAGAGGTGTTGCCAAATGCATTTATAAGAATTCATATTTCCTGTGCTAATCTCTTGCCTTTATCTCTTAACCAAGTCAAACTGTCAATCTAATAAACCCCAAAACTCTCAACTCAACTCTGAATCCTGTCTCCTCAGCACTCACTTATCCACTCCTATCCTTCCCTTCTTACTAGAAGGCAGAAGCTTCTGATATGCAGTCAGGGAAAGAGAAAGAGGTGGATGTAGTGAGTGCAGTAGAAAGGGGACGAATGCCACACTACTAGAGAGACAACAGCAGCAAGAACATTTTACACAGTGTACAAAGTCAGCTTTGTTGAGGTTTGGGGAGAGTCTGGAGGGATTAAAGTAAAGATCCCTTGGAGTCCGTTTAATTATTTTAGGCATGGGCCTGTAAAACCGCGATTAACTAAATGTTATAAGAATCCAAAATCCAAGCTTGCAAATTCATTAATATCTATGGGCAACAATAATATTGAAAAGAAAACTTCTGAGGCACTTCAGCTTGCTCCCCTCTTTTTATAAAAGTCCTGATTTCAGTAGTAATTAGCACATTTTTAAAGTGACATGGTCATACCCTCCCAGCTGCTAGCCAGCCAGCCAATAGGGTGCTCTTTCTGATTGCTTTCTTCCCCAGCACAAAGAGGAAGACAATGCTTCTCATAGGGAGGAGGTGGGATTTGACACTTCTTTCTATGAGGTATTGTACATGCAGCAGAAGGAGTTTACAATACTTCCCACTGCAGATCTTCCTCTGCCTCTATCAGGTCATAAATAGTTATGATCTCCTCGAGGTGGAGCAGAGCTCTGTAGAGGGACCTCCAGTTCAGGTTACTGTGGTGGGTCCAATAATCTAAAAGGACTTACACATCACAGAATTACCAACAAAGGTTTTTATCAGTAACGGTGGAGAGTTACTTTAATTACTTTAATTATTGTGGTAAAGAGTGGTTCTTTTTATTTTGTTTACATGTAGACCGGTCATAAACTTTCCCATTAATCCAAGGTTTACAAGAAGCGATTGCCAAATGCTGGTGTCATCTGTCCATATACTTGCTTGCAAGATAGTTTGTGCATTGCAAAAACATGTGGGCGAGTATCTACAGTTGTAGGTGAAGTAGCATGTTGACTAGTAGCATGTAACATGTAGCTAGTAGCTAGTAGCATGTAACATGACAAGTAGGCTTGACTACTTATCTCAGCTGCCAGGAGTCTGAAGCTCCTGCTTAGGAGCTTCTATTAGCTATACTGAGCTAAGCACTCTAATGCAGGGCCAGTGCGTTGGCTGAGAGTGAACAGCTGATCGCTCTCATCCATAAGCTAAGCTTTGCACAAGAGGAATTATCTTTAGCAGATAGCTTCTGGCTCGCTTTGAGCTTGCAGTGAAGGCAGGGATCGGCGAGTTGTAGTGGTTATGGTGCTTGAAGTGTGTTTCATTAACACAGCACTGTCATTGAAAGCCATGTTTTGACCAGGACTGGCTCAGAAATCCTAGACCAACTCTTCTCCTTGTCGAATGTAATTTTTATTTATTTTTTTAAATAATGAATAAAATATAGAAATGTTAGTGTCAAGTGTCCCTTTAAGAAAAGAAATGAAAAGCTACATATACTCTAGAGACCAGAACAGGGGTCAGCAACCTAAGGCACATGTGCCAATGCATGGCACTTGAGGTGTCTTTAGCACAGCACTTAAAGGAATCCTATAGTGCCAGGAAAACAGCCATTTTCCTGGCATTATAGGGTTAATAGCACCCCCCCCCCCCTCCCCGGGGAGCTGAAGCTACTTACCTGAATCCAGCCCCGATGTCCCTCGGCACTGGGTTAGGCTCTGCCCACAATGGCCACACTCGCATTAGACCTCCCTATAGGAAAGCATTATTCAATGCTTTTCTACAGGGAAAATCTGATGCTGGAGGTCCATTAGGATGTCCAGCGTCAGATAACGGACCAAAGGTCTGTTAGGATTCTGGAACTGCAATGTTTAACATTGCAGCTCTAAGTGCAAAAGAGTCACAGCACCCAAACTACCTCAATTAGCTGAATAGGTCTTGGTGCCTACAGTGTCCCTTTAAGCCTGCCAGAGCCAAACAGGAGTTCCAGTGGAACTTCAGATATCTGCTAGTTCAAACAGAGCTGTGATTGCAGGTAGTGAGGGACAATCCTCAATTTAAAAGACCCACACGTATATACATCAAACACACAATGTGACATGGCATATCCACACAATTCCACAAGCAGCCTGCATACACAGCCCACATTCATAGGTATCACACACAATAACACAAACTATTCATGAACATATACAATATAACAGACACAAATACAGCGCTACAAAGCAACTGCAGCATCCATAAATAACACAAGCAGGTTACGGGAACATACACATCTTAATTAAAAAAAAAAAAAAAAAAACATAAATTTTACTTACCGTAAATTTCTTTTTCCTGAAGATTAGAGGCAGTGCTTATACCACAGGGATATCCAATCTGGAGGGAAAAAACAGGCAGGCAAATCTCCAAACATTTAAACCCTCCCCTAATTACCTCCTTTCCCATAAGTAGCAGCTCCTCCTGATCATACCCAGAAAATACATAAGCCAAATAGCTGCAAAATTACTGAGTTTATTAGAAAAAAGGGGCGGGAATGTAGCACTGCCTCTAATCTTCAGGAAAAAGAAATTTACGGTAAGTAAAATTTATGTTTTTCCCTTCAGATTAGAGGCAGTGCTTATACCACAGGGATATAATAAAGCAGATCCTGAGGGCGGGTTCATTTCACTACAGCTTGAAGCACCTTGCGCCCAAAAGCAGCATCCTCCGAGGCCAGTATGTCCAACTTGTAGTGTCTTGAGAAAGTATGGAGAGAGGACCAAGTAGCAGCCGAACAAATCTGAGAGGGAGATGCAGCTGCTCGGAGAGCCCAAGACGTCGAAACCGCTCTAGTAGAGTGGGCCTTTATAGGGCCTGGATGTTCCATGCCATTCTTGGAATAAGCCAACAGAATACAATCCTTCAGCCATCTAGCCAGAGAACTCTTCGAAACCTTCATGCCTTTCCTAGTGCCTCTGAATAGGACAAAAAGACTATTATCCTTCCTGAAGGATTCCGTAGATTTTAGGTATTGTAAAAGACATCTCTTTACGTCTAGGCAGTGAAATTTGCTTTCCAAGGCATTAGATGGATTCTGACAAAAAGTCGGTAAGACCACTTCCTGGTTGACGTTCGAAACCGAAAAAACTTTAGGTATAAAAGAAGGATCGAGCTTTAGAACCACCTTGTCCTGATGGAAAACTAAAAAAGGAAAATTCGCCCGAAGAGCTTGAATCTCACAAATTCTTTTAGCTGATGTAATAGCCACCAAAAAGACAGTTTTTAACGAAATAATCTTCAGGGAAGCTTCCTCCAATGGTTCAAAGGGCGGCTCACAAAGCGCTGAAAGAACCAAGTTAAGATCCCAGGGAGGATAGGTTTCCCTAACATAGGGCACCAAACGAGTTAGAGCTCTGAAGAACCTCGAAATCAGAATATTAGAGGCCAAGCATCTGAGGGAGAAGAAACTGATAGCAGAAACCTGCAATTTCAATGAAGCAGGTTTAAGACCTTTAGCAAATCCCATCTGAAGGAAACTTAGAATCTTCTGGATGGATGCGGAAACAGGGTTGACCTTAAATCTACAACACCACTGACAGAATATCTTCCAAATTCTAGCGTAGATCTTTGAAGTAGATTCCTTGTTAGTTGCCAACAGGATCTTTATCACTTCAGTATCCAGACCGTTGCTCTCTAGAATCTGGCGTTCAGAAACCAGGCCGTCAAATGGAATCTTCGAAGGGTCGGCAGAGGCACCATGGCGTCCTCTAGTATTTCTCTTGAAAGTGGGAGCTTCCAAAATGTGGCCCCTGGAAAATTCAGGAGAACCGAGAACCAACTTCTTCTTGGCCACCATGGAAGGATAAGGATAATACGTACACTTTCCAGTCTTACTTTTTGAAGTATTCTGGGAATAAGCACTACTGGCGGAAAGGCATAAGCCAGGTTGAACTTCCATGGAACTGACAGGGCATCTATGATATCCGGCCTGTCTGTTGGATTTAGGGATGCAAAACGTCCTGTCTTCCTGTTCATTCTGGAAGCCATCAGATCTATCTCCGGAACACCGAAGCGGTCTGTGATGAACTTGAAAGTTCTGCATGACAGGGACCAATCTGCTTGTTTCAAATGATGCCTGCTCAGGGCATCTGCCACCACATTGAATTTCCCTGAAATGTGAACTGCTGAAATTGACATCAGGTGCACTTCTGACCACAGCATGATCATTGAACAAAGGCTTTCTAACTTTGTTGATCTCGTACCTCCCTGTCTGTTCAAATATGCCACTGTCGTTCGATTGTCTGAGCGGATTTGAATATGTCGATCTTTGATAAGCATCTGAAATGCCAAGAGTGCCATCCACACGGCCTTTAATTCCCTGAAGTTCGAGGAATTTTTCATATCCTTCTCTTGCCAGGACCCCTGCTTCTTGATGTCTCCCAGATGGGCCCCCCAGCCCAGGGCAGAGGCGTCTGTCGTAATTATAGTGAAGGACTTCATCCGGAATGACAGACCCTCGTGCAGGAATCGAGAAGATGTCCACCACTGCAGACTTCTCAAAGTTAGCTTGTTGAACCTCATAAGCCCATCCAGGCCGAGTTCCTGTCGATTCCAGACTTGCAGAATGTTTCTTTGTAGAGGTCTCATTCTGGATTTTGCCCAACCGACTGCCGGGATTGAGGCTGTAAACAGACCCAGTAAGCCCATGGCTTCTCTGATTGAAAACACAATTTTTCTTCTGAGATTCCGAATTAATCGCTTGATTTTTAGTTTCTTCTCTTCTGGCAGGAATATCTTCATTGCGATAGAATCCAAAATCAGACCCAGGAACTGGATCCTTTGAACTGGCACTAGTTCCGATTTGTTGAAATTTATTAGCCAGCCATGCTTTTCTAGCGATTCTATCGCTGTCCCCAGGTCTAGCTGTAGTTGACCTTGGGACTCTGCAATCAACAGCCAGTCGTCCAAATACGGAATGACAGAGATGCCCATACCTCTTAGAAAAGCTGAAACGACTACTAGCAGCTTTGTGAATACCCTGGGTGCTGATGACAGGCCGAAAGGTAATGCTCTGAACTGGTAATGTTTGATTACTGATCGGCAGCACACAGCGAACCTTAGAAGACTTTTGCTGGATTCTGCTATGGGCACATGAAGATAGGCATCTTTTAAATCCAGGGACGCAAACCAACTTTTTGGATGAATAAGCAGAGTAGCGGACTTTATTGTTTCCATGAGGAACTTCTTTTTGATAATCCACCTGTTTACGGCTTTTAGATCTAAAATGGGTCTGAACGAACCATCTGGCTTTGGAACCAAGAAAAGTCTTGAATAGGTGCCCCGAAAACTTTCCTTGAGAGGAACTTCTTCCACCACTCTTTTCAGTAATAGAGTCGATACTTCTCGCATCAGAGAGAGTTCCATCTCTAGAGAATGAACCTCGGAACATAGAAACATTTCCATTGGGGCTTGTGATAATTCTAGAGCGTATCCGTGTTTTATCACTGTGAGAACCCAGCGATCTGATGTTGTTCCTTTCCAGTGCTCTAGGAAGTGACTCAGCCTTCCACCCACAGGCCTGGCGTCATAACTTTTTATTTCTTCTGTCAGAAAATCTTTCCTTCTTCCTATAATCAAAGGCTTTTTTATGCTGACCCCTGAAATAGTTTCTACGAAAGGAACTTCTAAATGAGGGAAGCGACTCCGCTTTACGTCTTCTAAACTGCTTCTTAAATGATTCTGGTAAAGCTTTCCTTCCTTCCTTCATCTGTTTTAACAATTCATCCAGTTTTGAACCAAAAAGTCTTCCTGGTTCAAAGGATAGGTCACACAGTGAATTCTTAGATGCTGTATCTGCTGACCAATTTTTGAGCCAAAGCGCTCTTCTGGCGACTGTTGAAGTACCTATACTCTTGGCCGAAATTTTTAGGCTTTCTGCAGACGCATCTACCAAAAAATCAGATGCCATCCTGATATTCTTTAATAGCTTTACCGGGTCTTCCTTAGTTTCTCCCGTATAAACTTTTTCTAGTTCTTCCAACCAAAGTCTTTGGGCCTTGGCAACAGATGACCCCGTAATCAAAGCTTTAGCTTGGGCTGCAGAAGATATGAACAACTTTTTTAAGGAGGAGTCAATGCGTTTGTCCATGACATCCTTGAGCCCGCTTGTGTCTCCAATCGGTAAAGTAGTTTTCTTAGAGATTTGAGCAATAGGAACGTCCACTACAGGGACCGTATCCAGCTTACAGTCTTGTTCCGATGCTAAGGAAAAAAGAGTTTTAAAATGTCTAGACAGAAACGGCTTGTGACTAGGGAATTTCCACTCTTTTAAAATCAATTCCTTAATCTGTGGGAGAAAAGGAAACACTTTGAACTTTTTCCCTGTTTCCTCAATTCCAAAAATGCACTGCACTTCTTTAATCAATTTCCCAATTGCTTCATCTGGGAAGGCAAACTCCTCATCTGAAGAATCACCACCTGAAATTTCCTCATACTCAGAACCACTAGTTACTGAACTAGTATCAGAAGCTTCCCAAGATCTCAGTCTTTTCTTAGCATGTTTTACAACTTGCGAATCTTGGGCAACCGAGGCCTGGACTGACTGTAATGCAGCCGACTGCATATCCACAAATGTTTGCTGCATACTATGTTGCAACCAGCTGAGGAAAGTAGACATTTCTGTTCTTTTTGCTTCCACTGAAGCTTCTTTAGAACACACTGAGCAAAGTTTCTTTTTATAACCATCTGGCATAGGTTGGCTACACACAGAGCAGATTAAATGCTTGGCTTTAGATGAACATTTCCCCTTTTCAGCAACTTTATCCAAATTTTCCGGATTAGACATACTGAAAAGAGAAAACAAAAAAGGGAAAACAATCAAATTTTTCTCCTTATCGATTCAGGCTAGGACCCATTTAATTAAAAACTTAATCAGTCTTACCTTAAATGGCCTGAGAGTGTGTTGGAGGGCAGGTGAGATAACACTCTTTACAACCGATCTGAGAGCTCCTGGCAAACAGAGGTTGCTGCTGGTAAATGCTCATATAAGTCCTGAAACCAAAGAGAACGCCCAGTTCAAATTTGGCGCCTGAATCAAGGTTCGCATTGCGCATGCGCATAGCGTTCCGCGACTCCCTAGTGGAACGCAACGCAACCTGTGTGTGCGTTCCACCGCAGGACTTCCCAGCCGACGCACGCCTGCGTCCTTCGTCAGACCGGCACCTGGCACGGCATTAGACGGCAACATAAAACTTGAGGGACCACGCCGTCCGGCGTGTTAAAGGCTACTTACCCGGACATGAAGGAAGCAGTGCCCCCAGAGCCTCAGCCCTTCTCACCTGCTTCCTGGAGAACCTCCTGTCTAACCTCCCCTGCTGGAGGCAGGCAAAGAACTGGGTATGATCAGGAGGAGCTGCTACTTATGGGAAAGGAGGTAATTAGGGGAGGGTTTAAATGTTTGGAGATTTGCCTGCCTGTTTTTTCCCTCCAGATTGGATATCCCTGTGGTATAAGCACTGCCTCTAATCTGAAGGGAAAAAAAAACAGGAACGGCACCAAGAGACTTAAAGATCTTGTTTTGGCACAATACTACAAAAAGGTTGCCTACTGAGGCGGGCGGCCCAGGGGTGGGGAACCTTCGGCTGTCCAGATGTTTTGGACTACACCTCCCATGATGCTTTGCCAGCATTATGTGTGTAAGAGCATTATGGGGGGATGTAGTCCACAACATCTGGAGAGCCGAAGGTTGCCTATCTCTAGACAATAATGGAGTGTGCCATTTCAGTTAGCAAATTGGAAGTTATTTCATGAAATTTATTAAGGTCTATTTATAACAGAAATTAAGTTACATATTAAAAAAGTATGCATCAAATGTTTACTAAACAGTACAAAAGGTCATTATAAGTTCAAGGAGGGGGGTGAAAATGAAGTAATATGCACTTCTACAGAAAGAGTTACAGATATATTTGGAAACTGTTTAGAGAAATAATACATGGTATGTGAGTACGGTAATCTTGAAAAACAAAATATAGTAACTCACACTGCAATTTGGTTTGCTAGTATCCTGCTTCTAAATGATAAGAAAAAATAAAATACAACAGAGACTGGTGAAGTTCACATGAACAAGCAATAACAGAACAAAAAAAATAAAAATAAAAAATAAGAGCACTCCGTATACCAGGGTAATCGAAAACTGCTCTCTGCATGCAAGTAGCTGGCATGCCAAATGCATTCAGCATATTCGCCTATGCACACTGAGCAGTCTTTTCACCCCCCCGCCACTCCTGCTGCATTCTTAATATTCACCTCTAATATTTGGTGAAAAGCAACAATATCTTTAGTCCATTCCATAAATTATGTATCTTCCAACACTTTTGCTTACATTGTTAAATACTTTCTATGTAACATTTAGGTATGTTTATTTATCGGAAAGGATCAAATAGAATTTGGTAAGCCTATGAACGTCATATAGCGTCTGAGACAAAGCTACAATCATTTAAAATAAGCAAAAGATCTTCTTAGTGCAATCATTGTTAAGGAATTCTCAGAATAAATATTAATCATATCAAAACACTACTTATAAGTCTCACATTCACGAAAATGTGATTAAAAGGCTTATGTCACAATATCACTTTATCGATGAGTCTGATAATTACTCATAAGTCTTCATATCCCCTCTTTTGAATGTATTAGGCAAAAATACATACATACTTATACAACCATAAAGGCACACAGACGTAGTTTTTCAAGCACACAATCAAACAAAGTCATACAGGTACACTGTCATACAAACACAGACATAATCATACAGAGACACACAGGCAGAGACATATAGACACACAGGCAGAGACATATAGACACACAGGCAGAGACATATAGACACACAGGCAGAGACATATAGACACACAGGCAGAGACATATAGACACACAGGCAGAGACATATAGACACACAGGCAGAGACATATAGACACACAGGCAGAGACATATAGACACACAGGCAGAGACATATAGACACACAGGCAGAGACATATAGACACACAGGCAGAGACAGTCACACAGAGACATACAGACACAGTCACACAGATATATATATATATATATATATATATATACAGGCAGAGACATATAGTCATCCAAACACATACATACAGGCATACAGAAACATACATACAAAGACATGCAGTCATACAGAAACATACAAAGGCATACAGACACATGCATACAGAGACATACATATATACATACAGGCGAACAGAGACATACATGCACACAGAGACATACATACATACATACGGGCACACAGAGACATACATACATACATACATACATACATAGACAGTCACAATTACATACCTACCGTACAGACTGGACCCTGGGGTGCACGCTGTCCGACTCTGTGTAGTCCTGTCTTGCAGCCCAGCCCCATCACTGGGCATCAGCCGGCAGTGTGGTACACAGGGAGAGGGGTATGATGTAATTCATATCCCTACCCCCTCCACAGAGCCTGTAGCAGACACCAGTGTAGGAGGCTCCTTGGGCGGCCGTAAGCTGGGCTGGCAGGATGAGGCTGGGCTAAGCGTAGGAGGCGCTTGCGCTCGGCCACACTTCAAGTAGTAACCAGCAGGAGGGGAGCGCAGTGCACTTTCCTCCTGCCGGACAGCCTGACATTGCACCCCCAAGGCCGGTGCACCATAAGGCGGCCACCTTATGGTAGTGCCAGCCCTGAATACGCTATGCACCAAAATAATTTTATGGATCACTGTACTGCTCAATTCTCTGCCATATAAAAGGATATTATGTAATTGATCATACTGCAAGTAGAGTGACATCTACATACATTTTAAGTATTATGCTTTTAAATCCTGGTCCCATGCTATTTAAGTGGATCTCCATGGTTGGAAAAGTCACATCTTATTCACCATTCTCCCCAGCAACTGCCCACAGTTTGTTATATTGTTGTCTTCCTTAATGGTGTAGTTACCTTTGCACTGCAGAGAGTCCCAGGAGTAAGCATTTCCCAAGTAAGTGGATTAATCTCATAAGAGCATGCATTAGGTTGATAGAGTAGGACCTGCCAATAATGGGATACATTGGCTTTGTGGCAGGCTTATGCAAGGTATGATCATATAATGTAACTAAACCCCCATTATTTTTGATAGGCATTTTCTTTCTTTTTATTTTTTTTTTTTAAACTGTCAAGTTTTGTGAGCTTTGAAGTGTGTGTTTAGTGAGTGTGTTGTATCTTGTAAGTGCTTTCAATAGCCCACGACCCCCACACAAACATTTTTTGACCTTTGGACCAGTCCCATCAAGTCTCATTTCAAGGCATTACCATTGTTACATTTCTAAGATGACAGATGCACATGCCCAATACAGCAGCAGCAGCTTCCACAACCCTCAAATTATTCTCGTGATCATGTGAGAGTCAACACTGAGGGTCTGTGAAGTACTGCAAAGCTGGAATGAGGAGAATATTTACAAAGACGGCCAATGACAATGTTGATAAAAAAGACATGGAGTTTGACTAACGTTCTACCCTATGTCAACTTGCAGTTTATATATAAGGAAGAGTAGTACATACTTTTTCTTATGTATACCTTTAAAAATAAGAGTCATATAAAAGGAGGGGGCAGCTGGGGAGGGTGTACTTGTCAATGACAATTTAACAGAGGAAGACCACATCAAAATATTCACATACATAAGTGGGCAGCTAAAAATAAACAACTCATTTTAATTAAAGAAAAAAAAGTAAAGGGAAAGTATGGAAACCAAAAAGAAAAGCTTTTTTTTGCAAAGCAAAAGATGGATGGAATTGATCAATGTTCTAAGAGGGGGAGAATAGGAAGCCATTTAATGTTTGTGCTAAAACCAGTAACGCAAGTACACAATTATGGAAAATGGAATTGAGTGCTGTTGTGGCTGTATTGAAAACAAAAGGAGAGCATTTTATTTCTAAAAACGAAAGGGAACAACAATTTTCCTAAATGAGGTCAAAATGTAGATTAGTATTTTCTTAAATGACTAAAATTTCCAGGCACAAAGTACAAATGTAAGAACTTAGTGTAAAAATCCTAAACACCAATAGGAACAAAAAGCAATGACGTTCTTCATTATCTACCACCAGCTGAACAGCAAGATGCAAAGTATATTTAGACATCAGATTTTTCATTTATTTACTGAAAATGGTTACTCTTTTTAAAGAGAAAGAACACAAAGTAGTAGTGGCTATTTAGAATACAGCAGTTGTTAAATTTAAGGCTTGCTGCAACAAATATTAATTTAGATTGCTCACTTCACAGAAAAGATGTTCTGCAAAAATACACAAAGTTGATATCTCACAATTGGAGTGCCACATGTATTTTTGTAAAGGTTTTTGCAAACCAATTACTAAAACAGGAATGGTCAGTAATTGTTTGAGGAATTTATGTCAATATTGCTTAAACTGGAAAAACAAAATGTATTTCTCCAACTACATAACCATGTAGTAAACTTTGTAATTTTCTGTTCAATTCTTAGTTTTGTAAATAAATGTACGTGTGGAAATTCCAAACAATAGTTTGTTCAAATCTCCCAGGTACATCCAAGAGGACAGATCAGCAGGAGTAAAAAATTAGACACAGAGAAACCATTCTGTGAATATTTTGTACATTATAAACGTACAAATATTCAAATTGCCAGGAAGCAGAGGGTTATGTATAAAAGTGTCTATTCTAAAAAGTGGTGCAAATATGGAAAATGGGTACACTCGCCAATGAGCACAGTGACTGACCCACAAATGTATACCACTTTTTAGGGTAAAACACATTTCATACATAACCCCCCCAATTTGTGCTAGAAATGTGGGGAGGAGGAGGGAAAGACTGTTCTAGTACCTTGTGATGTTGAGGATTGTGTGGTCTGCACCTCCACCTCGTCAAAATAAGTTTGGAGTTATACCGGACTAACATTGTTGTGATTATTAATTTTTTGTTGTTGTTGTTGCTGGGATGCCTATACATTGGTAATTTCATTTATACATGGCACTAGTCAGAGTTACAAAATGTGGCACTAATTTTGCACTGTAACAGATAATGTAAGAAAATTTACTAGACAAATATTACTATTGTACAAAGAGTTACCTACCCATGGCAGTTGCCAGGAACATGTAAGAAAGACACTCCAAACTAATCCACTAACTGTTTCAGAGTCCACTTTTGTATGGAGACAAAAAAGTGTGAGGGTTCGATTGAGGAAGGAAGAAATATGATATGCACGGTACCCAGACATGGTAAATATTTATGGGGGATGATGGCTGCTTTCTTTGACATTTCACACATAATGCCAATTCCCAAGTCCCAGCAGTCCCCTTACTAAAGAACATTCCTGAGGGCAACAATTTCTGTGGATACACTTTTATTTCACATGAATGTATCCGGATGAAGTTTGTTCTCAGAACATTGTTCTTGGTTGTTTTTTTCTATCTTTTTCAAGTTCTGTTGAGCAATATATAAAAAGGGAAGTCTCAATACAAAGGGATGAGGCTCCTGTGGGGAATGAGTAATTTCTATTGAAAAGAAAAAATACAAGCCCAATGCCGATTGTTGTAAATATTTGCGCTGCAGCTCCAATGGGTAATGTCTTGTCAACTCTGCAGATATTACAGCCCAAACCAATGTTTCTCTATCAAAAGCACTCGCTTCTGCTATGATCTATACACTGATCAGTTAAAACCACTAAAATGTGGCCTGAATAGCAGTCATAGCGTTACAATAGCACCGGTAAAGTGGTGGGATATATTGGGCAGCAAGTGAAGAGTCAGTTCTTGAATTTCATGTGTTTGGAAGCGGGAAAAATGAGGAAGAGCGAAAAGATCACAAGTAACTTTGACAAGAGACAAGTAGTGTTAAATAGACTACTGTGTCACAGCATCCCCAAAATTGCAAGTCTTGTGTTCCCAGTATGTAGTGGTTAGCATATACCAAAAGTAGTCCAAGGAAGGATAACTGATGAACCGGCGTCAGGGTCATGGACGCCCACGACTCATTGATGCTAGGGTGCCCCCGTGTCCCAGATCGCCTGGGACAGTACCGCATTTTGAGAGTCTGTCCCGGGTCCCAGGCACCCTCATTCTGGGACAATGCAGTGTCCCGGAATGAGCCAAGCTGCACTGCTGCAGACAGGGGAGATCCTTTGATCTCACCTGCCAGCAACATTTTCTTCCCGTGGGCCCTCTCGGGCCAGTGGGGAGATCAAAGATCTCCCTCACCAGCCTAAAGGCCCTTCGTTAGTGTGAGAGAGAGAGTAGGAGGGACCTGGGAGGCAGGAGGAGCGATCTGGGAGGAAGATCGCTCCTCCCGCGAGCATGCTGTGTGGAGCATTGCCGCACGTTACCACAACAACACTCCACACGGCATTCTGCTCGTGGGAGTGAAGACAGCCCTGCAGTTAGCTGCAGACTACATATTACCACTCACCACTGGACCACCAGGGCTGGCAGTGTCTCCCCTTCCTTCCCCAAAGGTAAGAAGGGGGGGGAGGAGGGACAAAGATTTTATAAATGGATATTTATTATTTAAAAAAATAACACACACACAGCACCCATCTCCCCGCCCCCCCCCCCCCCCCCCACACACACACACGCACAACACCTTCACACACACAGCGCCCTCACTGCAGTCTGGGTGTATTCAGCAGTATGTGTCTATTTAGCAGTCTCTGTGTGTATTCAGCAGCCTTTGTGTGTATTCAGCAGCCTGTTCGTACTCAGCAGTATGGGTGTATTTAGCCGTCTCTGTGTGTGTGCATTCAGCAGTTTGTATGTATTTAGCAGTCTGTGTGTGTTTCAGCAGCCTGTGTTTATTCAGCGCACTGTGTGTATGTATTCAGCAGTCTGTGTGTGTGTGTGTGTATTCAGCAGTCGGTGTGTGAATGTGTTCAGCATTTGCTGAAGGTACCAATAAATATAAGCTTAATTCTATAGAGAATTTACATTTTTTTTCCTCTGAGTTGCTGTGTAGGCAGGGCCTCAGTGCACTGCTTTGCCCGGGGGCCCATAATGCTGTTAAGATGCCACTCTGTGTGGCTCCTCCCCTGCCCTGCTGCGCAGAGTAGCATGACCGTGTGAACACTAGACGTCTCACGTCACGCTCCTGGGGTCACCTGACGTCTCGAGTATAAATTTGATGAAATGCATTAAAGTAAATGTCCCTGAATGGCAGTTAGGAAAATTGGTCACCCTAATTGATGCACGTTTTGAGGGAAAGCGAACCCATTTGACCAGATCACACAGAACAGTTAATGTAGCTAAATTGCTGAAAAATTTAATGCTAGCCATGACAGAAAAGTTTCAGAATACACAATGCATCATAGTTTGCAGCGTAATGGGCTGTGTCGCCGCAGACAGGTCAAAATGCCCATGATGATCTCTGTTCATCACTGAAAGCACCTTCAATGGGGACATGAGAGTCAGAATTGGACCGTTAAGCAATAGAAGAAGGTTGATTGGTCTGATGAATCACGTTTTCTCTTAGATCAGGTGGATGGCCAAGTGAATGTGCATTGTTTACCTGGGGAAGAGATGACAGCAGGGTGCACTATGGGAAGAAGGCAGGCAGGCGGATGCTGTGTTATGCTCTATTCTGTTGGTAAACCCTGGGTCCTGGCATTTATGTAAAAGTTTCACATACCATCTACCTAGAGATTGTTGCAAACCCCTTCATGGCAATGGTGTTTCCCTAATAGCAGTGACCTCTTTCCGCAAGATAATGCACCCGGTCACAAAATAATTGTTCAGGAATAGACATGACAAAGAGTGCAATCCAAATCCAATCCATTTGGCATCCAAATTCCCCAGATCTCAGTCCAATTGAGCATCTTTGGGATGTGCTGGAACAACAAATCTGATCCATGGAGGTCCCACTTTCAGGACTTAAAGGATCTGCTGCTCATGTCTTGTGTCAGATAACACAGAAGAAATCAGTCCATGCCCTCATGCATCAGAGCTGTAGTGGCTGATCAGTGTATATATTCAGATTATAAAATGTTGCAAAAACAATCTAATTTGGGGGAAGAGGGGAGGATCTTTGTGTCAGTGTATCGGTCAGTGTGTGTATCGGAGTGTGGGTGTATGTGCCAGTGCATATCTGCCAGTGTGCGTGGGTGTCAGTGTGTTTCTGTTTGTTAATATGCATGTATATCTGTGTATGTGCAGACATCCCAGCAAACACCAATACAACATGTAAACACACCCCTGTAAACACAAACATGACATTCAAAGACACCCCTGAACTCCACCTCTAAAATTATATACAAACACACCCTCCACTCAAACACCAATAATACACACAAACGTACATCCGCATTTAAAATCCAACACTACATCCAAACACACCATTGTTCGTAAATGCAAGCATAACATACAAACACACCCCTGTATTAAAATGCTAAAATTATATACAAACACCAACTCTACACACAGAAGAACTCCTGCTACAAAGTACTACAATCTATTTACTATCTGTAGAAATTTGCCAAAAAAGAAAACCTTACACTCTGTTAATTAAAAGGTTTGTGCTATGACGCAAAAAATTTTCGGGGGGTTCCACAATGTTGGTACACAATGTCAAAAGGGTTCTATGGGAAAACTTAATTGGGAACTCCTGCTATAGAATGAAAAAAAGCCATTCTCCAAAACAAATATTGTCCCATAATTGCCTTTGAGTGGTTTGGACAGTAAGAATACCCGCAGGTCCAGGTCTAACGGTCTTCTAGCGGTCTTTTGCCAAAAGGTTTTTGTTTGTGGACAACCCCGCCACATAAGCCCGTATGTGATCCTGGTTCCACGTAGTCTCCAGCATTGTTTATTAGGAATTTTATGCATACACTACAGTTGAACAGCAGTGTTGTACCAGCTAAACATTGTTATGTATGACTGCTCTTGGACAGTCACACAAATTGAGTTTTTTCAGTTTGCCTTCCATAGAGCTTCCCATTCCACACCCTCAAGCAACTCTCCTAGCGCTGCCTCCTTTCAATCTGTGAAATGTAATTCCTGCAGTTTTTATTTTTATAATCTGGAGTGGTAGACCATAGGTTGGAGTAGAACATGTGTACTAGACACTTCTCATAGGATTCAGCTTCGCATATTCTCTCTAAGAAGGTAAGCTGTGTATGGACTACTTTTTAATGTGTGGCTGTTGTGCGAAATCCCTAGCTTGTAGGTATCGAAAATAATCTCACAGTGTCCGTAATGTCCTATTCTGAAGTTCTGTAAAGGCCACAGCTGCCCACCTTCATACATGTGGTGTATCCTCTGTATCCCAGCATGTTCAATGCCCCAGTAAAAACGCTCTGTTTCGTGATAATGACATCATAGGGGACAGAGAGGAATCGGAGCGCTTGTATCCCAGACACAGATGTAGTTGATTGTAGTCGGACAATTGGTGCCTATTATTTTGTGAGATGATATGGTCTATTGCTTTCAGCAAGGTAGTAAAATTATTTTTGGTCAGGTAGAGAGGCAGCGCCTGAAACAGGAACCGAATTGGGAGAAGGATATTCATTTTGATAGAGTGTATTCTGCCTAAACATGAGATCGGCTTAACGATTCATCACTCAATGTCTTCGATCTATGTCTTGACCATGGGAGTGTAATTGAGCGGATTCCAATTTGAGGGGTCTGCCGGCATCCTAATCCCCAGGTTCTTAATAGAGTCTTGCGCCACCTAAATGTGGTAAATATCTCTGAGTGCCGTGGTTGTCGCGAAGAGGCCTATCAGGAATGCACCGGATTCAGTAGGGTATGTCATGGTGAGAATGACATTTTCTGCATATCCAGAAACCAAGAACTATTGTCATCCCATAAACCCCCACCCAAACCATCTCCCTGGCAGGGAGTGTAATGAGTGCCTATCAGGGCAGTACAGCCATCCAATATTGTGGTGTGTTGGAAACAACTTTCAGTGGCCAAAGCTTCACAGCAGTCCATAGTGTGCAGAGTGGCTGATCTCTATAAACCTTGGATTTAAAGAAGGTTCCTGGCCTTAGACTGTGTAAGCCATCATAAGAAACTCCACGGTTGCTCAGCCTCCCATGCAAAAGAGTACCTGCTGTCAGAGTTCCCACCATTGGCCCTACCTGGAACCTGAAGGGTGAAAGCCTTTGGCATGATGGTAGATCAAGGGCCTCTATCCATTCAACATCAGCTAGCAAGAATTAAAACTGGCGTCGTAAGTCGTCAAGGCACCAATCACTCCCGGACCATGTACCAATCTCTTGGCAGCCACGGCATGAGAGTCAAAGTACTTTTGGGGGGGACTGTGTACCTGTCAGTGTGTGTGTGCCAAATCAGTTTGAGTGTGTGTTTAGGTAACCTGCCACCCTTCTTGCATCCCCCCCAACAATCACATGGGAAAGGTGTTTTACTCACCTTGTTTCCCACATAAAGCTGAATCCAATCAGTGAAACGCGTTTTGGACGGGTGCCCGACACCGGCATTATTTGTATGTATTTTCTATTTTGAATAAATATTTTATTACGAGCCGGCTTGAAGGAACTCCACTTTCTGCTACCAAAAAGGGCTAATATCACCCTGAATTGATATATCTGTGCATACGCTGAGAGCCGAGTTACAGGCTCTTTAGAAGGTGAGCAACTACTTGTATTAGCAATTTATGTATTGAATACATCAAAGGTATCTACACCAGGGTCGGTTTGGCTTCCCTGTTCTCTCCGTTTTTGTTCCCCTTTCTGAGGTTGTGATTCATACAAGAAAGGTGTGTGTCACCTCAAAGTACACGTCTGCATACAAGATCAGAGCCGGTCATTCATAGGCTCTGAACCACGTGAGTGCGTTCTTGCTAAATATCTATTAAGTACGTTTGTTGTACAGTACTACTCTATATTTTGTACCTTATATACCCTTTTAGGATTCCACCACAGTTGTACACTCCTCTGTAAACCCCGAGGGGTAAGTGTACGATTTAAGCGCTCCACTCTTGAGCACCATTTTCCCACTGTGTGAGGTTATGGTGTTTATTTTGTTATTTGTTTCCCACACCGCCTCCATGACAGAGATCATCAAACTTTATGAGCTCAGCCTTACTAATGATTCCTCATAGGAAAGCATTGGGAGATAATCAAGCATTCGCGACAAAACAGCACACTGCGCCAATCAACATCTCCTTATAGAGATGCATTGAACCAATGCATCCCCACGGGGAGCATTAACATAGGTGGGTCACACTGTGCAGCACTGACCCAGGAAGCACTGCTAGAGGTGTTACTAGGCAGCAATATAAACACTGCTTTTTGTCTTGAACAAACCTGAATGTAGGTCACAACATGACACTTGACACTGCAGTTTGTAGACTTGTGGCGTCTTGAGTGTCCCTTTAAACATTTACTGAAGTACAGCAATGGGCGAGGACATTCCATACCCCTCTCCATGGTTAATTTAAATGCTTCTCATTGAGAATCATTTGATTGGATCGTTTTACCAGCTCAGAGCAGATGTGCAAGCTCTAAGCCAGTAAGGGGAGGAAGGGAGGACACAGAGAGGAAGGGTTATATAAAAAAAGAAAAATAAATGGTAATGGTATAAACACAGAGGTGGGGGCGCTTAAATAAAGGGAGGGAGGTGAGATAGAAGAAGCCCATTACATCTGTTTCCAGCGCAGTAACGACAGATGTAATTTTTGCACAGTACTCAGGTTAGGCAGTCCAGAGCAGAGTTTCAGGCTGCCTAAGTCACGTGTACCAGGGGTGCAACTCGTCTCCGGCACAAAGGTGCAAATATTTATAGAAGTGCAAAGTTTCAAGCAGAAAAGCTGCACATACACACTCCTACCACCATGAAAACTTCTAATAGCACATATGGCCAGGGTGGTAGGAGTAAAACTTTAAGGTATAGCATATAATATGGTTCTCTACCATTCTGCAAAATCTGAAGCAGTTACAACAAGCTATATGCATTATATAGGCATTTGGAAATAAAAAAAAGTGGAGGAATAATTAATAATAATAACAGTAATAATAATCCAAACTAAACCAATAGAATGTGCAAACATTTTTGCATGTCCACATAATACAAAATAAATGCAAACGCTTATAGGTTGAAAAATAGCTTTTCCATATTTTTTGTTATTGTCCTAACACAGAGGAAACAATTTTACTTTTGTTCTGCAACTGCTCAAAGGCCAAGGCTCATCTTTAAATTTTTTAGAAGGAGATTAAGGAACAATTTGGCTTCTACCCAGTATGTTTCAAGGCCGCATACCAAGCTTCCAACCACTTTCCGTGTCAATGATACAGTGGGCCCCCATGCCAGTTGATCACTGCCTTGAACCTAGCTGTACAGAGGCAATTACCAATTGTCATTTTCAATGAGGTTTTGTTTATATTTCTTCCAATTTGAATTTATAGTCTAGCTACAGTTTATAAACATATGTAGTAAATACTGTTACAACCACAAAAGCACCAATCAGCAGGTTAGCCTTCTTATATTTTGTAAGTGATCAACGTATAGTAGTCCAAATCTGAAGCTCACATGTATAATCATCCACAGGCGGAATTACTTGCTACATTTGTTCTTGATCTAAAGGTATTATAGCATTCATTAAGTTGAGGGGAGTTGATGCCCTTGAGTTTGCACATTAAAAAGGGTACATAAGCTACATTTTCATCATATAGAAATATCCACTACAAAAAAAGTCATGTGGGTAAGAAGCAAGTTTCAGTTATCTTTAACATAACTGTTCAGTGGCATTTCCCCACAGTAAATATACTATATTATCTCAGCTTCAATCTCAATGGAGTTTAAAAAGGAAAATTGATAAACTTCCTAAAGGAATATAATAAAAATATTTTTAAAAAGTGTTACATTTTTTCCCATTGTATTAGCATACTTCTGATGATGATGCCAGGCATAACTGTATCAATATCTGTATTCACTCCCTAATAGTGGTTTGTCCAAAATCCACTAAGGAATCTGCACAATGTAAATCATATATATTTTTTTTTATAAATGATAATACTCTCATGAGCAAAGCTGTAGGGGCAGCATCTATGCCCTAATACCACTTCATTAGGACAAAGTGATTTTGGTGCTTTGAGTATTAGTTTTCGTTGTATATCCACCTGCAGGTTGCTTCCAAGTCTGTTTATCGTAACGTGTGCATAGCTTTGAGCATCCTTCGTAACTCACATCTAAATCCTTGTTTGCTTTATCAGAACCTTTGTGGTTTAGCAGCTGCGTGCAGCATATTATATACAAGCATTTAATGGCTGGTTTTCATGCCGAACTAAAGTTCGGGCAATACCTTCATGCTACAACCACATAATTATACTATATGACAGTGTTTATAACCTCCCTTTCTTTAAGCAAGGTATTAATTTCTCACGCCATTACTTGACCTCTAATTTTATAAACGTCTAACGCCATCCTCTGTACTGATTAGACCTAAAAATAAATCGAGGGATTCCCCCTTGTAAATGTAGTGATAAATTTAGAGTTGACTGCTGCTCCAACTCAAAAGTACCATAGCAAACGGAATATTTGGGCTCCATCATTTTAAGAAACACTATGAGTTTACAGACAAAAATAGAAGCATGTTAATAGTTTGGAGGAAATTATCTTGGCTGCAGTAACGCTCGCTTTGCAGTTCTTTCTTAAAGGGACACTAACAACTTGCTTAATAGTGGTGTTGGTAACTAGATGCTGCTGACAATTGCACTTTAGCATTCCAATTTTTCTCATGATTACTTTTAAAAAATGAAAATCATAATGACGATAAACACTGTTAAGTCTTTCATAAAGAAACATAATGAGAATTCTATTGGTGCATTGTAGCAATTGCCACACACAGATCGTAAGACCCTCAATATTACTCTATGACAACGCATTAGATCTGTATGATATCAGAAAAGGGCAGAACAGCCATACCAGGACCCTGCTGGATGAGTTAATTTTACTTTATAATAAAGGTCCCTAATAATCTAAAAGGCACCAGGAACACTCTAGTGTTCTATATACATGTATGCATGCGTTTTATTAAACTTCCATTGTTAGAAATAAAAGTTATTTCTTCCTTCTCTGGCACTGTTGGCAGTATTCTTTTAATCTTTCCATTTGCTGAAGGTTAAAAGTAATCCACTTGGCCCGCACAAATGTTTTAGTATTGTGTTCTAGTATTTGTATTTCTGTTTTCTATCATTTATACTGCATAACCTTATTTCTGAAATATACCTTTGTTTCTTTGAGCAACTACATATAAAATATTTAATACAACCATATACATGACACTAGCGCCCTTGAGGCGCGTATAGGAACACTTCTAGACAGACGTATACCTATGCAAACAAATCTCACTCTTTATGTTAGCAGGCCTTATTCCTATTAAGCGACAGTAAACTTCAATATTGTCTCAAATAGATTGCAGTTCTACAAATAGTAGCATCAGTACATACAAATTACTTCAAACTGACTAGATTTAATTATCGGTTTTAAGATGTTTTGGAATATAGATGTGTACTTTGTTTATGTATGCTCTATAAAAGCAAATTAAACAAAACACAAAAAAGTAGCACATGCATACAGGGAGTGCAGAATTATTAGGCAAATGAGTATTTTGACCACATCATCCTCTTTATGCATGTTGTCTTACTCCAAGCTGTATAGGCTTGAAAGCCTACTACCAATTAAGCATATTAGGTGATGTGCATCTCTGCAATGAGAAGGGGTGTGGTCTAATGACATCAACACCCTATATCAGGTGTGCATAATTATTAGGCAACTTCCTTTCCTTTGGCAAAATGGGTCAAAAGAAGGACTTGACAGGCTCAGAAAAGTCAAAAATAGTGAGATATCTTGCAGAGGGATGCAGCACTCTTAAAATTGCAAAGCTTCTGAAGCGTGATCATCGAACAATCAAGCGTTTCATTCAAAATAGTCAACAGGGTCGCAAGAAGCGTGTGGAGAAACCAAGGCGCAAAATAACTGCCCATGAACTGAGAAAAGTCAAGCGTGCAGCTGCCAAGATGCCACTTTCCACCAGTTTGGCCATATTTCAGAGCTGCAACATCACTGGAGTGCCCAAAAGCACAAGGTGTGCAATACTCAGAGACATGGCCAAGCTAAGAAAGGCTGAAAGACGACCACCACTGAACAAGACACACAAGCTGAAACGTCAAGACTGGGCCAAGAAATATCTCAAGACTGATTTTTCTAAGGTTTTATGGACTGATGAAATGAGAGTGAGTCTTGATGGGCCAGATGGATGGGCCCGTGGCTGGATTGGTAAAGGGCAGAGAGCTCCAGTCAGACTCAGACGCCAGCAAGGTGGAGGTGGAGTACTGGTTTGGGCTGGTATCATCAAAGATGAGCTTGTGGGGCCTTTTCGGGTTGAGGAGTCAAGCTCAACTCCCAGTCCTACTGCCAGTTTCTGGAAGACACCTTCTTCAAGCAGTGGTACAGGAAGAAGTCTGCATACTTCAAGAAAAACATGATTTTCATGCAGGACAATGCTCCATCACACGCGTCCAAGTACTCCACAGCGTGGCTGGCAAGAAAGGGTATAAAAGAAGAAAATCTAATGACATGGCCTCCTTGTTCACCTGATCTGAACCCCATTGAGAACCTGTGGTCCATCATCAAATGTGAGATTTACAAGGAGGGAAAACAGTACACCTCTCTGAACAGTGTCTGGGAGGCTGTGGTTGCTTCTGCACGCAATGTTGATGGTGAACAGTTCAAAACACTGACAGAATCCATGGATGGCAGGCTTTTGAGTGTCCTTGCAAAGAAAGGTGGCTATATTGGTCACTGATTTGTTTTTGTATGTCAGAAATGTATATTTGTGAATGTTGAGATGTTATATTGGTTTCACTGGTAAAAATAAATAATTGAAATGGGTATACATTTGTTTTTTGTTAAGTTGCCTAATAATTATGCACAGTAATAGTCACCTGCACAGATATCCCCCTAAAATAGCTAAAACTAAAAACAAACTAAAAACTACTTCCAAAAATATTCAGCTTTGATATTAATGAGTTTTTTGGGTTCATTGAGAACATGGTTGTTGTTCAATAATAAAATTAATCCTCAAAAATACAACTTGCCTAATAATTCTGCACTACCTGTAGATTTGCATGTTACATGGAGAGAACTACATAACACAATGCACTTTTAATTTTAAGGGCCAATGAAGTGTCTCCAAGGTTGTGTATGAGAAGGCAGTTTTAAATCCTTTTTCTAATTTTCTAGTAAAGCAGTCACAAAAGAAAGTGCAGTATAAAAATAGCTGATCAATAACAAAATCGTACACAATTTAAAAACAAACAATAGTCTTTAGTAGTTGATAAACTTAACAGTTGCTGACCCACCTACTGCTGAATAGAACAATGACAATTATATATTACAATGAAACGGGAAGCCAGAACAAAATATTAGAATCAAATTTCATGATAAATTACTCTTTTGATTCATATTTCATTTTTAAAAGTACCAATTACTCATCGGGTATTTGACAAGCACTGAACATCATTATATACGAATTTTATTGGACTGACAGAAATTTATAGTGATGAGCTTTCAAGAGGAAGGATCTCCTGAAATCGTGTTACTAGAAATTTCTGTTAGTTCAATAAAATTGTATTAACCCCTTAACACCGCAGCCAAATGTACAAGTTGTGAACAGAACAAAACGTAAACAAAACCTGGCATTTGCGCTATATGTCTGTCCAACCGTAATTCACCTCTTTCATATGAAATGCATCCCCCCTTATTATATATCATTTTATTCAGGGGAAACAGGGCTTTCATTTAACATTAAATATTTAGGTATTGAACATAATTTAATATAAAAAATATATAAAAAAATGGGAGAAAAAAAGATTTTTTTATTTTTTTTAGTTCTATGTGACATTTTAACTGTGGATGTCAAAATACTGTTTGCTTTTACTGCAATGCAATACACATATTTGTATTCAGCGATGTCTCACGTGTAAAACAGTACCCCCTATATACAGGTTTTATGGTGTTTTGGGAAGTTACAGGGTCAAATATAGCGTGTTACATTTGAAATTGAAATTCGCCAGATTGGTTACGTTGCCTTTGAGACTGTATAGTAGCCCAGGAATTAAATTTACACCCATAATGGCATACCATTTGCAATAGTAGACAACCCAAGGTATTGCAAATGGGGTATGTCCAGTCTTTTTTAGTAGCCATTTGGTCACAAACACTGGCCAAAGTTAGCGTTAGTATTTGTTTGTGTGTGAAAAATGCAAAAAACGCCAATTTTGGCCAGTGTTTGTGACTAAGTGGCTACTAAAAAAGTCTGGACAAACCCCATTTGCAATACCTTGGGTTGTCTACTATTGCAAATGGTATGCCATCATAGGGGTAATTTTCATTCTTGGGCTACCATAGGGTCACAAAGGCAACGTAAGCAATCTGGCGAATTTTAATGTGAAAAAACTGAAACACAAGCCTTATATTTGACGCTGTAACTTTTGAAAACACCATAAAACCTGTACATGTGGGGTACTGTTGTACTCGGGAGACTTCGCTCAACACAAATATTTGTATTTCAAAACAGTAAAAAGTATTGCAGCAATAATATCGTCCGTGTAAGTGCTGTTTGTGCGTGAAAAATGCAGAAAACGTCACTTTTACTGGCGATATCATCGTTGTAATACATTTTACTGTTTTGAAACACTAATATTTGTGTTCAGCAAAGTCTCCCGAGTAAAACAGTACCCCCCATGTACAGGTTTTATGGTGTCTTGGAAAGTTATAGGGTTAAATATAGTGCTAGCAAATTAAATTCCCTATACTTTCGGCATGGGTTCTCAGGCAGGTCCCGCTAATTGTAATTAATTAGGATACCTAATTATGTAAAATTATTACATAAATATATGTGTAGAATTAATATATGTATATATATACATATGTGTATATATACGTATATATATATATAATTTTTTTTTAATATTTTTATTTATATATAGGTATATATAGTGATATATACGTATATATTTATGTATATAGATATATATATTATGATATATATTATTTTGTTCTACGTGTATTTTGATATAAATATATATATTATTATCACAATACAGTTAGAACGAAATAACACACATCTATATATTTTTTAATTATTTATTTTTAAATATTTTTTTAATTTTATTTTTTTACGTATTTACATATATATTTTTTTATATTATATATAAATATATATATAACAATAATTATATATATATTTAATCAGTATCAGTCTACGTGTAATTTGATATTAATATATATATATAATTATATATATATTAATATTAAAATACACCTATACAGTGTACGTGTGTATGTATATGTGTATATATATACTTAGATCATATATATATATATATAATATATATGATCTAAGTATATTTTATTTGTAACTGTAATTTTTTTTATTTATTTTTTGAACTAATATTTTCTTTTTTTTACAGGACAGGGGGCAGAGACAGTGTCAGCCAGTGATGTCACATCACTGGCTGACACACAGGATCAGTGATCACAGTGACTGCCTGTCACTGTGATCACCTCCTGCAGATTGGGTAATTGACCACAGGGGGGAGTGCCTGGGTGGTACAAGCACTCCCCCCTTCCAATCTGCAGGGGGATCATTGTGCCAGTTACATGTGTCAGCCAATAGGCTGACACATGTAACACTGATCGCAGTGACAGGCTGTCACTGCGATCAGAGCGCTCTGAGATCGCAGTGACAGCCTGTCACTGCGATCTCAGACCTAGCAGATCGCGGTCACTGACCCCAGGGGGACTGCCTGGGGGGCCAGGTAAGTCCCCCGACCGCGATCTGCAGAAGGGGAAAGCCGCCGGCCGCATGTGTCAGCCGATTTGAAATCGGCTGACACATGCTTAATACTGGTCGCAGTGACAGCCTGTCACTGCGATCAGAGACTGCAGATCGCGGTCACCGGCCACAGGGGGGGTTGCCCGGGGGGCCAGGCATCCCCCCCGACCGCGATCTGCAGCGGGAGAATACCGCCGGCCACGTGGGCGGCAATAAAAGCGAGGACGTACTATTACGCCCGCCGGCGTTTAGAGCCGGTTTCTGCGTGGCGTAATAGTACGTCCTCCGGACTTAAAGGGTTAAAGGGACACTATAGTCACCTGAACAACTTTAGCTTAATGAAGCAGTTTTGGAGTATAGAACATGCCCCTGCAGCCTCACTGCTCAATCATCTGCCATTTAGGAGTTAAATCCCTTTGTTTATGAACCCTAGTCACACCTCCCTGCATGTGACTTGCACAGCCTTCCATAAACACTTCCTGTAAAGAGAGCCCTATTTAGGCTTTCTTTATTGCAAGTTCTGTCTAATTAAGATTTTCTTATCCCCTGCTATGTTAATAGCTTGCTAGACCCTGGACGAGCCTCCTGTATGTGATTAAAGTTCAATTTAGAGATTGAGATACAATTATTTAAGGTAAATTACATCTGTTTGAAAGTGAAACCAGTTTTTTTTTTTTCATGCAGGCTCTGTCAATCATAGCCAGGGGAGGTGTGGATAGGGCTGCATAAACAGAAACAAAGTGATTTAACTCCTAAATGACAATGAATTGAGCAGTGAAATTGCAGGGGAATGATCTATACACTAAAACTGCTTTATTTAGCTAAAGTAATTTAGGTGACTATAGTGTTCCTTTAAAAGAAGCTGCCATAAGTCATTATTTTGCATCTACATTACTGAACTAATACAGCAAATGAAATAAATGATCAATATATACCAAAGTTAGTTTAGGTACAGCAGACACCTTTCATACAGAACACACATGACCACCTTGACCCTTAAATACAAATAATACACCATGTACTGCAACAGAAAATCCATGCTAAATATAACAAGAACAATTTAAACATAGTTCTCTACTCCCCATTAGGAAGAGATTATGAGGATCTGTAACCATCGTACTTGGGGCCAGAGGAGTCCGTTAATTATCCATTAGGTAAGCTATTTGTGTTTGCAGAAAATCAGTCCAGTTGTGCACAGAGCGTTCATTAATATACATGGGCAAGGTTAAACAATGTCACATGACTCCATGCCAATATATGTGCTTACTGTGAATTCTTCAACACATTACACCCATTTGTTTTAATTATATAAGATCAACCAAAACAATCTATATCGGTGTATCCTCTAATCCGATATGAATAGAAATGCAAAAGTTAATTTTTTTTTTAAACTTACCGTATATACTCGAGTATAAGCCGACCCGAATATAAGTCGAGGCCCCTAATTTTACCCCAAAAAACTGGGAAAACTTATTGACTCGAGTATAAGACTAGGGTGGGAAATGCAGCAGCTACTGGTAAATTTCTAAATAAAATTAGATCCTAAAAAAAATATATTAATTGAATATTTATTTACAGTGTGTGTATAATGAATGCAGCGTGTGTGTATGAGTGCAGCGTGTGTATAATGAATGCAGCGTGTGTGTATGAGTGCAGCGTGTGTGTATGAGTGCAGCGTGTGTGTATGAGTGCAGCGTGTGTGTATGAGTGCAGCGTGTGTGTATGAGTGCAGCGTGTGTGTATGAGTGCAGCGTGTGTGTATGAGTGCAGCGTGTGTGTATGAGTGCAGCGTGTGTGTATGAGTGCAGCGTGTGTGTATGAGTGCAGCGTGTGTGTATGAGTGCAGCGTGTGTGTATGAGTGCAGCGTGTGTGTATGAGTGCAGCGTGTGTGTATGAGTGCAGCGTGTGTGTATGAGTGCAGCGTGTGTGTATGAGTGCAGCGTGTGTGTATGAGTGCAGCGTGTGTGTATGAGTGCAGCGTGTGTGTATGAGTGCAGCGTGTGTGTATGAGTGCAGCGTGTGTGTATGAGTGCAGCGTGTGTGTATGAGTGCAGCGTGTGTGTATGAGTGCAGCGTGTGTGTATGAGTGCAGCGTGTGTATGAGTGCAGCGTGTGTATGAGTGCAGCGTGTGTATGAGTGCAGCGTGTGTATGAGTGCAGCGTGTGTATGAGTGCAGCGTGTGTATGAGTGCAGCGTGTGTATGAGTGCAGCGTGTGTATGAGTGCAGCGTGTGTATGAGTGCAGCGTGTGTATGAGTGCAGCGTGTGTGTATGTGTGCAGTGTGTGTGTGTATGTGTGCAGTGTGTGTATGTGTGCAGTGTGTGTGTGTGTATGTGTGCAGTGTGTGTGTGTGTATGTGTGCAGTGTGTGTGTGTGTATGTGTGCAGTGTGTGTGTGTGTATGTGTGCAGTGTGTGTGTGTGTTGCAGTGGTGGGGGGGTGGGCAATTTTATTATTTTATATTATTATTTATATTTTTTTCATTATTATTTCTTCTTATTATTTTTTATTTAATTCTTATTTTTATTTTCGTCCCCCCTCCCTGCTTGATACATGGCAGGGAGGGGGGCTCCTTCCCTGGTGGTCCAGCATTGGCAGTTCAGTGGGGGCTGGCAGAGATCTTACTTACCCGTCCTGCAGCTCCTGTCAGCTCTCTCCTCCTCTGCGCCGTCCGTTCAGCTCTTCTGTCAGCTCACACTGTAAGTCTCGCGAGAGCCGCGGCTCTCGCGAGATTTACACTGGGAGCTGACCAAGGTGCTGAACGGACGGCGCAGAGGAGAAGGGAGCTGACAGGAGCTGCAGGACGGGTAAGTAAGATCTCTGCCAGCCCCCTCTCCCTCAGTCTGTATTATGGCAATGCAAATTGCCATAATACAGACTATTGACTCGAGTATAAGCAGAGTTCCGTTTTTTCAGCACAAAAAATGTGCTGAAAAACTCGGCTTATACTCGAGTATATACGGTATTCAGAAGTGTTTTTTTTTTTTTTTTTTTTAAGCTGAAGACCCACACCAGGTGCTTTGCATTTTTTACTGTACCTACTTTAAAATAACAGTACCAAAAACAACCAGGAAACAAGGATATATCTGCACACACTGCACTCATACACACATACATACACATACATCCTAATATAATTTTTTTTAGGATCTAATTTTATTTAGAAATTTACCAGTAGCTGCTGCATTTCCCACCCTAGTCTTATATTCGAGTCAATACGTTTTCCAAGTTTTTTGGGGTAAAATTAGGGGCCGCGGCTTATATTCGGGTCGGCTTATACTCGAGTATATACGGTATATATATATATATATCTAGCTGGGGTGGGTGGAAGTCAGTGGGGAATTAGGTGTTCGGCTAGCTAGGGGTTAATGTTAAAAGGCAGCAGATATCCCGCTACGCACAAGCTTTGTCCTCTAAGCGATACCCAGCATCCCGTTTCCTCCCCCCACCACCCCTAGGACCGGTGGGGGATATTCCGGTCCCCACTGGTTCACTCCTCTTCCGCACCTAATAACTGGGGAAGGCTTGCACGATGACCTCAGCAAGATGGTGGATGTGCCCATATTCTACGAGCAAACACTTATGCCGCCCGGACAGGACGGTCCCAGCATGTTGGAGCAGACCCTGGAAATACTAGAGGTGATCTTCACTCGCTTCTGGGACTCACTGGAGAAGTGTGCCGCACTGTCCACCACACAGGGTGACACTCGGAAATGCAGAATCCGGGAGGTGAGCAGAGCCCCTACGGGCATGACAAGCACCCAGCCCCCCTAAGCATCGGCCATGCAGAAGGAAGAAAAAAAGACTGCCGGTGGCTCAAGGTCTCCTGTTACCCCACTAGGGGGAAAGGACTTGGACTCCCAGAGACCCAGAGTCCGTGGTCAAAAGATACCGGCCCAAACACAGTCCTAGGGTTGGAAGGGGTCTCAGCCTCACACCTTTAACGAGGACGACTTCCATGCACCTCCAATGCTTTTTCCTATGCTAGGTATAGGCTGAATGGCAATCCACATACAGGGAAAGCTCTGCGGACCCCGCTCAGAACCGTCCCTTGCCACAATGGACGCAATCCAGTCCATTTTGCAGCCTTTGAAGCCTGATATCTGCAAGCACCACTGTATGCTTGTGTACTCCTTTCTGTTCACCATTTATTTTATTATCTCGCTAGTTATCTACCAAGTATTGCAGTGCAGCTTTTTTCTCCTGTTTGATATCCCCAGGGCATGTAATGCCAGTGTGATAAGCTAAAACAGTTAATCTTTGTGTAGTTAAGCATGTTGAAATAACTTTAACCTCATTAGTGACATTGCACAGGCTCACCTAAACAACTTCCTTCAGAACACATATATTATGTACACGCACCTTGCTTACACTCCAGCAGACCAGCATAATTGATGTTACTATATATATTGTCCTGTACCTAGTCTGACTTAAACTGTACTATTCTCCTGTAACACAATCTAACTCTACAAACCTACTTAATTCCACAGTAGGGACCCATCAGTTATGTTAGCTTGTATATAATATATATATATATATATATATATATTGTGCAAATGCTCATGCCACTGTCTAGCCTGTATGCATCTATATCCGCTGTTATGGCGTTCAATAATGCTATGCACCTAACTGCACAACAAAACAAAAAAGTTTTTAAAAAAGTAAAAGAAATGCATTAAAAAATGCTCATTACCACTACACCTGGAAAAAACGAACAAAAACATTATCCCACGCTAAGCTTCAAGATATGCCTTTTGAATTACCCCGGAGTGTATTCTTTAATAAATAGTATGTGTTTGTGGGGAAGTTTCAATAACCAACCAGCTAAACTACTCCAAAACGAAACGTGGACACAGCGTAAAAATTCAAAGTTAGAAAAAAACTGAATGGCTGCGTCTCAAATGTGCCCCTTCAGCATCCACATTTACCTGGCAAAGGTACATACGGGGGTATGGCTGTACTCAGACGACATAGCTGAGCAACATATGAAATATTATACAGCCATTGCACACATAAGACTTGCAAAATGCACTGTGCAAACTCACTTTGTGTGTCAAAAAGCCAGACAAAATGCTTGACACTACACTTGGTACAAATTATGCCTTTTAAAATACCCTGGGATGTCTTCTTTAAGAAATGGTATGCCTTTATGGTGTAGTTGGAATAGGTAACTTTCTGAAGTGCTCCAGAATGGAAAACAGAGCCATCAAAACCATCTAAGAAAATTCACACTTAAAAACCTGAACTTGTCACGTCTCTTTTACAGCACTGTATCTTCACATAATAGTGTCTAGGTCATACATCGGGCATATTGTTTTATCAGAAGATGTAACTGATCATTATTTGGGGGATTTTATGACCGTGGCATATATCAAGTGTAAGAATACTCAGCAAAAATGCAACATGTATGTTAAAAAAAATGCCTTTTTTTTCTCACCACAAACTGACATAAATTGGTGAAAAAATTGTGACAAGTTAAGGCACAATATACACCATATAAGATACCCTGGGGTGTCTGCTTTCTCTAATGGAAACCCTTTGTAGGTTTATTATAACATTTAGACTGTTATAATGCCATAAAAAGATACATAGGCCCGTCAAAACCATCAATGAAAATTCTAACTATAGAAACTGAAATAGCATTGTCTCTTATATGGCAGTGTAGCTTCACAGAATAGTGCCAAAGGCATACAATGGGGGTATCGTACTCAGCAGATATAGCTGAACACAATTCTGTACAGGAATAGCACGCACCAGTTTTACTAAATACACATTGCAAAAACATGGTTATATGTGTATATGCCAAAATAGAGAAAAAACACAATTTTACCCCAATATTTAGCAGAGATTAGCAATGAAATGGCTACATAAAACGTGTCAAAATAACCTTAGGTAAATAGCCTGTGATGTCTACTTTATATAAATATATATAGTTTTGTGTGGCAATTTTTTTACTGTGATGGCTACTAAACTTACAAGACAAACATACCAAGTTCTAAAATTGTTTACATTGAAATTTTATTTTAGTCCTTGTATTTTGTGAGCTGTAACTTTCAAAATAGGCTGAAATCCTATACATATTATGTACTCTATAAATCAAGACATATAAATTAATTTATTTTGAATTACTTTTCCTAAGCTGGACATATTATGCACACATTATTATTGCCTGAACTGTGAAAAAAAAAAAAAAAGTTTTGTTTTTCGTTTTTTCCCTCCATTTTTGGTCTTTTTTTTTTTTTTTTTTTCAAATGAATGAGAATTTATATATGTGACATCAAATTAAAGCCCTTTTTGTCATCTAAAAAACGGTATATAATATGTGTTGGTGCAATAAATTACAGAGATGCAAATTGCAGTTGAACACAAACAGCAAAAAATGCAAAAATTGCTTGTGTCCTTAAGGGTAAGACAAGCTTCTGAAGCAGTGTCCTTAAGGGGTTAATCAAATGTCAAATCACCCATAGTAGGTTCCTGCAGGCTATTCAACAGAGCAGGAGAACAAGTCTAGATTAAAGGGGCAATATAGTGACCAGAAAAACTAAAGGAAATTACAGCCTAGGGACACCTCCAGTAGCAGTTACTCAGAGGGCCACTAGAGGTCCTTCCAGGGTCAGTGCAGTATGGATGTTCGGCGTCTCCACGACCTGCATGGGGACGCTGAACTTTCCCCATAAAGATGCACTGATTAAAATCTCTATGAGCTGATGCTTATTGGCTATAGTAGCATCAGCTGAGATCATCGGAATCCTATGAGAAAGCATTGGATTGGCTGAAATCATTAATTCGGACGATGTCGGCCAGGGAGGTAGGGCAATCGCCGGAAAACTTTCGCGCGGTGCTTAAATAATCATGAGGTTTTTACTGTACTTAAAGGGACACTATAGTCACCTGAACAACTTCAGCTTAATGAGGTTGTTCAGATGAGAACTATAGCTCCCTGCAGCCTTTCTCATGTAAACTTTCTCATCGAAAACTCACTTCTTCAAGAAAGCATATCAATTAAACTGTTAGCAGGTTTTCATCCCCCACCCTCCATGACTCCTCTCCTGCAACTGTCAAAAATTACCTACTAAGCCCTCAATTAATACTTTTCTAACAACCTACTTCGTACCCCTACTTTTACCCTCTGTGTCACTATACCCCACTCCCTCTAGAATGTAAGCTCATGGAGCAGGGCCCTCCACCCCTCTGTTCCTGTACATCCAGTTGTCTGGATACAATTACATGTCTGTTAGTCCACCCATTGTACAGTGCTACGGAATCTGATGGCGCTATATAAATAATAAAATAATAATAATAATAATAAACACTGTATTTTCTGAGAAAATATAGTGTTTACATTGAAAGCTAGGAACAGCTACAGTTGCAGTCACTCAGAGTGAACCAGAGGGACTTCGGAGTTGATGGAGGCATAATATGCCTCCATCCACTCAGATCCGCTGTCAGCAGAGCACAGGGCAGCACTGTGCACAGCATCCTGTGATTCAGTATCTCCTCCCTCTGCATGCAGTCACTGAACTTTCCTCATATAGATTTATTGATTCAATTCATCTCTATGAGGAGATGCTGATTGGTCAGGGCTGTGTTTGAATCATGCTGGCTCTGCCCCTGATCTGCCTCTTTGTCAGTCTCAGCCAATCCTATGGGGAAGCACTGTGATTGGATCAGGCTACCACATGTCAGCAGACTGCTTGTTTTTCTGAGTCTAACAGCATGCAGATTTACAGCTTCAGGCTTGAATACAGTAAGATTTTTACTATATTTATGGAGGCATGAGGGGCTAGATGGTGGTGTTATCACTATAGGGTCAGGAATACAGATTTGTGTTCCTGACCCTATAGTGATCCTTTAAGGAAGGAAAGGGGGACCATGGGGCGTTTTTTAACACTACAGAATCAGGAATACAGATTTGTAATTCTGACCCTATAGTGTTCATTTAAACAGACTGTGCAATAAAGGAAGTTTAAAAGGGGCATCTCTCATGTGTATTAGGAGACTTTGTACACTATATCCAGGGGAGGTGTGGCTAGAACTCACTAAATACAGTTATTTTATTGATAAATGGAATAGACTTCAGCAGTAAGGTTGCAGAGACGTGACTGATACACCAAAACTTGCTTCTTTAAGCTAAAGTTGTTTTAGTGCTTAGTGTGCCCCTTTAATAAATAAGATTATGTACACGGTATCACACTGTACTGAATGCCTGGAGACAAAGATTTCAAGGTGACAATCTAAAGATAAGAAATGAAAAGAAATTACTATTTATATAATAATAGATATTATTAGTGACTAAAATGGCATCCAAGGTAGGACTTACCACAAGCTCTGGCAGCAGAGACACATAGATCTTCAGCAACATATTCTCCAGGGGGTAGTTCCAGACAATCTCCATTCTCTTTCCCTATTGCATGATAGAGAATGACACAAAACCCTCTTTCAGTCTGCTTTGGAACACTTGCATTCACGTTCACATCCTCACTTGGATGGCCAGATGAGGCTGTAGTAATGCTCATTTCGGTCATTGTCAGGCAAGCCATTACATTACTTCATGGGGAAGTTTTACCTGCAAATTAGAAAGAGCAGATGTTATTTTGGTGGTTCTTAAAGAGACACTCGCAGGGTACATTTATGCAACTCCCATGTTAATGCATAAAATATTTAAGTAAAATTAAAATTAAAAACCCTGCAAGAGCATTAAATGAATATAAAAATTAATTCACATTTTAAATTCTTCTTGCATTTCCTGAAAAACTCCAGACTTTGTAGGATAAGCGGTGAGCTCTCACAAAAAAACGAATGCTTACCAACTTCCAATAAGCAGTGTAGCTGAGAGCATTAGATAAATTGTCCACTCACTGTGGTAAAAAAAGCCAAAAGCTGAATTAAAACTCCCAGAAACATCATGTGCAGAGAAAGTGTTTTATGAGTGTAAAAGTATATCCTTTTTGTTTCGTTTTTATAAACGTACTGATTTCAACAGAAATCATTTGAGCTAAACCCAAAGTTAGGCACTTGCGCAAAATGTCTGCCTTAGTCTAAGCTTTCCCCTTTATGAGCTGTATTGTAGGCATAGGATTGGTTATTCCACTGGAACAGACATGAAAATATGCTCTAAGAAGTGAAAGTCTTACATTAGCTGCAACTAGATCTGCTGCTATTGCAAGCTAAGATTTCATATACCCTGGGGCATAATTACATGCATGTTTTCTTAGTGCGTTAATCTGCTGAACTATTAAAACATGTTGGAAAATAAAGTAAATGGCATTTATTTAGCCCACTCTTCAATTTGAAATCTTTGGGTGTCAAAAAGCCAGAAAAAATGCTTGCCTCTACACTTGGTACAAGCTAGAGGAAAAATTATCCCACGCTAAGGTCAAAATATGCCTTTTAAAATACCCTGGGATGTCTTCTTTAAGAAATGGTATGCCTTTATGGTGTAGTTGGAATAGGTCACTTTCTGAAGTGCCCCAGAATGGAACACGGAGCCATCAAAACCAGAAAATTCACACTTAAAAACCTGAACTTGTCACGTCTCTTTTACAACACAGTAACTTCACATAATAGTGTCTAGGTCATACATCGGGCATATTGTTTTACTCAGAAGATGTAACTGAGCATAATTTGGGGGATTTTATGACAGTGGCATATATCAAGTGTAAGAATACTCAGTAAAAATGCAACATGTATGTAAAAAAAAAATGCCTTTTTTTTCTCACCACAAACATTGACATAAATTGGTGAAAAAATTGTGACAAGTTAAGGCACAATATACACCATATAAGATACCCTGGGGTGTCTGCTTTCTCTAATGGAAACCCTTTATTGGTTTATTTTAACATTTAAACTGCTATAATGCCATAAAAAGAGTCATAGGCCCGTCAAATCCATCTATGAAAATTCTAACTATAGAAACTGAAATAGCCTTGTCTCTTATATGGCAGTGTAGCTTCACAGAATAGTGCCAAAGGCAAACAATGGGGGTATCGTTGTACTCAGCAGATATAGCTGAACACAATTCTGTGCAGGAATAGCACGCACCAGTTTTACTAAATACACATTGCAAAAACATTGTTATATGCAGGCCCGGACTGGCCATCGGGCATACTGGGCAAATGCCCGGTGGGCCGCGATGGCCGTGGGGCCGAGGCCGGCAGGGGAGATCACAGGATCTCCCCTGCCAGCCCCTGCAGGGCCAGCGCTATCCGAGCGCCGGCCCTGCATAGTGCCTCCATGGGCCGGTGGGGAGATCAAAGATCTCCCTTATCGGCCCAGAGACACTTCCAGGCGGCCGCCAGCTGGAGAGTGTGTGAGGGAGGGAGGCAGGAGAGAGGACCGGCGGAGCTCTAGCCAGCAGCTCCGCCAGGTCCTCTCGCGAGGTCTGAGCGTTGCCGCGGTAACCGCGGCAACGCTCAGATCTCGCGAGAGTGAACTCTAGCCTGCAGGTTAGAGTTCACTCTCACCACTAGAACCACTAGGGCAGGATGACAGCACGGCACCCCGACACCCCCCCTCCACCCAGGCAAAAGGTAAGAAGGGGGGGGGGGGGAATATATATATATATTTTTATTTTTTTTATTAATAAATAAAAATATTTAAATAAAATATACATTCACACTCACACACACAGCACACCCTCAGACACACACACACACAGCACCCTCAGACACACACACACACACAGCACCCTCAGACACACACACACACACAGCACCCTCAGACACACACACACACACAGCACCCTCAGACACACACACACACAGCACCCTCAGACACACACACACACAGCACCCTCAGACACACACACACACAGCACCCTCAGACACACACACTGACAGCACCCTCAGACACACACACTGCGCCCTCAGACACACACACTGCGCCCTCAGACACACACACTGCGCCCTCAGACACACACACTGCGCCCTCAGACACACACACTGCGCCCTCAGACACACACACTGCGCCCTCAGACACACACACTGCGCCCTCAGACACACACACTGCGCCCTCAGACACACATACTGCGCCCTCAGACACACACACTGCACCCTCAGACACACACACGGCACCCTCGCTCACACATATACAGCACACTCCCACACACAATATATATATACACACACACACAATATATATATATTCTATAAAATAACCCTCAGTGTGTTAACAGACAAAGAAAATTAGAAACCTAGAATGTGACAGCACATATAAACCCTCACACACAGCACCCCTCTTATATACACACACACTGCGCCCCTCACACATACAATACGTCCAAATATATATACATATACACACACACACACACACACACACTACAGCACCCCTCACACTGCACCACTACACACATTACGCTCCAGATACACGCTAGATCCCTTACCCTATATGCACTCTTAATCCTGTACACACACGCGCGCACACACACACACAATCTCCTATACACACTCTGGGTCCTTTACACAGTAGATCTCCCACACACACACACACTGCACCACCTACACACATACTACATTCCTTGTCAGCAAACAGATACAACATTCCCTAAACACACCCTCTCTACAACCCCTACACACACTGCGTCACCTATACACACACACTACAGCCCATATGCACACACTCGCTACATCCCCTATAACACTATGCCCCCTATACACACACACACTCTCTACAGCCCCATGCCACACATATTACACCACAAACACAAATTAAATTGACCCATTTACACAATACCACACCACACTCTACACACACGCAATTCCACAAGCAGGCTCCAAACATATGCACCATGCACTTTCCTGGCCCTTTTGTCCTCTGGTATCCCACTTGTGGAGACACCAGAGACAATTTAAAAGCAAACACAGCGCAAGCATGTTATTAAATTTGCTTGCGCTGCGCCGAACAAATTCAGGGCCTTTTTCTAATGCCAGAGCTCTTCAGCAGGGCTCTGCGCATTGAACTAACATGCTTACTTTGAGAGGGGGCGTGCTTGTCATTAGTGATGACAAAACAAACCATCTCTGGCCCCGCCCCCTTCTTAGGGGGCCGCTCTGATTGAAAAATGCCCGGGCCTAATTTTTTTCCACGTCCGGCCCTGGTTATATGTGTATATGCCAAAATAGAGACAAAACACAATTTTACCCCAATATTTAGGAGAGATTAGCATTAAATGGCTACGTAAAATGTGTCTCAGACATGAAAATATGCTCTAAGTAAGAAGTGGAAGCCTTACATTAGCTGCAGATACTAGATCTGCCGCTATTGCAAGCTAAGATTTCATATACCCTGGGGGTGAGGGGGGAAATAACATGTAAAAATAATTGCATGCATATTTTCTTGTGCGTTTATCTGCTGAACTATTAAAAAGGTGTTGGAAAATTAGGTCAATGGCTTTTATTTTGCCCACTCTTCAATCTGAAATCTTTCAAATTGGCATCTTTCAGTATCTATACAACGTAACAGAATAAATTATCCAAAAAACTTACTTAGATCCATTGTACAGCGCTACGGAATTTGCTGGCGCTATATAAATATTTAAAATAATAATAATGTGTCGGAGTTCCCTGGGGTCTAAGGAATATGAGCTTTGTGCTACAGAAATTGAGGTATGGGAACCCGATTTTGCATCCCTTCTCAGATACTAAGAAGCAACGTAAATGCCCATTTATTACATTCAACTTTGTAGTAGGTCTGCAGCGGTGTAACAGTTATACATCTAAGATGAGATACATAAGATAATATCACATTGAGGATTTTCAGCAGTAAGAAAATTAGTACCAAGCACATTACTAGTGTTTAGATGAAAAAAAATATATAAAAATAAGAAAATATAACAATAAAAAACAACTTAATTAACCATATAAGTAAACCAAAACATTGCTGTGTTGTACATTTAAAAGCATACATAAAACTTTCCTTTCTTCTCAGTACCTCAAATAGTATGTAATGTGGAAATAAAAATGAAAAGGAGATGAACCAGAGTACATACAAATGTATTTTATTCAAACCTTGATTGCAACATTTAATCACCTGTGTGACATGTTCCAGTCACAATAATGGACTTAATCACAGACAAGATGTACAGGTGTAATATTGCATATTTAACTGGTAGGCAATATAAAAGCAGCAATTGACTCATCCCAAAAAGGCTTGACTCATTATACCAAGTATTAGACCTCATACTCTATCTATCTATTCCCTACATTCCAAGCTTTAAACATTCTCTGAAAATACATCTATTTAGACAAGTCAACCATCTCCGCCGTTGTAATCTACTGTAATTGTCCTATAATGACAACCTTCGCACTCAAACCCCTACCTTAGCTTAGAGTGCTCCAATCCCTGGTATTAAATAACAACTATAGGCGCCCAGACCACTTCAGCTCAATGAAGTGGTCTGGGTGCCTGGTCCCTCTAATTTTAACCCTGCAGCTGAAAACATAGCAGTTTCAGAGAAACTGGTTAAATGGTTCATCCAGCCTGTAGTGGCTGTCTCACTGACAGCCGCTAGAGGCGCTTCCGAAAATCACAGCGAGAAGACACGGACGTCCATAGGAAAGCATTGAGTAATGCTTTCCTATGGGCAGTTTAAATGCACACACGGCTCTTGCCGCGCATGCGCATTTAGATCTGACGTCGGCAGGGGGAGGGAGCCCGGCGCTGGAGAAAGGTAAGTGGCTGGAGTGGTTTTAACGCCTCCAGCCCAGCAGGAGGGGGGGGGGGGAGCTAATGACCCTATAGTGCCAGGAAAACAAGTTTGTTTTCCTGGCCCTATAGTAGTCCTTTAATTAACTCGTACGGCATTGTCATTGGAGGTTGAGCTGCAGGCTGCCAGGAACAGAGAATCACTACTAAATTGTGAGTAAAACATTTAGTAGTGTTGTGGAAACCGTTCCCAAAGACTCCTGACATTATAACCACTTCAATCCATCCAAGTAGTTATGATACCTACCTTTAAGAGAGAGGGGCTGAGTTAAGGACAACAGCAGCTGATCAAAAATAACGCATCTCCATTGCTATATAATGTACGGTCTAGAATCATAAATTAAATTTAAAGATAGAAAATATAAGAAAATTATTTGTTGAAAACCAATAATCAGAAGCAGTAAGCAAAATGAAAAAATAATTCTGTAGAGGATAATTTAATGGGCAGGAAACCGTCAAATATCAAAGATGCAGCCATCTCATCTGGCACATTATTAGAAAAAGTGACTTTTTGTTTACTTGGAGCGTTCATATCATTTTGTACGCAGGCACAGAGAAAAAGGTAGAAGGAAAACACGCTCATCATCTTATCTCATAAAACCAAATGGTTAATGGTTTCAAATAAATAAATAAATTGAAGTTAAAAAAAACCAAACAAACCCCAACAACACATGCTGTTTCTGAAGTGAGCGCCCTCCAGTTTGCTATATATACTGTAGCAGGGTCAGAGAGGCTTTCTATGTAAGTAACAGATTGGAGCGCACTCTATTCCCAGCATGAAAGGGTTCATTGGTGGAAGTCAGCCCTTTTAGGTTAATATAATTAATCTACACTAGGGGTTTAAAAGGTCAGCCTCTGAAGGCATCAGGGAGTCTAACAGCTGGGAGAGAGGAGGCAGTTAAAGAGACACTGCCCATTGGAGTGGTCTGGATGCCAAATCCCACCACCCTTAACCCTGCAAGTGTAATTATTGTTTATCAGACAGCCACTAGAGGGACTTCCGTCTTAGAACACGAAAAGTGTGTTATACGCCGAGAATCCCCTATGGGGAGGTCTAATGAGCGTGCGCGGCCATTGCCGAGCACGCGCATTAGGTCTCCCTCGTCAGCAACTTGGGACAGGGGGTGGGAGGGAGAGGGACACTGTAGGGTCCTGCAGTGCCAGGAAAATAGTCCCTTTAAAGGACCACTATAGGCACCCAGACCACTTCAGCTTAATGGAGTGGTCTGGGTGCCAGGTCCCTCTAGTTTTAACCCTTTCTGCTGTAAATGTAGCAGTTTCAGAGAAACTGCTATGTTTACCTATGGGTTAATCCAGCCTCTAGTGGCTGTCTCATTGACAGCCGCTAGAGGCGCTTCTCACTGTGATTTTCGCAGTGAGAAGACGCCAGCGTCCATAGGAAAGCATTGAGAATGCGAGTATGTTTTCCAGGCACAATAGTGGTCCTTTAAGCCTGAGACCCTAAGACTCTAAAGGAAAAGGTACTGTGTAAAAGCCTGCTTAAAGTGCTGTGTTTAAATTGTTTAAGAATGGGAACCAAATTGGCTGGCCAGTTGGATAGTTAGGAATACTGCTCTTTGGTAAGTTTCCAAGTTGGAGTAGGATTTACTTTCTTTTTGTTGTATTTATTTATGTGAAGCACAAATAAATTGCAGTACTATTTTATCCTAAAGCTTGAATTTGAAGTTTTTTGTCAATAGCTTGGCCATCCTGCCACAATACCTACAACTGAGCACCCCCAGTTTGCTAAATATACCTACGTAAATTAAAATGAAAAAAAATATTATTTATATAGTATACATCAACATCATGTGTTTTTTTTTTTATAGAATGTAACTTCAAAGGGAATGACACATTAGAATAGCAAACTACTAATTTATTTTTATCTTTATAAAATATGCATATCTATGAAAGGCTGATCTGGAATACCATGAAACCAAAAGCAAAGACTAACTGCAAGTGGCTGGAGTTGGTGTATTCATATGCAGGGGTTCTTGATCTTACGTGAGCTACTTGCATTTATTGGACCGAATGATAAAAGCATGGCAACATGGTATCCAACAATCTTGGTCTTACATGAGCTACTTGCATTTATTTGTGCTCTCATATTTGTGTTTAGTGATGACTCATAAGTACAACAGTACTCCCCTTGTTTTATAGGGTTTTAGAAAGTAACAGGGTAAAATTCTGTCTGGGTTGTCAATTCTGTCTGGGTTGTCATTATATATTTATTAAAATAGTATAATTATATATAAATACACATAGAATGAAATTTATATTATATATACACATTTATTATTATTTTATTATTTATATAGCGCCAGCAAACCCTGTAGCGCTGTAGGATGGGTGGACTAACCGACACATAATTGTAGCCAGACAAATGGACGGACAGGAACAGAGTGGTTAAGGGCCCTGCTCAATGAGCTTACATGCTAGAGGGGATGGGTAATCAAATATGTTGCTAGAAAAGTATTCTTAGGTTATTTTTGACAGTTGCAGGAGAGGTGTCATTGGGGGGAGGGGGGGGGGGATGAAAACCAGCTAACAATTTAAATGAAATGCTTTCCTGAAGAAGTGTGTTTTCAAAGATTTTTTGAAGGAGTGGAGACTGGGTGAAAGTCTAACGGAGAAGGGAAGGGAGTTCCACAGAAAAGGTGCAGCCCTGGAGAAGTCTTGGAGGAGAGCATCAGATGTGGGAGAACAGAGAGAGGATAGGCGTAGGTCTTCGGCAGAGTCTCGACGGGACATATTTGTGTATTATGGAGGATAGGTAGGTTGGAGCAGCTTTATGTAGGGACTTATAAGCAAGCACCAGAATCTTAAATTGAGCCCTATACCTAACTGGAAGCCAATGTGGGGACTGACAGAGGGGCGAGACATGGGAGGTGCGGGAGGACAAGTAAATGAGCCTCGCCGCCGCATTCATTATAGATTTCAGCAGTGCAATCTGGGAACATGTAAGACCTTTGAGAAGGGGATTTCAGTAGTCAAGGCGAGAAAGAACAATGGCATGGACCAGCACATTAGCAGCCTCTGGTGTTAAACAAGGGTGGATGTGAGCCATGTTTTTGAGATGGAAGAGGCTGGATTTGGCGATCGACTGGACATGAGGGGTGAAGGAGAGGTCGGAGTCAAAGAGAATACCTAGGCAGCGAGCCTGCGAGGTAGTGGTGATGGTGGTGCCGTTGACTTGGAGGGAGACAGACACAGGATTAGCAACACTTGAGGGAGGAAGACCAGAAGTTCTGTTTTGGACAGGTTAAGTTTAAATAAGTGAGTAGCCATCCAGTTGGAAATCACAGAGAGGCAGTCACGAGTCAAGATGGGCAGAGAGAGTTTAGGAGAGGAGAGGTAGATTTGTGTGTCATCTGCAAAGAAATGATAATGGAAGCCGATGAGCTGCTGAGTTTACCAAGGGAGGCAGTATAGATAGAGAACAATAGGGGACCAAGGACAGATCCTTGGGGAACGCCAAAAGAGAAGGGTTGGGGAGAAGAGGCAGAGCCAGAGAAAAACACTCAACAAGGCGCTGGGAGAGGTAGGAGGAGCATCAGGAGAGAGCATCATCCCGTAGACTGAGATTATGGAGAATGAGAAAAAGTTGTTTATGATCAAGTGTCAAAGACAGCAGAAAGATCATGGAGAATTGGGATAGAGTAACGGCTGCGAGATTTAGCCGCGATTAAATCAGTGGATACTTTGGTCACAGCTGTTTAAACAGTTATGAGCGCGGAATCCAGACTGAAGCGGGTCAAGCAGAGAGTTGGATTTGAGGAAGGCTGTCAATCTCGCATACAAAACTCTTTCAAGGATCTTGGAGGCAAATGGCAGTAGCGATATAGGGCGGTAGTTGAATGGGGAGTTGAGGTCAAGGTTGGGCTTTTTCAGAATCTGCGTTATGGTTGCATGGTTGAAGGGTGAAGGGTGAAGGAAATGTGCTGGAGGAAAGGGAGAGATTGACATTTTTAGTGAGAGGAAGAGCAAGAGAGGGAGACAGAGTGCAGATGAGATATGAGGGAATAGGATCAAGGGAACAGGTGGTGGGGCGGGAGGACTGGAGCAGAGCAGAAACCTCTTGCGTTGTAGTAGGTGTGAATGAGCATAGAACAGCGAAGGGAGTTGGGTTGGGTGATGTATTGGAAGGGAAGAGAGAGAGGTTAGAGATCTCTTCCCTAATTGCAACTCACTTCAGTGAGAAGTTTTCTACAAAGTTTGAGGCAGACAGGGTGGTGGGAGGAGGGGGAGAAACGGGGTGAAGGAAAGCATTAAAAGTGTGAAATAGTTATTTGGATTCGCAGGAGAGTGTGGTTATGAGGTTATTGAAGTAATTCAATCTAGAGTGTAGGAGCGCAGCATACATTTATAGAGGAGGAAGTCCGGTGCAGAGTGAGACTTTCTCCAACATCGTTCAGCAGTTCTGAAACATTTTTGGAGATATCAGATCAGCTTGGTGTGCCAGGGTTGTAATTTGGAATGCTTGCTGCATTTAAATGTAGGAGGTGCCATGATGTCTAGTTGAGAGGAGAGAGTTGAGTTGTAGAGTGAGGTTGCAGAGTTAGGGCAAGTGAGATTTGAGATGGGTAAAAGTTTGGTAGAGAAATGCTGGAGATCAAGACAGTGTAGGTTTCTGCGAGATTGGAGAGTTGAGGGTGGTGAAATTTAGGTACGGGGTATGCTAATGTCAAAGGTCAGCAGATGGTGGTCAAATAAAGGAAATGGAACAATGGAGAGATTGGAGGTGGTACAGAGACTGGTGAAGATGAGGTCAAGAGTATTTCCTGCTGTATGAGTTGCTGAAGTAGACCCCTGTGTGAGGCAGAAGGAGGAGGTTACAGAGAGCAGACGGATGGCATCAGGGCAGTTGAGGTTGTTGATTGGGATGTTAAAGTCCCCAAGTATGAGGGAAGGAGTGCTAGAGGAGAGAAAGTGGGGTAGCCAGTAAGAAAAGTGTTCAATGAATAGCCTAGGATGACTGGGGGGACGATAGATGATGGCAATTCTTAAAGGAGTGGGCTTAAATATGCAGACAGTGTGAAATTCAAAGGAAGTAAAGGATAGGTTGAAAAGTATAGTGAGGGGAGAGAAGAATGCCTACACCTCCGCCTTTACAGTAGAGTCTGGAAGTGGGAGTGAATTGCAGTCCACCGAAACATTAAGAAGCTGGAGTAGCGGTATCAGAGGAGGACATCCAAGTCTCAGTGAGTGCTAGTAGTGTAAGGAAATTAGAGATGAAGAGGTCGTGTATAGGTGTGGATTTAATATTACTACAGATTGAACGGGCGTTCCAGAGTGCACACTGAATGTTGGAGGAGCATAAACTGCAGGGTATTTGGATGAGGTTTGCATGATTTCTGTTTGCTTTAGTGGGAGCAGACGAGGTGAAGGGCCCTGGGTTGGGAGAGACATCACCAGCTGCTAGAAGTAGGAGGAGAGATAGTGACAGGAGGTGTGAATGGGTTTTATTTGGGTGGGGTCTAGGATGAGATTGGGTGGGAGCAGGAGAGAGAGAATAGAGCAATAAGTGCAGGGCATGAGATGAGAGAAGATGGAGAGTAGCAGAGATGGATTAATGTGGATGTGATTATGTTGTTGAGGGAAGTGTGTGTAAAGAGATATTTTGATGCTGAGGGAGAGGAGAGAAAAGGAGAAGGGGAGAAGATAGAGCATTGCTCAGATGAGTAAGTACTTTGATAAAAGCAGAATGAGCAGAAGTAAGGAGAATGAGGACTGCGTGTTATGGGTTAAGGAAGTGTAGGAGTGTTCTGATTGCAGGTAGTATTTGCAGCTGTCATTTCTAATTATCTATAAATTGAGTAAAGAGCTTGGGGAGGGGTGGGCGAGCAACTGAGAACTGTTCTGGTTTCTAACAGGGAACTTTTTAACTCAGACTGTGGAAGAAGGAGATGATGGGGTCAAAAAGGCCTGCAATAAAGCTATAGAATGGAGATGCACAGAGGTGGTGAGGATTGGTCAAGCAAGACATTCCAGTGGGTATCAATAAAATAAGGGAGGGGGATGCATAAATAATAGAGAAAGTCTTTAGAGATAAGCAGATAGGCGAATAACAAGCCAACAATGTTGAATGGAGCTGGGAACTACTAGCTTTAACATGCAGGGCAAGACAAAGTAAAATATATATGTATAAATTAACAAGTACACATCCACATTCACATCTGTAAATACACATTATATATATATATATATATATATATATATATATATATATATATATATATATATATATATATATATATATATATATATTTAATTTATTTATTTATATATTTATTTATTTTCATCCTGAGGAAGGCTCCTGATGTGAGCCAAAACGTTGATGCATATTTGATGCAAACGTTGATATACATATACACACACACACACTATTTGGTTTGATTTTCTATTTTGAGTGTAAAATGTATATTAAGGTAATTAGCTTGTGTTATTACATTATTATTATTCTATATTGGGGGGATCTGTCCAACAACCTAGGCAGTCCTCCTGCAGATAAATCTGTGAATTAAGCTGATCCGAGTCAACATATTGTTTATTAATGTATTAAATTTAGATTTGTATTTTAATTATAATAATTAGAACACACAATAAAACCACATGATGCCACTCACATGATAGGCACTCTGGCCTATATAGTTCATTTTAAAATAAAGGGCTATCCAGAATCAAGAGTCTGGTCCTTGACAATCTGTATTACATTTTCAAAGGCAGAGATGGCAGTGAGAAAGTGTTTCCCATCACAGTGCCCCCTGCTTCTACAAGATTAATATATCTGTGTGTGTGTATATATATATATATATATATATATATATATACACATATATATATACATACATATATACCTACACACACACATATACTTAATTGAGCCAACTGCAGCTACTTAAACTGCAGTAAAACTATAGCTGACAAGAGCTGCTCACCTGTATATATACAATTCTTATTTTATATTTTTTTGTTTGTATTAGATTTTGCACTGATTTTCTCTTCTTTTAGGCTAGATATAGTCAGACTATATAGTGTGTGTGGTGTATTTTGTTCATTGTCCAAATATGACTTTTTTTTTTTTTTAACAAGTATTGATTAAAATTATTGGTTTAATAAATACATCATTTATTTATGTTACCCCCTCCATTTCCTTTTTTCTTACCTGAAGGGACATAAGCGCTGGGTCAGGCTCCGCCCACGCTACTCCAGCAGGGGAGACCTAATGTGCACGCGTGGCAATACCCGTGCTCACATTAGGATTTACCCATAAGAAAGCATTATTCAATGCTTTCCTATGAGGAAAAATCTCATGCTGGAGGTCTAGTGTCAGATAACAGACCAAAGGTCCATTTCAAACCAGGAAGCCCTCTAGTGGCTGTCTGGTAGACAACCACTAGAGGTGGAGGTAACCCTGGTTAGTAATTATTGAAGTTTTTTTCAACTTTTTTTTTTTTAACTACAATAATTACTATTGCAGGGTTAAGGGACATGGGACATTGCACCCAGATACCTTCAATGAGTGTGAAGTGGTCTGGTAGCTGGGAAGTGTTGTAAAGCATAATTAAAATATATCAGAGAGGGGCGCTGGCAGGGTAGAACCCTGTTACAATAGTGTAGCACTCACACCTCAGAAAATCACAACAGCTCATAAAGCAATGAAATACACAAATTATCTTTATGATAAATGAAATATTTACTGCTTAAGGAGCAGTTAAAACTTTTCAACCTCCCCAGGTTTGAAAGAACTATCTTGAATTTAAGAATCTGTCCCTCCTTCCTATGTTTGCTCCTTGGGGACAGAAGTGAAGATCTCCTGTAAACATTGCACAAGCATGTACACTTCACTGATCAAGCTAATGGAATTCATACCATGCTCAGAGAACCTCAGCAGTGCCCTGAACACGGTTTACCAACTGCAGTCAGCTCACACCCCACTTTCTAGCTCGCTTTCCTCGGTTCCCAGATTAATTCTTCCTAATGTTGGAAGGTATGCGTTCAGTCGCGGATCCAGGGGGGATCCGAGAAAGTAGTGCAGGCAGAAGCTCTGCCCTGCCAGCCCACAAAGGGCTGGCACAATTCAAGCGCCGGCCCTACCGTGTCTCTTTGCGGACCAGAAGGGAGATTAGAGATCTTACTCACAAGGCCCACAGGCAAACTGGCTGGGCAGCCGCATGGGAGGGAGTGATGAGGCGGTAGCTGTAACTTGTAGCTACATTGGGTTCTCCACTCGCGAGGTCAGAACATTGACCCAGTTAGCATGGCAATACTCCATTCTCGCGAGAGTTAAGTCTAGCTGAGCTGCAGGCTAGAGTTCATGCTCACTACTAGGACCACCTTGAATTGGAAGCAATGTCAATGTCCTCCCTCCCTGAGAAAAGGTAAGAAGTGTACACCTCACACACACTGCACGCACACCCCTTCCCACCACCACCCCCTCACAACTCCCCTACTACTGCCCTTATGCTGGCAGACCCCAGGTAAGTTGTCAAACTGTTCTTAAACTGTTTGACTACTTACTCTGGGAGGATGTCACAGCACTCCTGGCACCATAACCACTACAGAGATAAATAATCTACTAGTGCCCCTCCCGAGATTAGGTTCTGGATCTGCCTCTGGTATGCTTTCATGTAACTCCTGTTCCTTTCTACTGTACAGATCCCTTAGTCAATGTAAATAAGGAATTATCTTTGAACGAGAAATGTGTACAATCTCTGCCTGTTGCTGAAGTACAACAAACTGTACTAAATAGCTGCATGTGTCCACTTGACCAATTTTATTTTGGTCACCTCTGCATTTCTCACATCTTACCAGAAGATGTAGGTTCATAGGACCATATGCTGTATCTAGCAGCTTTTCTAGAGACATAGGTCACTAATAAAGTCATGCTGTTTGCAATCATAATCGCTATGTGTAAAGGCAGTACTGTAATAAAAGCAGGAGGAAGTGCACTGCTTGTATTCAGACTAAAATTGAATAAAACAAATGTATCATCAGTAAAATTAATCTTTTTTCAGAAAAAAGAGTTCATGGTGCCTATTGAAGTTTTTACTTGTTCTATGTCTGCAACTGTGCCAGCACCTGATAACACTTATTTCCATGTACTCAGTATATTGACAGGACACTCGCCTTTTCATTATGCTTTCCCCCCTCTTTTAAAATGTATGCTTCCTTGTCCAGTGTAAAGAAACAAATGGAAAGAGGGACACATAATTGATTCACATACCTACAAGGTACAATACAATGGCATTTAGTCAACTGAAGCATCATCAATAGCCTAAGTTCAAGAAACAATGCCAAAGCACTGAAATAGTCTTAGATGACTAACATTCACAAAAAGGCCTATATAAACATTACTACTGCTTGTTTATATTATGATAGGACACACCATCCACTCAAAGCCCCTCCATGGCGGAACCGATAGGCATCCGAAGAATTAAACAGTCCCCAAGATTCCCCCAAAGGTCCTACCTCCAACACCTTCATAGCATCATTAAAGTCCACACAGGATATCATAGCTTTGCAGTTTCTCTCTCCACTGGCCACTCATTCATTCCAGACATTTAGCCTTTGGCTACAGGTCTGCTAGAATCCTCAATTCCTTCTGCTCAGTAGCGTTCCCATTATGGAGTATATGCTTTTTTAGGTGCCTCTAAAATCCAGTGGTAGAGGTGTCAGCTTGTAATTAGTCTCTAAGGTCAAAGATAGATATCCCACAATGTCTCCCATTCCATGCTCCAAATGTTATGGCTGTGACTCCAGAGTGAACCAGGATTATCCATAAAATGAACTTAAGTTGGTTATGGGTTATAAAGGGCAGCGGGACTTTGCTTGGTCACATTGACAATCCCTATGTGAAGAATGAAGAGAGGGGCCCCAAACGAGTAAACAGCCTGGGGCACTGTTGGATCTTAAGCCTTATCTGCTCTAGAGGGTGGCAAGGTAAAGCAGGCTTTGTCTACAACTGTAGAGTCTAAGTACAATCAGAGACGCAGGGCACCTATGCAAAATCAAACTACACAAAAATAGAAGGTTCCGAATGAAACAATGAATGTATAGGACATGATAATGCCCAGTGGATGCCGGGAGAGGGATGGCATTGGCAAGGAGACACTTCTCTGGCTGGACCAACTGCAAAAATTATTAAGTGACTCAAGTCCTCTTCAATTCACAAGAATTGCATTAAGAGGACTGCTGCTCTGTTCCAAAGTCAAAGCACTCCAAGGTAATGTATTGGGATCTCCTCTGCTCCAGTACATTAGCACATGCTGTGATGTTATAGCAGGACTCAGAAGTAAAATTAAGTGTTTCACATGACAGGCAGCAAAAACTAGTTGAAAAACTACAATGTGCAGGCTCTGCAACGAGTAATTGATAATAAAAACAGATTCTAGGCCTCAGGGATTAAGCTACAAAAGGTAGCAACCAGTCATCTTGAAAAATTAGACCTGTTGCCTTAATTGCCAGTTTTAAATTAAACAGCCATTCACAAATCTTGTGGACACCAAAATAAGTTTGGACACCACTGAGTCACTGGAGGTTGATATGGCTGCTTGGGGTCTCAATATGTGTACCCTAAAGCTGTAATCCTGAAGGGACACAAACATATATAGGGTGGTGGGAAACAAAAACCTTTAAATATATTCACACAATAAATTTGGTTTCCTCAAATTAAATTATATTTCCTTCAAAGTAACAAAAATAACATAAAATTGGGGGGCGGGGCCGGACCGCCGAGCTGGATGGTCGCACTCGACACCAGCTCCTGCAAACTATGCCCAAATAGGAACCGAAAATGCAATTTTGGGCAGAAAACCGTCCAGCACTGGTGGCCCTCAGCGGGCAGAGAGCCCTGGATCCAGGGAGAGGCTGGCCAAACGGGCTTCAGTCCCCGGGAGGAGGGTTCCTCATTGGCACCTCAAGGCCTACTCAGGCGGTCAGCGGGGTGGACGGCCGCTGCCCGGCTGCCTGCCGATCAGCGCTCAGCCATGAGTTGGACCTGTGGGGAACTGGCCCCAACCCCCCCCCCCCCCTTTTGGACCGGGGGGGTGATCCCGGTCCTCACCCTCAGGACCCGAACACCACAAAGCACCTGAGGCGCTGTAGCTGGGCCGCCAAGACACGCAACCCAAGCACTGCAGCCAAGATGGCGGAGGCCATGTGCGATGGCACCGAGACCATGAGCAGACCGAGACCACCTGCATACACCCTCGAATCCAAACCAGCTACTAACCTCCGCTATGACTGGAGTGTCGGAGGCCTTCTCCCTCCTCTGGGCAAAGAACAAGACGACTCACTGATTCGCCGGCTGCCCGCAACCTCTACCGCACCGCGAGGCTTACCGACACGTGGTGAAGCAGTTAAGCAATCACCTAAACCCCTGCCGTCGAGGAGATTATCACATGCCGCAAGAACTCAGCAAAGTACCAGCCTAATGAACAGCACCCAGCAACTGGCAGCAGACCGGGCACCCTGGCACGCCAAACCTGTAGCTGAAAGGGATCTACATACCAAAGGCTCCAAACAGCACCGGCTACACGTGGTACCTCTTGAGCAGAGAATTTCCATCAGCAGAGGACTTTAAAGTAACACTCACAGCCTACCCATTGTAACTGTTTTGCACTTGCATTCTGCACTTATGTTTTAGCTAGTTTCAGCAAGTACAACACATTGTCTTATAGTGATGTTCTCTCACACCATAAGCATCCTACACAACAAAGTGGTAGTTAGTCAGCTATGTTAAGCATGTACTAAATATGTTCCTACCCTTACGTCTCCACTTACTTATAAAACATTGTGCCATTATAACTATAAAAATTTCAGACAGGCATAAAGTACTCTTGTTAATAATCACGCATGTTTTACTATGCAATGTCTTTGTTACTTTGTGAATTCTGCAACGCACAACAAAAATAAAGAATTAAAAAAAAAATAACAAAATTTGCTTATAATTATTTGCACAACATGCCTACAAAACACATACTGGACAATATGCTTGTACTAAAATGCCTTCGTAGTGGTATTTAAACTACAAGACAATAAATAAATTAGCAACCAACTTGTCCCACACCAAAGAGGGCTTCAGAGGATTTCCTAAGTAGTAGCCAAATGAACCTAGCACCATAACCACTACAAGTGATTATGGCAATAATAACAGACACCATAAATTCCATAAAGTGTCAAATGTATTTGCATGGTTCCCGACTTTTTAATAAGTCTCATATTGCCAAGAAACTGTTTTGGAAAATTTCAAGCTAAGTACAATCTGTCATGCACGCCGCTTTAATAGGGAAATGCTAAAACCCACTTTTCCCACAAATATTTATCTTGTAGCTGGTTCGTGCCTTTTGGAACAGACTTACAAATAGCCTATTGATGGATGAACATGGGATTTTTGCAAGCATCTAAGCTTCCATCATGAAGAAAACATAACTAAAAGTAAAAAAAAAATGCATACAAACACAGAGGCCAAGCACTAAAATGCACATCTCTGCTGTGGTGAATGAAAGCAAAGGTGTGCTGATCCGTGCTTCCTGTATCCCGTACAAAAATGAGCCATCAGGCAGGGATACTCTAGCAGATTTTGGATTCCATGAATAGAGTTCAGTGTGAAGCAGCACCGACAAACCTGTGTATGGTGCTCAATGCTTTTATTTTTATTTTTTTTTTTTTTTAAATGTCTGAACAAACATTTGCAAAGCTACCCAGAGAAATCTGCAAAACCAATTACATTTAAAAAGATAGCAGCAACAAATCCAGGAGCAAATTGTTGCTGCTATATTTATAGCACTACTTCTCTCCATCTCACTATCTTTATAGGTTTAGTGGATCCCTATATTTTTCCAGTTTCAGAGCTCCAAATTAAGGTATTTTTCCCTCTTACATTCCCCTATACTTTTTACGTATAAGGTTCATTCTACATTTAAAAAGATATTTGCACTGTTGGGAACAAATTTTTGCAAACAGAACAAAAACATTTTCTGAGCACAGAAATTAAATAAATTCATTAAAATAAACAAAGAAAAGAAAAAAATAAGAAAACGAATTGTCACAAGTGTACAACACGCAAACCTAACAATACAGCAGAGGCATCAGTTTTTAGAAATATCACTAATAACACACTGTAATATATATAATTTATCTATAGGATAACTTATAACTCACTTGCTGAAAGAGATGCAGACACTTAAATTGAATCTGTCATGACAAGTTTGCTGAGGATATGCACTGAAAAATGCCTGCAAATGATATGTGTCTGTACATTATATATAATATAATCCAAAAGCCATTGTTTAAATTGTATTTAATGGTATTGCAAATAAGGAAAGTCTAGTATTTTTGTGTTTGAAATTTTGAGAATGAGAATGAGCATGGCCATGTCTACTGTTTTTATGGTTTTAGAAGTCAGATACTGCTTTCTATTGGCACACTGATATTTCTCATTACACTTACCAAGCAGCCAGAAACAATTGTTACCCTTTCAGCCTACAAAATGTAGCTTTACAATATGGCTAGCAATACCATAAGGTTGCAACATACACCGGTACATTATTTAATATAAAATCACAGGTCATATGAGTTAAGTGGTAAGCTACGTGGATAAAACTTTTGGACATTTAAATAGTTTCATAACACTCTAAATATGTGTATTGTGGATAGGAGGAATATGGTATATGGCAAATGATATTCATGGTAAAATCACTTTTAGATGCAAACGGTGTAAAAAAAAAAAAAAAAAAAAAAACACAAAGCAGGGTTGAATTTCACTAAACAGTTGACATTTTGGGAGATGGGTACATACCGGTATGTAGTTGTTAGGGATGCACCGAAATGAAAATTCTGGGCCGAAGCCGAAAATTCAGGATGCCCTTGGCCGAAAACGAATGATTTAAAAAAAAGTTTTTTTTCCTATAATATGTTTAAAGGATCACTATAGGGTCAGGAACACAAGCATGTATTCCTGATCCTATATAGTGTTAAAACAACCATCTATCCCCCCTGGGCCCCTCATGCCTCCATAAATATAGCAAAATCTTACTGTATTCAAGCCTGAAGCTGTAACTCTGCATGCTGTTTTCCTCAGAAAAAACAAGCAGTCTGCTGACATCATCAGAAGTGGTAGCCTGATCCAATCACAATGCTTCCCCATAGGATTGGCTGAGACTGACAAAGGGGCAGATCAGGGGCACAGCCAGCATGATTCAAGCACAGCCCTGGCCAATCAGCATCTCCTCATAAAGATGAATTGAATCAATAAATCTCTATGAGTAAAGTTCAGTGTCTGCATGCAGAGGGTGGAGATACTGAATGTTTGGATGCATTTTAGGCAGCCATGACCCAGGAAGGATCTCTAACAGCTATCTGAGGGGTGGCCAGTGAAGTTATCACCAGGCTGTAATGTAAACAATGCATTTTCTCTGAAAAGACCGTGTTTACAGCAAAAAGCCTGAAGGTAATGATTCTACTCATCTGTTCCATAGCAGTCTCCCCCTCCCCTCCCCTCCCCTGTTCCATAGCGGTCTCCCCCTCCCCTCCCCTGTTCCATAGCGGTCTCCCCCTCCCCTCCCCTGTTCCATAGCGGTCTCCCCCTCCCCTCCCCTGTTCCATAGCGGTCTCCCCCTCCCCCCTCCTCTGTTCCATAGTGGTTTCCCCCTCCCCTGTTCCATAGTGGTTTCCCCCTCCCCTGTTCCATAGTGGCTTCCCCCTCCCCTGTTCCATAGTGGTTTCCCCCTCCCCCCTCCCCTGTTCCATAGTGGTTTCCCCCTCCCCCCTCCCCTGTTCCATAGTGGTTTCCCCCTCCCCCCTCCCCTGTTCCATAGTGGTTTCCCCCTCCCCCCTCCCCTGTTCCATAGTGGTTTCCCCCTCCCCCCTCCCCTGTTCCATAGTGGTTTCCCCCTCCCCCCTCCTCTGTTCCATAGTGGTTTCCCCCTCCCCCTCCCCTGTTCCATAGTGCCCCCTCCCCTCCCCCCTCCCCCTCCAGAAAAAAAAATAGAAATGGCCCCATAAAGTTTGGAGACTTTTTGTGTTCATGTCCTTTTGTCCTAAAGGTCTAAACTCCCACTCCAGCCCAGAGGCATGTCCCCTCAATATGTATGTACCTACCTATCGAACCCTACCTTTCTAATTACTGGGGGTTGGTGGGTGGTAGGATTATTCCATAATCTCTAAAAAAAAATAAAAACACACAAAAAAAAGTTTTTGAATAAATGTCATGCTTACAATATTCTTCATTGTAAAACAAAGCCCTTGGATACATCATCTTCTGTCCATGGATGTAGCCTAAACAAAGAAACAAATGAACAAAATAAATTCCAACACTCACAAATAATTCAAAAATAGTCGCTCCCCACCAAGAATGTTGCAGAGTTTTTTTTTTTTTGTAAATCTTTCTTTTATTATGGCATATACGTCATGGGGTACATAAGAGAAAGAGGGAGGCATTGTGGGGTGGCATGAGGTAATAGTATCAAGATGGTGTGCAATGCACCTCAAAGAAAGATTGCCATGTTTTTTTTTTTTTTTTGTGAAACATTCAAATAAACAGAGTGGTACAAGCTTGGATAAAAAAAAACAAAAGTAATCAAAATCAGAGTGTGCAAATAGCCTTAGTGCGCCACAATAGCGTCTTCAGGGTATACTGGTATACAGTTGCATTAATTGTCATGGCATTAGCTAGCTATGCATAATTTTATATTATGAAGGCTGATAACAAATTAAATTCTCGCTTATATAAGTAACGTGAGGAAAACGATGCGTAGTAAAATAAACATTTAACACTTTACATGCTGAGTTTTTATGTCTATATATTGAACAGGGTAGATGTAGGCATGTGGTGAAAATAGCATGGACATGTTGCTTATGTTCTGCTGTTAGGGTCAGACTATGTGAGCAATTGACAGCCACTGTAGCTAAACTTACATGCTAATTAGTACTGTTAACTTAAATAATAAAATGTTTTATATCTGTGTTACTTACATCTATGGTTAGTCGATTGGTAACAGATAGTGTTAGCTAGTGGCGTACGTTACAGGTTTATAAAATACATTTTAACTTTGAAATTTACATGCTTGTGAGACGTGTGGTTGCTGGACATAGGCTGAAACATAAGCTAAAACATTCCAAGGCAGGCTAGGATGAGCCTTTCAAGCGTTACCGCCTTTGTTTAGTTAAGGTCCTGCATGTGACCCTTTCCTAACATGGGAGAGGGAAGGTCTATGACTCATTCCCTGGTGCCGGAGGGTGCCCTTAGGCCTGTAAGCATTAAACATAACAAGCACATTAACCTTTGATAATGGGTAGTTTGCTGAGGATATGCACTGGTGAAAACAAACAAATAGGAGACATGTAAAATTAGGGTAATACCGCCGGGTGTCAGTGGGTTAATTTGTACAAATAACTCTAGTCCTCGAGGCTGGCAGTTTGTGAGTCTTTATTCAGCCCACGCCGGTCAGGCAATGTGCCGGTGCCCCTATAGTGTGTTCAGTAGTCGAGGTTCTTCTCCCCGTGGGCCGCGGAGGGGCTCTCCCCTTGCATCTTACGCCGGTATCCAGCTTTACTACCTCTCGGTCAGCGTCGCGGTTGGCACTGTGAGTTGCTGCGTGTGTAGTTGCACCCTGCTGGGTGAGGGTAGTTGGGGCCGCTGAGGTGCGGGCGGGTCGGGCATGTTGGCGGGACCTTCCCTGAGGCATCGGGGTGTGAGTGCCAGCGCCCAAGGTACCTGGTGTTGTTTCCCTCCGTGTTGGTCCCCAGCGGGGAGGCTCCCTGGAGGTGCGAGAGGGATACCTGCCCAGACGGCGCCGAATTGCCGGGCGGATCCATGCCTCCACTGCTTTTATCGCCATCTTAAAAAATTGTCTCTGGGCATGGAGCCTAGTCCAAAGGCTGGTGCGGAACCATTCGTAGAACTCCTGTGTTTGCTTAGGAGGCTTGATGAGTGTGCGTTTTGCGGTAGGTTGTGACCGTGTCGCCATTTTGTTTGGGCCTGGACGGCCCCTGGTTGCCTTAGGTCAGGGGTAGGCAACCTTCGGCTCTGCAGATGTTTTGGACTACACCTTCCATGATGCTTTGCCAGCATTATGTGTGTAAGAGCATTATGGGGGATGTAGTCCACAACATCTGTAGAGCCGAAGGTTGCCTATCCCTGCCTTAGGTTTTGGTTCTGCAGGCTTGTTGTGTGGGTTTGTCGCTTGTCTCCTGGGTAGCCGGGCTTTCTCCCAGGTAGGGATCGGGATAACCCCCACCGATCCGGGGGGGAGGGGAGCCTCATGCCTCCCGGGCCGCTAGCGAGAGGACGGGAAAATCGGCCGTCTCTCCCCTGTTCCCGCGCCCGCAGGCCTCGTTCATGCATCTTTGGACTCCGTGCACCGATTCTCTCAAGACGGGTGTCCGTTTGTTCAGTGGGGCACACTGAGCTCAGGTAGGGTAGTCTTATGTAGGTGAGAGCTTATTTTGCAGATTTTTAAGCGGTTTTCCAGCTTTAGCTGCAGGAGCTCTGCAATCACGCGTGTAGTCAGGATGCTGGTCAGGCTCCGCCCCCCGAATGTTGCAGAGTTCATATAGAGTCTTGTGGCTTTTTATATGGGGCCTTGTTTTTTTATGTACCTAGCACTATGGGATAGGACCTAACTATCCCAAACCCAGTGGGACACTTCCAAATTTGGAAGTTCTAGGTACATCACAAACACACTGTCAACAGTATCATCAGTTCGCCTGCACTGTGGTAGAGCACTTGAGAAACGTTCTGTGCATGCAGCATGGTGTGCTGAGGCACTTCCTCTTACAATCCATATGCCATCTAGGAAATGCTCTCCCCCCCATACTATCCTACCCAATCCAGCAGAATTTCAGAACTCCCCAATGTTGGCAGGTGTAGAATAAGGTGTAGGAGAAGGGTGATCGTAGAACTGCAGAAACGGTTATACTGTGTAAATCAAACCGTGCATTCCTTGCTCCTTCTGCAAGGGATTTTCTGTGTGAGACGCAGTTAGTTGGCAGATCGGAAGTGATCCCTTTCTCTTCCTGTCCAGCCTCATACACAGACACTGGAGATGCTGGGACAGCACAGAGTTTACTGAACCTATAGTGTATAGATTACTGAACCTACAGTATTCCTTTAAAAGTAGTCGTTTACAAACCAGTCTTCAAGGCATACACACCAGTCCAGGATTTTGGGATTACCCAGTTGTGTCAAGGTGTTTTTTTTCATTTTAAAAACACCTTAGACACAACTAGCTAATCCCTAAATCCTGAACTGGTAAGCATGCCGTGAGGACTGGTTTGGAAACCACTGCTTTAAAGGAATACTATAGGTTCAGTAATACAAACATGTATTCCTGACTCTATAGTGTTAAAAACCAACCCTGATGTCCCTCAAAAGGTTACTGAATTTGTGTCAAATAGGACGAATAAGGTTTATAAAATAAATGATTTTATTAATTGCTCTACAAAAAATGTTATATATCTGCTCGAATGCCCCTGTGGCCTCCAGTATGTTGGAATGACCACGAGGTGCCTAAAGACTCGTCTGGGCGAGCATTGCAGAAATATTAAAAATGGATACCAGAATCATTCTGTATCCAAACATTTTATTATACATAACAAAGACCCGAAAATGCTAAAATGTATTGGGATAAAAAATGTGTCATCCCATGGAGGGGTGGAAATATTAAGAATATTTTAGGCAAAAAAGAAATGGAGTGGGTTTATAAACTCCAAACCCTTGCCCCACTTGGCCTCAATGTTGATTTTGACTTGTTTAACTTCTTATAATTTCTGTATATATTGCATTTTTAATATTTTATGTGTTAATATTTTTTGAGATTAATGTCTCTTTAAGATGTCCTCTGTTTTTTATATGCTTCCGTTTTTTATATACCATCATGCCCAATCAGATATGCTGTATAATTCATTTCATGCTTTTATTGTATGCTGATTTAAGTTGTTTTTTTATACACCATATACTATTTATCTATGCTTCCCCTCTTTATTACAATCATGTCTGATCACACTGTATTATGGATCAGACATGATGTGTAACTCATGTTTTTATTTTATTCTAGTCACTTCCACTTATTCCTAATTTTTATTCTATTTTTATTTTATTTTCATTTTTGTTTTTTGCCCTGGCCGGCCGGCCGCAGCTTTGTGCGAGCCGACCGGCTTTGTTATTTTGGTTGCCATGACGCCCGCAGCTTTGTGCGGGCCGTCGTCCCTTTCCTTCACGTCAGCCGCATGTCTAATGCGAGCTGACGTGATTTCATACACGCCCCCCCAGCCGCATCCCTATTAAGACGCCGGCGGCTGCGCAGTGCCCACCGGCGTCCTACTACAGTTCCCAGCATCCCCCTGGGCATTTATGCCGGTCATGTGACCGTGCTATATTCTACTGTTTCTTTGTATATAAAGCTCGTTTTAACATATATAACTATACACTTATGCTGCTATTATGGCTCTCTACCTTGTTATACTGTATTCATACTGTTTTTAAAATGGTTTTATTTTATTTATTGTCAACTCTTGCTGTGATTGGTTGCTCAATTTTTTGGCGCCAATTTCAAAATACTGTGTTTGTTATTTAAAGTTTCCATTGCCAGGTATCAGGTTCTTTCCCCATATTGATAACGCCGTATTGGCGAAACGCGTTTATGGTTATTATATTGTGTATTTTTAATATTAAAGTATATTTTACTACTTTTTAATATTGTATTTTTATACACATTTATCTTACTTTTTACCTGGCCTTTTATCATTATTCCGGACTCCAAGTAATCCTAGGTGGGGATAATACCACCAGCGCTATTTAAAGGGAGCAGTTGACCTGCTCCCCTCTTGTGAGTATCCATTTTATTTCTTTATTTTATTCATTAGTCACATATCAGTGTACACTATTGGTTGTCTCTCTCTATCCGAGTGTCTGACGTATATAGGACGGAGGAAACACACCGAATACGAAGAACACCTACTGCATATCCCATAAGCAGGGATTAAACCGCTGCACGCCCTCCACACCAGAGCAAGTTCTTGCTCTTCCAAATGTGAGTTTGCATTCAAGAGTTTTATATTATTTTTACTTCTTCATTTTTAACCTACTGCACTATCCGGCTCCCTTTCTTGTCTCTTACATATGAGTGGACTCACAAGGAAGAACTAATCAAGAAAAAGTGTTCCGGACTGAATATTGCCATATCAGACGACTGCACCAAATATATCTAGATAAGACTTTTTATTATATTTTTTTATTTATTTATTTTTATTTTCTATCCTTCGTTCAAATTTTGGACTTTTTATTCTAATTCCTATAGGCGCAGCTCTTATTTTTATTTGCTTTCTACCACATATAGAGTATAGGGATTTTGTCTATGAATAGAAATTAAAGATATGTGCCAAATTATCTGACCTGCAGCAGACCCCAGTTATCTCTTTGCCATGTCCCTGAGCCTGGAGCCCAAACTTCCTCCTCGCCAAGTTCCAGACTGAAGACTGAAGCTCTCAAACCTCTCCCAGAATCTCCATACCCCTTCTCCCTGCAGTATTTTTGTCTGTATGGAGACACAGACTGAATTACCATGTGCATGGAGTTGCAAACAGCCTCAGCCTGCCTCGGGGGTCATGTCTCCTGCTGATGTCTTTGTGCAACAACTACTGCTACCTGCCACCCATGTGATGCTCCATCCAGAGGAGTTAAAAAGCTAGAGGGAGACAACGAGCTATGAAGAGCTAGCTATGTTCATCCCTCCAGAGGAATGCCCCTGGCCATCAGAAAGGCACTGTATGAATTGTATACGTGTTTCATAAATCCCCCTTTCTCAACCAATGTACAACCAAATTGCAGATATAGAAGCAACAGACATACTCTATAGATTCTACACCAATATCTATCTGTTAACATTTGTCTGTCAATTAGTTGCTCTTATATATCCTCACTACAAGATTTTAAACCAGTATGCAAAACAATGCAGCTATAAAATGATAATAAAATCAAAAAATGTGTCTGGCCTTATTCTCATGCAAGTTGCCTGGTTTACAGCAGCTCAGCTCACTCACTGCTGTCAGTGCCTGAGCAGAGTAAATACACTGAAATAGCCCAAAAAGTAATTTTCTGTAATGATGAAGCTGAATCTAAGGAGGAAGACCTATGGTGCAGCATAATGCAAAAAAATACTTTTTGCTTGTAAATAATACAAAAGATTTCAGAATGCAAAATAGAAACTTTAATGAACACAGTAACAAGTATCCCATATCCTGCAGGACCATTTTCCCATCTAAACATAGCGGAGGACTTAAAGGACCACTCTAGTGCCAGGAAAACATACTCGTTTTCCTGGCACTAGAGTGCCCTGAGGGTGCCCCCACCCTCAGGGACCCACTCCCGCCCGGCTCTGGAAAGGGGAAAGGGGTTAAATCTTACCTTTTTCCAGCGCTGGGCGGAGAGATCTCCTCCTGCTCTCCTCCTCCGATCCTCCTCTTCTCCTCCCCGTCGGCTGAATGCGCACGCGCAGCAAGAGCTGCGCGCGCATTCAGCCGGTCACATAGGAAAAGCATTCATAATGCTTTCCTATGGACGCTTGCGTGCTCTCACTGTGATTTTCACAGTGAGAATCACGCAAGCGCCTCTAGCGGCTGTCAATGAGACAGCCACTAGAGGACATAGGGGGAAGGCTTAACCCATTCATAAACATAGCAGTTTCTCTGAAACTGCTATGTTTATGAAAAAATGGGTTAACCCTAGAAGGACCTGGCACCCAGACCACTTCATTAAGCTGAAGTGGTCTGGGTGCCTAGAGTGGTCCTTTAAAGGCTTGCCTGTGACTCAGATATGTCACAGAAGGTTGGTTTAAGATACTGCAGACCAGAGTTAATTTTGGTGGCAAATTTCAATTCAGTTTTAGTCATAGTCTTTTGACTAATAAGCCATTATAGTTTTTGTCGTATTTTAGTCATCTGAATTGTATTTGTTTGAGTCTAATTGTAATCGACTAAATCTCCAGTAGATTTTAGTCGACTAAACTAGAATCTAATAGGTTTAGCTAAAGCCCCTGTCTCTTTTGTGTGTGTCCCCAGCCACTCTAGGTTTCTCTCTCTCTCCCAAGCCCTGGTCTGTCTCTTTTGCCCCTTCCATAGCTCCTCTGTGCAGTGTTAATTTCAGTGGCAAGTTTCAATTTAGTTTTAGTTCTAGTCTTTTGACTAAAATACCATTTTAGTTTAAGCCGTATTTTAGTCATCTGAATTGTTTTAGTTTTAGTCAACTAAACCTAAAAAAAAAATTTAGTCGGCTAAAATGGTTAGTCGACAAAATTAACACTGTTGTAGACTATACTAGTAACAATTTGTTGCCAGGGCTCAGACCTACCAAATGGTACATATTTACAGCTCTACTGTCAAGACATTAAAGGTTTTAAAGTGAACCTGCAGGCATACTTTCAGTAAAGGGAACACAATGATCTGTTCCTGTAAATCCTGCAACAAAATGCTTTATTAGCTAATGAGGAGATCTAGAAGGTCATCATTGGACCAGTTTCCTGTGGGTGGCATGAGTTTTCTGCCACATGAAACACTGTTCCTACTATTCAGTGTTAATTCCAGACAAAAATGCTATAGAGATACACAGTATTTCTCAATTAAGAAAGAAAATCTTAAAGGAGCACTATAAGGTCAGGAACACAAACATGTATTCCTGACCCTATAGTGTTAAAAACCACTATCTAGTCCGCTCTTGCCTCCCTAAATATAGCAAAATCTTACTTGTCTTCAAGTCTGCAGCTTCTGGCTCTGCCACCGTTTGCCTGTGAACTGCCCATGTCTGCTAACATCAGAAGTGGTAGTTTGAGCAAATCACAGTAATTCCCCATATGATTGGCCGAGACTGTCAAGGAGGCAGTTCAGATGCAGAGCCAGCACAAGTCAAACACAGCCATGGCCAATCAGCATCTCCTCATAGAGATTAATTGAATCAATGAATCTGTATGAGGAAAGTTCAGTGTCTGCATGCACAGAGTGGAGACAGTGAATGACAGTGCTGCACACTAGGCAGGACTTACAAAACAATTCTTCATCTTGTCCAGTGTTAATTTTGGCAGCTAATTTCAATTTAGTTTTAGTCACAGTCTTTTGACTAAAAAAAGATTTTAGTTTTAGTTGTGTTTTAGTCTTCTGATTTGTTTTTGTTTTAGTCTCGGATTAGTCAACTAAATCTCCAGTAGATTTTAGTCGACACTACTAAAATCGAATGGGTTAAAGCCTCTGTCTCTTTTGCCCCTTCCACAGCCCCTCTGTGCAGTGTTAATTTTGGTGGCAAATTTAAATTTAGTTTTTGTCATAGTCTTTTGACTAAAAGGCCATTTTAGCTTTAGTTGTATGTTAGTAATCTGAATTGCTTTAGTTTTAGTCGACTACAATTTGTCAAAAATTCCTGACAAAATGAACACTGCAGATCATGCCCCTGCAGTCCCCCTGCTCAATTCACGGATATTTATTAAATCACTTTTGTTTCTTTTTGTGAGGTCCAAGCTACACCTCTGCTGGCTGTGACTCACAGCCAACATGAACAATTGTTTATTTTGTAAATCAGTGCAGTGTGTTTACTTTAGATGCTTTAATATACAGAACTGTGAAACTGAACTTTAAATCACACACGCAGGAGGCCCATGCAGGCTCTAGAAGGCAATTAACAGGAAGAGGCGTTTAACCCTGCAATGTAAGGTAAACATTTGCTAAGCTCTACTTTGTAAACAATGCCAATTTCTGCAAAACTGAAATGTTTAACATTACAGGGATAAAACTACAGGGTCACTGCATCCAGACAGATTTTTGGAGATAAAGTGGCCAGGCTGACTTTGGTGGTCCTTTAACTGAACCTAAGCGATCTTGTACATTTGCCATTTTAAATTCAAGGAGTTTTTTCATTAAACGTCAAATTGTGAAATTCACAATAAAATAAATTTTTGCTAATTACCGTATATACGCGAGTATAAGCAGAGTTTTTCAGCACATTTTTTGGGCTGAAAAACCCCAACTCGGCTTATACTCAAGTCAATTGTCTGTATTATGGCAACTTACATTGCCATAATACAGACAGGGGGCTGTGGAGGCTGCAGAGCGTTTACTTACCTCTCCTGCAGCTCCTGTCAGCTCCCTCCTCCTCCGCGCCGGTCCGTTCAGCACCTCTGTCAGCTCCCAGTGAAAGTCTCGCGAGAGCCGCGGGGTCATAGCGCGGCCGTGAGACTTACAGTGTGAGCTGGCAGAGGGAGCTGCAGGAAAGGTAAGTAAACTCTCTACCAGCCCCCATCCACTGGACCACCAGGGAGTGAGAGCCCCCCCCCTCCCTGCCATGTATCAAGCAGGGAGGGGGGACGACGAAAAAATAAATAAATAATAAAATAAAATAAAAAATAATAATTAAAAAAAAATTATTAAAATAATAATAATAAAATTGCCCACCCCCCACCAAGGCTCTGCAACACACACACACGCACACTGCATTCATACACACACACACACACTGCACTCATACACACACACGGTAAAAAAAAATTTAGGATCTAATTTTATTGAGAAATTTACCAGTAGCTGCTGCATTTTCCACCCTAGTCTTATACTCGAGTCAATAAGTTTTCCCAGTTTTTTGGGGTAAAATTAGGGGCCTCGGCTTATATTCGAGGCGGCTTATACTCGAGTATATACGGTATATCACCATTTCTTCCTGGCAGTACTCCTACGTTACTGTGTGATTGAGAAATGTGTACAGCATGACAAGCACTAAACCAAATTAAAGAAGGCAGTGGCTGGCAAAAGAAACATATGCACACATTTGTCTTTTACACCCCTCTCCCCTCACCCCCCCAAAAAAGGGGAACCTGCACTTCTCTGAAAATTGCACCACTGAATACAAATAATGAAAATTACAAACAACTTATGGTAAAAAAAATGTATCATGTATTACACTGTTCTCTCTCTCTTTTTTTTTTTTTTTTTTTTTTTTTTTTAATAATTCATATTTTATTGTTTTGATTTTTAATATAAAAGGATTTAGCAACAGACATCACAATCAAGTTCAGTCCTGGCACACATTGCTTTGGAGAAGGTGAATCAGAAACTGTTTATTTTTTTACACCAACTCTACATAATAGGTTCAAAGACATAAAAGGGTGGAGCTTGTAACAATGACTCTCAGTGAATCAATACTGAGGCAATAATGTACAAGATAAAGTAAGTAAGAAAGTTGTGAGGATCTCTACACTTGTTTGCATGTTTCAAAAGCCAAAAACACACCGTTGTTAGACATAGGGGATAAGTAAACAAATTCTGGGAGGTGAGAATTTCCTTTAAATAAAAAAAAACTTCTCCTTTCTACAAAACTAACATAGAATACATGGTTAGTCACACAGTCCAGATCCCCACGACAAGTCAGTGAAGACTTAATTCTGTCTCCTTGTTGGCATCCACACTAACTCAAGTGACAGTTGCATACTGTAGAGATGTATCTTAGAATATACACAATGGGTACAAACAGCCTAACTCAACTTTAGGATATCATCTATATAAATAAAACAGAGTCAAACCAGAGCAGAATTATCCATTAAGCGACCCTAGGCAGTGGGATCTTGTAAGATAAGCATTGATTTAGTTAGCATGTCTTCTACTATAATCAGAAACAGTGTAGTAGGAGTATGCCAGGGTTGCATATGGTTTGTCTATGCATATTAATATTATTTCTAAAGCGCCAACAAATTCCGCAGCGCTGTGGATGAACAAACAATAGTAACCAGACAAGTTAGATGCACAGGAACAGATGGTTTGAGGGCCCTGCTCAACACAAACGGTATAGCCCTAGAGAAATCTTGAAGGCGGATATTAGAGGTGGGAGTACAAACAGGGGATAGACGTAGGCTCATTGTCTTACTGTTGCTGTTGTGTTATTTGGTAACTGTCAATATTATCGATCTTTGTAGCAAAAGGATACATATATTCCTAGAATCTATTATAACATGACTAACGAAGATGACATGCTCACATGAGACGCAAGGCCCTGGTTCTCAACCCATGCACTCTAGGGAGGGAGGGAGGGACGGACGGACGGACGGACGGACGCACACACAGCTTTTCCCAGGCTATAGTAACATGAGTGGCTCAGATTTGTAACCGCGTTATGAAAGTGTAGCTTATTTCTTATTACCCTCGCTCAGTAGCATCAATCACTTGGTCTAAAAATTGTGGCGGGTGGGACTCCACTCTGGAAGGGAAGATTTAAGGCCTCCATACTCTTCTAGGCTATCACAGTGTCTATGTTGTACATAATTCCAGAATGTATTGACCAAACTGCAGTAGTGAACTAAGGAGGTTGTGGCTGGACAGCACACACTAATTGTGTTATGTTAAGTAAGAGAGGTATAAGGTGAGGATTTGCATGTTCCGCGGCCTGCTCTAAATAGTTTTCAGTTGGTGAAGATGGGCATATGACAGTAAAGGAACACTATAGTTACCTAAACAACTTAAGCTTAATGAAGCAGTTTTAGTGTATAGATCATGCCTCTCAGATTTTACTGCTCAATTCACTGCCATTTAGGAGTTAAATCACTTTGTTTTGGTTTATGCAGCCCTTGCCACACCTCCCCTGGCTATGATTGACAACCTGCATGAAAAAATTGTTTTCACTTTCAAATCAGATGTAATTTACCTTGAACAATTTTATCTCCTGCTCTTTAAATTGAACTTTAATCACATACAGGAGGCTCTTGCAGGGTTGAGCAAGCTATTAACATAGCAGGGGATAAGAAAATATAAATTAAACAGAACTTGCAATAAAGGAAGGATAAACTTTAGATGACTCTTTACAGGAAGTGTTTAGGAAGGCTGTGCAAGTCACATGCAGGGAGGTGTGACTAGGGTTCATAAACAAAGTGATTTAACTCCTAAATGGCAGAGAATTGAGCAGTGAGACTGCAGGGGCATGTTCTATACACCAAAACGATTTCATTAAGCTACAGTTGTTTTGGTTACAATAGTGTCCCTTTAACCCCTTAAGGACACATGACATGTGTTACATGTCATGATTCCCTTTTATTCCAGAAGTTTGGTCTTTCTGCCTCTCTAGACTCCCACTCTGCACATCACTCTGAGCTCCAGTTATATACCTAGAAAAGGTATATGCAGCTCTACCATGGTGCAATATTGGTAGGTGTGGTAAGGGGGGGTTAAGAGACACACAAGGGAGTAAGGCTGGTTAGGAGAAAATAAAAAAGGGTAAAGGAGGTTTATGACAGACATACAAGGAGTAATTAAGAACATAACTGAGTGAGGGGGTTGCACAGATCCACAAAAGGGAGTGGGTGAACACAGAAAAATTACAGTTCCAGGGGTAGAGCCAGATAATGTGGCACCAGAAAGCAAATCTAGGGCAGTTTACTTTATTTGTGCTACATGGGTGGTTATATAAAAATAAATAAATTATATACTTTTGATGAGAACAACAAAAGATTGTGTTAAAGGTGACAAGGCTAAAAACAAGATTTATATTTATTTTATTATTTTAATATTTTTCATTTATTTATAAATGTATTTATTTGTTTGCCTTTTTACATATCTTTATTAGTTTTATGTTGGGGGATCTGCCTGACAACCGAGGCAGCCCCCTGCAGTCAGTCAATCCGTTAAACACAGTTATCCAAGTCATGTAAACATGATGTGATCACGATCACATAACTGGCTGCAAGGGGACTGCCTCGTTTGTCAGGCAGTCCCCTGATCGAAATCAAGTGAGAAGTTTAAGTATACATGCTGGAGAGAAAGCCTGATCGTTCGGGCACGCTATGCTGCCCTAATCACGTTAGAATCCTTCTTTTATAGGACAGCATAGCACGCACTAACATCAGGAAAGAGTTAAAGCAGGACATGCAGGTAACCAAATCTGACAAAGGCAGAACTATTCACAAGAAAACGGTGCAAGGAAATTACAGGTCCCTGCATAGTTAAGAGTAGTAACTAGAACAATTTACATTCAATAACTGTGTATGAGAAAGATATAAAGGAAAAGCAAGTTTCATGCGACAATACAATATATCTCTAGTAACTCTTATGTTGCAGGTTAGTACTGCTAAATGTGACGCCCCCTATTTAGTTGATAAATGTAAAATAATGAGATACTAGTAGTCAGAGCACACATTTAGTCTTGTATAATTTGTAGTGTTTATAGTTTTAAACTTCACACAAATCCAAAATATTCAAGATGCATAAGAGCACAATATACTTTTTCAGCATGACATTATGGCCTCGGAAATGACCTGGTTTCACCCACTGTAACTTAGTAATGTCTGGTCCACATGTGATTTCAAAGGTCAACCTCCTTACAAAATAATAGTCAAACTTGGGTCAAGCATTAGGCAATGTGCTCTTAGCCAGTGGGTGGTATAATGATTTGACAACTCTTGCGTACGGAATATGACAAATTTTATGTTAAATGTTTAACGCAAGTGAAAATGTAGGATTATTCATAATTAAATATTTCCTAGAACCTGGAACAGATTTAGCATGCTTATTTAAAGGGACACTATAGTCACCAGAACAATTATTGTTTTTTAATGTAAACATTACTGCCCAAGAACACTTCTAGGTGCAGTCACTCATGCAACCACTAGAGGTGCTTCATGTGTCACTGCTGCACAGTGTGCAACATTGATGTTCAGCGTCTCCATGCTTTGCTCACAATAGAGGTGCAATACATTTCTAAGATGAGAATCTGATTGGCGCAGCACTGTGTTGTGTTCAAGCGCAAAAGCCTCCCAATGCTTTCATATGGGAGATAGGATTGGCTGAGGTCTCCAAATTCGATATCAGCCAAGGAGATGGAGCGGAGCGGAGCCAATGGTGACGAGGCCCCCACAGCGCTGGAAATAAGGTAAGGTCTTTAACTTTTTAACATGAGCCAAGGTGGGCCAGCAAGCTATAACTATAATTGGTGTTTACAATTATAGTGTCAGGAATACATTTTTGTATTCCTGACACTATATTGTTCCCTTGTGAATTTCTGTCCTCAATATCAGCATTAAAAGGATGTAAAACTTGTGAAAAATTATTTGTTGTAAGAATTATTGCACATGGTAAAATTATTGAAAATGACTGCATTTTCAGTCTGAGCAGCTGGAGTACCTGGGCATTATCTTAACTTTCATTGTTTTACCAGTTTAACACAGACGTAGTTTCGCGAGGCACATGACACACTACCTTTCCTTAGTGCTGATGCTCTCAGTGTACCACTGGCCGCCTGTTGGGAGTAATCTTACATATATTTTTTTTTAACTAGCTCTCAATATGGGTACCCAGTAATAAGCTCAGAGCCTTAGCTGAGCTGACACTCTCAGACTATCACTGCAGCTCTTTCCATTCCACAACATGGTCTCCAAGCACCATAATCACTTCAGTGATGAAGTGATTACGGTGCTTAAAGTGTTCCTGTAAGAGAGTCAATAGGAAGCTGTACCAACAGTAATATGTGGCATGTTTTTGTTAACGTGAACTTGGGATGAAAACGAGGCGGCATGTTAGAAAGCATAAAATGTCCTATATACATAGTGCTAGCTAAATTACTAGCAACTAGCAATTAAAAAATTATGTTAATTGACAAATATGTGAGTTGATGGACAAAACATATTTTCTTTATACAGTGGTACCTCGATAAACATAATTTTCGGTTTGCAAATGAAAATCCATTGAAAATGCCACGGTTTACAAATTTTTTTGCAATACGAAGCAAGTTTCCCCAGGATGCATTGCACCTGGGAGGGTTATAGCGACGCCCCCGTGCATGCTGGAGCCTGTAGGTAGCACGTGGCATCCAGTGTGGAGGTGTAGGAGCGTTTTGTGCATAGAGTTTTGGAGCCATTCTGGAATTTTTTTGCAGCGGTTTTGGGACTTTTTGGCAGCATATTTTATTTTAAGTACTGTATATATATATTTTTTTCACATTAAAATTGTTGGGGGGGTTTCCACGTGAAGGTCCTGTGAGTGCTCCTGGATTATTGTAAAGAGTTTTGTTTTGTTTTTTAAAACATGCACAGTAAGCTTTTTACACTACATTTAGGTTGAATGCAGAATTTGTCATATATAAATTTATACCACTAAATCTCCATATATCTTATTTTCGGTGTAGACACGTTTAACACGATCTGCTGTGGTTCTGAGCATATGAGGCTCTACGGTGGGTACAACTAAAGACATGCATTGAGTCTACCTTCCTCAAACCTGCATGACAGATGAGTAAATTCTGTAAATGTTTGGTGACTTACTACACGCACAATCTACGAAATTGTAAACTCATCTACCTCATCCGAACCCCAATCTAGTTTCAGTTTTATTCAGACTGGTGAATACAAACAACAAAAGTAGTGTGCAGCGCAGATATGTGATACCACAAATAAGATGCAATACATGCACAGTGGTGGTGTATATACCAAATAGAAAAACACACCAATATACCCCAAGTATAAAAAGGATCAGATGGTAGCCATTTCTGAGAGCCTGTTTCGGGTAGTAGCGTTTGTAGAAAATGATCCAAAGGGTTTTCCTCTGTATGAAGCTTGTTCCTTGAAGTAAATGATGCAGAACAGGCACACAAATTAAAAGGCACGTATTCACATTTATTTATAAAAAAAAATATAAAAGTCTTACAAAGAAGTTGTAGTAATGCCGTTCGCAGGTAGATACCATAAGCACAACGCGTTTCGACGAACTCACTCGTCTTCCTCAGGTGCAGTAGTTAACAACAAGCTTCAAATACATTTAAATGCAAAGATTGGCGCGGGAAACGGGTACTTCCAACCTGCCCCCTTTGCCTGATAGCCAATCAACGATGAAATCTTTCATCCCCCTTTGGTCCTGTGGGGTTGCTGTAGCCGCAGCCATTTTCTTCCGGTTTCGGAGCTTCATGCTTTACTTCCGGGTTCCATGTGTTCCACAGGTAGCCAATTGCAATGTTCATGCGTTCCAAAAATCACGCATACTGTCCCCAGATGTTAATACTGTGAGAATCACAGCTTATAGTCCATTAGTATCCATAACGGAGTCCATTCATAAATAAAGGCAAACATATAGTAATTATTAGAAAAAAACATATATATATATAAAATAGAGGATAATATATAAAAAAACCTATACAATATTCATATTAAAAAAACATTAAATCAAATATAGTTCTACATATCAAAATCAATGTTTAACCCATGAGGTTTCCATTGAGAGAGGGTTTCCAAATCGAAGATCCATCTCATTTCCGTCTTGTTGAGGATCTTCAAATGGTCACACCCTCTCCAGGGTTTTAAAACCTTCTGAATCCCCTCCATTATGATTTTGGTGAATATGTTCAGATACAGAATGGGTTAATACCCCATTCTGTATGTTTCTTAAATGTTCGCTAATTCTAATCTTCAATGGTCTGATAGTCCGCCCAAAATATTGCAAGCCACATATGCACGTTAATAAATAATATTATTAGAACTGCAAGTTATAAATTCTTTAACACTTATTATTCCTTTTTTGTTATATTGGACTGACATTTTTCTGTTTTTCTAGTCAAAATTCTACTAGTTTTACAGGCCCTACAATTTCCGCAGTTATAAAAACCCTTTAAGGCATTTCCATGTACATCCATATTTGATCCTATTTTCTTAGGTATACAACTATGAGTTAAAATATTTTTTAAATTGTTAGCACCCCTGTACACTACCCGTGGTTTATCTCCTATAAAGGTGTGCAGGTCCTCATTTTGTTTTGAAATATGCCAATGTTTTTTTTTTTAATTTTATGAAAAGAATAACTCTGGGAATTAAAATCACAAGTAAAGGAAACTTTTTCTATAGGTTAAAAGTTCTTCTCTAGCTTTAGTGCAAACTGCTTTAAATTGTTGTTCTATGGCATCTTTCTCGTTTCCTTTTTGGTAAAAAAAAAGAATTTTAAAACTTCAGATTGGTCTAAAAAAAGTGTCTTCCTCCATGCAATTCCTTTTAAGTCTTATAAATTGACCCTTGGGGACATTAGAAAGCCAAGGCTTGAAATGGCAACTGTCACAATCAATATAACTATTGATGTTGACGGTCATAATATTATTATTATTGACAAAAATCCTTAAATGAACTTCTTGATTACTAATCTCAGAAGTTTAATGCCCCAAGAGTTAGCATTAAGATGGACAAAAACATAATTAAGAGAAGGTAAATCACCCTTCCAAATGAAAAAATATCATCAATGTACCACCTATAAAGGACCAAGTTCGCACTCCAGCCATGCTCAGCATAGATGAATGACTCTTCCCAATATGCCATGAACAAATTGGCATAGCTGGGTGCGAACTTGGTCCCCATGGCGGTACCCCTCTTCTGAATTTAAAAATTATCCTCAAACCCCCAAAAAGTTGTTTTGTAAAATCATTTGAATGCCCCTAATAATACAGTCTGTTGATCCTTAAAGGAATAAGACTTCCTCAAAAAATACTCTACTGCTTCACAGCCTTTATGGTGTTCAATAATAGTATACAGACTGCTCACATCACTGGTTACTAACCAAATGTCACAAAAACAAAAGCCCTGCACTTTATGGGGATTCAGAAGGTTTTAAAACCCTGGAGAGGGGGTGACCATTTGAGGATCCTCAACAAGACGGAAATGAGATGGATCTTCGATTTGGAAACCCTCTCTCTTCATGGGTTAAACATTGATTTTGATATGTATAACTATATTTGATTTAATGTTTTTTTAATATGAATATTGTATAGGTTTTTTATGTATTATCCTCTATTTTATATATATGTATTTTCTAATAATTACTATACGTTTGCCTTTATTTATGAATGGACTCCGTTATGGATACTAATGGACTATAAGCTGTGATTCTCACAGTATTAACATCTGGGGACAGTATGCGTGATTTTTTGTAACACATGAACATTACGATTGGCTACCTGTGGAACGCATGGAAACCGGAAGTAAAGCAGGAAGCTCCGAAACCGGAAGAAAATGTCCGCGGCTACAGCAACCCCACAGGACCAAAGGAGGATGAGAGGCTTCATCGTTGATTGGCTATCAGGCGAAGGGGGCGGGTTGGAAGTAGCCGTTTCCCGCGCCAATCTTTGTATTTAAATGTATTTGAAGCTTGTTGTCAACTACTGCACCTGAGGAAGACGAGTGAGTTTGTTGAAACGCGTTGTGCTTATGGTATCTTCCTGTGAACGGCATTACTACAACTTCTATGTAAGACTTTTATATTTTTTATAAATAAATGTGAATACTTGCCTTTCAATTTGTGTGCCTGTTCTACATCATTTACTTCGAGGAACAAGCTTCATACAGAGGAAAACCCTTTGGATCATTTTCTACAAACGCTATTACCCGAAACAGGCTCTCAGAAATGGGATGTGTTATTGAACTTTCCAACATTTGATTTCTGGCTACCATCTGATCCTGTCTATACTTGGGGTATATTGGTGTGTTTTCTATTGGTTATATACACCTCCACTGTGCATGTATTGCATCCTATTTGTGGTATCACATATCTGCGCTGCACACTACTTTTGTGGTTTGTATTCACTTCTTGTTGTGGGATTTTGTGATTATTCCCATTAAGTGTGTTCTAGCTGCTTTCTCTTAGCGCCACGGAATATACTGTTTTATTCTGTATTATTCAGACCAGTTAATAAAGCCAACGCTCTAATTTACTAATTACTTTAATGATGTGAACAAAGGACACCATTGGGTAATCAAAGTAAAAAAGCAGGGAATGGAGTACATGTAATTACAAAGTAATGCTGAAAAGATGATTTATCACCAGTGTACCTTTATACCAATGGCTTAATTTAAAGCACATTATTTATCAGCAAATGATCAATTAATGGCGATAAATTTAAATCCTGTGATGAAATGTAAATATATACTGAAATATAAAAATATTACATTGCAAAATCTTATTGCCATATGTGGTGTATCTGTCCTAAGATGGTTAAATTCTGTAGTAAAATTGCTGGCCCAGAGTGTGCCTTAAATTCCATGTTTCCTCTTGAGATGCATTACTTTCCCCCCACCTCCTTCTTTCTTCTCTGTTCTTGAGGAGTATTTTTTAATCAGAAAAACTCAGTTAAAGGCAGACAGCTACTAAAGGCACTTCCTTATTGATCCATACTTCCCACATGCGTTTCATGTAGCCTCTCTCATTGGTTCTCTCTTTCTCTAGGTTATCGCTCCGTGTCCAGGAATGATTTATTTAAAGGATCTTAACATGTTTAGCTTGGAGGAAAGACAAGACAGAGGGGATATGAAACATTTAAATACATAAAGGGAATCAAAACAGTAAAGGAGGAGACTATATTTAAGAAAGAAAGAAAAAAAAAAAAAAGATAAACTTCCACAACAAGAGGACATAGTCCTAAATTAGAGGGGCAAAGGTTTAAAAATAATTTCAGAAAGTATTACTTTACTAAGAGAGTAGTGGACACATGGAATGGCCTTCCAGCTGAAGCGGTAGAGGTAAACACAGTAAAGGAGTTTAAGCATGCGTGGGATAGGCATAAGGCTATCCTAGACTTAACCCCTTAAGGACACATGACATGTGTGACATGTCATGATTCCCTTTTATTCCAGAAGTTTGGTCCTTAAGGGGTTAAAGGACCACTACAGTGCCAGGAAAACAAACTCGTTTTCCTGGCACTATATTGCCCTGAGGGTTCCCCCCACCCTCAGGGTCCCACTCCTGCGGGACTGAGGGGGGAAGAAGGGGGTTAAACACTCACCTTTCTCCAGCGCCGGGCTCTCTTCCTCCTTTGGCCGTCATCGGCTGAATGCGCATGCGCAGCAAGAGCCAGGCGCATTCAGCCAGTCCATAGGAAAGCATTCTCAATGCTTTCCTATGGACGCTGGCGTCTTCTCATTGTGAAAATCACAGTCAGAAGCGCCTCTAGCGGCTGTCAATGAGACAGCCACTAGAGGCTGGATTAACCCATTTGTAAACATGGCAGTTTCTGCTATGACTTGGAGTTCAGCATGTCAGCAGGCAGCTTACGCTACTTCATTTGCCCTGCAAAGAGCCCAGCATCGGCTCCACTCCTCAGCCAGGTCGCTGGTGGTCCAGTGGTGATATGCGACACTTTGCATCCCTTCCAATAACCCTCTATGATTTACTCTCCTTCCCGTGCTCAATTAGTGAGTCAGAGCGCAGCAGAGAGGATTCCCAGCCAGCACACTGACTCAAGCCCGAGCGTCAGAAGCCCAAGCGTCAGATATCATAGGTTTACTTGGAGGGAATGACATATCACTACTGGACCACCAGGGAAACAACAACAGCAACTGCAGCCCTGGACCACCAGGGGCGGCGGAGCCAATGGAGGCAGGGCGCAGGCAGGCTCATTTGGACTGATAGAGAGGGTAAGTATGTCAGTGTATGCATGTGTCCGTATTTGTGTGTCAGTATATGCATCTTTGTCAGTGAATGAATCGGTATTTGTGCATGTGTGTCAGTGAATGAATCGGTACAGGTGGATCTGTGTGAATCTTACGTAGTATATCCATGTGTATATAGGTTTGTGGGCATCTGTGTGGCAATGTATATGCATTTCTATGTATAGCAATGGGCCCTGTATGTAGGTGTGTATGGCAGTGCATATGCATTTGTGAATACACATTTGTATGCAATCACCAATATTACACACAAACACACCCCTGCATTCACATGACAACATTACATGCAAGCACACCACTACATGCCTACACTAACATTACATAAAAATCCTTGCACTCAAACACAAACACTACACATACTCCTGATTTAAATGTTAACACTACACACAAACAGATCTCCTGCATTCAAACATCAGCATTAAAGGGACACTATAGTCACCAAGGCAATGTTAGCGTGATGAAGTGGTTTTGGTGTATAGATCATGCCTCTGCAGATTTAATTCAATGCCATTTAGGTGTTAATTCACTCTTGTTTCTGTTTTATGCAGTCCTTGCCACACCTCCCCTTGCTGTGGCTGGCACAGCCTACATGAAAATAAAATGGTTTCATTTGCAAACAGATGTGACTTACTTTAAAAGTTTTTATCTCCTGCTCTGTAAAATTAACTTTAATTACATACAGGAGGCTCCTGCAGTGTCCAGCAAGCTTTTAACAGAGCAAGAGATAACAAATTAAATAGAATTTGTAATAAAGGAAATGTCATAACATCTCTCATTAGAGGAAGTGTTTAGGAAGGCTGTGCAAGTCACATGCAGGGAGGTGTGACTAGGCTGTATAAACAAACTGATTTAGCTCCTAAATGGCCGAGAATTGAATAGTGAGATTGCAGGGGCATGTTCTATACACCAAAAGTGCTTAGTTAAAGGGATACTCTAGTGCCAGAAATAGTCAAAGCGACTTCTCTGTCCTGCAACAAGTGGGCTCTAATGCGCATGCGGCATTAGACCTCTCCGTAGGAAAGCACTGAATCAATGCTTTCATATGAAGAAAAAAATCTGACGCTGGAGGTCCTCATGCAGAGCGTGAGGACGTCCAGCGTCAGATACCAGACCAAAGGTCCATTTCAAACCAGGAAGCCCTCAAGTGGCTGTCTGGTAGACAGCAACTAGAGGCTGACTAAGTGCTGCAATGTAAACATTGTAGTTTCTCTGGAACTGAAATACTTAACATTGCAGCACTAAGGGCAATAGGGACACTGCACCCAGACCACTTCAATGAACTGAAGTGGTCTGGATGCCTACAGTGTTCCTTTAACTGTTAATAGCTCCCAACTGATTCCTCTTTTGCAACTGTCACTAATCTAATACTACCCTTACCTTTTTGTGTCACTTTACCCCACTCCCTCTAGCATGTAAGCTCATTGAGCAGGGCCCTCAGACCCCTCTGTTCATGTGTGTCCAACTTGTCTAGTTACAACTGCATGTCTGTTTGTCCACCCATTGTAAAGCGCTGCGGAATTTGATGGCGCTAGATAAATAATAACATGATAATAATTTAAGATAAAGTTGTTTTTGTGACTATAGTGTTCCTTTAATATACAAATTTACTTCATACAAATTTACTTCATACAAAAACTTGCCTACATTCACTGTGATAATACATACAGAAAGAACCCAGCAAAGATGGGTAAACATTAAATCCACAGCTGTCAAAGGAGATACTGTTGATATTTATACATATTTGATAATGGCTAATTTCCCCCTACATTCTGGCATCACAATTGCAGCTCACCCGGTAAAAGAAAGTCATAAACATTTCTATTTGTTTTGTGGAGCATTCAGGCCACAGTAAGCCAAATTCCAAATATCTGCCCAGAAGCAAAGGCCTATTATAAATTAAGAAGTCCATTGCAAATACCAAGGCCAAAACAACTAACTGCAAATATCTCCCCACTTAGCTATTTTGGTCTACAATTTGTAATTCCCTTGTCACTTCTCCAGTTCCCAGATTTGAAATGGTCATGGGAAAAAAATAGCATTAGCAATAACTAACCCAAATTAGCCAGCAGGATGGGAATTAGTTTTTTAAATAAACCGTGGCAAACACACACTCACGCACCTGATTAGCCACATATCATTAACGGCAAATACATTCACCCATATGTAATTAACCACTAATACACACATAAATAGCCAATCACGTGTGTGTGTGTGTGTGTGTGTATATAATATATATATATATATATATATATTTATTTATTATACACACACACGTGATTGGCTATTTATGTGTGTAAAATATATATATATATATATATATATATATATATATATATATATATAAAATAAATAAATAAATAAATAAATAAGAACACTTTTCGTCCCTGCACACAAGCTGAAATTACAACAAATACTAGATGCACTCACAGTCTGTGATAAAATCTTCAATTAGATCTAATTTTAAAACAAATCCAATAAGACGTGAAGATTTGTTGATTATATATATATATATATATATATATATAAATAAACAAAAATCTGCACACCAGCCAAGCCATAAGACTTGCTTTCCCACAGAAATCCCAAATCTGCAATGATGTTACAACCGCAAAGGATTCTGGGCGGGCGTATGCAAATTAGTTTAACAAAGAATCACATGTTTTACTCATTCCATTTTAAAAATGGATTCCTTTTAATCTGTGTTTGCAGTATACAACTGCTTGGAACACAATTTAGGAAAAGAAGTAAAACCAGTGAAAAACTCATGGACAGCTGTTTCGTTGTTAATGCAACTCATCAGGATGAGGTTGGTTACTGGTTTGCTTATTGAGGCTTGGTAGTGCTTGGGAAGCAAAATCCAAATAGGTTATGGTGGGGAAAAATTGGTTTTGCATCTTTTCCTAAATACGAGGTGGAGTATCCGGTTCCTATCGTTACTATTTACACTAGCCATCAGGGCATTCTTTCACGTATGTTGTCACCACGCGCAAGCACGTCTGTACGTGCTCGCGCATGTGCATTCTGTCGGGTCACTACCTGGTTTAGGAGCACAGACGAGCACAATCACACACCTATGATAAGTCACCTATTTAAAATACTGTATATATTCATGCACTTTTCTTATTGTTATGAATCTTGATAAAGATGCAGGAGGGTCGAAATGTTGATTTTGCATTAGACATTTTTACAAATACAGTGGAGTGCTCCGTTTATTTACTTATTCCATATTTGCGCTGGGAAGCACTCTGGTAATATTGGACATTTTGGCTATTGTATGGTGAATGCCAGAGATTGAACACACACAAAGGCCTGTATCACGCGTGCCTTGCAGGCCTTCAAGGAGACATCGGCTCTATTTAAAATATACCCTATTGTGGCGGCTGCCCTTACAAGGGGTCATCTTTAGTCTGACAAGCCGGTAAAGTGTTTTTCGACAATTTGGCGGCATGCGAGATAGTAAACAAAGGGTGCTCCTCCTCTTTGACCATCATGCAGTTGGTCCATAAATTGACCTGGCTTGCCGCCAAGTTGCAGTTTTACTTGGTTTGTGAACACATTCCAGGGAATGGCTAACACCGCAGCTGACACATTGTCCTGATCTCATTTTCAGGGTTTTTTCAAGTTACATACTTCTGCCAATAAACACCCATCCAGAATCCCAGCATTTCCAGAGCTAGTTATGGACCTGCAGGAAAACTACTGAATCGAGACCATGGTGGAGTTTGCCTCTTTTTGCCACCTACATTAAAAACTTTATCCTACAGGAATACAACATCACGTCATCACCACATTTCACAATCACACTCTTTGTTACCTCATACCCCATCAAAACCATCCTCAAATGCATCAACAAAACAGACCGTCCTCCTACTTCCATTAGGCTAGCAAGAGACGGGCCTATATTCAGGAGCCTAACCGACTTGCAGGATACCAAAGCGTTCCATAGTCACACGAACGCCATCTTTAAGGTAGCAATTTACATTGCCTTCTATGGTTTAAGGCCCAGAGAATTTACAGTGGTACGCCAGTCCGAAGTTAGCACAAGCCTCATGTTATCTGACCTTATCAAATAGAACGACCACTAAATTTTCACATTACAAACATCCAAAACTAACCAGACTAACCATCCCTCCACTATTCCCTACAAACAACAGCTGATGCCCTGTTAAAAATATTAGATACATTCCTACAATCAACAACTACCTACCTAATTCTCCTTTGCTGTAACTCCAATTACCACCTCCAAGTTTGTTCTCTACATTAGGACCTTGTTGCTGAGATTGGGTCACATCCCATCTTCCTTTTCCAGACATTCGTTTAGAATTGGGGCTGCTACCTCAGCCTTCGGCACGGACACACCAGTCCACATTTTCAAAAGATTGGGTAGATGGAAATCCTCTGTTTACAATACATATATTCCGCAACCTGAGAAAGAGCTCAGGAAAGCATTTAAAAATTTAGATTTCTAAGCATGCAATAACGAAGGGTTTTTCCCATTTGATACCTTTTTGCCCTCATTACAGGCCTACCCGTACGTTGGTTTTGGTACACCACTACCAAAAAAAAAGGAACCAGTCACCATCACAGTCGAAGATATCGACCAGAGAGTAGCACACATGAAGAGTTGGTCAGCCCCAGGACCTGAAATGATCCACAACTACTGGATAAAGAAGTGAACAGTGCTACATAAACGCCTAGCAGCACAAATTAACCAGCTACTAGCAACAGGCTCTCACCCTAACTGGCTAACACAAGGCAGAACAATACTGATCATGAAGGACCCTCACAAGGGAACACCACCATCCAACTACGAACCAATAACCTGCCTCACCACAACATGGAAACTCTTGTAATGCATCATAGCCTCCAAGATCCAAGGGCATATGAGTCAATAGATCAGCAATACCAAGAAGGGGATTGGAAACAACACCAGAGGATCAAAACTCCAACTACTGGTAGACCAAGCAGTCACAAGGGATTCTAAGAACAGACAGACCAATCTGTGCACGGCCTGGATTGACTACAAGAAAGCCTATGACAGAATGTCACACACATGGATACTGGAAAGTTTTGCTCTATACAAGGTCAACAAGACAATAAGATTCTTTATCAAGAACTTGATGGGCACGCGGAAAACAACTCTAGAAGCCAATAACTAACGTGAACATCAAATGTGGCATATACCAAGGTGATGCACTATCCTCAATGCTTTTCTGCATAGGCCTCAACCCCCTTAGCCAGATCATCAAGAAGAGTGGATACGGATACAGGTTCAAGAGTGGATCTACCATCAGCCACCTACTCTTCATGGATGACATCAAGCTGTATGCCAAGACTGAGCGGGACATTGACTCACTGATCCACCTAACTAGGATATACAGCAAAGACATCGAAATGTCGTTCGGACTAGAGAAGCGCGGGCGGATAATTGCAAAAAGAGGGACAGAAGGAGTTTAAGATCCATAAGGCCAAACAGAAGATGTAGATTACAGCTACAAGTACCTGGGGGTATCACAAATGCATCGCAACCATGAGGAAGAGGCGAGGAGAAAAGCAACGTCCAAGTACCGCCAAAGAGTCAGAAAGATCCTGAAGTACCAGCTCAATGGCAAGAACAAGATCCAAGCCATCAAGATGGTGGATGTGGCTCACATCCTACCAGCGGTTGGAAAAGGCGGTATTGAAAGACAGCACCAAGGCACTAATCCTAGCTGCACAGGAGCAGGCACTCAGCACCAGATCAATAGAAGCTGGAGTCTACCACACCAGGCAAGACCAAGGTGCAGACTGTGCAAAGAGGCCTCTGAGACAGTCCAGCGCCTAGTAGCCAGATGCAAGATTTTAGCAGGAACAGCATACACAGAGAGACACAACCAAGTTGCTAGGATTGGGTACCGAAACATCTGCACAGAATATGGACCTGCCTAAGTCCAGATGGGAGATACCACAAAGGGTAGTTGGGAATGACAGGGCGAAGATCCTGTGGAACTTCAAGATCCAAATAGACAAGCAAGTGTTGGCCAACCAACCCGACATCGTGGTGGTAGACAAGGAACGGAAGACTGCAGTCGTGGTAGATGTGGTAATACCCAGTGACTATAACATGTGGAAGAAGGAACATGAGATGGTGAAAAATACCAAGAACTGAAAGAAGAACTAGAAAGGATGTGGAAAGTGAAGGCCGTATTAGTCCCAGTTGCGATAGGAGCAATCGGGGCTGTGACTCCCAAGTTGGGGGAGTGGCTTTAACAGATTCCAGGTGGGACATTTGAGATCGCTGTCCAGAAGAGTGCAGTTCCAAGAACAGGTAAGATACTGCACAGAGCCCTCAAACTCCAAGGCCTCTGGTGGAGGACCCGAAAAGGAGGGGTGAGAAAATCTATGGTTTTTATATACACTGAATAAAATTATAAACGCAACACTTGTTTTTTCCCCCATTTTTTTCATGAGCTGAACTCAAAGATCTAATACTTTTTCTATGTACACAAAATACCTATTTATTGTGGCCAGCCTAAGGCACACAGGGCTCGAGTCCTGCAGGAACGCGTGGGAACAACGTTCCTGCACTTTTTTTAGAGCAGGAATGCCGCCCCCAAATGCCCCTGTGTTCCCGATGTCATGGGGGGCCCAAGAGGTGGCCTAATGGCCACCTGAAGGACCCCCCCCCCCAGCCGGCTCTTGTCTCGCTGTCAGACGCGGCGAGGGAGCTGTGTTCTCTCTGCTCCCTCTTGCCGCGCGCCGTTTGCTGATGCCGGGAGCCGGAATATGACGTCATTTCCGGCTCCCGGCATGAGCAGAGAGAACACAGCTCCCTCGCCGCGTCTGACAGCGAGACAAGAGCCGGCCGCACTGAAGCCCCACTGGACCACAGGGACAGGTCCACGCCAGTTCTCCAGGAGGTAGGGAGGCTGGGTGGACATTTTTAAAATTTAAAAAAATATATACAAATAATTCTTGTGTATATGTGTGTGTGTGTGTGTGTGTGTATGTGTGTATGTGTGTATGTGTCTGGGAGTGTATGTGTGTGTGTGTGTGAGTGTATGTGTGTGTGTGTGTGAGTGTATGTGTGTGTGTGTGTGAGTGTATGTGTGTGTGTGAGTGTATGTGTGTGTGTGTGTTTGTGCCTGGGAGTGTATGTCTGTGAGTGAGTGTTTCTGTGAGTGTATGTATGTGTCTGTGAGTGTGTGTTTCTGTGAGTGTATGTATGTGTCTGTGAGTGTGTGTTTCTGTGAGTGTATGTATGTGTCTGTGAGTGTGTGTTTCTGTGAGTGTGTGAGTGTATGTATGTGTGTGTTTCTGTGAGTGTGTGAGTGTATGTATGTGTGTGTGTGTATGTGTGTCTGGGAGTGTGTGTATGTGTGTCTGGGAGTGTGTGTATGTGTGTCTGGGAGTGTGTGTATGTGTGTCTGGGAGTGTGTGTATGTGTGTCTGGGAGTGTGTGTATGTGTGTCTGGGAGTGTGTGTATGTGTGTCTGGGAGTGTGTGTATGTGTGTCTGGGAGTGTGTGTATGTGTGTCTGGGAGTGTGTGTATGTGTGTCTGGGAGTGTGTGTATGTGTGTCTGGGAGTGTGTGTATGTGTGTCTGGGAGTGTGTGTATGTGTGTCTGGGAGTGTGTGTATGTGTGTCTGGGAGTGTGTGTATGTGTCTGGGAGTGTGTGTGTGTGTCTGGGAGTGTGTGTGTGTGTCTGGGAGTGTGTGTGTGTGTGTGTGTCTGGGAGTGTGTGTATGTGTGTCTGGGAGTGTGTGTATGTGTGTCTGGGAGTGTGTGTATGTGTGTCTGGGAGTGTGTATGTATGTGTGTCTGGGAGTGTGTATGTATGTGTGTCTGGGAGTGTGTATGTATGTGTGTCTGGGAGTGTGTATGTATGTGTGTCTGGGAGTGTGTATGTATGTGTGTCTGGGAGTGTGTATGTATGTGTGTCTGGGAGTGTGTATGTATGTGTGTCTGGGAGTGTGTATGTATGTGTGTCTGGGAGTGTGTATGTATGTGTGTCTGGGAGTGTGTATGTATGTGCGTCTGGGAGTGTGTATGTATGTGCGTCTGGGAGTGTGTATGTATGTGCGTCTGGGAGTGTGTATGTATGTGCGTCTGGGAGTGTGTATGTATGTGCATCTGGGAGTGTGTATGTATGTGCATCTGGGAGTGTGTATGTATGTGCGTCTGGGAGTGTGTATGTATGTGCGTCTGGGAGTGTGTATGTATGTGCGTCTGGGAGTGTGTATGTATGTGCGTCTGGGAGTGTGTATGTATGTGCGTCTGGGAGTGTGTATGTATGTGCGTCTGGGAGTGTGTATGTATGTGCGTCTGGGAGTGTGTATGTATGTGCGTCTGGGAGTGTGTATGTATGTGCGTCTGGGAGTGTGTATGTATGTGCGTCTGGGAGTGTGTATGTGTGTGTGTGTGTGCGTCTGGGAGTGTGTATGTATGTGTGTGTGTGCGTCTGGGAGTGTGTATGTATGTATGTGGGTGCGTCTGGGAGTGTGTATGTATGTGTGTTTGTGCGTCTGGGAGTGTGTATGTATGTGTGTTTGTGCGTCTGGGAGTGTGTATGTATGTGTGTTTGTGCGTCTGGGAGTGTGTATGTATGTGTGTTTGTGCGTCTGGGAGTGTGTATGTATGTGTGTGTGCGTCTGGGAGTGTGTATGTATGTGTGTGTGCGTCTGGGAGTGTGTATGTATGTGTGTGTGCGTCTGGGAGTGTGTATGTATGTGTGTGTGCGTCTGGGAGTGTGTATGTATGTGTGTGTGCGTCTGGGAGTGTGTATGTATGTGTGTGTGCGTCTGGGAGTGTGTATGTATGTGTGTGTGCGCGTCTGGGAGTGTGGGAGTGCGCGTCTGGGAGTGTGGGAGTGCGCGTCTGGGAGTGTGGGAGTGCGCGTCTGGGAGTGTGGGAGTGCGCGTCTGGGAGTGTGGGAGTGCGCGTCTGGGAGTGTGGGAGTGCGCGTCTGGGAGTGTGGGAGTGCGCGTCTGGGAGTGTGGGAGTGCGCGTCTGGGAGTGTGGGAGTGCGCGTCTGGGAGTGTGGGAGTGCGCGTCTGGGAGTGTGGGAGTGCGCGTCTGGGAGTGTGGGAGTGCGCGTCTGGGAGTGTGGGAGTGCGCGTCTGGGAGTGTGGGAGTGCGCGTCTGGGAGTGTGGGAGTGCGCGTCTGGGAGTGTGGGAGTGCGCGTCTGGGAGTGTGGGAGTGCGCGTCTGGGAGTGTGGGAGTGCGCGTCTGGGAGTGTGGGAGTGCGCGTCTGGGAGTGTGGGAGTGCGCGTCAGGGAGTGTGGGAGTGCGCGTCAGGGAGTGTGGGAGTGCGCGTGTGGGAGTGTGGGAGTGCGCGTGTGGGAGTGCGCGTGGGTCTGGGAGTGTGGGAGTGCGCGTGGGTCTGGGAGTGCGCGATTGAGTAGTGTTTATGTACAACAATGCTTCACAGCACTAAATAAACAACCCATTGCACTTGTCTGCATGAGAGGTAAAAATGGAAAGGCTGAATCAAAAGACAAGGGATTTACCTGTAATATAACTTTTTCTAGTAGTTTAAAAGGGGGAGCCATCACTTTTCTGGTACCGACACACCTTAAAAAAAACCTAAAATTTAAAATATACCTAGAACCAGGACACTACCGACCCATCTCCCTGCTCAACGTGGACACCAAAATAATTACAAAACCCTCGCTAACCGAATCCAACCCCTCCTTCCGAAAATAATACACCACGATCAGGTGGGCTTCATCCCCACGAGACAGGCAGGGGACAACACGAGACGCACACTAGACCTAATTTGGGTAGCCCACAGCAGACGGATCCCAACCCTCCTCCTATCAATGGACGCCGAAAAGGCGTTCGACCGCCCTCTCTGGCCATTCCTCTTCGCCACCTTCCAAAAATTCTAATTCCCAACACCCATCCTTGAGGCCCTAATGGCCCTATACGACCAACCCACAGCCGCATTTCTCATCCCCAACGCCAAACACCCAGAATTCACGATCAAAAATGGGACAAGGCAAGGCCCACTCTCCCCACTCCTATTTGCCCTATCACTTGAATCCCTTCTCCAAAACATACGTAATGAGCAAGCGATACAGGGTATCAGAGTAAAGAATGAAGGATATAAGATGGCAGCCTATGCTGATGATATTCTGCTTACAATCACGGAACCCAGTCAATCCCAACCACCCCTACTAACACTCCTGCAACACTATAAAAGTCTCTCGGGATACAAGCTAAATCTGAAAAAAAAAAAAAAGAAGCCCTCCCATTGGAAATACCACAACCTACCCTAGCCCACCCATTCAGATACAACTCGCAAAGCATTCGCTACCTGGGAACCCAGCTCCCCGCAGATCTCGACACAACCTACGCCTTGAACTACACACCACTACTCTGCCAAGCGCACCAGGACCTACAAAAATGGTTCCCCATGTCCATATCTTGGCTGAGGCGAATAGCCTCAATAAAAATGAACCTCCTCCCCTGATTCCTTTATCTATTTCAAGCATTACCAATACCCATATCCAAACACGATTTTAAGACGCTCCAAGTAAATATAGACAGGTTCATATGGTCAAATAGAAGATCATGCATCAAAAGATCCACTATGTAAAAAAACCACCAGAACTGGAGGCCTGGGGCTCCCAAATTTCTACCACTATTGTCAGGCGGCCCAACTACAGAACTTACACGCAGCGCCGGGACTTAAACTCTTGGTAGACTTCAAGCATGATCTCCTGAGACGGGACCACCCCTCACTACTCTTCTGGCTCCCCAAGAGAGACAGATCACCCACTCCACAGACCACTTTCGCTCTAACAACATTCTTCCTTATATGGGACATTATCTCTAGGCACCCCATAGTGAATCCACCATCACCCCTCACACCCATCCTGAGAAATAAACAATTCCCCCCAGGCTTATCACCCCAAGACTTTGCGCGATACGATGATAATGGGCTATACAGATTTCTCCACTTTTTCCAAGGCCAACAAATCCGCTCTTTCCAAGACCTGCCCAGACAGACACCATTGACCACATTTGATCACTTCCGCTACCTGCAGATACGCAGCTTTCTCAACGAATCACACAAAGCAGCCGCCACTAGCAATCTAACCCAATTCGAAAAGGCATGCCTACACGCACCCATACAGAAAGGGCAAATCTCCACCATATACTTCTTTGTAAACTCTAACTCCCCAGCGGACGCCCTCTCATATACAAAAGCATGGGAAAGAGACATAGGCCCCCCGGAGGGCCCCTCAGACTGGACGGACATATGGGAAGCAACAGCCTTGCTCACCATGTGTGTGAATCACAAAGAACAGGCCTACAAAACTCTACTCAGGTGGTATCTTACACCCCTGAGGCTGAAACAGATGGGGCGCGCGGACACGGACTCTTGTTGGAAGGGCTGCGGCCAGAGGGGCACCTATATCTACCTCTGGTGGGAGTGTCTTCAGGTCTCACAAATATGGGAAAAGGTGACCATACTCGCATCCGGGATGCTGGACATGGACATACCCAGGGACTCCTGGATATGGCTGCTCTCCAGACCCCACACCCCCCTCACCAGAGCCCAGAATAAACTGGTGCCACGACTAGCGCTGGCCACCAGACGCACGATAGCGGAGCAATGGGGCAACCAAAACATACCCCAGCTAACAACAATGATTACCAAAACAAAAGAAGCCATGGAAAATGACAAACTGTCGGCCCTGCTCCATGGCACAACACAACACTACCATAGAGTTTGGGACCTGAGGCCTAGCCTCCAGCACACGCAAAACACTACACAAGCACAGGATTAAGGTGGTAGCCAGCCACACAACAGGATGACGAACACCCCCTACACGACCACAATACCCCACAAAACCCCCACACCACGACCCCAAAACCCCCACACCACCGAATGAAACACTACTCAGACCTAAGCACCAAACAAGGAGCCGCCTCTACCTCCAAACGCCAGGGCATCAAGACCCACAACCACACAAACTCAGACCGTCCAGGTCACAGTTCTAACAAAAATTACCTCGCTGTAAATCGCATTGGCATTGTACCTAATCTTATAGAATATCAATACATCTGATATGATTATTACCCTACCCACCTCTTCATTCTGTATCCCATACCATTCTGTAAAAAAATGTAAATAAAGAATTTACCATACAAAAAAAAAAATGTTTACATATATAACGTTTATTACATTTTTTTGCTTAAAATAAATCTGAAATATTTAGCAATTTACATCACAATCCTGTATAGTCCAGGAACAGCCAACGTACTTATTGTATTGGAGTCACCACTTTGCTTTGCCTACTGCCAAATGTGCAAAGTTTAGAGTTTATAATAACGACTGACAGAGAGCATCGAATGACACATTCTGTTTCAGGGTAGAGTAGTAAAGTATTTTCCATTTGTTTTTTGGTTTTTCATAATTCATAAAACACATAATTCATAAATCACAGAGCCGGATTAACATAGGGGCTGATGGAGCTGCAGCTCCAGGCCCATGCCCAAGGTCTTGCTTAAGTATGGAAACTTAAGAGGGATGTAGGGGAACAAAACTAGTGTGGACTAGCCGACAATTAAATTAGTTAAGGTAAAGCTGACTTTGTGCACTATGCAAATGCTCTAGCTACTTCAGTCTCTCTAACACTGTGGCATGTTCCCTTTCTTCTACACTTAGTACACACACTTTTTCTATGTCCCAAACTGTATATCAGGAGCTTCTGCCTGTTAGTAAGAAAGTTAGGAGAGGAGTGGACCAGCGAGTGCTAGGGAAAGAAAGTCCTTAGAAAGCGTAGAGCTAGCGCTTCATTAGACACATGTATGCCAAGCTTAGGGTGCTGTCTGCACAGTATGCCATTGGTTGGTCATCCTGCATGATTGACAGGCAGCCTGATGTGCATTCACGCCGGGCTGACCATCTAATTCTTCCTGTACGGGAAGCTTTTAGGAAGGCTTTGCAAGTCACATGCATGGCGGTGTAAAAAGAGCTGCATATAAAAAAAAAAAAAAAAAAAAAGTGATTGGGAGGGAAAGCAAAATCTAATCCTTTATTATGGAAATAAGTTCTCTAAACTACTCTTCTCAGGAAAGACAGGTGCTTGACAATAATTTAGAGATTCCTTTTAATTTCCTGGATTTATTATAGTTAGTATTTAAACGTCACAGATAAAAGATTTCCCTTACATAAGCAACTGAATAAGACTTATAATTAGATACACATAGAAACACTTGCAGTTTGCAGAGACAGAGTTTGTGATTCCACAATTATAAACAATGTTGCAAAAGTAGAAGGGATATATATTAGGATAGTATCAGCCTAGAATAGGGAAACTAGTCCTCATGTCTAGCAGGTTTTCATAACTTCAAAAAGGGGTTTTAGTATAAATGTTAACGGGACACTATAGCTTATTGAAGTTGTTCCAGTGCCTATAGCATGTCCCTGCAGCCCTTTTTGCTGTAAACACTGCCTTTTCAGAGAAAATGCAGCGTTTACATTGCTACCTAGGCCAAGCCACCTAAAAGATTGTTTTAACACTAACTGACCCTACAAGGTTCCCTTACCCCTCTGTTCAGCTCTCCCCAACACTCTGTCCTCATAGTCATAAATCAAAGGGTTACCAAATACTTCGAGTTTACCTAAAGGGAGTCTCTAGTGCCAGGAAAACAATCCTGTTTTCCTGACACTGTAGAATCTTGGAGTGCTACCCCCCGCAAATAAAATATTAAATCAAGAATTGAAATTGCACAATGGTATAAATAAAACGATACACGATGCAGTATTCAATGTATATAGTATAAATATGCAGGAACCACTTTTTGTAACAAAATAATTTTATACACCAATTAGTGTATACCTTTGTGTTAATAGCAAGACAATCTGGGGCGGAGCCTAATCTTGAGCCAGAACAGACACCATTTTGCACCGCTCCGATAGCAAAGCTGATTAATAGCCAGTTTTTGAGGTCTAAACCCCTCAAACACTCTACCCCCAGCTAACACTCCACAGACTAAATACCACAGAAGCAACTTATGCCAAAGCAAAACAGCAAAAATGCAGGCATAGGGCCTACAGACCTCCCCCTAGCCCAAACCTGTTGTAACTGCTAGGCGGATTTGAGCCTCACGGAGACACGGAGGTGGAGGGTTGCCCTGACGAACACGTGCCTACCTTGGCATCGAACATGCGCCGAAGGTCACAGAAGCCACCCTTGGAACAATCTCCAAGGTCCACAGACATAGGGACAATGCTACAGCAGCAGCCGCCTCCTAAAGTAGCGGGAACGTCAGAACACGCTGAGGCACCAGCAGGCCCCATGCAGTCTGACTCCACACCAGATGTTACCAGATCTTATGTTTTCGTTGAATTGTTTTCTTCCATATATCCTATACCAGTTTATTGGTTGATTCGTTTTAATCCTTAACGGAGTCTCCTAGCCAGTAATCATATGCTTTGGCACCCAGACGCAGGGGCTTGGCCTTTACACGATGATGCACAACACTGCACCTGTAACTGCCCTTTTCCTTCCCTCAGTTATCCCGCTTGATTAGGGGTATAATTAGAAGCAGGGCCGGATTAAGAGCCCAGTGTTCCTGGTGCTGACATTTATGATGGGGCCTAATTACAGAATCTTATCGACGAAAAACACTAAAACAGTCATACCTCCCAAGCGTCATGTATCTGATGGAGTTGGTGTTGGAGGGAAACTCAAAGGATGTAGCTATAAGAAAACACATACTCTATGCTAATCTTGTTATCTAATTTATGCTTTCATCTTTCAAGTAAATCCATACCAACAGCAGTGTCCAGTGAAGCAGGAAGCCAATAGGTGGGGTAAAACCAGTAGACCACTGATTTAAATCACATGACCAGAACTGCCAGAAGGGGCGAACATGCCCAAAAAGGGGGTATGTCTGTCCAAAGAATTGGAAGGCCAGCCTGGCATCAGTGTCCCTATGCATCACAGTGTAAATGTCCCCATGTCGCCCAGTCCCCTAGTCTCCCAGTGTCTGTGTCCCCATTTCTCCCAGTGTCCCCATGTCTCAGTGTGTCCAGTGTCACTAGGATACATGGGGACACAGAGACACTTGGAGACATGGGGTACTGAGACACTTGGGGACACTGGGAGACATGGGGGCACTTGTGGATACAGACATGGGGACACAGAGACATGGAGACACAGACAATTGGGGACACTGGGAGAAATTGGGTCACAGAGACATGGGGACACAGACACTGGGAGACATGGGGACACAGACACTGGGAGACATGGGGACACAGACACTGGGAGACATGGGGACACAGACACTAGGGACACTAGCTGGGAGACATAGGGACACTGGGAGACATGGGGACACAGACACTGGCTGGAAGACATGTGACTCACAACGTCCCCATGTGTCTGTGTCCCCAGGTCTCCCAGTGTCCCCTAGTGTCTCAGTGTCCCCATGTATCCCTGATGCCTTTCCCCCTCATTCCTCACTTCCCTGAGTTATAGTCTGTCTCTGCAGGCTGGGAGCTGCTGTCTGAACTCTCTGTACTGTGTAGCTGCTCCCCTGTGTATCAGTGAGTAGAGAGAGGCAGGGAGGGATATGCTGTAACTTCCTATCCCTGCCTCTCTCAATACACAGTGACCCCTACTGGCCGGTGCTGGTATTGCAGAGTAAAATATTTGCATTTGTATTGCCGGTAATACTGCAATACCAGCATGGCCAGGCAGACTCAAATACAGGCTGTGCCTTAAAATACCAGTCAGGAAGAAAACCTAAGACTAGTGTGTTAAAAAAAAAAAAAAAACACACTAAATGGGCCTATTCCATGGGCCTGGGCCTGGAGCTGCAGCTCCATCAGCCCCTATGTTAATCCGGCCCTGATTAGAAGTCAGCCAGTTACTACTGCTGCGATTAAGTAAACAAGTCACACGGCTGTGCTCCCTACACCCTCATTAAATTGTCAATGTAGAGATTTTACCCCTATACCTATATCTATGCTATTCATGTTCACATGTCATATTTCTTCTTCAGTTCTGTAACCTTCTATGCATTGATATACTAAAATTAAAGCATCTGCTCAATTTCTTATATACCAACGCTCAATGGAAATGGTTGATATTTGAGAAAATATTTACTGAAAACACCATGCCGTATGTTATTCTCGACCTAGAAAGTTGTAAAATGGGGCACTCTGTTAACCCTTGAAATGCCTCAGCAAACTGAATTTATTTTGTGTTTGGAGTATTTAAGGAATTTTCTGTGGCTGTACTTGTGTTTAAATTATAAAAAAAAAAGTAAAAGTGGGATTTTTTTGTTGTCAGATTTTTCCCTAGTTTATTCACACACAAAAAAATTACACACATTACTATAGCACCTTGAAAAATAACCCCCGCTTCCCTCCCAATAAAACCCAAACACAGTATGTGGGTACACTTAAGAAAAAGGGAAGTTCCAGCTGAAAAAAAACACGCAACGGAAATACCACTATTGATCCCATCGTTAACAAGTGCAACCTCGTACCACCAGTGTTAATTTTGACGACTAAAAATTTTAGACGACTAAAGTTTTTGAGAATTAGTCAACTAAAACTAAAACAATTCAGATGACTAAAATACAACCAACGCTAAAATGGCATTTTAGTCAAAAGACTAGGACTAAAATTAAATAGAAATTTGCCGCCAAAATTAATGCTACATAGAGGGGCTGTGGAAGGGACAAAAGAGACAGACCAGGACTCAGGGCCGGTGCAAGGATTTTTGGGTACATAGGCGAAGATGTATTTTTCCGCCCCCCCCCCCCCCCCCCATTCAAAAATAACATCTTCACCTATGTGCCTCTTAACCAGCCCCTCTCCTCGTCCATTATTGGTCCCCTCCCTTCCCTGTCCCTTAGTGTTCTTCTGACAGTCACACACACTCAATGACAAACACAGAGACTCACTGATCTGACACACACACACTGATTGACACTCATTGACAGACACACTGATAGTCACACACAGACTCAATGACAAAGATACTCTCACTGATTTGACAGACACTCACAACCACACACTGACAGACACACACATACACTGACACACTCACATGCAACACTCATACAATCACTCACAGACACACATACACTCACAGTCACTCACAGACACACATACACTCACAGACACACATACACTCACAGTCACTCACAGACACACATACACTCACAGTCACTCACAGACACACATACACTCACAGTCACTCACAGACACACATACACTCACAGTCACTCACAGACACACATACACTCACAGTCACTCACAGACACACATACACTCACAGTCACTCACAGACACACATACACTCACAGTCACTCACAGACACACATACACTCACAGTCACTCACAGACACACATACACTCACAGTCACTCACAGACACACACACTCACAGACACACATACACTCACAGTCACTCACAGACACACATACACTCACAGTCACTCACAGACACACACACTCACAGACACACACAATCACAGACACACACACTCACAGACACACACACACTCACACAGACACACACAGAGACACACACACACAGACACTCACACACACACAGACACTCACACACACACAGACACACACACACACAGACACTCACACACAGACACTCACACACAGACACTCACACACAGACACTCACAGACACACACACAGACACACACACAGACACACACACAGACACTCACACACACAGACACTCACACACACAGACACTCACACACACAGACACTCACACACACAGACACTCACACACACAGACACTCACACACACAGACACTCACACACACAGACACTCACACACACAGACACTCACACACACAGACACTCACACACACAGACACTCACACACACAGACACTCACACACACAGACACTCACACACACAGACACTCACACACACAGACACTCACACACACAGACACTCACACACACACACAGACACTCACACACACACAGACACTCACACACACACAGACACTCACACACACAGACACATCACATACATTCACAAATAATTTTAATACATAAATCATATCCACCCAGCCTCCCTACCTGGAGAGCTGGTGTGGATCATTCCCTGGGGTCCAGTGGGGCTGCAGGGCGGCGTGCGGCAGGGCTGCGATCAGGCGCTGCGAGGGAGCTCTAACCTCTCTGCTCTGCTCCCTCGCGGGCTGTCTGCTGATGCCGCGGGAGCCGGAATATGACGTCATATTCCGGCTCCCGCGGTATCAGCAGACAGCGCGCGAGGGAGCAGAGCAGAGAGGTTAGAGCTCCCTCGCAGCGCCTGATTACAGCACAGCCGCACGCCGCACCGGGGGCCGAGATGGTGGCCGGCAGGAGGCAGAGCTTCCCTCCTGCCGGTCACTGAAATCTTGCGCCCCCGGAGCCGGTGCGCCCTAAGGCGGCCACCTGTGCCGCCTTATGGACGCGCCGGCCCTGCCAGGACTTGAGATAGAGACACTTAGAGGGGCTGGGAGGACACAAAGAGACACAGAGGGGCCTGGGAAGGGGCAAAGGAGACAGATAGAGGATTAACTAAACCCATTAGATTTTAGTTGTGTTGACTAAAATTTACTGGAGATTTAGTCGACTAAAACAATTCAGAAGGCTAAAATACAACAAACTAAAATGGCTTTTTAGTGAAAAGGCTATGACTGAAACCAAGTTTAAAATTGCCACCAAAATTAACACAGTGTTACATTGCAAGGCAGGGTTAAATTATTTTATTTCAAATATATTTTTATACACCGGGTAAAGAAAAACTATCTGAAAGCTTGTGAATATGACAAGTCACAAGAACACTGTGCGGTCCCCAGATTGCAGAGAATTATGTACAGTGATAAGGAAAAGTGGAAAAAAAATTAGTTAAAAATAAAAAGAGGAAAGAAGCTGGAAGTGATTATTAAAAACATCCCAGCATACAGGACCATTTATGAGTGATTTGCTAACATCTGCTCACATCAACTCACTCCATCATGTCTCTAGGTAAACATAAATCCCATTACTTCACATGTTTTTTAAAGGAAATAGGTTAAATTTAACACTCCGAGCACCATAACCACTGGTATAAGGGTATAGAGATGGCAAAACAACTGTTGATATATAGGTTGAAAACCAAATATAATGACATTATGATTTCAGTAATGGTGGTTTATATGTTCTTCCAAAATGGGATCATGCTCCAAAAGCTCCACCAGATTTATATTGTAATAATACCACTTGTCCTCAGCTTAGCCAGCATTCCTCCATTGGCAGATGTATGTAATAACCAATGTAACAGTATCAATTTTTTAGTTTAGTGTAGTTTAGGCCTTGAATTTCTTACAAATATGGTGGATGACAGCAAAAAAACAAAACTTGTAATCCATTGTTAATTGTAGACTTTTCACAGCTAGAAATCTATTTACAGTAGACAAATTTTCAATAAAACTAAAAATTCCTCAAAAGGTCGTGGAAGCTCTATCTGGGTTTTGTCTGGGATACAATGACATGCAGCAGTGATCGATCTGCTGATCTAAACCTCTCCAGCACAGTTGAGTGCCTTTATCGATTCAGGGTTGCTGAGGATAAGACCACATTATCAGAAATAACATCCTTCAATCTGAGAAGATTTCCTGTCAACAGGAAACACATTGCACAAGTGAGAAATCCCTCTGGATTAGAAATGGATGTATGTTTCAGAAGCATTCCTCTCAATATGTGGTCAGATATCGGTTAATAGCGACAGTTAACACTCAGCCTATCACTTGCTCCAATGGAAAAGTCCTTCTTACTAGGGTCATAAGAAGAGACCAGGGGCAGAGCAGATGGGCACATGCAGGACACATGAAAGATTAAACAATTTGAAAGAGGATTTAACTACAGGTTAAGACTGTACCTATGACCTTCAGGCCCCACAACTGATTCAATTTGCTAAAATGCTTATAGGGGCTGGAGTTTTACTTTAACCGTTTAATGACACAAATTTATTCCATTATAGATGTCCTGAACTTAAGGACCCATGATGGAACAATTCCATCATGAAGTGTTTTACCAACAGGGACTGTTTCCCCAGCAGGTAACAAGGGAACCCCTGGTATTAGATAGCTCTATCAGCTGGGGCCGGAATTAGTGAGCAATTTATTAATAAACAATAGCGCTCTGCCATGGGGATTCTCTATGTGCAGAGAAGGTAAACTAGGCAAAGTTAGTATAACAAAGAAAGAGTAGCTTACCTTAAGCCACACACTTTGTCAAGTGTATTGAAAAATACATATGATAAAGTAGCCCCTACTTTTAAAGGGCAATGAAGAGACCTTTCTAAAAAGGACAATGTTTGCAGTCAAACTATACAATAAGTCCTGGGGGAGAGCAGAGGACGCCCCACTGGGCCCCGTGGAAAAAAAAAAGTCCACTCCAGTTCTCCAAAAGGCAGGGAGGATGGGTGGACTTAATTTAACCCCTTAAGAACGCAGGCAATTGTACACGCTTTGATCAAAACAAAACCTGATATTTGCGCTAAATGTGGTTCAACCATAATGCACCTCTTTCATATTAAGTGCACCCACAGTTTTTAAATATAATTTTGCTCAGGAGAAACAGGGCTTTCAGTTCATATCAAATATTTATATATGTAACTTCATTTAATATGTATAAAATCTAAAAAAGTTTGAGAAATTAAGAAATGTTACTTTTCAAGTTCTGCGTGACATTTTAACTGTGAATGCCGTAATATTGTTGGATTTTACAGCAAAAATACAAATATTTAGGGCTTTCCCCTTATCTAGGTTTGCTCATTGAAATTCGCCAGATTAGTTTGCTGGGCCTATACGGCTTTTCAGAACGTATAGCAGCCCAGGAATGAAAATTAACCCCATCATGGCATACCATTTGTAAAAGTAGATAACCCATGGTATTCAAAATGGGGTTTGTCCAGTCTTTTTTTGGTAGCCACTTAGTCACAAACCCTGGCCAAAGTTAATGTTCATATTTTTTTTTTCACACAAAAACTGCACTTGTACTGATAATATCGTCATGATACATGTTATGGCTTTAAACACTCATATTTATATTCAGCAAAGTCTCCCGAGTCCAACATTAACCCCCATGTAAAGGTTTTATAGTGTTTTGGAAAGTTACAGGGTACACAATGGCTGTGTGTTGAGTTATTTTGAGGGCACAGCAAATTTACACTGTTATACAGGCTGTACACTTACTACTTTACATTGTAGCAGAGTGTAATTTTTTTTCAGTGTTGTCACATGAAAAGATATAAAGTTTACAAAAAATTGAGGGGTGTACTCACTTTTGGGAGATACTGTGTGTATACACACACACACACTTTTGAATTTTGATATAGTGGATGTATTAATTTTCTATTCCAATCTTGGATGTATATACATATGTCATATTTAAGTGTATTGGTGTATATAATATCAATTTGTGTAGTAATTATTTCATATTTGTTTCTGAATTGGTGTATGTGGATTAATTATAAGCATTTTTATATTTTGATTGTATAATAAAATCTAAATTGCAGTACACATGGGAGTGCGGGTATTTTTTTGATATATGATTTCTATGTAAGCCACCTAACGAGGGTGGTTCTTATACCCTTTTGCAACCAGTCGGTGTTTACAGGCTGTACATATTAATATGCTTTAATCTAAATCATAATGATAACAGAAATCACCCAAATTGCACTGATCAAAAGTTTACCTTTTACCCTTGAATGGTGACACACACAGGTTAAAGAGGCACTTCCTAAATCCTAACAGACTCCAGTGTGATCACAACACTTGCAGCACATGAGCATTATGGCATGTGCTGTTGAAATTCCATGTAATTACCTTCTAAACCAACTACAATAAATGGTATTTTGATCAACTCTGGTCTTGAAAATATTAAACATGCCATAGAAAAAAAACAAAAAAAAACAAAACAGTTAAACAATGCATGTCCGCAGGCGTCCAGGAAGCTATAAGAATTATTCTCATGTTAGCAGACGTTGTATGTAACACCACATATAAGTAGTGTAATATATACCAGGCATTAAAAAAAAAAACGCTGTAAAAGGAAAAAAAAACCCTCACTGAGTTGGGTGTCTCCATATCAGTGGTTAGGCAATGTCTTTTCAAAACATAAGCATTGCATTATCACTACTCTACAAGGAGGAGTAATCACTAACCACACACATAAACAGTTCGCACAGTCACTTAAGTAAAATACACATTAATAATACTGAACAAAATGCTAGTCCTATACAAAGGGCAAACATAAGCTGAAATACACCCAAAAAAAAAACAGACTCCATTTCAAGAATACTTGGTATTTAACAGCATAATTCAAAAAGAAAAAAAATGTGCTCGTTTATGATCCTTACCATTTTATTGCCATGCAATGCAAATAAAGAAAGACAAATATATCCAGGAAATGTAAAAAAAAAAACAACACCCCTGCCTGATATTATAATTGTCCTTTAATAAAGTGCTGTACATGCAAAATAATCACATTATATCAGCAATATATATTCTCCCTCAGAAATTGGGTGTGAGGGGTTGGGGGGAGGCATGGAGTTAAGTATTAAATGCTAAAATAGTTGTGAATAGTTGTGTTGCACCTCCAATGATTGTATTAATTAAAGGAAACTGCACTCCAATCCCACACATGATATGAAATATAAATTAGTAGATTGGTGTGAAGAAATCCCTCTTTATATACCATATTTCTTCCCTATTCATTCGGTAGATTTAACTACCGAACAAAGACCACCCCCTGGCTCATTAAACTTCAAAGACTGCTTCAATTGAACCCTCTATCTGTGCGGCCAGTGTTCGTACTACCGAACGCCACGTGGCTGAGAAAACCGCGGCCATCTTTCTCAGGCGAACAAAGGCAGCGGGACTTGGTCGTCGAGTGTCTGGAACTAAAATCGGACACTCGACTTCCCGAACACCGGTCTCAAAAAACTAATGCTGGATCTATATTTCCTTATAGCTAGAAGAGCGCTATTCGGTACTTTTGTGCATTAGAATGAGGAGAACAATCGCTGCTAAGAGCCAGGGGAATCCATTCGTGTAATTGTTCAGTTTTTAGCCCTTTACTGAATAGACCGGCAAAACCACCCAAACTCCTGGAACTGTTTTGGGCAGCCAGCTCACGGTTAGCCGGTCACAAAGGACTTCCACACTTTTTGAGAACCCCTGAACCGATCTGGGTTAAATTTGAATATGTTGATCACCCATATCGGGGCTATCAGGGGACATATATGTGTGGGGATACCCAGTGTATAAAGAGGTGTTCTGAAAGTTGGGGAAAATTGTGATTTTTCTGCCTGGAGATAATTAAGTTATTACTTTATCAGACTTGATTATCTCCAGGACTAGGGGAGGGAATTGTGTGTTTGTGCTGGGTGTGTTTTACATTTTTCCTGTAATGGATTGGTTATACTGTGTCCCTCCCTGTGGGATGTCCCCTTGCATGGGGACTTGCATAAAAGCCTGTGTGTGGTCATTTAAAGCCAGTTCTGTTGTACCCTTCTTCTTGACTTCGGCTGATGTTTGGGGATTCGTATGCTTTATTAAGGGAATTATCTTATAAAGCTATTTGTATTCGTATGGACTTCGTCTATTTCAATTACCGAACAGAGAGCTATATTCACGGATGCTCTGGCGGTTCGGGAGGAAACTACCGAATGAGGTTTAAATATACTTGGTTTCCTTACAATTAGCAAATAATTAAAACTTTGAATTGCAATATGCTGGACAGACTTCTGTCTACCATTATTGCTCGCTCTCCCTTGCAATCTAACCAATTATAGGTAGGATACTTTGAAATAAGTGCATAAATTTGTTAAACTGTATGGTGCATTAAAATGTAAAAGTGAATTTGAGTCACACAGCCCCACGTGCATTTCAGTGCTACTATGTACCTTTGTCAGGGGCCAACCTGCATCTGGTAGTGTGCTGCATCTGGTAGTGTGCTGCATTATAAAGGGGAAACCTCTTGTGCCACCCCCTGGTCTGGAGCAATGATAAGTATGAATTATATAAACCACCCATTCGATGTTTATACAAACTACCCCACAAATGCATACCACTTCAAAAAGCATATTTTGAACCATGTGTAGTGTTAAAAATATTTTTTTTGCACGGTATATTCTGAAAACCTTGTGTGCTACAGCAGTCTAATACATCTGGCATGCTATAAGTAGAACAGATGAGGAACACAACTGCAGATTGGTTAACGTAGTTATCTTAATTAGGGATAGATCTGAGGTTTTGGAAAAAGTCCTTAACTTTAAGCAAGTACTGTAGCTTTAAGGATTTCTCTGCAAAGAAAGCAATAGTTGAAGCAAAATCAATAGTAGAAGATTAGTTGCAACAATGTAGTAAAAGGCGAATTTGATAGAAAGCAGGAAACAGTCCAAATTAAATAATGTAATTTCCAGATATACTTAAGGTTTGATGGGAGTAGACTTCCACAAGCTGCTTTAGCTGAAATCAGGAAGGCTGTATAACGTAGCTCAATCCGATTCTTGAGGGTTGGAGAGAACGGGAAAACGTTGTTCAGTCCGAGATCAAGGATTGAAGAAGACATGGAATCCGTCTAAACAAGGGGTAGGCAACCTACGGCACTAGTGCCATGCACGGCACTTAAGGTGTCTTTGCACGGCACTCAAGGCTGCTAGAGCCAAACAGGCTCTGGCTATCAGGAGTCCAGTAAAATTTCAGATATCTGCTAATACGAAGAGGTGGTTAAGGACAGTCCTCAATTTATGCATTGCAGCACAGAGGAAGTGATCTCAGATCACTTCCTCCTGGCACTTGTGAATAGGAATCCACACTGTAGTAGAGCAACCTGCAGCTGCTGTTGCAGCTCCTGTCCTTGACCTTTACCTTGCCAGCCTGGTCCCCACTGGAACCCAGGGAAGCCACCCACAGTGCTAGATATACACATAAATGCAGAATAACCCTGCCCTCATACAAATAATAACAGCCCACACACAAACATACACACAATCCCCACAAACGCAACACCACTAACAATCCACATACATGCACACAACCACACACGCAGCCTCTCACGTGCAACACCCCAAACAGCCCCACACACACACACACACTACCAAACACACAATGTGACATATCCATCCACACACAATTCCACAAGCAGCCCTCATTCATATGTATCATACACAATACCATAAACTACTAATGAACATATACAATATAATAGCTCATATACGCACAAATACAACAATACAAAGGAATTACATAACAGAAGCAGAATACGGCAACATGCACACCTCAATTTAAAAAAAAAAAAAATATAGGATCAGCACGCTACGGGACATCACAATCCTATATCGGCACAGTGCTGCTAAAAGGTTGCTTACCCCTGGTCTAAACAGTCCAGTGGTTCGGCACACGAAGAAACAATTAACGATGAGCTTAGCCGGCACAAGGAACACAAAGGAAACCTAAACATTAACCAAGCAATTTCAAAACTGGCGTGGTTTCTCGATAAGGAGTGAGAAAACCGCATCAGAAAAGGGGGTGGAAGTGTCAGAAACGGAGCCAAAGAGAAGTTGATAGTTAAGTTCTGACACATCATAGGTTGCTCAGTAGGGATCGACCGATATTTTTTAGAGCCGCTACCAATAATCTGTGAACTTTCAGGCCGATAGCCTGTGTAGTGTGTATATATAGTGAATGCAGAGTGTGTGTGTTTGTGTAGTGTGAATGCAGAGTGTGTGTATATAATGAATGCAGTGTGTGTTTGTGTGTGTGTATAGTTGTGTATATAATGAATGCAGTGTGTGTATATAATGAATGCAGTGTGTGTGTTTGTGTAGTGTGTATATAATGGAGTGTGTATTTGTGTAGTGTGTGTATATAATTAATGCAGTGTGTGTAGTATGCAGAGTATGTGTGTGTGTGTATAGTGTGTATATAATGAATGCAGAGTGTGTGTGTGTGTGTGTGTGTGTGTGTTCGTGTAGTGTGTGTGTATATAGTTATGTTTATAATTAATGCAGTGTGTGTGTGTGTGTGTGTGTTTCTGAAGGGATGTAATTTGTGTCCATTTAAATGTAGTACTCATTTGGCAAAAGACAAAACAAAGCAAGATTTGCTGAGAATGCTAGCAAATGTATACCCTGCCTGGAATCTGATTGAAAACTATGCTGCTCTTATCTCTTTGAATTTTCAGAAAATCTCTCATCTCCGCACTTGTTACCAATTTTATTTTTAATATTTATATGCTTTATTTTTTTTTGTCCCCCCTCCCTGCTTGTTACCTGGCCAGGGAGGAGGGGTATATATGACAGTCCCTGGTGGTCCAGTGGCATTTACTGAGCAGTGGGGGGTCTGGCAGCAAGCGCTTACTTTCCTGCAGCTCTCTTCAGCTCCCCAGTGTAAATCTCGCGGCCTGCGCACCGCGCAGAGCGTTGCCATGGTAACCTGTGGCAACGCTCTGCGGCCGTAGGACTCGCGTTATTTACACTGGGGAGCTGGAGGAGCTGCTGGAAAGGAAAGTAAGCGCTTGCTGCCGCCCCCCCCCCCCCCCCCACCCACTGCTCAGTACATGCCACTGGATCACCAGGGACTGTCATATCCCCCCTCCCTTGCCAGGTAACAAGCAGGGAGGGGGGACAAAAAAAAATAAAGCATATAAATATTGTAATGGGCCCGGCGGTCCTAGGAGGTAATATCGGCAATATCGGTATCTATATTGGTCAAAAATACAGAATATCGCCCGATAATATTGGTAAAACCGATAATCGGTTGATCCCTATTGCTCAGCTATGTCGTCTGAATACAGCAATACCCTCGTATGTACCTTTACCAGGTATATGTGGATGTTGAAGGGGAACATTTGAGACACAGCATTTCAGTTTTTTCAAACTTTGAATTTTTACGCTGTATCCATGTTCCATTTTGGAATAGTTTAGCTGGTTGGTTATTCAAACTACCTTACAAACACATACCATTTTTAAAAGAATACACCCAGAGGTATTTCAAAATGCATATTTTGGGGGGCGTGGTTTAGCGCTCAAGCTGCACGGTCGCATGCCGGAGTAGCTCCCGTCGCGCAAGACACATGGGGCACTAAAATAACCGGGCTACCGAGCGCCAGCAACAGCAGATCGGAAGAAAAACATCCACCATGTCGCAGAGATCCAAACCCAAGCCCACGAAGGCGGACAAAGCGTCCTTTTTCCCAAGTGAGAGCGACGCCGCAAAAAAACGCGGGAAACCGCCGAAAAAGATGGCAGCCCGCCAAGATCGCGGGAGGGCTCTCCTTTATCCACCGCCTCCCCAGAAATGAACACCGATGACCAGCCACTCACGGTGGCAACTATGAGGGGCATGATGGCAGAGCTCACAAGCACAGTGCAGAAGAGCCTTAAAGCGCAAATGCTGACACTGACAACTGAACTCAGAAAAGACCTGCAAGACATAGGGACCCGCACTGCGCATCTGGAATCCAAGATGGAGGATTTTTCCACGGCTCATAACAGTGTGGCTGACAAAATAAGTGAACTGGAAGAAGTAATAACAGCTCAAAAACTTAAGCTAGCAGGACCTGGAAGATAGGTCTAGGAGGAACAACCTCAGACTTAGGGGGATACCAGAAGCAGTGACAAATGCGGACCTGGAAACGCATTTACAAGACATGTTCCAACAGATGACCCCCGAACTACACCCAGACCAACTGCTGCTGGACAGAGCGCATCGTCTCAGGAGACCTAGCCATCTACCCAATACGGCAGCGCGAGACGTCATAGCAAGAGTCCACTTCTTGCATGCCAAAGAAAGAATTATCAAGGCAAGCAGAAATAGAGAGATGCCAGAGAACTTTTCCCAACATCAAAATCTTCTCCGACCTCTCGGCAGAGACTTTACAATACCGCAAATCAGTGGCCCAAATCACACTTTCGCTGCGTAACCAAGGAATAAATTACAGGTGGGGATATCCGGCCAAACTGCTAATTTACCACGAAGACTCCCTACACTCCATCACATCAGCATCGCAAGGCATAAAGCTGCTCGGAGACTGGGGAATGCCGCTGGCAGAACTACCAAAAGCGGGCCTATTGAAAGTTTCCCGCCTGACCCAGGAGCGGACACCCCGCTAAAGAGACTACATAATCATGCGGTATATGTAAGATACATATCCAAGTTATCTTGTTGTATTTAATGCTATGTAACTCCGTATTTTCTTATTTTAATGATACACGTGGATAGCAAGTGGGTGAATACTGGGGACCACCGACCTCCTCCCATGCAGACTAGACAGGTACACAACGAGATGTATTCTCGGTTAGACCTTGACACTGCCCAAACACTAAAGGCTGGGGAGTCGGGACACCAGAGGCCCACGGGTATAGAGGTTGAAGGAAAGAGAGAGAGAAGCAGAACAAAAAAAATTAAAAAATAACGCAAGATACCTACACCAGCACCCATGGTGCCCCAGCGTGTGCTTGTCAAAGGGACACACTCCCCACCGGAAGTCCCAACACCACCACCCCCCTAGACTGCGGGCGACCCTCGGGCACCGCAAAAAGGCTCGACCCAGAGGAGCCTCACAGGGCTTTGCCCTCCGTTCCCCCCTCCCTCATACTTACAGAACAGACGCAAGGACAACAATTAAAGGTTGACCTTACCCCATCCCCCCTTTTGCCTCCATATCACTTTTTGCAATAGACATACACACCGAACTGCCGCACAAAGGTATTCACCGAAACATTGTGTGTGAGGAAGAGAACGTAATTTTGCAGACACAGATACCACCACTGGTGTCACCAAACGTATCCACAATACTATGAGAATCGTGTCTTATAATGTTGAAGGGTTAAACTCCCCGGGAAACGCAGAATGCTGTTACAAGTCCTAAAAAAAACAACTCGGTTGATATCGCATGTCTCCAAGAAACGACACTTTAGACGCCCCACAGCCCCATCTCTTTTCACAAAACTATACCCTGTAACGGAGCTCCGTGTACTCCGACCGAGTACCCTCCGTTGACGGATGCTCCTAGCGCTTCCTGAGGACTACAAGCACCGCACTGGACACCACAGCCACCGCAGACTCCACAACCGCCGTAGCTTAACTGGAGCCGTGCCGTCTTCCTTCCACCCTGGATCGGCTCCAGGACCGTGTGGGGAATACCTCTCCTCCAGGAGAGCGCATCCGGAACAAGCTCTTAAAAGAGCTAAGTGATTAAGCTCAGGGGAATATGCAGAGCATAGCAATCCCCAGTGTGATATAGCAGTTCCCTCCAATAACGAGACGAGGCTACGTTTTGAAGGGTCATGAAGAACTGAGGTGCTGGCACACCCAGCCTGGTTTTTATTACAGTCAGGTACAAACAGAACACACCCAGGGGGAGGTATAAAACAACCAATAACATAATAGTACAGCCCACAGTTTCCCTCCCCTCTGCTTGGGAGATAATTGAGTTTCCTACTATATCTACTCAATTATCTCCAAGCTAAAACTTACACATTTTTATACATTTTTATAACTTTATGATTTTACATAGTACATGAATAAAACTTACATTTTTATAATCAATCCATTCAGGGGAACAACATATTTAAAAATGGCACGAATCAGACCAGGGGTTCAAAAGTTAAGGGAAAGTCCTTTGTGACTAAATGAAGCATGGCTTTCCGGCTCAGACCGGTTTTACAGAGCCCTCTCTCCTGGAGAAGTAATCCAATTACCTCCCAGGACAGAGACAGACTCCATTGAGCACATGGTTGCAAAAAGACATAAAACGCTTTAAAATACATAAAGTCCCCTTTTACACATAACACACAGACATTTCACATATCCCCAGATAGCTGGGATCTGAGCGCACAAAACTACCGAATAGCGCTTCAGATCCTAATCACACAGTTCAATTGCCATGGAGCCGAAGTCTTTAACTACACGAATGGGCTCCATGGCATAGCTATCTGCGTTAACACATTCCCATAAAGTCTGGTCCATAGTCCAAAGGCAAGAGGCGGGCAATCAGCCCCCTCCAAGGACACGTGGCGAGGTCGGTTTCGCCACACCCAAATGTAAGTTTTACAGGGCAATACAGTCCAGGGCCATAGTCGCAGGGGAGGAGGCAGGCAAGCAGGCCTCTCCAGGACAAAGTGGCGAAGGGCACTTCGTCACATACCCCATACAGTATCATGCCCTATCGGAAACAAAGACAAAAGGGGTTGCCATCTTAGTGCATAAAGACATCGCCTTCACTCTGCAACACAGTTACGTAGATCCTAAAGGGAGATACGTCATAGTGGTAGGGCTCTTCAGCAACACACAATACACCATAGGCGCAGCGTACTTCCCGAATGACAACCAAACCTCTTTTCTAAAAACACTTCTGTCCAAACTAGATAAGTACAAACAAGGGGGGCTCATACTGGGAGGAGACTTTAACTTCATCCAGTCCCCGACCTTAGATACTACTGCTTCGCCACACGGTAAACGCAAAAAAGGGACCCAAGCCCTCTGCAAAACTCTTCACACCTTGGCCTTGTACAACTTATACGATAGCTGGAGAACACTACACCCCATGGACCGGGTTTACACTTTCTACTCAAGGGTCCACAACACATACACGCGTATGACACATTCTTCATAGATAACAAAACCCTGCCACAATTGACAGACTGTAAGATAGGAGAGATAACGTGGTCAGATCACAGCCCAATCTACCTAGACTTGAAGGATACAGATCAATCCCGAGGCAGGGGCACATGGAGACTAAACAAGTCCCTCCTACTAGATAAACCATTCGCAGAACGCATGAAGACAGAACTTAGTGAATATTTCCTTACAAATACAACAGGAGAGGTCTCAGATTATACAGTATGGTCCGCACATAAGGCGGTGATGAGAGGCCAGTTCATCAAGCAATCAGCGTACATAAAGAGACGACACCAAACCACCCTCCTGGAATGCCACAAACAAATAGCGATAACCACAGCCCAAAACAAGAAGGCTCCCACGGCAGCCTTAACAGATAAATTAAGAGGCCTGTATCAGGACCTTACGGAGCTCAACGCCCAAAAGACCCAATATTTTCTACATAGACTACGAGCCACCACATACTACCACAGTGGCAAGGCATCCAAATACTTGGCCAATAGACTCAGAACTAAACAAGCTGCCAATAGAATCCCATATCTCATAGGGCACATGGGAGACAAACTCATAAACCCCATGGACATAGTGCAGGAATTTGCACACTTTTACAAACAGCTATATAATCTAGACTCCAGTGGTGGAGCAACAGCGCCAGAAACACAATCTATTCGCAGCTATTTACAGGGTATTGAACTCCCCAAATTAGACCAAAACTCAGTGAGCGCCTTACTCGAACCGATCTCCATACAGGAGATCCGGATGGTAATTAAGGGTCTGCCCTTGGGCAAATCCCCGGGCGCAGATGGTTTCTCAAATAGCTATTACAGGACGTTCATTGATATACTAACCCCACACTTACTCAGGGTATACCACACAGCGTCAGAAACAGGATCCCTCCCCCCTGAAATGCTAGTGGCCACAATAGTAACGCTCCCGAAACCAGATAAGCCTACAGACAGCTGCAAAAATGTTAGACCTATCTCCCTCCTTAAAGGGAAACTCCAGTGCCAGAAAAACGATCGTTTTTTCTGGCACTGGAGGGTCCCTCTCCCTCCCACCCCCCAATCCCCGGTTACTGAAGGGGTGAAAACCCCTTCAGTCACTTACCTGGGACAGCGGCGATGTCCCTCGCCGCTGTCTCCGCCTCCGCGACACTCCTCCTAGTGATTACGTCGGCCGGTGGGCGAGACTAATCTCGCTCACCGGCCGAGGAGACCTAATGCGGATGCGCGGAAATTCCACGCATGCGCATTACGTCTCCCCATAGGAAAGCATTGAAAAATCATTTCAATGCTTTCCTATGGGGTTTTGAGCGACGCTGGAGGTCCTCACACAGCGTGAAGACGTCCAGCGACGCTCTAGCACAGGAAACCTGTGCTAGAACCCAGGAAGTGACCTCTAGTGGCTGTCTAATAGACAGCCACTAGAGGTGGAGTTAACCCTGCAATGTAAATATTGCAGTTTATGAAAAACTGCAATAATTACAGTTGCAGGGTTAAGGGTAGTGGGAGTTGGCACCCAGACCACTCCAATGAGCAGAAGTGGTCTGGGTGCCTGGAGTGTCCCTTTAATACAGAGGCGAAGATATACGCTAAGATATTGGCCAACAGACTGGCACACATCCTCCCAACTATCATAGGAGACGACCAAACAGGCTTCATCAAGAGCAGGCAGGGCAGAGCAAACACTAGAAAACTTTCCTTGGTGCTGGAACAACTGAGGGGGTCGGGACAAGGTGGGCTCTTACTAGCCCTCGACGCTGAAAAGGCGTTTGACCGATTGAATTGGTCATTTCTTGAGCATACACTTCTAAAATACGACATCCCCGCCAAATTTATCAAACAGATATTTGCCCTGTACGCGGGCCCCACGGCCCGAGTACTACAAGCTGGCTTCCTCTCAGACCCGTTCCCCCTGACAAACGGTACGAGACAGGGATGCCCTTTATCGCCGCTATTATACGTCCTGGCCCTAGAACCACTATTGGTCCAAATTAGGAACCAGAAGGGTATCAAAGGCATAGAGCTACACGGTAAGGAAATTAAAATTAGCGCATTTGCAGACAACATCCTCCTATGTGTCACTGAACCTGAACAAACGACCCCACTCATTTTAGATCTCATCAGGGAATATGGGACGATGTCCTATTACTCACTCAATGCCAGCAAGACACAGGTGTTGGGAGTGCGGCTTAACCAACAAACCCTGACTGTCCTCAAAAGGAACCACCTTTTTGAGTGGAGAACAGACTCAATAAAGTATCTAGGACGGACCTTCACGAAAAACCCCGCAGACACCCTCTCAGCTAACTATGTTAAGGTGTGGGGAGACTGTCGGCACTTGCTAAAGAAATGGGGCACAATGTTTCTGACATGGACAGAGAGAGTAGCAACCATCAAAATGTCCATACTCCCTGGGCTCCAATACTTATTTCGTAACCTACCGATCCAGGTACCCGCATCCTACCTCCGAGAAACACAAAAAGACATCAATAGATTTGTGTGGGGGGGGTCAAAGGGCCCGGGTAAAGGGAACACTACTACGAGCGCCAGCGAAACAGGGGGGCCTAGCCCTACCGGACGTTAGGACATACTACCAAGCAGCATTGCTGGCAACCCTTCTTCCCCATTTCACAAACACAACTGTACCGTAGTGGGTGCAATTAGAAAAACTAGATTAAGCCCTTTGACGTACCCACCCTGCTGTGGCTTCCGCATCGGTTTAGACCAAAAGTGCCACAGATGCCAGTACAGATAAAAACAGCAATAAACACTTGGGACAAGATCCGACACAAACTAACATCCCATACTCTGCTATCACCGGCCACCCCGCTCGACACTCTCACATATTGTATCCCAACCTTCAATGCTAAGCCTTGGACAAAAACGGGGTCACGCACCTATACCAAATGCACAGACATAAACTCAAAACCTTCCCAGACCTACAGGACGAATACCGCGTACCGGCGGCCTCTCAATTCTCCCATATGCAACTAAGCTCGTTTCTACACAAACACGCAGATAAACCCTGCACCTCAGACGACTGTCTACCCGTTATGACAAAATGGGAACAGATGACCACCGTAGGCTCATGGGCACCAACGTTTAAACCATTGTCTTGGTGCTATCAGCTTCTCCGACACACACAACACTTTGCAGACTCCAACCCAGCCAAACACTGGGCGCAAGACCTACAATGTCACATAAGTAAAGACCAATGAGAACGCGCAATAGTGGCAACCAAAAAACTAATCAAATCAGAAACCCTTTTGGAACAATATAGGAAAACTCTATACCGGTGGTATATGGTACCAACTCGCTTACAGAAGCTATACCCAGGCTCATCTCCGGCGTGTTGGAGATGTGGCAAGAGTGAAGGAACAGTACTCCACATATGGTGGCAGTGCGATCGGGTGGCCGGCTTCTGGCAAGACATTGGCCGATTGCTCCGAAGCACTACACAAGTCAAGCTCCCACACACACCCCTAGCATTCTTGCTACTACACATGCCAGACAACACACCTAAAGAGGTACAAAAACTATCATTTCACATCCTCTTGACAGCCCAAAGGGCAATAGCTAGACTATGGAAAAAGCATAGATCCCCACACGTGACAGAGGTTTACAGGGACGTTGACACACAACAACTATATGAAACCCGCTATAGAGGGGTTCTCGCCCTGACTGACACGGCCACGGAAGCATGGAGACAATGGGAAACGGGAACTACGGGTGATTCCCGACAACCAAACTACTAGACAGGACAAGGTCCCAGGGCCAACCACTAGAAACAGGCAGAAGGACGGGGGAGAAGACACAAAACAGAGACAGAACCAAAACTATAGGCAAAATTAAGAGATGTAGAAGGATTACGACTGTGTGCGGGTACAAGATAAGAGGCAACCAATGTATCTTAACAAATGCGATTGTACACCTTGTTGTAAAAAGTCTGATATGGACACCTTACCCTCCCCTTCCCACTTCTATTCTGTACCCCTTAGCCTCCCCCCCCCCCCTCCCCCTCCAGTTTTACGCTTTATGTTGGATATTTATGTTCATGACATTTGAATGACGAAAACCAATAAAAAACTTTAAATGGAAAAAAAAGGCATATTTTGAACCTTAGTGTGGAATCATTTTTTCTCTGGGTAGTTCCAGGTGTAGTGGTAATGAGCATTTTTTTTTACTGTTAACCCCTAACTAACCTAACAGTAAATTCTTCCATTTACCCCTAAATTCATTAAATAAATTGAACCCTTGAGGGTAAAAAAAAAAAAAAAGTTAACCCTCAAGGGTTAAAAAAAACAAACAAAAGATGATCACAGTTAAGTACTTGCTTAAAATTTCACCCACGATTCTGAGTCCGTTTTAAAAGAGAAACATCAAAAAACCTTGTGTGCAATATTGCAAACATATAATTATGCAGAGAGATCAAGCACCACTCCGTGATATCCACCTATGGGTGGATCAGCCACGAGTGAACATGGGATCCAATCTGTATTCTGTAATGCAAGGACTCACCACAACCAGGTCAGCATTAAAAAGTTATTTTTTTATTAATTTCCAAGAAGCAGGTAAAAAAAAAACAAATTTCAAATCACTTGTATTAATATTCAGGGTCCACTTGTAAGCACGGTTTCTCCTTCACATACAATCTCTGTTACTTCTCAGTCAACAGTGACCCGGAAAAAGCAACGCATTTTGCTATGCCACTCGGGACTTTTCTCATTTACTAATATTAATGTCGTTTTTTTTTTTTTAAGTTTTTTTATTTAGTAGTAGTATAGTTATCTGAATGACGAAAATTATGAAAAGTTTAGTCTCTCAGCAGATAGCGCCCTAATCCTTGTGGAATTGTCATAAGAATGCCAAAAAGGAGCTACCAAAAACGCAGCTCCCTAATTTGGTACCCTTAAATATGGCATTCCCACAAGGGTACCAATTAAGGGAGTTGTACACTTAAACGGACACTATATTCACCCAGACCACTTTAGCTCAATTAAGTGGTCTGGGTGCAAGGTCCCTTAGGTTTTAACCCGTTACATGTAAACATAGTTTCAGAGAAATTGCTATGCTTACATTAGGGGTTAATCCAACCTCTAGTGGCTGTCTTTCAGACAGCCGTTAGAGGCGCTTCTGCGACGCTGGATGCGAAATTCGCGTCCAGCGTGCAGAACGTCTATAGAAAAGCATTGATAAATGCTTTCCTATGGACTGTTTGAATGCGCGCGCAGCACTTGCCGCACATGCGCATTCCGCTCCACTCCATAGGGCTGTAACGCCAGGCTCCAGCGCAGCAAACGGGCGTTATCCCCTGAGACCCGGTTGAGCCAAACTAGGGGATTGTGATCCATGATGAGGATGAAGGCCCGGCCATAGAGATAGGGTGTGAGCTTTTTGAGTGCCCATACCAAGGCCAAACACTCCTTCTCAATGGTGGCATAACTGACCTCCCTTGGCAACAACTTCCGACTCAGGTATGCCACCGGGTGCTCTCCCCCATCCTCTCCGATCTGGCTTAGTACTGCCCCCAGTCCAAACATTGAAGCGTCTGTGTGGACAATAAACCTTTTGTTAGGATCTGGGGTAACCAACACTGGAGCATTAACAAGAGCATTCTTTAGTGCTTGGAAAGCCACCTCGCATTCCGGGGACCACAGGACTTGTCGGGGTAACTTCTTTTTGGTCAGGTCGGTCAGGGGTTTGGCTAGGGCGCTATAGTCTGGTACAAAGCGTCTGTAATAGCCGGCTGTGCCCAAGAAAGCCATGACTTGTGTCTTGGTTTGGGGAGTGGGCCAATTGGCAACGGCCTCGATCTTAGCCGGCTCCGGCCGTTGCTTACCACATCCTACTCGGTGGCCCAAATATAGTACCTCCGCCATACCCAAATGACATTTGTCTGGTTTCAAGGTCAGCCCGGCCCCCTTTATCCTATCTAATACTACCCCTACGTGTTCTAGGTGCGCTTCCCAGGTATCGCTATGGATGGCGATGTCATCCAGGTAGGCGCATGCGTAGTCCTGGAGACCTCCCAGTAATTGGTCCACCATCCGTTGGAAGGTGGCCGGGGCGTTCTTCATCCCGAATGGCATAACCCGGAATTGGTATAGGCCGAACGGGGTGATGAAGGCAGACTTGGGTATGGCATCTTCTGCTAGGGGAATCTGCCAATATCCCTTACATAGGTCAATTGTGGTCAGATACTTCCCTGCAGAGATACGGTCAAGCAGTTCGTCCATCCGCGGCATTGGATAGGCGTCAGAAACTGTTTTGTTGTTGAGTCGCCGGTAATCCACACAGAAGCGGGTTGTCCCGTCCTTCTTTGGTACTAGGACTACCGGCGAGGCCCAAGGACTTTCCGAGTGTTCTATTACCCCTAGCCGAAGCATCTCATCGATTTCCTTCCGCATCCCTTCTCGGACTGCTTCCGGAATACGGTAAGGGGGCTGCCTCAGGGGTGCTTGCCCTGGAGTCTCCACCTTGTGGACGGCTAGGAGTGTGTACCCAGGCTCCTGAGAGAATGTGGCCTGTTTGGTTTCTAGCAAGCGGACAGCTTGAGCCCTCTCTTGTGGTCCCAGCTGTTCGCCTAGTTGGACTTTCTCTATCTGGGTCCTCCCTTCGTTGCTGCCCAATAGGTCGGGAAGAGGTAGTGTCTCTGTATCTTCCCCTGCTGGTGCACAGATAGCGGTCACTTCCTCTGCCCGTTCCTGATAGGCCTTAAGCATGTTGATGTGAAAGGTTTGCTTCACATCCTCATCCTCGCAGCTAGCTATGGTGTAGGTGGTGTCGCATATCTGCCCTATAACTTTGTAGGGGCCCTGCCAGGCGGCCTGGAGCTTGTCTGTTCGGACCGGTCTTAGCACCATGACTTTTTGGCCGATCTGAAAGCTCCGGTGCCTAGCCCGTCGGTCATACCATACCCTCTGACGCTGCTGGGCCGCCCGGAGGTTTCCCTGCACCGCCTGGGCTAGTTCCTCCATGCGGTCCCGCAGTTCCAGCACATAAGGTACAACCGGGGTCCCCTCAATCTCCGTCTGCCCCTCCCAGTGGTCCTTGATAAGATCTAAAGGCCCCCTCACCCGCCTCCCATATAGGAGTTCGAAGGGTGAGAATCCGGTTGATTCCTGCGGCACCTCTCGGTAGGCAAAGAGAAGGTGTGGCAGGAACTGCTCCCAATCCTTGTACGCCCCCGTGAACGACTTCAACATTTGCTTTAGCGTCCCGTTGAAGCGTTCACACAGGCCATTAGTCTGGGGGTGGTATGGGGAACTAGTCAGGGATTTAACTCCACAGACTTTCCATATCTGCTGGGTTACCTCGGCCGTGAACTGTGTACCTTGGTCGGACAGTACCTCCTTGGGAAAGCCCACTCGGGAGAATATCCGGACTAGCGCATCTGCCACCGTCTCAGCCTGTATGTTAGAAAGGGCCACCGCTTCGGGGTAACGGGTGGCGTAATCTACCACTGTGAGGATATAACGTTTGCCGGAACGGCTAGGTTGGGCCAAGGGTCCTATGATGTCCACGGCTACCCTCGTGAACGGTTCTTCAATTATGGGCATGGAGACCAGTTTAGCCTTTGGGTGGTCTCCCTTCTTACCTATGCGTTGACATATCTCGCACGTCTGGCAATACGCCCGGACGTCATCGGATACCCCAGGCCAGAAAAAGTTCTGGGTTACCCGATATCCCGTCCTGCGTATTCCCAAGTGTCCTGCCAGAGGAACGTCGTGCCCAATTCTCAATAACTCCCGCCGGTATTTCCGTGGAACTACCAGCTGGCGTTTTTGCCTAGGCCCAGGTGTGTTAACCCGTGTCTCAGTGAGCCTGTACAAGCGGCCTTTTTCCCAGATAAACTGTTCCTTCTCTAAACCCCCCATTCCCCGCCTGGCCTTCTCTCGATACTTTCTGAGGGAAGGGTCTCCGGTCACTTCCCGCCCAAAGTCTTCTGGGGTGTCCCAGGGAAGGGGTTCTATAGTCAGGGGTAGGTCGGGTTGGCTTACCTGGGTCTCAGTAGGAAGCGGGTGGCTCTCGGCAGCGCGACTTTGTGCTCTGGTGGTTACTGCGTGGGCCTCTTGAGCGGTGGTTGAGGCGAATGCCGAAGTCAGGGGCCCAATGTCATTGCCCAACACGACTTCAGAGGGTAAGTCTTTCATTACGCCCACTTGAACTTTGCCAGCTCCCGCACCCCAGTCCAGGTGTACTTGTGCGGTAGGAATGCGATACACTGCCCCCCCTGCCACTCTCACAGCAATTGATTTCCCCAGCTTCTCCGATGCGTTAATGAGATGTCGTTGTACTAGCGTGATGGTCGCACCACTGTCTCTTAATCCCCGTGCTGTCTTGCCGTTAACCATGACCAGTTGGCAATGGTGTTTCCGATTGTCTGTGACGGTGGATTGCACCATGAGGGCTTCGTAAAGGGTGCCCAATGGTTCTTCCTGACCCAGCTCCTTGGGACCCCAAGTCGAATCTACACAATGGGCTGCTGCTGGTGGTTGCTGGTACCCAGGTCGAGACCAATTTGACCTGGTGTGGTTGACCATGGGGCAATTCTGTCGGATGTGACCCAGCTGTCGGCACCGGAAGCAACGTAGCTCGCTGACATCCTGTCGTGGGTAGCTAGAGTTAGAAGTCACCGGTCGGTTAGGGGGTTGGTATCGGGCTGCTGGTGGGTGTGATGGCACTGAAGGTTTTGGAGGTTGTACCCGTGGTGCGACTTGGTTAGTTTTGCGAGTATCCGCATACTCATCCGCCAACTTGGCGGCCTCTGGTAGAGACAGGGGCCTGCGGTCTCTCACCCAGTCTTTGACATCCGCCTGGATATGGTTGTAAAACTGTTCCAGGAGTATCAGTTGCAAAATCTCCTCCGCGGTGGCGGCCTGGCTACTGTTAACCCAGTTCGAGGCCGACAGGGATAACTGGCATGCCCATTCCACGTAGGAATCTTTAGCGGTTTTGCGTGAGTCCCTGAACTTCTGTCGGTAGGACTCTGGGGTTACTGCATAACGGGCCAGGAGTGCTTCTTTAACCCTGGCGTAGCTATGGATCTCCTGTTCTGGTACAGCCCGGAAAGCATCAGAGGCTTTGCCTGACAGCTTTCCTGACAATATTGAAACCCATTCTTCCTTAGCTATCCGGTGCAGGTTACATTGCCGCTCAAAATCTGCTAAATATTTATCAATCTCACAGTCTTTTTCGTCAAAAGCTTTAAAAGCGCTGAACGGAATTTTCTTTGTATCCGCTATGTTTTACTCACTGTTTGGGAAGTGTGCTGCTTCCTGCTGGACCGCTGCCAGTTTTAATTGTAGCTCTGCGTCTCTTTTTTGTTTAGCCTCCTCCGCTAAAAGGCTCATTACTTTCAGAATAATGTCAGCCGTTGGGTTCGGACCGAACCATGCTAGTTTCTCCCTCATTTCTTTGTTGGCTGGTGATTCCTCCTCCTGAATCACTGGTGTCTCCATCTCTTGTACAGCTGGCATTGCTGCAACCAAGTTCTCTCGGTCTAGCTCCATTAACTCTGCTATAATGACCTGCTTGGTTTTGTTGCTAGCAATCCTTCCACGAGCTTCCAGTAGCTCTTTCAGTGTATCTCTTTTAAGCAGGGTGTACCAGCCTTCCATTCACTGTTCCCAGTGTCTGCTTGGAAAGCTTGTTGTAACAGAAGTAGAAGGGAAAATCCCACCGCTGCCACCAGTTGTAACGTGACTGCAATATTAAATCCCCAGATCTCCGCTGGTATAGAAGGTGGTAATATCCCAAATCCCCCAGTAACCAGAAGAAACACCATAACATATGGTATATTGAACCGAACAGATACAGGCATTTAAACAGCAGGGAGAAGGTTTAACTGAGGGCCCACAGGCAAATACATGAAAAATCCTTCACAGCCATCTTTCACAGCTCCCAAAAAATCTACAACATCAAACCGAATATCGTAACACCCAAGACCTATCTGATTTACTTAACCCTCCAGCTGGTCTGCACGAGCCGCAACGCATCAATAGATGCCTCTCTTTCACACGTCAAAACACTCCAAACCACAGCGCAAATCTGCGTCCTACTGCACACCATCGAGCCTGGGACTGGAGGCACTCCTCCGTGGCAACATCACACAGCCTTTGCTGGGAACAGAGCCTAAAGTCTCTGACACCACCGGACCCTCTCACAAAAGCAGACTACCACGGCCGACGGCAGAGACATAGGGGATATGCTCAGACAACATGTGGAGCCCAAGCAGACTCCAGCAGTGGACCGGAACAATGAGACCTAGGCACAAGAAGAGCAGGAGGCCACACCACTTACCCAGGCAAGTCTGCTCCACACACTTGAAACCTCTGACGGGTCAGCTCCCACAACCAAACAGGACTTGAAAATCCTGCTTAATGACATCCACAAACTGTGGGCTGCCGATCTCACGCTGCTGAGAACAGCTATACAGGCCATCACTGACTGGGTACAAGTCTCTGAAGAGGACATACTCTATGCCAGGTCTGACATCACAGCCCTTAAAGAGACAGTGCAACAACTCCCAACAAACCAAGCTACCATGGCTCACCAATTCTCGGCCCTGGAAGACAGACAGCGCAGAAACCACATTAAAATACGTGGCATCCCTGCTGAGGTGACGGCTGAAGAACTCCTGCACTATACCCGCAGACTACTTGCACCCATATTACCCCACACAGCAGCCAAAAAAGTGGTCATTGATTGACTTTATCGCATCACGGGCGCAATTAAAACATCAACTGGTGTAGCCAGAGATGTCATCCTTCACTGCTTAACCTCACAAGACAAAAAAACAAATCATGATGGCACCTCTGACTTTCGAAGGCTCATCCCTAACCTTTTATGAAGAGCTCACAAAAAGCACCCTTGTCTGGTAGAAATCACTGGGGTCAGTTACCTCTCAACTATGATCTACAGCCATAACCTACTGCTGGGAGTTCCAGGAACTCTTCTGGTAACCCACAATGGAACTAATTATAAACTCACATTGAAGGGGCACCGGCCTTCTTGAAAGCACTGGGACTGGCAGATAGTAATAAGTACCCACAGTCGACCACCCTTATGGACTAGCGGGACCCTGCCCGCGTCACCCCCTTCACCCCTTTCATAGAGCTATTGAACTCTATGGACTAGTGGGAGTTATACCCATTAACTTAATAGCAGCACTTAATGGGACACTGGGTCTGCATCATGAAGCTGCCATTTCAAAGATACAAAATGTAGGATGTTTTTTCAAAGCATGGACAGAGGACACCATCTGACTCCACAGCCCAAGCGAGTGACTGGCTAGCCAGATTTGACCTATTCTGCACCAGATTCTGGGAAACCCTTGCCAAGCAGTGTATCCTCTACTGGACAAGCTTTCAGAGCCCCGAGTCACTGACCAGGAAGACGCAGGGCTGGCAGCCTCCATCTGTACAGGCCCATAGGCCTCAAGCACCAAGATCCTGAGCATGCCAGTGAGTTCTCCTGTCATACTACCCACCAGTCAGGAGTTTTTACTTATTGCCTCAAAGTCCTTTCCCTGCTGGAAATTCTCAAAATCATCCTGGGATTGCTGGCTTGGGTGTCGGGTCACTGGGACTGCCGACTGGAACCCTGAACAGGCCCACCGGTCCTCTCCGCCTACCATAAAGCATTCTATAGCTACGATTTCACTGCCTCCTGATATTCTGGATGGCATAGTTACATAGCTGAAAAGAGACATGCGCCCATCAACTTCAGCCTTTTTCACATTTCTTTTAGCTGTTGATCCAAAAGAAGGCAAAAAAGCTGTAGTGGTTATGGTGTCAGGAGTGTCCTGGAGCAAGGCGGGATTTCTCGTTATGCAGAGTAAGCACCTGTGCTATGTGGAGCTCAGGTAGGTTGGTGAAGGGAGATGAGTAACACAAGCCTTGGCCAGTATCCTTGGTAGTCCAGAAAGCCTTCCTATGCTTGTTTGCAGAGCTGCACAAATCTAAAACTCCGTTCTGTCCCAGCTTTTCCAGGGGCTGTGTATGAGGTTTTGCAGGAAACGGAAGGGATCATCTCCCGTCTGCCAACTGCAGCCTCTCGCATAGGAAATTACTTGCAGGAGAAACACTGTATAACAGCTTGTGCAGTTCTACAGAGTACTTTGCAAATAACCCTAAACATTCTTTTTTTCTTAAGCCTACATATAACCCTGATTAAAACCTAAGCAAATGCTTTTTTTTAGTCAAAAATGTAAGCAATCAATGTCTAAACCTGAAGCACCTTATCTAAAAACCCAAGGTTTATTGCCTGTTGAAAATTTAAACACACTATATAACTCATTACTTTTCTATTTGGAACAATATCTGTTTCAGCTTTAGTTATAACCTGGCTATTTCTTCTTCTTCCAACGTCTTAGTTGGAATGCTGTTACGGGACCGGACAGATTACCGGTAACTACCCTTTAATATTACAAATCCCCTGAATATTGTTAGCTGCCACTTATCATGAGGGTTTTTACTTCTACTACCTCTGAAACTATGAGTAACAGTGATACCCAAAGAAGGGATAGATCTTACTGTCTGCCAAGTTATCAATACAGTTATTGCCATGTTGATTTGCTCCTGTACACTGAAGTTATGTTTATGAGTTTGGGTACACTTTTTGCCTTCTCTGATCCACTTATCTCAGTAAGGCTTTATCCCTGGACACAATGTGCCGAACAACATTAGATGCAACCTTAATTTTGTTCTTTGTTTGGAGCATTTTTCCCCCGCACATACGCAGAGAAGACCTTTAACTCAGTTGACATATCTACAGTGCACTTTCTCCACTTTAGCTTTAAGGGAACATTCCAGACAGCAATTCAAGCCTTATACTATTTTTTCAGTAACAAGGTGAAGTCAGGGGACGTAAAGTCAGGCGATGGTGTGGGCGGCTCATAAGGCGGTCATACGGGGCATACTGATTCATGAACAAAGAAAAAGTGTGTAAATGGCACTATAAACAAAATAGTGAAGTATATCCCAGTGCGTCTCAAACCACACAAGTGTTATATCACCTCAAACACTTACATCAAATATAGATTTAAAAAAAGATAGGTTGGCGCACAAAATGGATAGTTTTGCAACAATCTGTAATAAATATAACAGAACCTTGTGTGGAGCAGACTTGCCTGGGTAAGTGGTGTGGCCTCCTGCTCTTCTTGTGCCTAGGTCTCATTGTTCCGGTCCACAGGGCAACATATATAGGAAAATCAAATATACGTATAACTGAAAAAACTCACAATCTGGAGAGCCATATAAGTCGGAGTAGGTACATGCGTGTGCATAGTAGAGAGGAATGGTGTCAAAGTCTCGGTGATGTGAGCTCCTGACTAGTGTCCCTGCATAGCTGCTCAGCGTCCTTTGTGGTTGCGGGGAAGGCCATGCCGCCCGTCTGTTAAGGGATCAGCCGATTCCTCTAGGTGGGACTTTCACTGATGGCGTCAGGTAGTTCTTCCAGAGTCGGCACCATGCCCCAACCCGCGCCCGTGCGCCGTTCTCGTTGCTCTGTTCGCTCGTTGCTCCATGAGTGCGGTCTGGAGGTCTGTGTTGCGTCTGGGTAATCTCCCTCTGGGCCCCCATCTTAGAAGGGTAGTGGCAGGTGTGAGACAAGGTGGGTCGTGTGTGGGCAAGCTTAAGGTGGGCTTTCTTCCCCTTATGCATGTTACTAGTATGAGGTTTTCGCGGCTTACATCTTTTGCCGTCCTTTGGGTTTGCGACGCCATGAGGTAAGCTCCGCTGCTTGTCGCTGCTACGTGGCTTCTCCATCCCCTGCCGGGTTGGTGGTCTAACTCCGCTGTCCGTACCTCTTGTGGTGCTGGTAATGCCGGGACCCGGGTTCGGCTCTGAATGCGAGCCCAGAATTCTTGGCATATCTTCTCAAAACTGGCATTGAAGCGTGCCTGCCAGCACTGTCCCTCAGAAGCGTCAGGAGGTAGTTTAACCCGCTGCTCGGCAGCCATCTTGGGATTGCCACGCGGTGCCTGTGCGTTCAGGTTGCTGTAAGACTCTGCTTGTGCATGGAGGGTAGTTCCTCCTGCGGGGACCAGGATAACCCCTGCCGGTCCAGGGGGGGGTGCAGGGCTGTACGTTCGGTGCGGGTCCAGCGGTGGGAGACCGGCCGCATCCCCCACTCACCGGGCCTTCAGGCTTGGTAGGCCGCGCTGTCAGGCGTCGCTTGTGCTCGGTGGAGCCCTTAAATTGAAGTGCGCTCGTGGTGCTCCCTCTCACGGTGCCCGTTTGCTGCCCATTTAGGGCTTTGATTTCTGTAATATCGGTCAGTAATGGCCTGTATTTAGCTAGATTAGGCAGGAGCCGATCTGAAACGCGTCCGGCCATCTCGGCTGTCAAGCCCCGCCCCCCCGACAAATTTAGTCTTAACAAATAAATAAATGAATATAAAAATCACCAGATATCTATCTTTATATTAAAAATCCAAAAAGGAGAAACACATATAGAACATAAAAATAAATTTATACACTACTATTAATAAGAGGAAAAAAAGGAGAATTTTATGTCTGTAGTAACAAAGAAGTCTTTTATGGTGCCTAGTTTTATTTCTTGTGATTCAAATAATGTTGTCTATCTTTTAAATTGTAAGTGTGGTTTACAATATGTGGGTAAAACTTCTAGACCCCTTAAAATGTGTATTGGAGAGCACATCAGGAACATAAAAAAGGGATTTTTTTAAACCATACTGTTTCTAAGCATCTTTTAGAAAAACATCATTCAGACCCTAAAGACCTAGAATTTATGGCAATAGAGAAAATATCAACCCACTGGAGAGGTGGAAATAAAGCTTTAAATAAGTTCCTGGATCTTTGATCTCCAAACACTACTCCCAAAAGGACTGAACATTGATTTTGATATTGGACCTATTTTGTAGATTCTTAACATTTTAAAAATATTCTTATCTATTGTTTAGTTCCCCATTATATATGCTTTTATTTTTCTTACTAGTGTATAAATTTATTTTTATGTTCTATATGTGTTTCTCCTTTTTGGATTTTTAATATAAAGATAGATATCTGGTGATTTTTATAAAAGTGTATAACCACACTAGTCCTGACTCAGAAAGAAACTGATAATATTTGGGCTTTCCTGCGCCTACTAGACCTCACCCCACTGGCGGGGGTAAATCCTGCAGAACTGGGGAAAATGATTTTGATTGAAGAAATTGATTTGGCCATAACTTCCTTGAAAAGCCATAGAGCTCCGGGCCCCGACAGTTTTGATGGTAGAGATTAAAAAACGTTCCGTGAAGAATTATTACCCCACTTAGAGTCCTGGTTTAATGGCCTTATGGAAGGGGGCACCCCGGATAGAGATATGTCTCTAGCAGATATTGTCTTATTGCTGAAACCAGGCAAAGACAACTCGAACCCGGCTAAATTTCGACCAATTTTATTGATAAACCATGATTCGAAACTTTTAGCAAAGATTCTCGTGAACAGATTGAATCCTCTGCTACCACGGTTGATCCATGGCGACCAGGTGGGATTCGTCCCTGGCAGGCAACAGTTTGAAAATACCCGACGTAATGTGGACCGCATTTGGAGACAGGTTACCAATAAAACTGATCCGGTCTCTCTACGACAGGGTCAAGTGTTCTTATCCCTTCGAACTGCTGGCACATATTGGCATCTCTACTCCGTACTTAACAGCGATTCGCGCTATGTACACTAATGTTCGGATCTCGGGAGCACAGGTCCCACCGTTCACGCAGAGCAATGGCACAAGACAGGGATGCCTTCTGTCACCCTTGTTGTTCGTTTTATCATTAGAGCCGCTTCTGCAAGCAATCAGAACTAACCCAAGAATACAGGGGGTTGTAGTGGGCGGGCAGAAATTTGCAGTATCCGGCTTTGTAGATTATGTGCTCTTGATCCCGACAAGCCCTAGAGAATCCATGGCGGCACTGACTGACGTGGTGGAGAAATATAGTGGAGAAATAGAAGTGCACTACCCATAGGCCTTTCGGCAGCGGACACGGCACTCATTGGTCAGGCATATCACATTTATATATAACTCACACTCTTCTCAAATATTTAGGTGTGATGGCAGATCCTACCCGATTGTACCAACAAAATTACATCCCTATGTTTAAGTTCCTCATTAAGATTTGGAGAAGTGGGTCGATAAACCAATCTCATGGATAGGCAGGATCCACTCTGTAAAAAAATGAATATCCTTCCTATTCCAAGCTCTGCCGGTCCAGATCACCAAATCGGGCCACACTTCAACAGGCCATAGGCAACCTTATATGGCAAAATAAAAAACACCAAGTGTCCTGAAATGTTCTTTACCGGGCTACGGCGCACGGGGGAGGGGGATTGGGTCTGCCCAATCTGTATTTTTATTACTTGGCGGCCCAACTAACCCAGATTGCGTTGTGGCACTCTCCCCTTGAGGAAAGACTTTGGTTGGATCTAGAATCTTTGTTAATGGGTTTGGACTTACCACAGTTTTTCATGTGGGTACCTCAAGACTATTGACCTCCTCTTCGAACAAAATGCCCTGCAATCTCAAATTCTCTGAAACTGTGGGACACTAATGCTTTAAAGTATGCATTAGCCTCTTCCCCTTCCCAGTGAATGCCGTTCCGAAGGAATGGGGCATTTCCCCTGGTTATGAGAGCACATGATTTTAAAGGCATAGAATATGCCGGTTTGCAGCGACTTTGCCATCTCTATGAGGGAAGCTCAGTTATACCTTTTAAGGAATTGAAACTAGGACTCCCCTAAAACCTTCAGATTTTTTCCGGTATATTCAACTTAGGAAGTATGCTCAGGATTCTCTGGTTCGGAAGGCAGCAACGCAACCGCTAACCTTTTCTCAAAGAATGTGTATTCGGGGAAAATTCCCAAAGGGCTTGATTACTGCTTTATACGCTCATTTTAGCATCAATACTTTGGAATGGGAAGAACTAACTTATATTGATCAATGGGAAGCTGATCTAGGTGAACAACTAGAAGGGGTAGAGTGGAGGGAAATCTGGGAAGTGAACGCAACTTCTTCTATATGTGTCACCTTACAGGAACAGTCATATAAGACCAGGTTTCGATATTATACCACCCCCGTCAAATTGTGTAGAATGAATACAACACCCACGGATTTGGGTGCGGACAGAAGGGGACATATATTCACATGTGGTGGGAATGTTCAGAAGTGCAAGGATATTGGAAAAAGATTAAAGATTTAATAAGGAATGTTCTCGGTAGAGACATTGCGTTAGACCCTTGGGTGTTTTTGTTGGCTAGACCTTTGGATGATTGGACAAAATCGGATCAAAAAGTTCTACACAAATTAAATCTGGCAGCTAGAAGGGCCTTGGCACAGATGTGGCTTCAGAAGGAGACACCTTCAGCATTAGCAGTCACCCCCAAAAAATAAATAGAAAAAATCAAGGATACTTATCTCATGGATAAGCTAAACGGCCCAGGTACGAGGCACCATGAAGACATTCAAGAAGGTCTTGCTCCCTTGGATGGCCAGCAATGTGGGTGGCTAGGGGATGGGTGGGGTGGATTCAGTCCCCCACCTTAACCACTCTTCTGCTGTGCCCACCTCGTAGGGTCGCTGGTCTCTGGTCTCTGGTCTCATCCTTTATCCCCTGAGGGAGGACTTGCAGGATCCCTCCGGGGGATACTCCCCTACCTAGATCCCTTTGTTGAGAGACTTCTTCTGGGTGCTTTTGCCCCAGAGGCTCTTTCTTGGGTTATCTGAGGCTCCCCCCCCCCTTCCCCTCTCCTCTCCTCTCCTCTGTCTGTCTGTTCTTTCTTCTGACTCTCATTCCTTCCTCTTTCTGTCTGTGGTGCCGAACATGTGGGGCCTATAAGCGTGGGCTTATGTTCTCCATGCTGTATTCTAACTGGAGGATTACACTAAGGCTGGTTTGGAGGGGCTATTGATTTCCTGCTCACTGGAGTTCTTAAAATAAGCACCGAGACTTATTCTCAATGTTACAATTGTAATTTTTTTTTTTCTACTTTTAAAAAAACCCTGAGGAGTCATCTTCAGGATTGGAACCCTTACACTGTACATGTCAGTTATTCTGTATAATGACTGTTTCGTGAGAGATGTTTGTATCCCTCTTATATTATAACAAGTTATTATTTGCTCATTCTGTATGGGGTTCTCTGGTTGTATTTCATGTTATTGGATGGCCATCAAGGCAAAATTAGAGAATTTAAAATAAAATAAAAAATCTCTCTCTCTGTGCCAATGTCTTTTCTGCATTCATTTCTAATGTGTACTGGCTATTCAGTCAATCTGGATAATTATTCTGATTTGCATCCTGGACTGCTTTACATTCTTCTATTTGCACCTACTTGACAAACCCTCTGCATCCCTCTTTTGTATTAAAATAAATATTAATCTAGCTGAATCCATTTATCTTCAGGAATGTTCTACAATTGAAAACTCAATCACATTTTTTCCCTTCCCTGCTATAATAGCCTTTCTCACTAGTACTGTCCATCACATAAACTGCCACTTATGCACGCAAAGAAGAGAATGGTACACATTTGCAATTGTGGTGGGCTTGCCTGCTTTTTGAGCCTCTATAGTAACAAGTTTTCCTGAAAATTGGTGCAGCCTGGGAGCCTTTCGAGTGACTGTCAACCCTGAGCCTTGGTCTGCTTTGCTTAATGTACCTTAGCATTGTTTAAGCCTCTCTCTTTAATAAACTCCTTTTCTAAATTTACACAGCTACCAGTCTATTCGTAGCCAAACACTGGAAGGGCAACACACTCACTCTAATAGCAGTCCAGCATATAGCAATGGAAAAGATGATGGCTTCCGTTTTGGGTCAATCAACCCCTCTCTACAAATGTATGGAACCCATGGTTCAAGGGGAAAGCTTATCGGAGTAACTTGCTAGATGCACTCTCCTCTTAAAATTACTTGTGTCGAGGGGCCTTTCATTTATTTCTGTTGAGCTACATATTTTTGTTTCTCTCTTTCTCCCTTCCTCCTGGCTATGCCCTTCTGCACCTTCGGTTCCATCTACCTCCTCCTTTACCTTTTCCACCTGTTATGGAGAGTCACTAAATGGCGCAGAGGTTGATTGGCTATGCTTTATGTATAAAGCTCTGTTATGCACATTTGTAACCATCTGATCTAACTTTCTAAGTTTTACTGTTTAGTTGACTCTTTTGTATCAAAATTCAATATTGGGGAAACGAAACAAAAAATTCAAATGGAAAAACAAATAAATAAATACAAAAACAAAACCAACAACTAGCTTTTAGTAAAATAAATGCTGGTGTTATCTTTAAATCTCATTACAATAAATTGCAAATGTTATTTGGTAATGGATGACGATCATATGAAAAATACCATAGATCCCCCTTGTTTTATGAGTCACTATAAGAAACAAACATACTCATTTTTTTAATCAGTAATCAGAACACATAAAAAGGAAACGCTGCTTGGTTAGTTCCCCTGAAAACACAGCACCCAACCTGCTTTTACCAGCTGCTTCTCCTACTTGAATAAAAACTGAACATGCCTTTAGATTCTAGGACATAGTTGAAATGAAAGGTCATACTATTACTCAAGCAAATAATGAAGATATACCTAATGGCAAGTGTATCCAGCAAGACTCACACTCCAGATTTTGTGTAACTACAAGTCTCATGGATTTGCATCTGCCTGAATAGCAGGTTAAGTGAAATGGCACTGATGTTTCATATAGCATAGTGATCTAAAAAATTCTAAAGGTGGGACAATCACCATGGAGACCAATGAACTCAGTTGGATTAACCTTTTACAACACTGCACCACTTGTTTAATCTGTAGAAGTTAAAGGGACACTATAGTCACCTGAACAACTACAGCTTAATGTAGTTGTTCAGGTGAGATCTATAGCTCCCTGCAGGCAATTTAATGTAAACACTGTATTTTCAGAGAAAATACAGTGTTTACATTGATTGATAGGAATACCTCCAGTGGCCGTCACTCAGACGGCCACCAGAGGGACTTCCTATCATGCAGGGCCCTAAAAAGGCCCTGTATACGTCAGACGTATTAAATACGTCTGACATGTGCAGGAGAGAGAAGGCACTGTGTGCGCGCCTTCTCTCTCTCCAGCCTGTCAGCAGAGGAGGGAGGCGGGCAAAGACTGCGAGCTGAGCTGTCAGTCAGCTCGGCTCGCGGCCGCGCACACGTGGTAGTGCGCTCAGGACTTCAGAGGGCGGCGTGAATGCCGTCCTCTGAAGTATGTGCGCATGTGTGGCGAAGCCGCGCATGCGCACAAGGGAGCAATAACGTTTCCAAATGGAAGCGTCTGATTGCTCCCTGCTCGCGCCCGCCTATTTCGTAATTTTGGCGAAATAGGGGGCGCGGCTTCACGAGGCTTCGGGGCTGGAACAAGGTGAGTAAAAGACTCTGCCTGGAGAGTCCCTTTAATATTTGTTTTAATGCTGCTTTATTCTGTTAGCTATGGATGTGTTCTGTATGCCAATAGTCAAAGATGATGCATTGCAAAATGCTTTCTGATGCCAATCTCAGTGACTCCCTAAGGATAGTGGTTATTAAACCTGTTCACAAATCCCTTTCAGCGGTACGGAGTGAATAAAATGCCTATGAACGAACTAATCAATTAATTGAGGATTTGTCCAATGATTTAATTAGTTTGTCCACAGATTGACAGGCATTCGATTTATCCAATGCAACTGAAAAGGATTTGTGAAAAAAAGTCTATATATAGTCAGAACCTGTCTGAATCCATTGCTGGTTACTTCCGCCTTCTGCAATTAACTCCGCCCACGTGATGACACGCGGCTTCCCTGCCATATAGGGAAGACGCGCTCAAGTCTAATTGCTAGGTGATTTTGATTTGTGAGGGGAACGCTCATCTAAGCTCCTGATTCTCATCGGTTGTTACTTGAAATAACTTTGTTCCTGCTTTCTCAAAAACCAATTCAAAGATTCATCATCTCTCAAGTATTCTGGAAGGAAGGATTAACTACTGAAGATCTTCTTCCTAAAAACAACCTGAATGCAAATAATTATATATTACTTTCTTTGAAGTATCTCCTGCTTTCACCTTCTGTCTAACTATTGCTGCAGGTTGCAGGCTGCAATTAACTTAGTTTCATCTCTACAATTGACTCCTCAATGTATCACTGATATTGATTACTAATCCTGCTACAATACACTCCTTGGACATGGAGTAATATTGCTTATTGATTTTGGACATTATCACTAATATCAAGTCTCCTCTCTTTAATTATTGGGGACTAATTCTCATCCATTGTTGCTGCTTATGTCAAACCTATGCAGACTGCTTACTTCTGCTTCAACACTAATACTGTGGACATTAATTGCTTTTGCTTGTTCCGATCTCTGCTGGAGAACTACAGATCTTGCTTAGATTACCTGCTACTATATCTGCCATGATACATGTGGACTGTATTGTATTCTAATTATTCTAATCGCGCAAAAGATACTTCAAAAGCTTCTTTACTTCTGCATTTAATGCCAATGACCTAATGCTACTGGTTTAATTGTATTCTATTGTATAACAGAGTTAAATTCTCTCAAACTTTATTTGGATCAAATTAAAGACTTCTAAACCAAGAGGAATCAATTTCTCCCTTTAAATTCATAAAGGCACAGTTACAACTTATTTCTGAAGTTGTGTTCCACAAAACTCTAAGATCCCCTATTTGAAAGTCATAACATAAACACCAAGCCCTAACATGGAACCAGCAGACATAACCTCTCAGATAAATTCTCTGACACACCGTGTGGATGTCCTCACTCAAGGTTATCAAGACCTACAAGTAGCTAACGAAAGAATTCTGGCTTATGTCAGAGAGATTCAAAACCAGAACTTTCCTCCACCCACTCCTGGTGCTGTGAGCCAGACCACACCTGAACCTGCTGTTTGCTATCCAGAGAAATTTTTAGGTGATTGTACAAAGTACAGAGAGTTCCTTAATTCCTGCAAACTATTATTTGCACTTAAACCAAGATCTTATCAAACAGATAGGATTAAGGTTTGTTATATTATGTCATTTCTCAGAGGGGAGCCAATGGCATGGGCTCATACATTCTTGGCAAATAATGATCCCACCCTTGACTCAATTGAAGAATTCTTTGATGCCATGTCTCTTCTATATGAAGATCCAAACAAGCAAGCAACTGCTGACCTTGCTATAAGAGCCCTACACCAGGGTAAAAGGCAGGTTGAAGATTATATTACTGAGTTTAAGAAATGGGCAGTAGAAACCCAGTGGAATGGCATCACCTTAAGAAACCAATTCAGATTAGGCTTATTGGATGCCTTAAAAGATTAACTATCCAGAACGGAGCTTCCTGATACTTTAAACGCCTTAATTCAACTTTCTATTAACATTGATAGAAGAATTTGTGAATCTAAAGCTGAAAAAGCCCTGTCTCTACCTACTGTAAGAAGACCTCCCTAACCTTCAAAACCAGTAGTAAAACCAAAACACCCTGAACCTATAGATTGGTGTCATGAGGGGTCCACTGTCTCCTGATGAAAAAAATCAGAAGAAATGTAAATTTGTGTATGTACTGTTCAGCCAACGAACACTTTGTGGACAACTGTCCTAATCTTAAACGCATTAAAAGCAGTAGGAGTTCTATTCATCCCTCCATCATGAATGTCCTATTAATTCATCATCTCATTGTATTATTTCTGTTCTTCTGCAGTGGGATCACGAAAGGATAATAACTGAAGCAATTATCGATTCTGGAGCCGAAGGGTTCTATCTGGATTCCTAATTTAATTGAAATAAAATTTAATTCCTTGCAAAAACTTTTTTCTATATCATTAAGAGTAGTTGACTGTTCATTTATACCCACTGGACCTATAAAGGAGGAGACCGTTCCTTTAAGGATGATCATAGATCATAATCACTCTTCGATGTCATCAAGTCACCTCTCTTCCCAGTGATACTAGGACTTAAATGGTTAAAAAAAAACAATTATTTTATCCAGTGGTCACCCTTTTCTATGAAATTTACTTTAAATTATTGTAAAGACACTTGTTTCCATCATACTTCTATAGTTCAACTCAAAGAAGGAATTCCAATAGCCGATTCCTATAAAGAGTTCCAAGATATATTCAGTAAAAAGGAAGCAGAGAATTTTCCTCCTCATAGAATGTACGATTGCCCTATAGAATTAATCCCAGGTGCCTCTATACCCTTCGGCCGCATCTACCCGTTATCTGAAACAGAATAAAATTTTTTAAAGAAATACCTGTAGGATAATCTACGTAAGGGGTTCATAAGACCTCTCCTGCTGCTTCAGGAATGTTCTTTGTGAGAAATAAAGATAATACAATATGACCTATTATAGATTACAGAGAATTAAACATAACGGTTATCCACTACATTTGATTTTCAAACTTATCGAGGGATTAAGAACAGCAAAAATGCAAAATTGGATTTAAGAGGTGCATATAACTTAATCCGATTAAAGGAAGGCCATGAGTGGAAGACCGCCTTCTGTACCAGACATGGATTGTTTGAATACCTCGTCATGCCATTTGGGCTCTGCAATGCCCCAGCTACTTTCCAGCATTTTATTAATGAGATTTTCAGAGATTTACTGGACTATTGTGTAATCATATATTTGGATGATATCCTAATATACTCAGACAATCTCCTGGACCACCGAAAACATATGAGATGGGTCCTATCACGACTACGAACACATAACCTGTACGCCAAACCTGAAAAATGCTTTTTTGAGGTCTCACAACTTACCTTTCTGGGTTATATTATTTCACCCCAACAAATACAGATGGATGATTCCAAGATTAAAGGTATACTAGACTGGCCTATATCAAAAAGTTTGAGAATTACAAAGTTTTGGGGTTTTGCAATTTTTTATAGAAAATTCATAAAATTGTTTTCTGAACTTGTACGTCCACTAAACCAACTTAATAGTAACAAACACCCTTGCAAATGGAATAACACAGCTCAACAGGCCTTTTAGCTACTAACCCATGTACGATCGAGCAGGTCAGGTTAGGGGGAAAAAAATTAGACCACATACAGCAGGCTGAGGCAACCCAACTGCTTCAGGAATATCGGGAATTATTCTCCACGATACCCGGGTACACCTCCGCTGCAGTCCACTGAGTGGAGACTCAGGGAGAATCGTATTCCTGAAGCAGTCCGAGCTGGGATGTGGAAAGAAATGCAAGATATGCTAGGATTGGGAGTCATTGAGGCCTCTCAGAGTCCCTGAGCATCCCCGGTAGTGCTAGTACCGAAGCGAGACGGCACGGTTCGCTTCTGTATTGACTACCGGAAACTGAACGACCGGACTGTCACCAATGCCTATCCCATGCTTCGGATCGACGAATTGCTTGATCGCATGGCGGGAGGTATTTTTCTAAATACCCTAGACTTGTGCAAGGGGTATTGGCAAATCCCTCTGGACCCGGCAGCCATTCCCAAATCGGCTTTAGTCACCCCATTCGGCTATACCAATTTCAGGTTATGCCGTTTGGGATGAAGAATGCCCCAGCAACATTCCAAAGAATGGCTGACCAGCTCTGACAGATTGCAGGACTTCACATGTGCCCAACTAGACGATATTGCCATCTATAGTAGCATATGGGAGGGCCACCTGAAGCACTTGGCTACGGTATTTAAGAAAATGTAGGCATGGTAGAGGTTCAGTATCTCTGTCATAGAGTAGGATCAGGAAAACAGAGACCTGAACCAGCCAAAGTAAAGACCATTGCCAATTGGTCCCAACCGTGCACTAAAACCCAGGTACTTGCCTTTCTGGGCATCGCAGGGTATTACAGGAAATTTGTCCCTGAGTATAGCACCCTGGATAAAGCCCTCACCGACTTAACTAGGAAGCAATTGCCCAAACAAGTAGCTTGGTCCCTGGAGTGTGCAACAGCATTTCTGAGACTTAAAACAGCACTGAGCAAGGCACCCGTGTTGGCAGCCCCAAACCCTATTAAAAAGTTTCTTGTTCATACAGATGCTTCCATGTTTGGGCTGGGAGCCGTGTTAAGTCAATTGGGGGACGATGCGATGGAACACCCGGTGGCATATCTCAGCTGTAAACTACTACCCAAAGAAGTCAGCTATGCCACTGTGGAGAAGAAATGCTTGTCTCTGGTATGGGCATTAAAGAAACTCCAACTGTACCTGTATGGGCATTCCTTAAAGGAACACTATAGTCACCTAAATTACTTTAGCTAAATAAAGCAGTTTTAGTGTATAGATCATTCCCCATGCAATTTAAATGCTCAATTCACTGTCATTTAGGAGTTAAATCCCTTTGTTTCTGTTTATGTCAGCCTTAGCCACACCTCCCCTGGCTATGATTGACAGAGCCTGCATGAAAAAAAAAACTGGTTTCACTTTCAAACAGATGTAATTCACCTTAAATAATTGTATCTCAATCTCTAAATTGAACTTTAATCACATACAGGAGGCTCTTGCAGGGTCTAGAAAGCTATTAACATAGCAGGGGATAAGAAAATCTTAATTAAACAGAACTTGCAATAAAGAAAGCCTAAATAGGGCTCTCTTTACAGGAAGTGTTTATGGAAGGCTGTGCAAGTCACATGCAGGGAGATGTGACTAGGGCTCATAAACAAAGGGATTTAACTCCTAAATGGCAGATGATTGAGCAGTGAGGCTGCAGGGGCATGTTCTATACACCAAAACTGCTTCATTAAGCTAAAGTTGTTCAGGTGACTATAGTGTCCCTTTAACCCCAATGACTGATCATAACCCCCTCATTTGGCTAAACGGGGTCGCTGGAGACAACCCCCCCTTGCTGTGCTGGAGCCTGGCCTTACAACCATACAATTTCACCTTGCAGTACCGACCAGGCAAAAAAAATGGCAATGCAGATGGACTTTCCCGTCAAACTGAATTAGAACCTTAATTGACTTCCCAGGACATCCTCAAGCCGACCTGGCAGGGTCTAGGTGGATATGCTGATCCATGGAGCTAAGGGGGAGCAATGTGAAGAAAATAGCATGCCATTCGGGACGTTTTAAAAGATTGTTTTTTATTAGTTATCTTGTTCTTTCAAAACATGTGTATATAGTGGGTACAGAAGGCAAAAGGGATGTATACAGATACATCAAGGGTGTCGTCTAACAATGAGATGGGTACACGCATTTTAACTGGGTATTCAGTCATTTAGATTAATCCAACATTTTATTCGCTTCGTGGATAACATATGTAACCTTTATATCATTTAGTGCAATTATAACCTAGCCCCTGTCCTCGGAGTTCAGCTAGGTTGGTTATCTCAGGGTGCTCGTCTAGATAAGAGCTGCATTCGCTTGACCCTGTTCGAGTGCCCATATCTTGTCGGGTGTGACTATGTATAATCTGTGGTGAGCCTCTGGGCCTACCGCTCGTGTATATTCATCTAGTGTGTAGCAAAAAGTGGGTGCGTGTGAGCAACATCTCGGGGCATGAAGTGTGGATCCTAGGGAAAGGGACCGTGGGGGTGATGGACTGGGGGGGGGACGTTGCTACCTCAGTTGGATGTCCGGTCCGTCTCGGAAATTGCCAGGTCAGGGTGTCGTAAGTAGTCTGGGTGGATTTGAATGGTCATCATCCATGAACCTCATCCAGGGTTCCCATGTTTCCCTGAAGATTGGGTATTTGTGGGAGATGGAGGCATGGATTTATTTGGCGATCCATTCTCTAACTGTAGGAACTGCTGGGTTCTTCCATTTTACTGGAATGAGCATGTTGGCTGCTGTGATGAGGTGGGTCAGAAGCTTTTTTTTGTGTCTTGGGGATTGAGCTTGGTAGTAACAGAAGTATTAAAGCTTGTGGGGACTGAGGTAGTTGAATGCCTGTTATGACTTAGGACATTTTCCCGATGTTAGCCCAGTACTTTTGGGTTAGTGGGCAGTGCCACCAAATGTGTGCTTATATCCAATTTCTTGTATATTGGTGCAGGTGGATGTTGTTTGTATTTGTGTGAAGGTGGTTCTCCGTTGGGGTAGTGTGAGCTGTATATTGAGGTCCTTAGACCAAGAGTCTGTGTAGGGGGGCAGTTGGGTGGCGTGGTCTGGCTGAATGAGTTTGTAGAAGGTCAAGAGTTGTTTTGTTTTGACATTGTGGGTCATGCATGCAGTCTCAAAGTCAGATACAGTGCGAGAGCCCTGCACTAGAGAGGGGTTGGCCTGCAGGAAGTGGGTCAATTGGGTGTAATGAAATGCTTGCAGTGCAGTCGGGGCATCAGAGCCAGTTAGGTCAGAGAAGGTCCATATGGCACTGTAGTCTACTACTGAGCCTAGTGTTAGGTATGGCATGTCAAGAGTTCGGCTATATCATTGGTACGTCCTGGTTTGCATTCCCGGAGTGAATAAGGGGTTGTGAGTGATGGGGTATAGTGGGGATGGGTGGGGGGAGATGCTCTCTGTTCCACTGATGTTTGCCCATGTCTTGAGCGTGGATGAATTGCAGGGTGCAGGGGGTGGTGAGAGAGCAACTGCAACGGGCTCTTTCATTGCCATGGAAGTGTATGGAGAGGGACTTGGCTCATCGCGCTTTCGAGAGTCGCCCATTGACGTGTCGGTGGGTGTGTGGACCAGTCGTGGATTCTGGTCAAAATGACTGCTTGGTAGTACCTTTCTACATGTGGGAGTCCCAGGCCTTCATCTGATTTATGTCTGGTAAGTAATTGGTGAAGAGTTGCCAGAGTTTGATGAAAAATGGTTTAGGTATAGCTATTGGGAGAGTCTGGAATAAATAGAGTATCTTGGGGAGAATGTTCATTTTGAGGATGTTTATTCTGCAGAGCCATGAGTAATGCGGTTTGTGCCATGTCTGTAGGTCTTTAGGGAGGGATTGAAGTAGTGGCTCGTAGTTTATGTCAAAGAGAGTTGTAAGGTCTGTCGATAGGCATACTCCTAGATATGTAATGGCCTTGTCTGCCCAAGCAAAGGGGAATGTGGCCGGCAAATGTGTGCATGAGCAGGGAGCTATGCGTAGTGGCATAATTTCACTTTTCGCGAAGGTAACTTGGAAGTTAGAATGTTTATGGTATAAGGAGATTTCCTCCAGTAGTGGGGGTAGTGATGTGTCCGGGGATTGTATCGTGAAGAAAAGATTGTCAGCAAATGCTTATATTCTACATCTCGTATTTGTATGCCTCTGATATCTGGGCTATCCCTAATTCCGTTTAGGAAGGGTTCTAGAACTAGGATAAAGAGCAGAGGGGAGAGGGGGCACCCCTGTCTCATGCCGTTTCTAATGTGTACTGGTTCCGAGAGTTGTCCATTGATCTTGAGTCGTGCTGAGGGGGTGGAGTAGATGGCTTGCATAATTTCACATCTAGGTTTATCAGGGAGATTGGGAGATAGCTTCCACAATTGGTTGGGTCTTTACCTGGTTTTGGTATAAGGGCAATGTGAGCCTCTAAGGCTGCTGTGGGGAATTCCGCCAACCATGTAAGGGAGTTGAAGGCTCATGAGAATGTTTTGTAGTATTTGGCTGTAAAGCCATCTGAGCCTTGGCTTTTTCCCAGCTGGAGGTGTCGTATGGCTGTGCTGACCTCCTCTGGGGAGATGGGTGCGTCTAGGGTCATTAGGATGTTAGAGGGGATGGTCTGGAGAATCCTAGGCGTGAGAAATAGGTCAATGTCTCGGGCCAATAAAAGGGGAGTCCCTTAGATTGTACATAGAATTCATTAAATTATGTCATAATTTCCGGGAGTTTGAAGGACATAGCTCCAGAGGGGGATTTTATTTTAGAGATTAATGTTTACAGTCTTTGCGGTTTCAGGGAATTTGCTAGCATGAGGCCGCATTTCCCCCCCTTGGGAGTAGTAGGAGTATTTAGTGAGCATGAGTGCTCGTTTGGTTTTGGCATTTAATATGTCCTGTAGGGCAGAGCGTTTAGCCGTAAGGGCTGTAAATTTGTTCAGTCGTGTGTCTCTTTTGTATTCAGCTTCCAGTGATCTTATTTCGCTTGTGAGTGTGCGAATTCTGGCCTCTCTAAGTTTTTTCTGCCGTGCTGCGAGTGCAATCAGCTCTCCCCGGAGCACACATTTGTGTGCTTCCCAGATGGTGGGCGGAGGCGTGTCAGGGGTGTGTCAGGGAGTTGGTAGTAAAGTATTTTTTTATTGATGTCCTGAGATTGGATACGATTTCGGGATAATTAAGAAGCAGGTCGTTCAATTTCCACTGGAACGACTTCGGTGGAACAGTGGGTATGTGTACGGCAAGAGACAGGGGGGCGTGGTCCGACCACGTGATCGAGCCGTAGCTAGCTGACTGTACTAAGTGAAGGAATCTGTATGGTAGAAAGAGAATGTCTAGTCTAGAGTACTTTGAGTGGCAGGGAAGAAAAAGGAGAAGTCCCTCGCAGTCGGATGTGTGATACGCCAACAGTCATATTGTAATTTGTGTTCGAGCAGTCGCTTGGTACAGGTGTTGTACGGGAGGTTGTGTCCATTAGTGAATCAAGAGATAGGTTGAAATCCCCTCCGAGTATTAGAATGCCCTCAGCGAACTGTTCTATCGCTTTGAGGTGCTTTTTGAACGTGTTGCATTGGCGTCTATTGAGTAGATAGGTATTGGCCAGAGTAACTGTTTGACCTATTTGGCCCTTGACTAGGGGCAGCCTACCAATGTCATCAGATTTATGAGAGGAAGTAAAGGGCACATGGGCAGAGAACAATATTGCTACCCTTTGAGCTTTAGTCAGTGAAGTTGCTGAAGTAGCCAGTTGGGAAGCATCTGTTTCTTAGGGTCGGGGCTGCGTCAGTCTTAAAATGTGTTTCTTGCAAAAAAGGATATTTTTATATATATCTGCCTTGAGAGTGTGTGTTCATTTAGCGTCATGGATCTTTTTTCTGGGTCTTTAAGGCCCCCAGTGTTGAGTGTGACTATACGAATAGTAGCCATTGGTGGTCATGTCTGCTTGAGCAGTCTCTCACTGGTTTACCCAGTTGGGTGCTCGAGGCTGGTGTAGACAGGGGGTACAAGAGGTGGGGGTTAATGGGACTAAAACGGGTGTTTATATATAGCACGGTATGCCGCCTACGGCTGCTGTGTGTCTACAGCAAGGAGTGTAGGTTGCGGGGGGGTATCCTATGGTGGCGTGCCCTAGGTGAGACTGTTGAGTCACCGGGGTATTGTTTGCGCACCTTGGATAGGTCTCACATGGCCTGTGTGTTGACAATGTAACAGGTGTGTGTACAGAACAGCTGTCTCGTTCTACTAACAGGTAAGAACTTGAAACTCTGGATCGCTTAGATTCGTGGGAGCCAATCCTTGGGTAGTGAGTAAAATGTGTTAGTAAGGGGCGGTGAGTGTAGATGGGATTACTACAGTCGAAACCCATGACTCGCCACGAGGAATTAAGGGGAAGTAGGGAGTGGTGTCCCTGCCTTCTACTTGGTGGGTGGGCGGGTGGTGATCGCGATGATCGTTTGTATGACTTTCAGCGCCAGAGGTGTTTGGGGGCCGGTGCAGATTCTGTGGTTCTGAGGAGACATCTGTCCCTTAGTGTGGTTATACAGAGTAGGGTTGTACGTACCGTTTGTTGCTCTCCAGCAATGGTCAGCACTGAGTGTGTATGGCCGATGCAGTCTTTTTATTTTCATTTTGTTTGTAGTGAGTGGTGGTGAGACAATGGGCCCCGGGTGTGCGCATGGGTCGGGACCCCTAGTAGGGACGGGGTTATTCCACACAGTGGCTCTTGAGCTGTCTTCCTATGGAAAGGGCCGCCACATTTGCAAGCGTACTGGAGTTCCACCCATTACGTGTCCCATTTTGAGAGATTAGTGCCCGATGGCAATGGATTGGTTTTCCACGATAGAGGAGCTAATACACTTCCGTGCGGTTAGGCTCTGCTCCAGCCATCCGGGACTTTTTATGTTTTATTGGTTCGGTAGCTGTAACTACTGAACAATGACCACCCCCCCGCCTCATTATCTTCAAAGGACACCGTCAATTAAACACTCTCCCTCTCAGTTCGTATAGCCAAACGCCACGTGCAAAAGAAAATGGTGGCCATCTTGTTCCCACGAAAGGAGGCAGCGGGACTTGGTCGTCGAGTGTCTGGAACTAAAAATCGGACACTCGACTTCCCGAACACCGGTCAAAGTATACGAACGCCTACTTCCTTTTCCCGAAACAGCCAGGAGAGCACTTTTCAGTAGTTTGGTTCCCAGGAACCAGGGGAACAATCGCTACTATGAGCCAGTGGGTTCTGTTCGTGCATTATTTTGTTTTTATGACTTTTCGAAATAGACCGACCACATAGCCTAAACTGTTTCTGGGCAGGAGCCTCGTGTGCGGTTGGTCCACATGGGACTTCCATAAAATTCAAAAACCCCTGAACTTATCTGGGTGATTTTTGGATATGTTGGTCACCCAGATCAGGGATATGACATTTGTGGGGATTTTATGTGTTTCAGGGTACTTTTTAAGTTTTATGAAAAATGTGTTTTTTCTGCCTGGAGATAATGGAGTTATTACTTTATCTAACTCAATTATCTCACAGGCAGAGAGGAGGGAATTATCTGTTTGTATTAGCAGTGTCACACTTTGTCACTGTATTGTCATTGGTTGTAAACTTTCTGCCCCTGTTCCCCACAAGGTCCATGTGTGAGTTCCCCTTGCATGGGGACTTACATAAAAGTTCGTGCGGCACCCATTAAAATTCTAGGCTCATGTTTGGGTAACTGTCTACTTGCTAGGGAGAAAACTACTTGGATGCTGCATTTGTCTGGAATCATTTGAATATACACCCGAACTGCCGGCTATAATCACTCAGGCTCAGCAGTTCGGGAGGAAATAGGCGAACAGGGTATTTCCTATACCAGCGTTCGTAGCACCCTCTATTTTGGTCCTTTTGCCATTGAACGAATCATAAATGAGACAGCTGTAAAGCTTACACTTCCTCCTTCTATCAAGTTACATCCTGTATTTCATGTGTCCTTATTAAAAACCTTACGTTCCTGATACCTTTTCTAGGGATACTCAGTCAAAGCCTGACCCTATTTTTGTTGAAGGTCTGGAAGAATACGAAGTTCAGAGAATACTAGACTCACGTCTCCATCATGGTTTTCTGCAATATTTGATTAGATGGAAAGGAGGATACCTGGGTAAAATCTGAAGTTCATGCTCCTAGATGGATTTCAGCCTTTCATAAACGTTTTCCCCCACAAACCAAGAGAATAGCACTCTGAGTGTGCTCCTTGAGGAGGGGTCCTGTCAGAACCTGAATGCATTGCTGGTTCCTCGCGGTTACTTTCACGTTCGGCAATTAACTCCGCCCACATGATGACGCGCAGCATCCCTGCCATATAGGGAAGACGCGCCTAAGTCTAATTGCTTGGTGATTTTGATTTGTGAGGGGAACGCTCATCTAAGCTCCTGATTCTCATCGGTTGTTACTTGAATTAACTTTGTTCCTGCTTTCTCAAAAACTCATAATTCAAAGATTCATCATCTCTCAAGTATTCTGAAAGGAAGGATTAACTACTGAAGATATTCTTCCTAAAAACAACCTGAATGCAAATAAGTATCTCTTTCTTTAAAGTACCGTATATACTCGAGTATAAACCGACCCAAATATAAGCCGAGGCCCCTAATTTTAGCCAAAAAAAAAAAAAAAAATGGGAAAACTTATTGACTCGAGTATAAGACTAGGGTGGGAAATGCAGCAGCTACTGGTAAATTTCTAAATAAAATTAGATGCTAAAAAAATTATATTAATTGAATATGTATTTACAGTATCTGTATATAATGAATGCAGTGTGTGTGTGTGTATATGAGTTGCAGAGCCTTGGTGGGGGGTTTGCATTTTTATTATTTTTTTAATTATTTTAATAATTTTTTTGTTGTTAATTATTTTGTTTTATTAATATTTAAAATATTATTTTATTATTATTATTAATATATTTTTTTTCGTCCCCCTCCCTGCTTGATACATGGCACGGAGGGCTTCTCCTCTGCGCCGGTCCGGTCAGCTCCCCTGTCAGCTCACAGTGTAAGTCTCACGAGAGCCGCACTATGACCCCGCGGCTCTCGCGAGACTTACACTGGAAGCTGACAGAGGAGCTGACCGGACCGGAGGAGAAGGGAGCTGACAGGAGCTGCAGGAAAGGTAAGTAACAGCTCCCTGACAGCCCCTTGTCTGTATTATGGCAATGTAAATTGCCATAATACAGACACTGACTCAAGTATAAGACGAGTTGGGGTTTTTCAGCACAAAAAATGTGCTGAAAAACTCGTCTTATACTCGAGTATATACGGTATCTCCTGCTTTCACCTTCTGGCTAACTATTGCTGCAGGCTGCAATTAACTCTTTAGTTTCATCTCTACAATTGACTCCTCAATGTATCACTGATATTGATTACTACTCCTGCTACAACACCCTCTATGGACATTGTTTAATATTGCTTATTGCCTTTGGACATTATCACCAATATCAAGTCTCCTCTCTTTAATTATTGGGGACTAATTCTCATCCATTGTTGCTGCTTATGTCAAACCTATGCAGAGACTGTTTACTTCTGCTTCAACACTAATACTGTGGACATTAATTGCTTTTGCTTGTTCCGATCTCTGCTGGAGAACTACAGATCTTGCTTAGATTACCTGCTACTATATCTGCCATGATACCTGTGGACTGCATTGTATTCTAATCCTGCAAAAGATACTTCAAATGCTTATTTACTTCTGCATATAATGCCAATGACCTAATGCTACTGGTTTAATTGTATTCTATTGTATAACAGAGTTAAATTCTCTCAAACTTTATTTGGATCAAATTAAAGACTTCTAAACCAAGAGGAATCAATTTCTCCCTTTAAATTCGTAAAGGCACAGTTACAAATGTATTTCTGAAGTTATGTTCCACAAAACTCTAAGTTCCCCTTTTTGAAAGTCATAACATATATACATACATTCACAACCAAAATGTTGTAAAGGGAAAAACACTGGTTCTGATAGTCTACGTGCCTCCCCAAGTTTATAGCAAAATGGAAAATGAAAAAGGTAATTGAAAGTTAGGTTTTACTTTGGAAACTAAGGCAGCACAGGACACATAATGTGTGTTTGTATATTTATTTTAGGCAGGAGACAGTGAGAACATCTTTATCTAGGTCAGAGCACTTACCACCAAAGCAAGCATGTTACTAAGAAGGAACAACAGTAACCATCCAAAATGTCATGTCCTCCATTGATATTTACAAAAGTTTCTTAGGACTCAGTGTAAAGCTCAACGATTCTGAAGAATGCAATGGAGTGTTTATAAATATGCTGAAATATTGCATCAGAAAGACATCTTAAAAACACATTATTTTCAGCTTATATATGGGGAATTGTAAAGCATAACAGTTAAAAGCACACCAATACAAAATAAATATAACCTATTGCCACATAGCCGATTAAATGGAGATTACATATATGCTACGGATCACAGAATCACTCAAGAATTAGTGATGAAGTGAGCTTAAATTTATGAAAATGTTTATCATCAAGATCGCCATACATGTAAAATGGAGGACCAGACCTTTCCAGTGTCATAGTAGTTTTGACTTGCATAAGTTGTTCTTTATCTCCACGTAAAAAATGTCACTAACCTGACCACAAACCCCGCTCCCCTCCCTCAAGACACTTCCTTTTAACCCCATCATGTCAATCATTGTAAACCTTCTCAGGCACTGGATAAACAAATGTCACTGCAAAGCCCATTTATAAATTCAAAATGTTTACAATCAATGTTAAAAGAAATATTTTATAATTAGTAGGTGAAACTATTTTTAGATGCAGTGTCTTTTGTTGGTGATGTTTTAGAAACACAGACGCACTTATAAAATATACAAATCCGAAGCAAACAGCAACAAGAAGGACCACTCATAGAGAAAGAGCAAACTCCAATTAACAACATCTCCGTCTGGTGTCTAATAACCCTTGAACCCGAATACTGGTATTTTGCTATAAAAGGGGGAAGCCACGAATAAAAAAAACAAAACAAAACAAAAAAAAAACACAAAACAATACATACATACATATATATATATATATCCACACACACACATATATTTTACATACATGAAAAGCTGAAGAAGTAGAATTTTACTCACCTAAGCCCTGCACTCATGCGCATAGCCACTTTACTAAAAAAGAACCAGTCAGGAGAAAGCAGAAATGTCACTGACATGCAGTAGAAAGACTTGGGGATATGTTTACAAGGTCGAGCCTCCTCTTAAGCACAGAGGGTGCCTCTCGGATGAGGGTTATTATGAAAGGGAGGGAGGAGCAGTCTTGCTTACAATGCTGTATTAACAGACATGAAGGTTTAGAATCGCTCACTTCAGGTAAAACATAACTGCCCCTTCCTCTCACTCGTATATTTCAATCATCTTTTACGTTGATAGTGTAAACGAAGTAGATACATAGCTCTGCAGCCCTTTGGAAAGTAAGCAGTAAGATCACATAAAATGTGATAAGAGGCTAATTTAAACAGCAATAATTATACAAATAATCGCTCTCCCAGAGAATGCTGCATAGATGAGATACGGCAGGAGATTTCAAGAGTCATGTTGTGCACTTGCAAATACGATTTCGTCAAGAATGGCATTATGGTGTTTTGAAAGCAATAAAAAAAAAGGATCAGTAATCTGGGTCATGTTCTCTGTTCCCGAGTGCCCTTTGGTTACGAGGTTCTTAAGTTTTGTTTATTGGACACTTTATTAATTGTACATGTCTATTTGTCCCTTTACTGCATTGCCCACCATAAAAGATCTTGTGCAGTGGGCAAGTATTGGTGGAGGTGAGAAACAGAGGGCTTAAATGCAACACCAGAACAGCCGCAAACATCATAAGAAATCATGCTATTTTTATTTAAGTTATTTTTTTTATGGTGCAAACTCTTGTTATTCTTTAATTGCAAGCCAAACTTGAAATCTGAATAGATATGTATATGGAAGCCTTCTGCGTACTTTAACCTAGCCCTATATTCCTTACTTCAGCCCTTGATGCCACTGCTTCACCACCTACCATTTCCAAACCAGGTCTTAAAGGGTCATTTGCAGCAACATGTTACAATTAGTTATTTATAGCATGGGTTGTTTTTTATAGTTTTTTTTGTATTTGTTTAATAAATACTTTATTTGTTATCTGTCCCAACTTGCAGTGTGTCCTTTTTTGGCCCAAAGTACTACTGTAAATTAGTTTATTACTTAGCATTCTACAGAGGAGAGTTTGAAACAGAACTATAACTCCCACAAAGCACTGCTTATGAGAAAATCTCAGTGGTGCTGCAGAAGTTTCAGTAAGCTGATTTACTTCCTGTTTGGGGAGAGATCTTTGCAGAAGGTGCCACGCCTGGGAATTTAACCAGGAAATTTAAATATGAACATCTTTAATATGCTACAACACCAGCCTGAAGTATCACTTTAAAACATTCTTTCTATTGGTATTTCTTCCTACATTTCAGTACTGCTGCAATATGCATGTACTAGGTTTAACCAATCAAGCACAATAACACTTTCATATGCAAGACATGGCTCATATAAACTCCAAAGCGTGAACCATATCTACTACTGCATTGAACATGATTTTTATTTAATTTTAGTTATCTTAATTAAATCTAGCACACATATACCTACCCATCTTGGAATTTTATTTGGAACACAAAAAGGGACTGCTTCAACTGTAATCAACATTTAAAAGATGCCTCAAGTGGGGAAACTGTATTAAAAGGTACACTCCAGGTACCCAGACCACTTCTGCCCATTGGAGTGGTCTGGGTTCCAACTCCCACTACCCTTAACCCTGCAACTGTAAATATTGCAGTTTTCATAAACTGCAATATTTACATTGCAGGGTTAACTCCTCCTCTAGTGGCTGTTCTGGTGTTGCATTTAAGCCCTCTGTCAGCCACTAGAGGGCATTTCCAGGTTTATAGCACAGATTTTCTGTGCTATAACGTCGCTGGACGTCCTCACGCTATGTGAGGACCTCCAGCGTCGCTGAAATTCCCATAGGAAAGCATTGAAAGCGTTTTTCAATGCTTTCCTATGGGGAGGTCTAATGCACGTGCGCAGCATTGCCGCGCATGCGCATTAGGTCTCCCCTGCCGGCGGCCACGCATTCGAAATAGGTCTCCCCCGCCGGATGACGGCGGTGGGGGAGGGGTAGGAGCGTGGGCGGCCCCTGAACCAGCGCCGAGGGACATCGGCGCTGGATAAAGGTAAGTCACTGAAGGTGTTTTAACCCCTTCAGCAACCTGGGACGGGGGGGTGGGAGGGAGAGGGGACCTGCAGTGCCAGGAAAACGGATTGTTCCTTTAAGGTGTCTGGGTAACAGGAGGAAATCCCTTTCCAAAGAAAAAGCTTGGATTTCAGAATCACACAGCTAGTACTTAAAATAGTATTAACATCTTTTTCTTGACTGTATAATGTGCAGCTTGCAAAAGTAGTGGAGGAAAAATTTTTTTTTTTAAATGGGAGATCCAGTTGGGAAGCAACTGGCAGATAAGGCAGTGTTTACATTGCTGCCTAGTAACACCTCTAGTGACAGTCACTCATGGTCACTAGAGTTGCTTTTTGAGTCAGTGCTGCACACTACGTTTCCGAATTCACACTCTGCATGTAGGTGCTGAGCGCTCCTCATAGAGATGCATTAACTCAATGCATTTCTATCAAAAGATGATTGGCGCAGAGCAGCGTTTTGCCACGCATGCGCAATAGCCTCCCAATGCTTTTTTTATGGGAAAGCATTGGATTGGCTGGGATCCTCAAGTCTGATGATCTCACCCAGGGAAGTGGAACAGGGATGGGGCCAGCACCGCAGCCCCACACAGCGCTCGAATAAAGGTACGTTCTAAACATATATTTCAGGAGGGGTAAGGGGGGCAGAGTGCCTAAATAGTGATTTTAACACTATAGGGTCAGGTATACATATTTGTATTACTGACCCTATAGTGTCTCTTTAGCATAGGGAGGAGGAAGAACCCAGATACATCCCACATTTCCAGGACAGTGACTACATGAAGAGAGGTGAAGATAACCTTGCATTGATAGGCGATTCAGTTAGACAGTGTTACAAGGGGATACAGAATTAAAAAATCCATTGCGCTGGGGAGCTCCTTCATGGGAGAACCACCAGTCCCTGTTCAAGTAAGCATACACAAACAGAAATATACTTACTGCAATGCATGCAATAAACTATAACTTATTTACAGCACACAGGGCCAGGATATACAATGTTTCAACCCACATGATTAAGGTTCCTGGGTGGGAACATTCTATGCCAAGGTAAATAAATGAGGATTCTATAATTCAGATGCTGCCCTTCAAAAACTTTGCATGATTCCAGCCCGCTTTAATATGACTTTGATTCTACTAAATTAAAAGTGAACCTGTAATGAAACTTTTCACTTACTGCAAATTGCTCCCATGTACAGAAAACACACCATATACTACACACATACATGGTGTATTCAATGCAATATATAAAGATTTTCTAACTTTTCCCCCCTTCCAGCACCGTTTTGTGGGTATTACTCTTCGTGTAACACTCACATTGGGGCTGTGCTTAGCTCTGCCTGAACTCTTCTTTGATTTGCCCTACTTGGGACGCATCCCCAAGCAGGGCAAATTGTGTTAGTAAAATTGGCACGCTGGCTCCATAGCCAGCGCCAGAATGGAGTGATGTCATGTCACGCCGTTCATATATTTTCTAGCCAGTGCTAGAAGCACTAACTATGGAGTTTCCATAGCAACCTAAATGCACACCGAGGCTTTAACGGACAGCCGAAAAAATAAATAAAAATAATACTTACTTTTAAATGGATTTTTCTTCTAGTCTATAAACTTGCTAGCAGAATGTATAGATAGCATCTAATGTTCAATCTAATGAGCATAAGTTGTGTGGGCATGACGGGTCCCCTTTAATATTGTCCCATTATATGATTGACAATTATGCCCTCTACATTAAACATTGTACTACACATCTATTACAGTCCCCTCAATGATAAAACTACACAAAGTGGTAAAACTGTACTCTAGGCAGGGGAGATGAGGCCCTGCAGGAGTTAAAGCCAGGATTGTGTGGCTTTAAAGAAGAAATTCAGGGTGCTGGCAAGCAACGTGCTTAGGATATATGTGTGACAGCTATTCAGTCACAACTCCCATGCCAACAAGGCACCAAAAGCAGAGTCAGTGGTGACAGGATGTGAAGTCATATCCCCACACCTTCAGCCTGAAGAAGAGCATAGGACTGGAGTCTAAGGGAACTGTTTTGTGCTTCCAAAACTGGACCCCAGAGAGCCAGGTCAATAAGAGGAGGGGGGCTAACTGCACAGTGTATTAAGAGTATGAGTGTTAACTTATGTGACCATATAAGTATGTACTACATACGTACATGAATGGCTAGTTATATATGTGTGTATCTACCACCACTGACATTTTCATCAGTTACAGATGTCCTACATCAATGAATCAGGCCTTCAAAGGAGAGGCCTAGGTGACTAAAACAATAGTGTTGTTTATTAAATCATGAAATGAACAGAAAATTCTACATAATTTAGCCAAGCTTAAAAAAAAAAAAAAAAAAAAAAAGTGTATATAGATTTGCATATCCCCCCTCCTCCCCCACCCCCAAAAAAACAAAAACAAAAGCTATTTGGCTTAAAAGTTAAAAGCCGACTGATCGGAATAATTCATGGTTTAGTGGATAAGTCTGCACAATCTCAATGAGCCAGTTTAGACTGGAGTGCCAACTAAAGGTAACCAATGTAAAATCTGCATGCGCACAGCAAAAGCAATAAAATCATAAAATTATACAGGCAACAGCTATTTAAGTAACTTTCAGTTTAGAAAGAAAAATAAATGACTCCACAGTTTGAGCAACTGCGATATCTGGAAACAGCACTCAGCTTATCTGACAACTACAAGACACTAACAACTTTAGTGTACATTACAAACAGAATGAGTGGATGAGAGGTTCCCATACTGTAATGGTGTAAGCTTGTTTTTATTCTGAGAAGCAATATATTTTTCACTGCACTGTATAGAGGGGAATCTGATCTCGCTCTACATAAATTTGATTAAGTGTTTCTGAGATACTAACAATTATCAAAAGAACAATCAATGTGACAGATAAAAATGGGGTTGGGCTGAACAATTTTTAAAGAGACACTTTATTGTAAGCTGTTCTTTTCCAGTCATGTGATTAACCCCATCAATAAAAACTCAAAAACAGAAAAAGTAAACAGAAAGTTCTTAGTTTCCAAAGTTACTTTACATGGAAATCAATATACATATAATGAAAATGGCATATTTCACACCAAACCTTAATTTTTTTCTCTCAGGGATTCTATAAAAATATGTTACACACACACACACATTCTAAATATTACTAATCGGACAAAGAACATGGTAAAAACAAAATCTATTTACAATTGTATCTATTTACCAACACTTAACCAACGAAATGGTAACAAGTGCTGGTCAACTTTAGAGGCTTAATTAATAGTCCACATGCAGCATTTATGTGGCTAGACATAATAAAACAAAAATGAAAGCATTAAATGTGTTTTCAGAGCAAATAATGGAGAACAAGAAAAGGAAATAAATAAAAGCAGGAATTAAACAAAGCAGAGTAGAAAGCAGACTAGGTTTTATTTCCCTTGACATAAATAAACCATCATGCTTCTCAGAAAGACTCCTGCTACTGGGTTTAGTTGTTGGGAAACCCTGAGAGCAGCATTATACTAATAAAGTATAAGTCCTCAGAGCAGCAACACACCTAGAATATAAATCCTCAAACCAGCAACATATGTATTATACAAACCTTCAGAGCAGCCATATATATATATATATATTTAATAAACCCAGAGAGTAGCATAGTATACATCCCCAGAGAGTAGCCCCACACATACTATGCATCCCCAGAGAGTAGCCCCACACATACTATGCATCCCCAGAGAGTAGCCCCACACATACTATGCATCCCCAGAGAGTAGCCCCACACATACTATTCATCCCCAGAGAGTAGCCCCACACATACTATGCATCCCCAGAGAGTAGCCCCACACATACTATGCATCCCCAGAGAGTAGCCCCACACATACTATGCATCCCCAGAGAGTAGCCCCACACATACTATGCATCCCCAGAGAGTAGCCACACACATACTATGCATCCCCAGAGAGTAGCCCCACACATACTATGCATCCCCAGAGAGTAGCCCCACACATACTATGCATCCCCAGAGAGTAGCCCCACACATACTATGCATCCCCAGAGAGTAGCCCCACACATACTATGCATCCCCAGAGAGTAGCCCCACACATACTATGCATCCCCAGAGAGTAGCCCCACACATACTATGCATCCCCAGAGAGTAGCCCCACACATACTATGCATCCCCAGAGAGTAGCCCCACACATACTATGCATCCCCAGAGAGTAGCCCCACACATACTATGCATCCCCAGAGAGTAGCCCCACACATACTATGCATCCCCAGAGAGTAGCCCCACACATACTATGCATCCCCAGAGAGTAGCCCCACACATACTATGCATCCCCAGAGAGTAGCCCCACACATACTATGCATCCCCAGAGAGTAGCCACACACATACTATGCATCCCCAGAGAGTAGCCACACACATACTATGCATCCCCAGAGAGTAGCCCCACACATACTATGCATCCCCAGAGAGTAGCCCCACACATACTATGCATCCCCAGAGAGTAGCCCCACACATACTATACATCCCCAGAGAGTAGCCCCACACATACTATGCATCCCCAGAGAGTAGCCCCACACATACTATGCATCCCCAGAGAGTAGCCCCACACATACTATGCATCCCCAGAGAGTAGCCCCACACATACTATGCATCCCCAGAGAGTAGCCCCACACATACTATGCATCCCCAGAGAGTAGCCCCACACATACTATGCATCCCCAGAGAGTAGCCCCACACATACTATGCATCCCCAGAGAGTAGCCCCACACATACTATGCATCCCCAGAGAGTAGCCCCACACATACTATGCATCCCCAGAGAGTAGCCCCACACATACTATGCATCCCCAGAGAGTAGCCCCACACATACTATGCATCCCCAGAGAGTAGCCCCACACATACTATGCATCCCCAGAGAGTAGCCCCACACATACTATGCATCCCCAGAGAGTAGCCCCACACATACTATGCATCCCCAGAGAGTAGCCCCACACATACTATGCATCCCCAGAGAGTAGCCCCACACATACTATGCATCCCCAGAGAGTAGCCCCACACATACTATGCATCCCCAGAGAGTAGCCCCACACATACTATGCATCCCCAGAGAGTAGCCCCACACATACTATGCATCCCCAGAGAGTAGCCCCACACATACTATGCATCCCCAGAGAGTAGCCCACACATACTATGCATCCCCAGAGAGTAGCCACACACATACTATGCATCCCCAGAGAGTAGCCACACACATACTATGCATCCCCAGAGAGTAGCCACACACATACTATGCATCCCCAGAGAGTAGCCACACACATACTATACAGCCCCAGAGAGTAGCCACACACATACTATACAACCCCAGAGAGTAGCCACACACATAGTACACAACCCCAGAGAGTAGCCACACACATAGTACACAACCCCAGAGAGTAGCCACACACATAGTACACAACCCCAGAGAGTAGCCACACACATAGTAAATAAACCTGACAGTAGCCACATACACACTATATATATATATATATATATATATATATATATATATATAAATAAAACAGTGAGAATGTAGCATGGACTCCTCACTGCAGCTCGATATCACACTCAGTGTACATGCATGATACATATGTGTTCAGCTAAACAAGCAGGAACACACACAGCCATGTCAGTGTGCACACAGCCCATTGATTGACAATACACAATAATTAGTACTCAGCCATGACTGGGTGCTACGCAGGCAGCCCTCGCCATTCACTACTCACCTGTCTGACATACTTGCCAACAGTCACGATTTGCCCACACACAATCCTGATATCTGCGTATCCGGACGCTTCTCCCGAGGTGTAGGGGGTCTTTAAATGATCGCGCATGCGCACTGAGTAGGAACCACTGCGCAAGCGCCCGTAGCGGAACCAGGGGCCGGGCATGCGCAAAACGAACACCGGCTGGGCATGCGTACATTGATCTGTTCGCACGTCTGACGAGGGCACCGCGCATGCGCAGTGTCAGTATAACAAATGTGCACATGGACTGCTATAAAAGAGTTTGTAGTGATGTGTTTGCTATGGTGACCCTCGTGTATCTTGTGCTGTAGTGGTAGAATTCCTTTTTATTTATCATTTTATTAGGAAGTACACTCAAACCAACAGCTTGGTGAAAGGTTGGGTACCCATGGTGTAAAGTAGTACTCAAGTTTTTCACAACCATTCTAAAAACCACATGAATCCCAACATTGGAATCAGGAGGCAAGATAGTATTAGTAGGGACTTAATCTCAAGTCAGACTCAACTAAATGATAATTTAAAAACATGGCAAAGGCTCACGTCCTGCAATTTCCTGTTAGCTATACTTAAGATATTTTTGGCACCTCAATGTATTTGCACACGATCGTGTATGTTAGACTGTTGAGATATTATACTGAAGTGCTTTCAAAAGTGCTGTCACTATTGTTAATTGAACGCCAAGTGTGGAGCTGAGACGTGCAATACATGTGTGGTGTTGTTCCTCAGCCATTGCATACATTGTCCAGATATCCTGCCCTTAGAAACTATCTGGCAACAAGTTATGGGACCAGGAGGGATGCAGGAAATAGATGGAGAAGGCTCTGCTTTGACAGAGAAGAAAAGAACTATGAACTATGGGAGACAAAGTTCTTAGGACGTTGATGGTGTCATATACTCACGTTGGGGACTGTCAGCACATGGAAAGGGAACCTCTCCACAGTACCAGTCTTCTCAGCGGTTCTAATGCTGCCCGCTGTAGCTCTGCTCCCTTTTATGACAAGGCGCTCGCCCACCGGCGTCATGACACTAATGAAGTCACCGCTCACTAAGGTTTCCCAGCACAACATTTGTATACTAGAGTATCGTTCTTGTGTATGACAATTACATTGCCTCCTCAAGGCTGCCTACTTTCTATAGTGCATACTGCTGCCATCTCTTCCCCAGGTAAATGATACACATGCATCGGCCATCCACCTGATCTAAAAAAAATGAAATTCATTAGACTTGGCAACCTTTTTCCATTGCTCCATGGTCCAGTTCTGACTCTCACGTCCCCATTGAAGGAGCTTTTGGTGGTGGACACAAGTCATCATGGGCATTTTGATCGGTCTGCGGCTACGCATCCCTATACGCAGCTAACTGCAATGCACTGTTTGTTCTGACAAATTTCTCTAATGACCAGCATTAAATGTTACAGCAATTTGAGCTGCAGTAGCTCTTCTGTTTGATCGTACCAGACAGGCCTGCCTTCTCTCCCTACGTGCACCAGTGAGCCTTGGGTGCCTATGACCCTGACACTGGTCGTCCTTCCGTGCACCACTTTTTTTTGTACCTTGCACTTCCAGGTAGTTATTGTTTTTGTCAATGTGAAATATAAGCATATCAAATCAGTTTGTCAAAATTTTGAATTTAAAAAACGAAAAACAAAACTCTATAGGTTAGCCATGTAAGTCACAATCCCCTAGCAGGTGTATACATATGTGGCATCGATATTATCACGCAAGGTAGCTAAGAATAATTTTGAAGGTTTACCACAATATCACATGACTGCTGACCCATATCTGTCCCCCTCCACCATTGCCCCCCTATAACACACGTGACACATTCTTGTATTGGATAAAGGCAACAGCCACCGCTTTATTTAACATAACCAATTTTAACCCCTTAAGGACACATGACATGTGTGACATGTCATGATTCCCTTTTATTCCAGAAGTTTGGTCCTTAAGGGGTTAAACAATGTCCAACTCTGTCAGCTTTTGGGCGTGCAGGCTGTCGTCTCCCCAAAGTGCCTTTTTCAAAAAAGCCCAACACGAATGCCACTCAGAACAATCGGACTTCTTATGATGACAAACAGACCTGGGGCAGGAACTCTAAGAGCCGACATAACAACCCGTAGGAAATGGGCCAACGCAAGTCGGTCCTATGACCTTTTTTCCAACCTTTCAGGACCTGAGTCACGCAAAATGCCTTTGTCATGTCCTGCCACCCGAATCACTAAAATAAAAAGGACAGAGCTGCCAAATGCCTTTCGGCCACAGAGGCGGACTTACCTGAAGCACAAAGTGATTCCAATAGGGCCAGCGTAGCCTCCAACCTACCTGCATCCGAGGAAGTATCTTGTAAGCACCGATCTCCCACCACTTATGCCACACAGCCGCGTAGTACTTCCACGAAGACTCTGCTAAGGACCCCTGCACCAAACGCCTCAAATGTCGGAAACCAGGTCCCATAAGTCTGTCTAGATAGGGGTTCCTATCTGCGCTGCCTCCGGAGCCGCTTCTCAAAACCGGTCCCACTAAAATCGAGTAATAGAGTCGGCTATAACATTCAAGACCCCAGGGACATGACACGCCACAATCCACACATTTTGTGACAAACTAAGCAATACCAAGCGCCTAAGAAGTGCCAACAAGAAGCAGACGTGGAACGGCAAATTCAAAATGTACCTTTATCCCTGGTGGTCCAGTGGGGTCAATCTGTCCCTGGTGGTCCAGTGTCCTGGATGGCTCCCTGGTGGTCCAGTGGGCTTTCCGGTCTGCAGCTCCGCCGGATGCAGAGCTGCAGACCACATGGGCAAAGTCTCGCGATCTCCATTCAGAGCGTTGCCGTGGTAACGTGGTGATTGGCTGGAGATCGCAAGACCTCAGTCTGCAGCTCACACCCAGCGGAGCTGCAGACTGAGGCTGGCTCTCTCCCCGGGCGGACTGACAGGAGGGGCCTCGCACCCGGCGGCACAAAGGGCAAGCCGCTGGGCCCCCTCCTGTGTCGGGTCCTCGGTCATAGACCGAGAACCCGACATGTCAGTCTGCCCTCAGGCGATTTAGGCGGCCGCGAGGCCCCTGACTGCGCGAGGCCTTAGGCGGTCGCCTAAATCGCCTAATTAGAGAGCCGCCTCTGCAACCCATTGAAAAACACATTTCAAAAAAGAACGAGCCCTAAAAGTGGCATCCCAGCAAGTGGAAGCAGTCAGGGTGGACCTGGAGCAACTAAAAGCAGACTCAATGTCCAACTTGGCCATCTGTGCTCCCATCCCAGCCTCCCGCACCAACTCAAGCGCCCGATCAAACGAGGCGTATCGGACCCGAGACACCTCGTTATAAATAGCATAATTCACCGACCTGCCCGACGAGTAGGGCAGGTGATGAATGAGGTGAAACACAAATTTACGCAAACGATGAAGAATCCGACTGAACAAACGATATCCAAAACCCCAGGGTAAACCCATCTAGCAAAATCTGTGCCTCCCTACGCTTGGGGTACTGTTCGATCCACAGGCGCATCTATCCGCTCTAAGTACGTCCTCTCTGGGAAACCTGTCTCCATGCTTGCCTTTTTTAAAGCATCGCAACGCAGTGTGGGCTCCTCCAAAGTGGGAGCATTCGTGTTTGAATCTGCAGGATCCGTACCACCTGCAGTGGCTCTCATTAAAGAGCCAGCAAACCCTTTTGCGCTGCCTAACCGGCTGCTCCTGGAAAGGGGGGCGGCCGACTGGGAGTCATTAACAGCAACTATAGGCTCCCGTCCTGGATCCCAAAAGTCATGCCTGGACTCATTGCCAGTTTCTGGCAAACTTGCTGGCCATACTTAAACCAGCATTGACCCCCATATACCTTTTACGCCCCCCAAATTAGGTCTAAGTAACCGAACAACGCTGGCGCCTTCTCTGGAAAACTCAGAGTTAAAATGCTTGCAAAATGGAGAACCCCTGCAGCCAGTTGCGAAAAGTACGTGGCAGCTGCTTACTTTTTTTCCCCATCTGACATGTAACCACATCGCGGCCTATCCACCGATTCCCTATCCAGGGGAACCAGGGACAGGAAATCCACATATTCACCTTTTATAAATTGTGTCCCTGACGTCCAGCGACACATGCATCCTTAATGGGGACAATTCGCAGCCCCGGCAAGCACAGACACACACACCCTGGGAGCACACCCCCCAGGGCTCGAGTCCTGCAGGAACGCGTGGGAACGGCGTTCCTGCACTTTTTTTAGTGCAGGAACGCCGTTCCCGTTTATGGTCCTGCAGGCACTCGGGGGGCGGCAAAAAATGCCGCCCCCAAATGTCCACCCTGTCATGGGGGGCCCAAAAGGTGGCCTAATGGCCACCTGAAGGATCCCCCCCGGCCGGCTCTTGTCTCGCTGTCAGCCGCGGCGAGCGAGCTGTGTCCTCTCTGCTCCCTCTCGCCGTGCCGTTTGCTGATGCTGGGAGCCGGAATATGACGTCATTTCCGGCTCCCGGCATCAGCAGACAGCCCGCGCTGCGAGAGGGAGCAGAGAGGACACAGCTCCCTCGCCGCGGCTGACAGCGAGACAAGAGCCGGCCGCACTGAAGCCCCACTGGACCCCAGGGACAGGTCCACGCCAGCTCTCCAGGTAGGGAGGCTGGGTGGACATTTTTAAATTAAAAAAATATATGCAAATAATTTTTGTGTATGTGAGTGTATGTGTGTATGTCTGTGTGTGTGTCTGGGAGTGTGTGTGTGTATGTGTCTGGGAGTGTGTGTGTGTCTGTGAGTGTATGTGTGTGTGTGTGTGTGTGTGTGTGTCTGTGAGTGTATGTGTGTATGTCTGTGAGTGTGTGTGTGTGTATGTGTGTGTGTCTGTGAGTGGATGTGTGTGTGTGAATGTGTATGTGTCTGGGAGTGTGTGTGTCTGTGAGTGTATGTGTATGTGTCTGTAAATGTATGTGTGTGTGTCTGGGAGTGTGTGTGTATGTGTCTGGGAGTGTGTGTGTGTGTGTATGTTAAAAAACAAAAGAGAAGCTACAGACAGTCTTAGAAGAAAAACCCAGACTGTCTGTATAACCTGGAAATAATATATAGTACCAGAGCGTCAGAAATAAACTGGTTATCTTGTATGGGTATCTAAATCAAAAGCGTAGCTTAAAGTTTAATATACATACTCGAGACTAATATGCCTGATGCCACCTGTAGGTAAAGGAAAAAATTGGACGCCAGTATGTGGCATTATATAGTCTGATCCCCCATCCTATATAACAGCTTTATTCGAAAAAATATATATACTAAATAGGACCGGATCCAATATACTATACTCCAAATATAACCTTCTCAAAGGTGGTGTCACTTAGAGAATCCTGTAGCTACAGGAAAAAATAATAATATTAATAGGAGTGTCTGTTGTAAATTAATACATGCACCCAACCTAATGTATTATAGCAGTGCATGGTCAATATCTTCCATAGCAGTACACCTCAATAAGAAATAATAATAATAATAATAGCAGACAGGATACTGCTCCTATAGGCATGGAGCTACAGGGGTAGAGAGGAAAGAAAGTATCAATATCGAAAAGTCAGTCTAAAATAGGCTGACTGTAAAACATTACAAAGCCTCTCTCCCTGTTAAACTGACTAGACAGGCATAGAAGTAAAGAATGATAATAATATTAAGAAGGAATAAATAAATCAAGTGAAAATCATAATATTAAAGTGCCATTCAGTGCCCAGTGTGCAATGTGCATTGTGCAAAGAATATTAACGCCCTGTGTGTGTGTGTATGTGTCTGTGAGTCTGTGTGTGTGTGTGTGTGTGTGTGTCTGTGAGTGTATGTGTCTGGGAGTGTGTGTGTGTCTGTGAGTGTATGTGTCTGGGAGTGTGTGTCTGTGAGTGTGTCTGAGTGTATGTATGTTTGTGTGTGTGTACGTGTGTGTCTGTGAGTCTGTGTGTGTGTCTGTGAGTGTGTGTACGTGTTTATATATGCATGCAAGGTTTTTTTTTTCTGGTGGTGGGGTGAGGGTGGAACTCGAGTGAGTTCCCACACTTTATTCCCCAGGACTTGACCCCTGACACCCCCCATACTCCTATAATGGCTCAGGGACTGGGCAGGAAGAGAGTGGTGCGTGTGCGATGACATCACTTCCTGCTGGACCAGAAGAGAAGCACGCAGGCTACCGATCTTCCGGCTGGGCCTCCGCCACTGCTCCCGATTCCATCTTGGTCCTGCTCCTCACTGACCTCTAGAACCCAACTCCACCAGATCCTGGACACCGATGGCCATTCTGTGGTCATGGCCGGGCCACCACTGCCATCCTGATTTGTCTGCCTCCTCTGATCTCCTTGCCTTACCGGACTGGGGGATAACCGCAACGGAGATTTTGATCTCCAGGCCAGGTCCGTCGCTCCGACCGGTCTCTGCATCCACCGCTGGGATAGCCACGATCCTCACACCCGAAACAGGGCATCTAAGGCACACTGGCTGTGCGACTCCAGGTAGGACTGCAGGAGTCTCTGCAGCTCAGGCTCTGGGGCAGTCCTTGTAGCCATGAGAACAGGGTAAGAACAAGTGAGAAATTGTCAGAAAGTGTTAGAAAGGGGAAAATTGGGGCGTGGCTTGACTGCACATGGAGTAGGTCGCACGCTGCACTTGCTCCCGGGCCCCGATCCGCCTAAACCCAGACCCTGAGCGAAATTTGCGGTCCACATGGGGAGAACCAAACGTATGACGACCCCGAGACCTCCTCCTACACCCCACACCACCCTTAGACCCGGTCCGATGGACGAATTTCTGTCCACACCTCAGCACCTCAGAGATACACGCGGCACGGACAAGATGGCGCCCACCTCCCCGAGCACCAGCAGCCTGGCGGGCTCCGCGAGTGACACACCCGGCGCAGCTGCGCTGTCCCAAATGTCGCTGGACATAGCGGCTATATCGGCCAACATGCTCACACGAAGCGACAAGACGGCCCTGGTCGCGGAGCTGCGTACCGTCATCCGGGAAGAGGTAGCCGCGGTGCGCAGGGACCTGACGGCCCTGGAGCAGAGGGTGGATGACCTGGAAGAGACTCGCCTCCAAACTGTGCAATACCAGCAGGCCACAGACCTAGCTACGGCGAGACAGGGGAATATACTTCTTGAGATGCGCAGACAGGTCGAGGACCTGGACAACAGAGGCCGCCGCAATAACATACGAGTACGGGGCCTCCCTGAAGCCGACAATGAGTCCCCACGGGAACTGCTGACGGGCCTTTTCTTGTACCTGCTAGGAGAAGACGCACCCCCTGATATTTCCATGGAACGCGCACATAGAGCGCTCCGAGGCCCTAGAAGAGATGGCCAGCCCAGGGACCTGATTTGCTGCCTCACTTCGTTCCAACTCAAGGACGCCATAATGAGAGCGGCCAGGGCCCGACGCACGCTCACATATATGGACTCCCAGGTCATGCTCTTCCAAGACCTGTCGCCTCTCACGCTAGATGCCCGCAGAGCGCTGAAACCGCTCACGACCATGCTAACGGAGAAGCGGATTCCCTATAAATGGGGCTTCCCATTCAGCCTACAAGCCAAGATCGAGAACCGTTGGCACTCGCTGCGCTGGCCCAACGACGTCGCCAGATTCCTCCAGTCCGCTGGACTGCCACATGTCCACGTTCCTAACTGGATTCTTGAGTATCCGCCTGCACGGCCGACTGGACCCCACCCAGCGGCTGAGAACCTGTCGGGCGACCGTGTTGCCCCCCTTCCGCAACGACGTGGAGGCCCTGCCGGCCCAGAAGAATAACACCCGGTGACGCCACTACCGACCACCTTTGCCTAGAACCATGGACCTCACCCTACGCTACCTAGCCCTTATAAAGGTACCACACCTGTCCCTCTGACTTTGCTGATTGCCGACCTCATCCTGTACTAGGTGGACACTGTGAAGTTGACCGCAGGTTAGTGGGACACTATCACTAGCTCATTGCAGGGCTTAAGACTTAGAGCTGCACTTTGGGTGGGGGGGTTTTTTGGGGGGTCACGGACAGTACTGGGTGGGCTATGATGCGTTGGACTGTTTGGGAGGCGGGTTTGGGCTGCCCAACCTCATGTAGTGCTGGCTCTTAGTCGTACCCGGGCCTGGCAGGTTGACACACTCAGGGGGCAAGGTATTGAGGTACGACTCCCCACGTGTAATGCTTCTTGCCTATATCCATTGTTTTCAACTTTGTTTTCCCATGACATGCTTAACTTGTTTTCAGACAACACCCCTGGCACATATCCCATAGCTAACGATAATTAACGTGCCACCTTACTGGTTCATATATCTTGTAATGCATTGCACTGTATTCCACATGTTGACCCGCCCCATTGATTCCCGTCTTAGAGATGTCGTGGTGTTTAGCCCGCGGCACTTAATGCCCCAGTACTTGCCGCCCACCTAGCGAGGATTAAACAGCTGACGTAGGTGCGGCACCACACTGCCCGATGTAGGTTGTGTTAAATTGTACTTATATTGTTGGCCACTTCCTTTGCCTCCATTCACACGTTCCCCAGAGAGGCTTCGATAACTGGAATGTTGTACTTGTATGTCTAACGGTTTGTGATGCTTTATTTCGAAAATGTTTAATTAATAACGTGTATTTCAAAGTTGACATGGGTGCCGTTGCGTTTTCCATGACATACGTTGTTCTTGAATACGCCTACTATGCTGTCACCCCCTGCTGCGCTACTGCACGGCCACTCCCTGTATAATAGGATAGCTCGCACATGGGCCGGGGTGACGGGTGCTGGTCTCCCTTGCGTAATGGGTACACTACCGCCATTCATATGCCCTTTCTATATAGCCGATACGCCTAAATTATACCACACGTGCCGCCTGCGGCATCATATGCTACTGGGGCCGGTTCTGCACTGCTCTCGCTTCTTATCCAGCTACATGCTACATTGCTTGGTGCCGCACGTGGCGACCCCCTCCCCCCCCCTTACTGCCATAACCAACCTGAGCGCCCTATACACACGTGTCGCGCCCCATTTCCAGGTTCCCGCTATGCCTCAGGCACGCGCAGCAGGGCCCTAATGGGATGCAAGGCACGCCGCCTACTATAGGTACCGTGGGCCAACACTCATATTGTTATTCTCCGTAAAACTAGTACCATACGCACACCCAAGAGATCCATACCCTGTGCTTGTTATATTTGTGTAGAAAAATGTTTGTGGTTTCCCGAACCCTGTTATGGTTTTGCTGATGACTTGGGCTAAAAGGCCGATGTTGAGAATATAACGTTCTGTTCACATGTGTTGTCCTACATTGTATTGTGTTACACTGTGCTGTATTAACCGTATCTTTGAATGACACACGGCTCTGACTACCACTCCCCGCAGGCCTGCCCTGGGGGCCAGCCCCCTCCCCCCCCCCCCCCCCACCCCCGCTTTGCCTTCCCCCTCCGCCCGCCCTCTGGACAGGGACGTAAACCCACGGTGCTGACAGATGCCCCTACGTTACCGACGGACTTGCAACCCCCCCTTCTTCTCCCCCCCCCACTCCCCTGGACACGCAAAGATCTAGACAGCCATCTCCCGCGGCGGATTGGGAGCCGAGGGACATGGGTGCCGATTACATCCCCTCACGTGACACAGACTCCGTGGGTGGCCTTCCCCGCACCTCACGCAACTGAACTTTTTTGTAAATAAGACCGTAGTTCTACGAGACTTTCCAGACCCACAGTCTCCCGAACGCTGTCAACCGGTCAAGGTTCACACGTTGCATTTACTCTCCCTCCCCCCCCCCTCCCCCCCCCCTTACTAGATGGCGTACTCCCATCCCCCAGGCGTCCACCGTGCGGGGGCCGGAGCGGGATTCGGCCCGGCCCTGCTTAAATACTGGTCCAATAATACTGGGGGCCTCAACCAACCGGAGAAACGTTCGCACCTGCTCCGCCGTCTTTGGGCGGAGAGGGTGTCCGTGGCGTTCCTGCAGGAGACGCACTTTCGGGGTCCTAATGCTCCCAAACTGGAAAACAAACGTTTCCCCCTGGCTTACTATGCCAACCACCCTGATTCTAAGAGAGCAGGCGTGGCAATATTGTTCGCACACAACACACCCTTCTGCCACGTAGAGACCCAAAGAGATCCGGGAGGCAGGTACATTTTTATCAAGGGTACGATAGCTGACCACACGTACACATTCGCTTGCTTATACTCCCCTAACCGCGGCCAGCACACCTTTCTTTCCCGCACCTTAAACAGGCTGAACAGGTTCAGGGAGGGGCTTCTTTTGGTGGCTGGTGACCTGAACATGCCACTTGACCCACTCCTGGACACGTCACGGGGAACATGCACGCTCCCGCCGCACTGCTTGCGGACAGCTACTAGGGCTCTGACTAACTTAGGACTAGTAGACAGCTGGAGAACCGCACACCCCGATGACAGAGACTACACACACTTCTCACACGTCCACCGCCATTATAGCCGTATTGACTATATTTTCATGTCCCAGGAATACCTCTCCCTCCTACGCGACGCGCACATTGGAATCACGACCCACTCGGACCACGCCCCGGTTACAGTCTGCACGAGCTCCCCACTTTACAAACCAAAGGACAGGCAATGGAAACTGAACGCATCCCTACTGACTGACCCTGTCACCCGCGCATCCACACATCAGACGCTCACACAATACTTCGACACTAACGAAAACCCGGACACACCACCCCTGACGGTCTGGGAGGCACACAAATGTGTTGTGAGGGGCCACTACATCGCCATTTGCACTCAACGTAAGAGAGATAGACTCAAGCATTTCACCAATCTCACCACCAGGGTTACTGACTTGGAGAACAAGCACAAACAGACATTAGATGACGACACCTACCTACAACTGACTGAGGCTAGGAGGGATCTTAGGGACCACCTTTCGCAGGGACTGCTGCACACCCTGTCGAAGTCGGCCAGATACTTTTATGAACACTCTAATAAGAGTGGTCGACTTTTAGCACGGATGCTCCAGACAAAAAGACGGACGCAACACATTCATAAAATAAACACACCTGGCCAACGTAGCACACGACTCCCAGGAGGCATTCTTGAAGCCTTTCAGACCTACTACGCTGACTTATACAACCAGACACAGACCGCTCACGGACAAACATCTCAGACACACCAACGTCAAATCACCGACTACCTCTCCCAGCACATAGCCAAAACGCTCACCCAGGAACAATCGGAGGACCTAGAACTACCCCTGACACTTGACGAACTTAAAGGCGCTCTAAAGTGCATGAAGCCTCACAAAGCACCGGGCCCGGACGGATTACCGGTCTCATACCTTCGCACTTTTAGTGACACACTCTTGCCTAAACTTCTATCCGGTCTGAACTCGATTCGCGAAGGAGGGCAGTTCCCGACAGACACGCTAGCCGCCACCATCACAATAATCCCCAAGGAAGGTAAAGACCCATCTAATTGCTCGAGTTACCGCCCGATCTCGCTCCTAAACTCGGACCTTAAGCTCTTTGCTAAAGCGCTAGCACTGCGGATCTCCCCGCTCCTCCCGGATCTGATTCACCCAGACCAGGTCGGGTTTATCCCGGGTAGGGAAGCCCGTGACGACACGATCCGGGCCCTTAACGTCATCCATATCGCTAAATCCAAGAAACGCGAGGTTGTCCTGTTATCGACGGATGCCGAAAAGGCGTTCGACCGGGTAGATTGGTCATACCTCGCGTCCACTCTCCACCACTTCAGATTTGGCCCACAGCTGCGCAACTGGGTGGCGGCTTTGTACACGACCCCGACAGCACGCATTCGCGTCAACGGTGCACTGACGAAACCTTTCCCCATCAGCAATGGCACGCGGCAAGGTTGTCCCCTGTCCCCCCTCCTGTTTGCCCTCTCTCTAGAGCCTTTCCTGGAGGCGGTCAGACGGGACGGGGGTATTACGGGGGTGACTCTGGAAGCGGAAGAACACAAACTTGCCGCCTATGCCGATGACATGTTGTTCTTCCTGGAGCAACCCTTAATTTCCATCCCTAACCTCCTCAAAGCGTTCCGCGACTTTCATCGAGTTTCCAACTTGAAATTAAATATGTCCAAGTCAGAGGCCCTACCTCTCCTCGATAACACCGAGCTGGTTGATCGGTTGAGCTCAGAGTTCGCCTTCTCTTGGCGACCAGATAGACTACGGTACCTGGGCACTTGGCTGCCGAGGGATCTCGCACAACTCTACCCGATGAACTTTCCTCCCCTACTCGCTACTATCCAAAAGGACCTATTGCGTTGGTCCCCAATGTATCTCACCTGGTTCGGCCGCATACAAGCCCTGAAAATGAATGTCCTCCCCAGACTTTTATATCTTTTCACGACACTACCTGTCGCGATCCCACAAACGTTCTTCCGTGCACTGGCCAGAGACATCCGTAGCTTTGTATGGAACCGCTCCGCTTCCCGCATTCGCAGAGCCACCCTGGAACGCCCAAAGTCAGCAGGGGGGGCCGGACTACCTTCCGTGCAACGATACTACCAGGCCACACATCTACAAAGGGTGGTGGACTGGCACGCGAACACGGGTGCCAGGAGATGGGTGTCTATGGAGGTACAGCAATCTCGCGGTACGATCCCTGCTAGACTCTGGCTTGGCTCCCTTACGTATTCCGAGCTCCGACTCCACAATCCCCTCATAGACGCCACCCTTAGGGTATGGTGCTCACTACGCTTCACGCACAGGCTCACCACATCACCTAACCCACTGACCCCGATCACACATAACCCGTCTCTCGCGGACGGTCTCACCCCCGCGGCAATGCGAAATTTTCACCAGACGGACTGGCTCTACCTGCATCAGTGGATCGCAGACAGGGCCCTTAAACCGTTACCCGATGTCGTATCGATTCAGCAGCCGACCCTGATAGACGCGTTCCACTATCACCAGGTGAAGACATACTACACAAACATTCAAGGCAAAGACCACATTCACAGACAACTGACCGACTTCGAACAATTGTGCACTGACAGAAAACACCTTGACCACGCTGTATCCCACCTCTACGTACGCCTACTGACACCGGACAATGAGGGCACACTGGGGTTCACGGACAGGTGGGAACGGGAGACGGGCGTACACTTGACTGCCCAGGAGTGGGGCAAAGTCTTTCTCCTAACCCACAAATGCTCCATTAGCTCCAAATACCAGGAGATGAGCTACAAATTACTCACGCGCTGGTATAGAACCCCTGAGGTGCTCAGACACATGCATGGTACAACCTCTGGCGACTGCTGGAGATGTCACTCCGCTCTGGGCACCACCCTTCATATTTGGTGGTCTTGCACACGCATAGCTCCATACTGGCACATGATACACGACAAAATTAAAGAAATCACGGACACAGACCTCCCATTCTTGCCTCTGGCAATGCTCCTCCACCACACATCCATGCCCATTCAACAGTACAAAAAATCCCTCACAATACACCTGCTCTCTGCTGCGAAAAGCCTTATCCCGCTGCTTTGGAAAAGCCAGGCGGCACCCACTTACAAGCAATGGGTAGACAAGGTTGAGGAGATCCGTGGGATGGAAATGCTAACTGCGTCCCTGCGGGAGCGCTCGGACAAGTGCGCCCTCCAATGGTACCCCTGGACGTCCTATACTGCACGGGGACGGGCCTGACCTCGTACTCCGGGCCCCCCAGGAGACGCCTGATACCCTCGCCTGCTACCCCGATCCATATCCCTATGACGGAGATTAGTCCCCAGACTTAGCCACCCCCCCCTCCTATACCCAACCTTTGACTCATCTGACAGCTATAGACGCGCCTGTAATACATTTTACACCTGAGGAAGGTGCCCCATATTACTAACTATAACCCGCTTAGGCGGACACGCTGTACACTGATTGTGACTTTATCATTGCTGAAACATTATACTCGATTATGTATCCATGCCGGGCTCGATGTTCTGAGCCGATGTATGTCATCCTTTGCAATTTGATGTTTGTTTCCCCTGCCCCTCCCCTCCCTTTTCTTTTTTCTGTACCCCTTCCTTACTTGAAAAATCTCTCATAAATAAAGAATGTCTAAAAAAGAAAGGGGAAAATTGCTGTGAATTTAAGTGAGCTAATAAGTGATGTTTGCTTATTTCACAGGGTACAGTCAGCCAGGAAGGGGCACTCAACTGATCCCGCCAACTGGTAAGTCTCCTCCCTCTCCAAAAAAAACCTCACTTTGCAACATTTGTTTATCTTTTTAGCCAGCCCACAATCCGGCGCATTAGTCAACAATCTGTGTTCACAAAATCTGCACTAAAAAAAAAATAGAGAGACAAGCATGTGAGATACCATAGGTGCTGACTTTTGCAGATGACTTGCATTTATGAATTGAATTAATGAGCTGATAAATGCCTCAAAATGAGGCATAATCAAAACAATCTGACAAAAGCTCAGATTTGAAAACTGAAATGTCCCTAACCACTGTATCTTTATTAAATCTAGTCTCGGTCATGAAAATAGGTTGCGATCCCTTCTCTAGCACAAGTCTTTCTGAAAATGAATGATACATACCTCATGGATAAATTAACAGATTTTATTATCCTTTGCATCTTATTATGTCTATGTCACTAATGCATTTATATGAAAAGGTTTGTATAGGCTTCACTTCAGTGATGATTCCCATGCATGCACCATATGTCCCCATATGTCCCCATTGCTTCTTATAAAAGCATTTGATTTTGAGAGAGATCATCAGCAATGATAGAAGAGAAAGGAAGAAAACATTTTCTATGTATATTTGGAATCCAGAACAGATGCCGTTTGTGTTGAGCATCTCACCCCTCCACTATAGGTTGTGGGGATATTTATGGGATAATAATAGTAAACAGTTGAGAATTGCCCACTATTTCAATTCTCTAGATTCCAAAGATCTTTATCATGTAAGTGAAATATATTCCATATAAATAAAATCACAATTTGTTATAAAAATAGATACAATTTATTGTGACAACTTAAATAATAATAATATGTAACATGCGTGATAATAAACAATGAATATTTAGTATAACATGGTATGCAATACAAATGGCAATACACATTCCTATGGCTGACACAGTATAGAATCTACAACATTAGCTGTCAAGACAAGATTTATGACGGTACTTCACAGAGAACGAAAGTGAAACTTACACACACAGAAAAGCTTTCTTTCCCACAGCTTGCAGCGTAAGGCCATAAAACTTTAGCTAACAGTTAGAATAACCCTTTCAATGCTGGCTAAACCTCCTAGGTAATTAAGACCTATTCTCATGTAATTTTAAATAAAATAACACCTAAACCAGCTCATTAGTCATTTCCTGGAACCGTCCAATAAGAGTAATCTACCATGTTCTATAAGCAGAATTTTAATTTGCCTAAACAGATATTTTATCTTATTTTAGAGCAAATCAATACACCTGGATAAATAACACGATATGCTAATATGTGATTGTAACCACATTAATATATAATTATTCTTTTCCCACCTGCAGAATGCAATGCTATAACTATATATTCTTTAGTAACTAAGATTTCTAAATATCGAAATCTGATCGTGATTTATCCAGTCATATATCATGCTATTAAATTGTTTTAATTAATTTAGATTAATTAAATTAAACCAATATAATTACCAGTTAGGTAGATATTCTCATCATATGAGTAGGTAGTCTCGGGAACTTGTTTGGATTTCTCGCTCTGACTCTTCTTTTCTTTCTTAGCCTGCGATTCTGACTTCTTACGATCGCCTCCACTGCTCACTTCCCCCGACTCTTTGACTTAGCCCCTCTCTTCCCTTTGTCTTAACTTTTTAAAGGGAAAAATTCTCTGTTCGTCACTAGGTGATAGACCTAGAAAACTGGAGGTGTGGTTACCTTCCAGATAGCAATTTAAGTATTTGGTCTATAGAGGGCAGTCTCGTCCCACTAAACATTCCTATCCAGGAAACAGTTAACTTTTCCTGATGACGATTTTGACGTAATTTGGCTTATCTATATGGCTACCTATAACTTAAGTTTTCTGTCAGTTCAAAGTGTTTCTTTGAACTTTTTCCAGACAGTATGTCTCCAATTCCTGCTGTAATTTCTACAATGACAGTTATAAACTTAGTCTCACCTTTCACTTACAACGGGAATCTTGTAAAATTTAGAAAGTAAAATTAATTACTAATCTTCTCTGTCACTAATGTATGGGTTTAGAATTATTTCTATTCCATTAACATCTAGGCAGAGCATCCATCCCCCTATTTTACTGCTTATCACTTGGTTTGTTTATACAAAGCATTCCTTAGCTCAGTTAGTGTTTGGTTACAGAAAGAATAGAAATTGTGTGTCTCTTTGTTAGCCTGAAATCCAAAATGGAGTCTGCTCTGTTCTGAGTGATTCTGGCCATATACACTTTTAATTTCTATCATAGCACAAAATGTCTGCCGATATAAATATCCTGACAAGGTGCCCCTTTGGAGGTGACAACAGGAAAGCATACATTTTAGGATAGCCTCTGGAAGCAGTTTAAGCAGTAAATATTGCAGTTAGCATATTTATATCCCATGTTAAAATCAGTGTAGGCTACTCGACATTTATCATTACTCAAGATTTACCATTTCAGCCTATGCCAGTACTACTCTATCATACAAAACTAATGATTGCACAATACAAAAAAAATCTTTAACTAAACATGTGCTGAATTCGGCAAAGTCGCTGATCCTGGAGTGATGGCGTAGCACAGAGACGCCCCCTTTCCAACAATGGCTGACAAGAGTGAAAGAATTGTATGACATGGGGTCATATCAAAGAAAACAGTGCACAAATATGGGCCCCCAGGAGGGACTATATGTTGCGCTCAATGAGCAACAATCGAGTGGTCTGGAACAGATAGCAGGATAGAGATTGATGCAGTGGTGTACACACAATCCATGGGGCCCCGGTGCGAAACTGATCCATGGCCCCCACCCCCCCGACAGACACATACATACAGATATACATACATACATACATACAGACAGACAGGCGCACACACACATACATGCAGACAGACACATACACTTATACATACAGAGACACACACACATACAGAAAAAGGTACACACATACAGACACGCATACATACAGACAGACACACACACACAGACAGAAACACACAGACAGACACACACAGACACATATACAGACACACATACAGACAGACACACACACACATACATACAGACACACACACAGACAGAAACACACAGACACATACACATACCGACACACATACATACATACAGACAGACAAACACACACACACAGACAGACACACAAACATACAGAAGCACACACACACAGATACACACACACATACATACAAACAAAAACACACATATACAAAATGTTTAAGTCACCCTCATGTTTCCTACCTTTTAGGTGCAGGAGGGTGATTTTTCCTGGGGTCCAGTGGTGGCTCAGGCTGGTGGGAGTCAGAGTTTCCACTCTGGCTCCGTCTCCTGCCTCCCGCGCGGGCTCTCGCTGATAGGTGGGAGGAGTGACGGGCAGTCACTTCCTCCCAGCTCTGATGTCATCTCATCTGTGATGGCCCCCTGGAAATCCATAGCCATCAGGTGGCCCTAACAGCTGCAACCACCGCGACCGCAGTATGTACGCCACTGGATTGATGTTACCATGCCATGAAATTGCCCTTCTGGAAACAGAGGGTGCACTGAGAGAGGACACAGTGTTTGGGATTTGGGATAGAGCGCAGGTAACTTTTTTTCTTAGATTTTTACTGTATGTATTGGGGCTGATGTGTACTATGGTCGGTGCTGCCGCCCAAGAGTAGTGGGAGTTTGAGGGCAGGACTTATTTTTTTGTATTTGTATTCACTTTTGTATCGCACAGCTATGTTACAATGCTGCTGCCCATCCCATGTGTTCCCTATTAAGGGTTAATAGAGATATCTTTGCCAGAAGCTCCAGGAAGCAAGGTGAATGTTTGGGGTTAGGACCCACCTAAGAGGTCTGCCTTGACATGGCAGGTGGGCATTCCCTCCAGTGGCCATTGGAGTAACTAAATAACCTCCATTTGTTAAAATATACATAGGGATTAGGGAGAGAGCGCAGGTAACTTTTTTTCTTTGGTTTTTACTGTATGTATTGGGACTGTTGTGTACTATTGTCGTTGCTGCCACCCAAGAGAAGTGGGAGTTTGAGTGCAGGACTTGTTTTTTTGTAATTGTCAAGACTGTACCTGGCAACTTCTATCAAGTGCATGCAATTTGTTTTTGTGTGCACGCATGCAGAATGTACTATTACCTGTTACAGAAAATTAACAACCTCCTTCCCTCCTATGGGAGGGACACCTGGGCAAGTCCAGAAACACACACATTCTATCTAAAGTTGTTAATTACAATTCCAAATTTAACCCTGAAACACAGGTGTAGGTGATCACTAGTTGTGTCCTTATAAACATCTTTATAAATAGAAACAGATTAGACTTGTGTACAAATTGTTTTCAGCTAAATCAAATTAATTTTAATAACAAAACACCCTCTCTGAAAAAAGTCTAATAAAATTGCCCTCTTTTGGTAAGTCTTTCCATATTTCACGAAGACCCCCAAAGGTGACATTCCACTTTGTGTGTGGACTATGGCAGCTTGGGGGTGAATCTAAAGGTAGTTATACTTACTTGAAACTCTCCCTTTTGGGCCCCATTTTTCTTATTCGCTACTGTTACTTCATCTGCCAGGAGGCTAAATTACAGATATACAACACAGAAATTTATGGATGGTTCGTTCAGACTGTGGGATCCTCCATACCCCAACTCGCATGATCTTCACAGATGCTTTGTACTGTATAAGCTCCTTTGAGGTTCTCTCAATCTTGTTAAATATCTATGTTTCTGAAGCAAATCCAGCCTTACAAAGTCTCTAGCTTGATTCTACAGGGCCAACTGCAATCCAAAGGGGGGCACAAGACAGGGGCCTACCTCACTCCATCGATCCTGTGCCTCGTGAAACTCTTTGGTGGATCTGCTGCAGAGAGAATTGGGTTTACTTTATCTACAGCCTCGCCAGGTTGCATGCTGACCGTAGGCCTTGCTCCCAAAAATGACACACTGCAGTTGATAGTAGGGACAATGGGGCCATGCTGCAGAGGTCTGCGCTGGCCACACCTGCTCTTGCGGAGAACCAGCGTGCCATGGACCACACTCATGTATTTAAGCGCCGGGGGCCTAAGACACCACCATATTCACGGGCTGCACTACACTCACATTCAGAGCCCTCCAACGACTCAGTCCCAGCTACCAAACACAATCTGAAGGTCCTGTTGTCAGACATTCACAAATTTCTGGCAGCACATCCAGCCCTAATCAAACAGAGGTGCAAGCCATCACAGATAGATTGAAAGCCATGGAGAAAGACAATGTGAACATACAAACAGCCAGTCAGCCCTCAAGGAATCCCATCAGAAGGTCCTGTCAGATAAATTAACAGCCATGGAGGACCGCCAGCGACACACTCATGTCAAAATTCAGGGCATCGCCACTGCAATTTTGTCAGAGGAGCTTCTGCACTACATGTGGCGACTTCTGGCTCCTATCATACTACCAGTGCTACCAGTTTTACTAAAACAACACCTAATATAGTCTGGGATGTTATCCTTCATTGCATGACATTACATGATAAGATCTTAACCCCTTAAGGACACATGACATGTGTGAAATGTCATGATTCCCTTTTATTCCAGAAGTTTGGTTCTTAAGGGGTTAATTATGACAGCACTGAAAGACAAAACACCTCTAACTTTTGACGATTCACCTTTAACCTTCTTACAAGGTTCACTGTCCTCTGGCTTAAGTCATATCAACTAGTCACAAATAAACTGAGATCTGCTGGAGTGGCTTGCAGGTGGGGGAAAATGGCACTCTGGTGGTAAACCACGCTGGGACTACTCATGTACTCCATTCGATAGTGTTATTGGGATTGACAATGCCGATTGCAAGCCAGAACGCAGGGCCTCCAGTGGAGACTTGGGACCCCGCCACTGTCATCCCTTTTATGCCGAGGTCCAGAAGCTCACAAGCTCAAGTACCATGACTATGGGTGCAGGATGAACTGCCCCAACCTGTTAAAAACCTCCAGGCAGCCCAAGCATTTATTTTGAATGTGCAAATATAATTTATGTTGTTTCCTTTGAGGTTTGTTTCAGTTCATGTTTTATTCTCCGAAAACTTCTTGGCTCTCGCTCTGGATAAGCTGTACATAGCTTCGTTTAGGGGCATCCCTGCCCAGATAAAAAGTAGACCTTTAGGGAGCATTAGATTTATTGCTTCCATTAATGGCGTAATTTTCTCTTTTCCCCTTGCTTCATCCTTGGTTAGGGGCTACCAATAACAATCCACAACTTCCTGTTATGATGTAGATTTGCTATCATTTGGCTATAAACTTGACTAGACTCACTAGGCTCATCTTGCCCACTAATTTCATGCATCCTCTGTATCCTACCTGTCTTAGCATGTCCTTGCAGTTAAATGTGTGCTGTTATGTATATCTTTTAGTTTCTATATTTTTGTGAAACCTCCTTGAGCATATTTAATTTCCAGCTCCAGGGGACAAGTGAAGATACACTATTTCTGTTTGAGACTACTCATGTGTCGTATATCTTTCTGTTGTTCTCAGCCTAGTGATGTTATGTATTGTAAAAAAAAATAGTGCACAGTTTCTGATATGTCCAATCTAAAAGCTCATCTATGTGTATTATGCTCATGTCAGTTAGCAATCTTGTTTCTGCAATGGACTTGGCAAAAATAAAGATTTTATTTTTTTAACAAAAGAAGCCATTTTATGAATAGTTAGCATGACACCTGTTTGCATTCTGAAGAAGAGGAAGTATTTTGACACTTCCTAAACTGGAACAGTTTATTCACTCACAAAAAGTTGGCATGTTGCTACTTTACTTCTTGGAACCCCATGGATAATCACATTTTATAACATTACCTGCAGGTCACCTGTAAAAGGAACAGATGCTCAAAGGAACACTGTATGCACTGTATTATCTCACTAAAATGGCTATAGTGCTTGGAGTCCTCTGTTCCTTTTGATGTTAAACTATTTTAAGCAGTTTAACAAGATTTAAAGGTCCCAGGCTGCCCCAGCCCGGCCCCACTGGAGGTATGGTTAAGTCAGTGATGACATTCTTCCTTCTAGCCATACCAGTTAATACCAGCAATTGGCACTGTGCTAGTGACCACAGTCAATCACATTATTATTTATTTATTTCTCTAGCACACAAGAAATTTGTTTTTTGTACCAGTGAGTGATTCACTTCTTTGTTTTCCCTGTTTTTTTATTATTTATTAAGCAACTAATAAAATTCATGAGACCAATGGAGACTTCATTTGGAACAGCTCCTTAGTGACCAGGCCATTTTTCAATATTATTACCGTTAAGGACCAGGGCTCTTTTTACATTTCTGCGGTGGTTGTGTTTAGCTGTAATTTTCCTCTTACTCATTTACTGAACCCACACATATTATATACCGTTTTACTCAGCATTAAATGCTCTTTCTAAAGATACCATTATTTTCATCATATCATATAATTTACTAGAAAAAATATATGATGAAAAATGGGAAAAAACACAGCTGGCCGTTCACCATTTGGGCCATTTTTGAAGCCAGCCAATGTAATTTACCCCCGTCAAACCATATGTTTTTGAAAAGAAGACACCCTAGGGAAGTGATGGCGAACCTATGGCACGCGTGCCACAGGTGGCACACCGTGCCCTCTCTGTCGGCATGCGGCCATAGGTTCACCATCAATGCAGAGTAGGCACCTGCCTGCCCGAAACAGCAGGCGCCTACTCTGCCTCCGTCTTGGGAGGCAGGGGGAGTGATCTGTGAAGCAGCTCCCCTGTCCTCCCGCGAGCAAGCTATGTGGAGCATTGCTGCGTGTTACCATGGCACCATACCACACAGCATCGCGCTGCTCCCTACAGAACTTACCACCACCGGACCACCAGGGACGGCTGCACCCCCCCCCCCCTCCTTCATTAAAGGTAAAAAGGAGGGAGGGGGGGATACTGCCGTAGCATTTAAAAAAAAAAAATACCTTTACCCCCCCACACAGTACCCCTACCCCTCACACACTGTTTTCTGCAAGTCCTCCTTAGTACACCCATGCCCACCATGCATAGGTTTGCCAGGATTTTGGGAAGGTGCAGTTATAATTGTATGACTTGCAATTTGAGTACCGTATATACTCGAGTATAAGCCGACCCGAATATAAGCCGAGGCCCCTAATTTTTCCCCAAAAAACTGGGAAAACTTATTGACTCGAGTATAAGACTAGGGTGGGAAATGCAGCAGCTACTGGTAAATTTCTAAATAAAATTAGATCCTAAAAAAAATATATTAATTGAATATTTATTTACAGTGTGTGTATAAAGAATGCAGTGTGTGTGTATGAGTGCAGTGTGTGTGTATGAGTGCAGCGTGTGTATGAGTGCAGCGTGTGTATGAGTGCAGCGTGTGTATGAGTGCAGTGTGTGTGTGTATGAATGCAGTGTGTGTGTGTATGAATGCAGTGTGTGTGTGTATGAATGCAGTGTGTGTGTGTATGAGTGCAGTGTGTGTGTATGAGTGCAGTGCCGGTGCAAGGATATTTGCCCCCCCCCCATATGTCCTGACCTCCCCTCCTCCTCCCTCAGTGGTCCTTACCTCCCCACCCCCGTGTTCCTTCACCCCCCTCCCCCAGTGGTCCTGACTCACCCCTCCCCTAGTGGTCCTTACCCTCCCCTCCCCTAGTGGTCCTTACTTCCCCCTCCCCTCCCCTAGTGGTCCTTACTTCCCCCTCCCCTCCCCTAGTGGTCCTTATCCCCCCCTCCCTCCCATAGTGGTCCTTATCCCCCCCTCCCTCCCATAGTGTTCCTTTTCTCCCCCCTCCCTCCCATAGTGGTCCTTATCCCCCCCTCCCTCCCATAGTGGTCCTTATCCCCCCCTCCCTCCCATAGTGGTCCTTATCCCACCCCTCCCTCCCATAGTGGTCCTTATCCCACCCCTCCCTCCCATAGTGGTCCTTATCCCCCCTCCCTTCCATAGTGGTCCTTATCCCCCCCCTCCCTCCCATAGTGGTCCTTATCCCCCCCCCTCCCTCCCATAGTGGTCCTTATCCCCCCCTCCCTCCCATAGCGGTCCTTATACCCCCCTCCCTCCCATAGTGGTCCTTATCCCACCCCCTCCCTCCCATAGTGGTCCTTATCCCACCCCCTCCCTCCCATAGTGGTCCTTATACCCCCCTCCCTCCCATAGTGGTCCTTATCCCCCCCCTCCCTCCCATAGTGGTCCTTATCCCCCCCTCCCTCCCATAGTGGTCCTTATACCCCCCTCCCTCCCATAGCGGTCCTTATACCCCCCCTCCCTCCCATAGTGGTCCTTAACCCACCCCCTCCCTCCCATAGTGGTCCTTATCCCCCCCTCCCTCCCATAGTGGTCCTTATCCCCCCCTCCCTCCCATAGCGGTCCTTATACCCCCCCTCCCTCCCATAGCGGTCCTTATACCCCCCCTCCCTCCCATAGTGGTCCTTATCCCACCCCCTCCCTCCCATAGTGGTCCTTATACCCCCACCCCCCTCCCACAGTGGTCCTTATACCCCCTTTTTTATTTTATTATTATTTTTTATTATTATTTCTTATTTTATTTTATTTTATTTTTATTTATTTTTCGTCCCCCCTCCCTGCTTGATACATTGCAGGGAGGGGGGCTCTCCTTCCCTGGTGGTCCAGTGGTAGTTCAGTGGGGGGGAGAGGGGGGCTGGCAGAGCTGTAACTTACCTGTTCTGCAGCTCCTGTCAGCTCTCTCCTCCTCTGCGCCGTCCGTCCGTCCGTGCAGCTCCTTCTATCAGCTCACACTGTAAGTCTTACACTGGGAGCTGACCGAGGTGCTGAACGGACGGCGCGGAGGAGGAGAGAGCTGACAGGAGCTGCAGAACAGGTAAGTACAGCTCTGCCAGCCCCCCTCTCCCCCAGTCTGTATTATGGCAATGTAAATTGCCATAATACAGACCTTGACTCGAGTATAAGCCGAGTTGGGGTTTTTCAGCCCAAAAAATGGGCTGAAAAACTCGGCTTATACTCGAGTATATACGGTATTTCTTCTGATAGGCCTATCTTTCGCTTGGGACTTATCACATACCCCAGTTTTATTTATTGCCATGAAAGGGTATAAATTTGAAACATAGACACCCAGAGGTACAGGGCCAGATTAAGAGCCCATTGGGCCTGGTGCTGACAATTATGTTGGGGCCTAATTACAGAATCTTATTGACCAAAAACCAGTCAAGCAGGAAGTAAATGGACAGGGTAAAAGGATGTGCCACTGAAGCGAATCATATGACCAGAACTGTCAAAAGGGGCGAACATGCCCAAAAAGGGGGCATGTCTGTCCAAAGAATTGGAAGGCCAGCCTGGCATCAGTGTCCCTATGTAACACAGTGTCAGTGTCCCCATGTTGCCCAGTCCCCTAGTCTCTCAGTGTCTGTGTCCCCATTTCTCCCAGTGTCCCCATGTCTCAGTGTCTCCCGTGTCAATAGGATACTAGGGGATACACTGAGAGACCCGGGACACTGAGCCACTTGGGGACGCACTTGTGGATATAGACATGGGGACACTGGGAGACATGGAGACACTGGGAGAAATAGAGTCACAGACACTAGGGACACAGAGACATGGGGACACAGACACTGGGAGACATGGGGACACAGACATTTGGGGTAACTAAGACACTAGGGACACTGAGAGACATGGGAACACAGACACTGGGAGAATAGGGGACACTGGGAGACATGGGGACACAGTCACTAGGGACACTGGCTGGGAGGCATGGGGACACAGACACTGGGAGACATGGGGACACTAGGGACACAGAGACATGGGGACACTGGCTGGGAGACATGTGGAGACAGGAAGACATGGGGACACAGACATTTGGGGACACTCTGAGACATGGGGACACTGAGAGACATGGGGACACAGACACTGGGAGACTAGGGGACACTGGGAGCCATGGGGACACTGGCTGGGAGACATGGGGACACTGAGACACTGGCTGGGAGACATGTGGACACAGGGAGACATGGGGACACAGACATTTGAGGACACTATGAGAAATGGGGACACAGACATTTGGGGACACACTGAGACATGGGGACACAGACACTGGGGGACTAGGGGACATTGGGAGACTAGGGGACACAGGGAGCCATAAGGGAAACTGAGATACTAGGGACACTGGCTGGGAGACATGGGGACACTGGGAGAGATGGAGACACTGTGTCCCTAGTGTCTCCGTATCCCAACGTGACTCCCTATGTCTCACAGTGTCCCCATGTGTCTCAGAGTCCCCATGTCTCACAGTGTCCCCTAGTGTCTCAGTGTCCATATGTTTCTCAGTGTCCCCAAGTGTTTTAGTGTCCCCACATCTCCTACTGTCCCCTAGTGTCTCAGTGTCCACATGTGTCCCCTAGTGTCTCAGTGTCCCCATGTATCCCTGCTACCTTTCCCCCATCCTTCACATACCTGAACTGTAGTCTGTCTCTGCAGGCTGTGAGCTGCTGTCTGGACTTTCTGTGCTGTGTAGCTGCTCCCCAGCGGATCAGTGAGTAGAGAGAGGCAGGGAGATGCTGTAGCTGCATATCCCTGCCTCTCTCCATACACAGTGGCCCCTACCTGCCGGCAGGGGCGTTTTAGCCGCAAGGCAAACAAGGCATTTGCCTTGGGCGGCATTTTCCAGGGGGCGGCAAAAAACGCCGCCCCCAAATGCCCGGGGCAAGTGCCTTGTTAGCCTTGCGGCTAACTGGGCTGCCGGTCGGGCTGATGGGCTGATGGGCTGGGCGGGCGGCTGGCGAGGGAGCTCTTCCTCTGAGCGATCTGCTCAGCTCCCTCGCGCGCCGCAGAGTGAGGCTGGGAGCCGGAATATGACGTCATCTTCCGGCTCCCAGCCTCACTCTGCGGCTCACGAGGGAGCTGAGCAGAGAGCTCAGAGGAAGAGCTCCCTCGCCAGCCGCCCGCCCGCCCAGCAACCAGCCCATCAGCCCGACCGGCAGCCCCACTAGACCCCAGGGAGATAGAGAACCCCCCCCCCCCTCAGCATTCCCAAAGGTAAGGAGGCTGGGGGGTAGATTAAATTAATTATATATTATTATATTATATATATTATTATATTATACAGTATATATATTATATATATATATATATTATATATATATATTATATATATTATAATTATATACCGTATATACTCGAGTATAAGCCGAGTTTTTCAGCACATTTTTTGTGCTGAAAAACCCCCACTCGGCTTATACTCGAGTTAATGTCTGTATTATGGCAATTTACATTGCCATAATACAGACCAGGACCGCCGGGCTCATTACAAGCCCGGCGGTCCTGTTGGGGGCTGGCAGCGAGCTGTTACTTACCTCCCAGCAGCTCCTGTCAGCTCCTCCGTGCAGCTCCTGTCAGCTCCGTTCTGCTCACAGAGTAAGTCTCGCGACACCCGCGGCCGTCAGAACGTTGCCACGGGTTACCGTGGCAACGCTCCGCGCGGCACGCAGACCGCGAGACTTACTCTGTGAGCAGAACGGAGCTGACAGGAGCTGCACGGAGGAGCTGACAGGAGCTGCTGGGAGGTAAGTAACAGCTCGCTGCCAGCCCCCCACTGAACAGCCAATGCCACTGGACCACCAGGGATTAACAGAGCCCCCCTCCCTGGCCAGGCAACAAGCAGGGAGGGGGGACAAAAAACAATAAAAAAAAAATACAAATATTAAAATAAAATAATATTATTAAAATAATATAATAATACTTAACCCCTTCAGGACCGCTGACGGTTCAGGACCGTCAGCGGTAAAACGTGCGTTTGGACCGCTGACGGTCCTGAACCGTCATAACGGTTTTGGGCTACTTACCTGATCGCCGTCGGTCCCACGGCGGCGATCAGCTCTCCTCCCGGTCCAGGGGGACTGCCTGTCTGCCCGGGCAGTCCCCCCTCGGCAGATCAGGACCCCACGGCCATGTGATCACTCGATCACATGACCGCAATAGGGGTCTTTGTATCTGCCTGCAGGGGGACTGTCTGTGCTGACAGGCAGTCTCCCTGCAAGTGTAAAATCATAAAATAAAGTAAAAAAAAAAAACAATCAGTGTAAAAAAAATTATAATATGTGTATATATATATATATGATATATATACATGTATTATATCTATATATATAATATATGTATATGTATCATATATATAATGTCACACTAAGTGTATTTTTATATTTATATATACGTATATTAATATAAAAATACACTTATATTTAAATTACACACGAATATATACAATATATATAATAACTATATATATGGTATATATATATTATTATAAAATACAAATAATATGTTAATAAAAATAAATAACAAAAAATAAAAATAATTTTTAATAATTAAAAAAAAATTATATATATATATTCAATTTTATTCTAACAGTATTTTGATATTGATATATATATATATTTATATCAAAATACACTTAGAATGTAATGATATATATATCTATGTATAAATAAATAAATAAAAATAATACGAAATATACATATGTCTACATACAAAATTACATTAATAATTTCATAAATATACACGTAGGCGTCAAATATATAAATATGTATATATATTAAAATTCTACGTGCATATTTATGTAATATTTTTACCTAATTAAGTAATTTTAATGATTGCAATTTGAGGGACCTGCCTGCCAACCCAGGCCAAAAGTCCAGATAATTTAATTTGCTAGCACTGTGCTTAACCCTGTAACTTTCTATGACACCCTAAATCCTGTACATGGGGGTACTGTTTTACTCGGGAGACTTCGCTGAACACAAATATTAGTGTTTCAAAACAGTAAAACATATCACAGCGATGATATTGTCAGTGAAAGTGAAGTTTTTTGCATTTTTCACACACAAACAGCTCTTTCACTGAGGATATTATTGCTGTGATATATTTTACTGTTCTGATACACTAATATTTGTGTTCAGCGAAGTCTCCTGAGTATAACAGTACCCCACATGTAGAGGTTTTATAGTGTTTGTGAAAGTTACAGGGTCAAATATAAGGCTTGATTTTACTTTTTTTTTTTTTATTGAAATTTGTCAGATTGGTTAGGTTGCCTTTGACAGCGTATGGTAGCCAAGGAATGAGAATTAGCCCCATGATGGCATACCATTTACAAAAGAAGACAACCCAAGGTATTGCAAATGGGGTATGTTCAGCCTTTTTTAGTAGCCACTTAGTCACAAACACCGGCCAAAGTTAGCGGTTTTTGCATTTTTAACACACAAACAAATATAAATGCTAACTTTGGCCAGTGTTTGTGACTAGGTGGCTACTAAAAAAGACTGGACATACCCCATTTTAAATACCCTGGGTTGTCTACTTTAAAAAATATGTACATGTTAGGTGTGTTTCGGGGATTTATGACAGATAACGGTGTAACAATGTCACTATTGATACATTTAAAATATATATATATTGAAACAGCAATTTCCTACTTGTATTTATAGGCCTATAACTTGCAAAAAAAAGCAATAAAGCATGTAAACACTGGGTGTTTTTAAACTCGGGACAAAATTTTGAATCTATTTAGCAGTTTTTTTCATTAGCTTTTGTAGATAAGTAAAAGATTTTTCAAGTAAAAGTCCAAAAACATGTTTTTTTTTTTATTTTTCACCATATTTCATTATTTTTTTTAAATACAATATATGACATAATATAAATACTGGTATGTAAAGAAAGCCCTTCTTGTCGTGAAAAAAACTATATATAACTTGTATGGGAACCGTAAATGAGAGAGCGGAAAATTACAGCTAAACACAAACACCACAAAAGTGTTAAAACTGCTCTGGTCCTTAACGTACAAACATCGCAAAAACAGGCCGGTCCTGAAGGGGTTAAATAATAATATTAAAATATAATAATAATATTAAAATATAATAATATTAAAATTAAAAAATTAAAACAATAAAAATGCCCTCCCCTCACCCAGTTTACACACACTACACAAACACACATTTGCATTATATACACACACTGCATTCACACAAACACACTGCATTCACACAAACACACTGCATTATATACACACACTGCATTATATACACACACTGCATTCACACAAACACACTGCATTCACACAAACACACTGCATTATATACACACACTGCATTATATACACACACTGCATTCACACAAACACACACTGCATTCACACAAACACACTGCATTATATACACACACTGCATTATATACACACACTGCATTCACACAAACACACACTGCATTCACACAAACACACACTGCATTATATACACACATTGCATTCACACAAACACACTGTATGAATGCAGTGTGTATATAATGAATGCAGTGTGTGTATATAATGAATGCAGTGTTTGTATGAATGCAAACACACACTGCATTCATTATATACACACACTGTAAATAAATATTCAATTAATGTAATTTTATTGGGATCTAATTTTATTTAGAAATTTACCAGTAGCTGCTGCATTTCCCACCCTAGGCTTATACTCGAGTCAATAAGTTTTCCCAGTTTTATGGGGTAAAATTAGGGGCCTCGGCTTATATTCGGGTCGGCTTATACTCGAGTATATACGGTATATATATATTATTATATTATAAATATTAAATATATATAATAATATATAATATATATAATAAATATATATAATATAATAATATATATTATATATATTATTATATATTATATATTTTATATTATGTTGTTATATTATATATTATTATATTATATATATTATATTACATTATATTATATTATAATATATTATATATCAGAGAGTGTGTGTGTCTGACAGTGAGTGTGTGTGTCTGACTGTGTGTGTGTGTCTGTTAGCTAGTGTATGCGTATCTGTCAGTGAATTTGTGTGTGTGTGTGTATTTAGAAGGCGGGACGGGGGGGGGAAGGGTTGGGTGGGGGTGTCGCGGGGGGGGGAGGGGGGAGAGGGGCGCCTGAGTTTTGTCCTGCCTAGGGCAGCACAAAACCAGGATACACCACTGCCTGCCGGTGCTGGTATTGCAGAGTAATCTCCATTTATACTGATGAAATATACCATGCCCCCCACGCACAGGGTAAATGTAACAAAACAAAAAAAAAAGCACCAAAAAAAACGGAACAGCAAATGTTAAAAAAAAATAAAAAATGGACCAGTGTATGGTATTGTTTGAAGCAGTCTCCAATGCCGAGTCCAGGCTGTCCAGGGCAATCAGGACAGTGATATACAGTATCTTTTCTCTGCCCCCTCTTATGTTTTTTGGGGATTCTGCTTTGCCGCAGTAGGGGGAATTTAAAAAATAAAATTTGTAGCCCCAACTCTGCTCTCTCCCATCACCGCCCGGGGAGCAGGTGCATCACGGTACAAAATCCCCGAAATGATCTGGAGCTGAAACTGTAAAAAACTCAGTTGCGTCCCGGGGTTTGCTTTTTTGAACAACAAAAAAGCCTTGTGGGTTGCAATCTGCATTAGGTATATCTCAACCTTTTTTGTACCAGGCCCTTGTTTTTCGTATAATTAGGTAGGGCTGCAGCAGCTGATCTGCCAGATCAACCCCACCCATATGCTGATTATAGGCCTTAATGCACACTGGCTTCCTTGTCCTCTCAGCTCTGCCACGTACAGGGACCTCCACAGTCCCCTATGTGTGGATGATGGTAAGAAGGTACACATCCTTCTTGTCTCTGTACTTAACTGCCAACGGCTCCTCTTGGCGCGGAGCTGAGGTCTCTCCCCCTTCGTAGCCGGGTGCGTGCAAGTTGTCCTGGGAAACCTGCGCTGTTCTTTTTGATTATACCGCAAAGCTAATGTATCAAAACAGTACAGTAGCTTGAACAAAGGGACACTTGTATAAAAATTGTCAGTATACTAGTGATTGTCAGGTCCCAGACAATCTTGCCACTGGTTCCCATATGTTCTGGGCAACCTGGAGGGTCAAGGTGGCTATCCGGAAGGCCTGAGTATACCCAGTCTCGCTATCACAGAGCTTATACATCTTTACACGATACCTAGAACGCTTGGAAGGAACATACTGCTTGAATCACAGCCTTCCCTTATCCTTCATCAGGGATTCATCCACGCATATATTCCTTCCAGGTGTATAAGCCTCTGCAAACCTGGCAGCGAAGTGGCTAATCAGGGGCTGGATTTTATACAGCCTGTCAAACTGGGGATGCTCCCTAGGGGGGCACAGGCTGTTGTTGCTGAAGTGCATGAAATGCAGAATAATTTCATACCTCTTCCTCGACATACATTGGGAGTAAATTAGGGTAGAGAAGATGGGGCTACTCAGTGGCGTACACATGACCCATGGGGCCCCCGGTCTGAAAATTGATCCGTGGGCCCCCCCCCCCCACGCTTACTCTGCGCGGGCCGGGGCCGCAACACATGGCGGCAGGCACCTGGTCGTAGGGGTTGCAGGGCTGCGACCCCTGCGACTGCGGTATGTATGCCAGTGCATGCAGATGCACACACACTTGAAGTACCACTACAGACACCCAGATCACATCAGCTCAATGAAGTGGTCTGGGTGTCAGGTCCCTCTAGTTTTAACCCTGCAGCTGAAAGCATAGCAGTTTCAGAGAAACTGCTATGTTTCACTGAAGGTTAATCCAGCCTCTAGTGGCTGTCTCACTGACAGCCGCTAGAGGCGCTTCCGTGATTCTAAGACACTGAATGTCCATAGGAAAGCAACACCTCCATAAACTACTGAGGGCTAAATCCTGCAACATCCAAATTAATGCCAGGATTTGCAGTAAAGGGTAGGATATCTGGCCTCTGGCGATGAGGCACTACCCACTCCTCAGCAGTTCTGCCAGCTGGAGCAACACGTCTCCTTCTGGCAGGGGGACTAGCAGCCACAGCATACATCATAACTAGGGACATCACTAGCAGCAGACACTGTATCTAGTGATGATGTATCTGAGCACCTGGCCATTGGCGGATCCAGGGGGGGGCAACGGGGCAATTGCCCCCCCCGAGAAAATATTGCTGCCCGAGGCTCTCCCATGCCGGCCCATGCAAGGCTGGTGCTATCCAAGCACCAGCCCTGCTGATTGCCTTCACGTACCGGAGGGGAGATCAGTGATCTCCCTCCCCGGCCCACAGGCAGATTGCTGGGCGGCCGGCAGGGGAGGGAGTGAGAGAGAGAACCCGGGGGAGCTCTTACCTACAGCTCCGCCGGGTTCTCCTCTCGCGAGCATGGAGCGTTACCATGGCAACGCTCCGTTCTCGCGAGAGTGAACTCTAGCCTGAGCTGCAGGTTAGAGTTCACTCCCCCACTAGAACCACCAGGGAATGGAAGAGAAAGCAATGTCTCCCCCTCCCTCAGCAAAGGTAAGAAGGGAGGGGGGACATTAGCTATATTTAGTTAGTTATTTAATCATTTAAAAAAAATATATTTAATCTGCCCCCCTACACACTGCACCACACACAGCCCCCCCTTACACACAAATATACAGCCCCCCCTAACACACAAATATACAGCCCCCCCTTACACACAAATATACAGCCCCCCCTTACACACAAATATACAGCCCCCCCTTACACACAAATATACAGCCCCCCCTTACACACAAATATACAGCCCCCCCCTTACACACAAATATACAGTCCCCCCTTACACACAAATATACAGCCCCCCCTTACACACAAATATACAGCCCCCCCTTACACACAAATATACAGCCCCCCCTTACACACAAATATACAGCCCCCCCTTACACACAAATATACAGCCCCCCCCTTACACACAAATATACAGCCCCCCCTTACACACAAATATACAGCCCCCCTTACACACAAATATACAGCCCCCCCTTACACACAAATATACAGCCCCCCTCTTACACACACAGCCTCCCTCTTACATACACAGCCCCCCTCTTACATACACAGCCCCCCTCTTACATACACAGCCCCCTTACATACACAGCCCCCCTTACATACACAGCCCCCCCCTTACATACACAGCCCCCCCTTATATACACAGCCCCCCTTACATACACACACCCCTTACACACAAATATACAGCCCCCTTTTACACACACACACTCCCCCTCTTACACACACAGCCCCCCTCTTACATACACAGCCTCCCTCTTACACACACAGCCCCCCTCTTACACACACAGCCCCCCTCTTACACACACAGCCCCCCTTACTTACACAGTCCCCCCTTATATACACAGCCCCCCCTTATATACACAGCCCCCCTTACATACACAGCCCCCCTCTTACATACACAGCCCCCCTCTTACACACACAGCCCCCCTTACATACACAGCCCCCTTACACACACAGCCCCCCCTTACACACACAGCCCCCCCTTACACACACAGCCCCCCCCTTACAAACACAGCCCCCCTTACATACACAACCCCCCTCTTACATACACAGCCCCCCTCTTACATACACAGCCCCCTTACATACACAGCCCCCTTACACACACACAGCCCCCCCCTTACACACACACACAGCCCCCCCTTACACATACATAGCCCCCCTCTTACATACACAGCCCCCCTTACACACACACCGCCCCCCCTTACACATAGCCCCCAATACACACATAGCCCCCAATACACTCACTGCCCCCCATACACACAGCACCCCTCACACAAAAACACACTGCGCAACTCACACACAAACACACTGCTCCCAATACACACACTGCTCCCAATATACAAATTGCTACCCCATACATACACTGCACTCCTCTCACAAACGCACTACCCTTCCATACACATACTGCGACCCTCACACACACTGCACCCCTCAAACACATACACACTACAACCCCTATCCCGGCAGACCTGGGTAAGTTATCAAACGTTTTTTTAAACGGTTTGACTACTTACTCTGGGAGGGCGCCACAGCAACTCCTGGCACCAAAACCACTACAGAGAGCTGTAGTGGTTATTGTGCCTGGATTGTTTCTTAAAATAATCTGCCAGTGCCCCTCCCGAGATTAGCTTCTGGATCCGCCACTGCACCTGGCAGGGTCAAATCAGGGTCGGAGTCTGACATAGACGCGTCAGACTCTAGCGCAAGGATGGCATATGCCTGCTCAGCGCCAGTTGACTTTCGTGACCCATGTGACATGATCACAATCACTTTAGTAAGTGATCTGTCACAAAAAAATTAACCCCTAATAAAATGAACAGACAGCAAAATAAGTGCTGCTGTGTAAGAGCCTGTGATCTATATAGTGATCACTGGCAGGACAGGGGTTAATCATTCTGAAAATAGCTTTTGGGTCTCACAAAAAAAAAAAATCACAAAAAAATGAAAACCCTAAAAAAATGCACAGACAGCAGAAAAGTGCTGCTGTGCAAGAGTCAGTGATTATAGTGAGCACTGGCAAGATAGGGGTTAATGGCTCTGAAAAGAGCCTTTGGGTCTCAAGATTTTACAAATCCCTACCTAGAAATACCTAGATCTCTCTAGCTAAAACACAGATCTATCTCCCACTCTCACTAAAACCCAAGTGAAGAGAGAGTGGGAGATCCACACTAATCAGACAAATGGGGGACACACTTGGAATAAAATTGTTAATGGGGCAAGCTGTAATTGGATGCAGGGGCGTATTAGCCGCGAGGCAAACAAGGCATTTGCCTTGGGCGGCATTTTCCAGGGGGCGGCAAAAAAAGCCGCCCCCCAAATGCCCAAGGCAAATGTCTTGTTAGCCTTGCGGCTAACAGACATGCTGGGCTGCTGCTTGGCGGTCGGGCGGCGCTGCTGGGCGGGCGGCGAGGGAGCACTTCCTTTGAGCTGTCTGCTCAGCTCCCTCGCGCGCCGCACAGTGAGGCTGGGAGCCGGAATATGACGTCATATTCCTGCTCCGCCTCCCAGCCTCACTGTGCGGCGCGCGAGGGAGCTGAGCAGACAGCTCAAAGGAAGTGCTCCCTCGCCGCCCGCCCAGCAGCGCCGCCCGACCGCCCAGCAGCCACTGGACCACCAGGGAAAAAAGAAGCCCCCCCCCCAGCATTCCCAAAGGTAAGGAGGCTGGGGGGGGATAAAGTAAAAAAAAAAAAGCCACTGGACCACCAGGGAAAAAAGAAGCCCCCCCCGCCCCCCCAGCATTCCCAAAGGTAAGGAGGCTGGGGGGGTTAAAGTAAAAAAAAAAAGCCACTGGACCACCAGGGAAAAAAGAAGCCCCCCCCCAGCATTCCCAAAGGTAAGGAGGCTGGGGGGGGGGGGGGGTTAAAGTAAAAAAAAAAAAGCCACTGGACCACCAGGGAAAAAAGAAGCCCCCCCCCCCAAGCATTCCCTAAGGTAAGGAGGCTGGGGGGGGGGGGGGTTAAAGTAAAAAAGAAAAGCCACTGGACCACCAGGGAAAAAAGAAGGCCCCCCCAGCATTCCCAAAGGTAAGGAGGCTGGGGGGGTTAAAGTAAAAAAAAAAAAGCCACTGGACCACCAGGGAAAAAAGAAGGTCCCCCCCCCCAGCATTCCCAAAGGTAAGGAGGCTGGGGGGGTTAAAGTAAAAAAAAAAAAGCCACTGGACCACCAGGGAAAAAAGAAGGTCCCCCCCCCCAGCATTCCCAAAGGTAATGAGGCTGGGGGGGTTAAAGTAAAAAAAAAAAAGCCACTGGACCACCAGGGAAAAAAGAAGCCCCCCCCCCCAGCATTCCCAAAGGTAAGGAGGCTGGGGGGGGGGGGGTTAAAGTAAAAAAGAAAAGCCACTGGACCACCAGGGAAAAAAGAAGGCCCCCCCAGCATTCCCAAAGGTAAGGAGGCTGGGGGGTTAAAGTAAAAAAAAAAAAAGCCACTGGACCACCAGGGAAAAAAGAAGCCCCCCCCCCCCCCCCCCCCCCAGCATTCCCAAAGGTAAGGAGGCTGGGGGGGTTAAAGTAAAAAAAAAAAAAAAAAGTGTTAATGTGAGTGTCTGTTAGTGAGTGTGAGTGTGAGTGTGTGTGTGTCTGTTAGTGAGTGTGAGTGTGAGTGTGTGTGTCTGTTAGTGAGTGTGTGTGTGTCTGTTAGTGTGTTTGCATGTGAGTGAGTGTGTGTGTGTCTGTTTGCCTGTGAGTGTGTGTGTATGTTAGTGAGTGTCTGCTAGTTTGTGTCTGCTAGTAAGTGAGTGTGTGTCTGTGAGTGTGTGTTCTGCCTAGGGCAGCACAAAACCAGGATACACCACTGATTGGATGACCCTAGCCTGCCCCTATCATGAGGCAGGCTAGGGACACCCCCAGAAGCCCTATGATGCACTGCCTTTAGAAAGGCAGCACCATCTTGGGAGCCACATGACTGGAGGGGGAAGAGGGGAGAGGGGGACGGGGGAAGAGGAGAGAGGGGGAGGGGGCGGTTAATGTTGATTATTTTATTTATTTTTATATATATATATATATATATATATATATATATATATATATATATATTTTATATAGTATTATATCTTCGTTGAGTGCCTCTGCCCCTCATGCAGAGCATCGCTGCAATACTATCAGAGCTTTCAGCGCTCAAAATAGCTGCGGACGTATCAGGTACGTCCGAGGTCATTATGGACCGTTTTTTGTCGGATGTACCTGATACGTCCGTGGTCGGGAAGGGGTTAAAAGGACCATTCCTCTATTCAGTGTTAAACCATTTTAAAACAGATTATCAGTGAATTAGAATCCTTGGGTACACAGAGCCCTGCCCCCAATGGAGGAATAGCTAGTGCAGAAAGAGTACTCTTCCTTAGCCTTACCAATTATTTCCAGCAATAGGCAACTATGATAAGCTAAGAGCGGTCTGCTGACACTCTCAGGCAATCACTGACTTTCATTACAGCTCAGGATAAGACACTATAGCCACTTTGGATTCTCGAGCCATGTTTCATTTCTTAACACCTGTTTCCGAAAATAGTCCCTGTGCGGCCTCTAATAACTTCTTCAGTGCATTCCACTGCTACACTGACAAAAAAATAAAAAGAAATTGTCCCGTTAAAGGAAAAAACCTCCATTAGATCATAAAATACATTGGCAATGAATCACAAACCATATATTGGAGGTCCAGCATATTCTATCATAGTCTCCATGCTTCATTTTACCCCATGAGGGGTGTTGTATATTTTATGTCAACCTCAAGCACTAAAACTTGTGTTTTTGGCACCCCCCCCCCCCCCCCCTCAAATTATCTAGCCCAATTCCTTGTGCAAGCTCAACTCTGGTTTTGTTCCAGTTTACTTCAAATTAGTTTATTTTCTTACTTTGCTTTCTTTTGCACGGAGTGTTTTATCCTGGTGAGCCACCTTGTGGTGTAATTTTTACAACTGTACTAAATGCAACTATAAAACTTTCTTTAAGTCAAGTAACACAGACATTTGTGCCATAGCATCCAGAGCCTGAATATACTATGATTTCTCCCAGTGGTATGTCTTTCTCCTCTCCAAAAGTCCAAGAAAATCATATTGAAATCAGTAAATCATATCATGGTTTATATTCTGAGTGGTAAATTTGAAAAACTCACAGCTCCAAACAGAGTCTAGTTTACTCCAGATTATTTCAGAAGCCAAGCAGTTCCCAAGTTCCCGATAGCTGAATAGAATGTCTTATCTTTATATATAAATACCTACTCAATCCCAAGAGAATATGAACATCAGTGTACTGGAGTGGATAGGATAGAAAACACGATACACACATAGTTGGCATTCTCAAAAGCATGAAAAGGCAGTGAGCCCCATGTCAAGTTGACTACCTACACCTTGGGAATATCTAAGCAACACCTGCCAGTGACGATGGAGTCAGTAGAACGAATTCAGATAATGCTAAATCTAACCCTCAACCAATGGTTGTCATCATTACAAACCAGATGTTATGTTCACCTGCCAGTGGTGCTGCTCTCATTTGCATCCTCTAAGGCAAGCATGTTAAACTCAAAGGCTAGCAAGGGACAAATAAACAAGATTTAAGTTTATGTGGACAGCTTCAATTTTCATAAAAACATGGGTTTGTTTTGAAAAGTACAGTATAAAAAACAAAACAGCATCCCTCCCTACTAAAGCCCACTCCCCCTCTATACTAATTCCCAGTCCCCCCTCTATACTTAATCCCAGTCACCCCCCTCTACTAAACCCCGGCCCTTGTTTAAAAAAAAAAAAAAAAAATGATATTAGCCAACAAGCAGACTCCACTCACATTGCCGCTGCCAGTATACGACTCCAGAGTCCAGCCTCTGGTATACGCCCAATGGCGCCGCCCGCACCCTGTTCCAAAGCAGATCCTCCACTACTCCTTGAACCTCTGTGAAGGTGGAGCACATTGACGTCACGTCAGAATGTGATGTGGCGTTGTGTGACTCCATGCACCACCAGGTCCTCCACTCTCCACCCGTGGCCATCGCCACTGACCAACACACACTCATTGACAGACACTAACACTCACTCACTAACAGACACACTCACTGACAGACACACACTCACTGACTGACAAACACACACACACACACTGACGGACAAACACTCACTGACAGACACACTCACTGACACACACACACACTTACAGACAAACACACACACTCACTGACAGACACACACTCACTGACAGACACACACACACTCACTGACACACAAACACACACACTGACAGACAAACACTCACTGACAGACATACTCACTGACACACACACACACACTGACAGAAAAAAACAAACTCACTGACAAACACACACTCACTGACAGACACACACACTCACTCACTGACAGACACACACTGACAGACACACACTCACTGACACACACTCACTGACAGACACACTCACTCACTGACAGACACGCACACACTGACAGACACACACTCACTGACAGACACACACACACTGACAGACACACACTCACTGGGACACACAAACACACACACTGACAGACAAACACTCACTGACAGACATACTCACTGACACACACACACACACTGACAGAAAAAAACACACTCACTGGCAAACACACACTCACTGACAGACACACACACTCACTCACTAACAGACACACACTGACAGACACACACTCACTGACAGACATACTCACTGACAGACATACTCACTCACTGACAGACACGCACACAATGACAGACACACACTCACTGACAGACACACACACACACACTGACAGACACACACTCACTGAGACACCCACACACACTGACAGACAAACACTGACAGACACACTCACTGACACACACACACACTGACAGAAAAAAACACACACTCACTGACAGACACACACACTCACTCTCTGACTGTCACGTATTCATCTGCACATAAAAATGTGGTTAATGGCATTTACCTTCCTGACAGGAAAAGTTGTCCTGAACAACATTGCCGCCCTGACAGAAAAAGTTGTGCCGAGCAACATTACCGTCCTGACAGGAAAAGTTGTGCCGAGCAGCAATTATGCACACGGAAACCTGGTAACTACTTTTGGGGTCAAAAGCCAGTTACAGCCAATCAGATCGACAGAAGGGGTATTTAAACCCAATTCTCCTTTTGTTCATTGCCCTGTCATGGTTTCATCTTGATGGCAATCCGAGAGTGCGTTCCTGATCTTGATTTTCTGGTATTTGACTTTGGCTTCATTTTGACTTCCCTGAATTCTGGTATCCTTGACTTTTGGCTTTCCCTCATCGTTGTGTCTGATTCTGTGTTCCTGACCTCGGCTAGTAATTTAACTATTCTTGGATACGTTAAGTCAGGCCATTCTAAGGTCCGGTTATACGTTATCCTTAGTCCTAGGCGTGACACAGTTCTGTGTGCATGATCAACTTGTAATCCTGATACAGACACACACACATTATAACATTCTTGCACACACTCACATCATTTTATTTATTGTTCCCTACCTTTGGGAGCTGGTGTGGGGCCTCTCCTTGCGTTCCAGTGGGGATCTCCTCCTACCTGCTCCTCACTGCTTCCTCATGCACGCAGTTTAGTGATGCCAGGTGTCGGAATTATGTCATATTCTGGCACCTGGCATCACTACAGAGGGCGTGCGCGACCTCTCCTCCCCAGCCGGGTAAATTTGAGTAGAGTAGGCAACTACAATGTGGAGAGAGAAGGTGCCTACTCTGCCTTACAGTAAGCATGACAAACCCGCAGCTCACCTGGCTGCAACAATATTTATTGTGGGTTGTATGCGGCCCGTGGGCCATGAGTTTGACATGCTTGCTCTAAGGCCTCCTCCAGCATTCTGACTGACGCCGACCACCACAAATCAGAACCCTTATATGGATCGCCTTCTCTTTCTCGAATATGAGTGCTAATGTGCATCACCACGCAGATATCGGGCACTCAAGTTACGACGTCATGACTGACAATACCCAATCTATGCCCTCAATAGACTATTTAAACTCAAATTAGACACTTTACAGTGCCCTGTCATGATTCCGGTTAGAGGTTTATTGACTATTCTCCATTCTATATCCCTGATTCTGTCATGGCCGTTACCAGTAATTCCTGTCTCTTCCGGGTTGACGGACTGTAGCCGCACCCCCTCTCTGACGCGGTCTCATTACGCTACATAATGCAACCGCGCCAGACAACAGACGCTGGATTAATGAACAGCGTACCACGGAATTTAACCGGCTGACACTCTTCTCTACAACTTACCTGTGTACCGAACCGGACTTGTACTCGACTGACCTCCTTCTCCTTCCCTCGACCACGGCTAGTACTTGGACTCCTCTCGACCTTTCTCCAACGGAACCTCCCCGGAGGGGATTCTGGGACCAACTTCAACTTCTGGAAGCTAAGTTACCGTACTTGTGTTATACAAACTTTTCCCACAGACTTTTGAGCACTCAAGCTTCAGCCTGCTCTCAAGTTCTCCTATCATTATTGGAGTAATCCCTGCTCATTAACCCTTTAGTCTCCAGCTGATAACGTATCCTACCAATTAAGCTAAAACAAATCTCTGCAGGTTAACCTCCATTATATTTCCTTTATTGTATTATTGCTGCAAATCAATTGTACAAGATAGTCTAAGAATCCGCTCACCAATACTGAAGCATTTAAAGATACAGTACCTATGTTTTCTTCAATCACAATATTAAAGACACAGTACCAGTGAACTCTATAGTGAACTGTCATCTCTTTTATTATTCTCGATAATTTTGCATTCACATCTATTTAGACTGAAATCTGCAGTTGAGCTCCATCTCAATCTATGTGAACGTGACAGATTCTTTGCTTGTCTTTGTCTCTGAACTCGATCTGTCTTATACTATTTTATATAACGTTGATTCTTGTCACTCCAAGTCCTGGTAATATGTTTTAGTGTACATTTTTGTAATATTTGTATTTGTGCACTTCGTAGTGTGTCAGGTATAGTTAATCCTGACATCAGACTTTGGCATACTTACTCACTTCCTGATAACATTGCCATTTCTGTATATGCCCAAATACTTTCTATTTCTACTATTATTTTTCTACACTTTATAATCATATCTATAAACATGGTGGCACTAATTTACTTATGACAGATTGCCATTTGAGATGACACAATCCTATTGCTAGAGGTACCAAAGCCAGTAAACAAAGGTCATACTTTAACATAAATCTCACAGACAATAAAAGGACTATAACTTCAAAAACTCAGTGGAGATGTTGTGGAGTGAAATTTCTAGACAAATATTGTATAGCCTAGCATGTTGTGAAGGAGACTATGGAATTTATTCCCTAAACTCCAAATTGTAGTTAAATTGTAACATTTAAGCTAAAGTAGTTGATTCTCCAGTAAAGTTTGGCAATTTTGGCCTAAATTTTAATTTTGATTTACTGCACATCTATGTCTAGTGCAGGGGTAGGCAACCTTCGGCACTACAGATGTTGTGGACTACATCCCCCATAATGTTTGTACACCCATAATGCTGGAAAAAAGCATCATGGAAGGTGTAGTCCTAAACATCTGGAGTGCCGAAGGTTTCCTATGCCTGGTCTAGTGCATAACCATGTCTGTCTTAACAATTATCACAAGGCGTTTATTCTCTAAATTCTTAATGGTGGCAAAAATATCTTATTTGGTGGGAATTCTTCAACTTAGGTATTTTAGCAAGTAGTTTGCCACTTGGTTTTAAATTTACCAAAATTCTGAGTATAGCGAATAAACCCTTAGTTTGTTAACTCATCTCATGTGTTGACTTCCATATTTTCTGAAAACTATTTGGAATTTCCCAAATACTGAGGTAATAATTTGTCAATCTGTATTTTATTGAGGCATGGTAGTTAGGATACAGAATAGAGAAAGGGAAATGTGTATTTAGAATACAGTATAGGGTTCGCTAACAATGGTAACTAACATTTCCTGAGTATTCGTGCCTCTTTTTTATATATTATGGTTTAACGTCTGCAGGCAAGCAAAACAGTAAATAGTATTAGCAGAGTCAAGCATGGTCTCGGCTAGCTAGTATTAGTGAGTGTTTCAGTCGTTTAGTTTCAGTAGCTGAAGGGTGATATAATTTGTCGCTTTAACTTTTGTCGCTTTAACTTTAGTCGCTTTAACTTTAGTCGCTTATACATTCGTCGCTGTAACATGTGTCGCTGTAACATGTGTCGCTGTAACATGTGTCGCTCTAACATTTGTCGCTCTAACATTTGTCGCTCTAACATTTGTCGCTCTATCTATTGTCGCTTAAACATTTGTCGTATTATCGTCAAACTTTTTAGTAGTATCAGAGCTTAAAATAAAATAATAATTCTGGTCTAAGCTATGATGTAGCAGAGAACAGTAAACAACGGTTATATCTGGTTACCAATAAAACAAAACAAAACAGAAAAAGGGAAATAGGGAAATACAAGCACAAAAATCATAATCATGCATGGCAGGTCAAAATGCTCGTTAGTTTCATAGTCCATACGGGACCGGTTGTCCACAGCCGCGGATCGGTAAGTCCATGGGACGCATGGTGAGACTGCCCTGCTACACAAGTGAGCCGTCAGCCTATGCCCTGGGTCGTGAAGCTTAGCGTGGGCAGGTGTGAATTCCGGGTGGTGCGGTCTCTGTGGGTGTTGGCGCGTGTTTGCATCTTTGTTGGGATCGCTGTCGGGTTTTGTGATGTCTCCAGCATGGATAGTTGTGCAAGCCGGTTTCCCTTTTTATCACCCCGTGCGTTGTGTGACCCGTACCTTTGAAGCAGAGGGTGCCACTTGGAGTGTCTGTTAGCGCCCTGAGGAGCTAGCTTTACCGTGGGTGTCTGTGCTGTAGTCTGCTGGGGCGGGTTTTCCTGCGGGCGGGTTCGGCATTGCGGCGTGCGTAGACCTGTCCACCTTCGGGTGCCTTTGCGGCGAGCCTGCTGGGACCTGCCTTTCCCGCTTTTCCCCCTCTCGGAGGTGCGGCTGGGGTCTCTTTGCTTGCCAGGGCTCCCATGTGCCGTAGTGGGTGCGTGTTTCCCAGATGCAGTGGCTTGTTGCAGGTAAGTTACCTTTTTTTTTTGGTCTTGGTCGTGGGGCGTCCAGGGTGTACTGCCCTGGCTGGTTGTCGTGCCATAGGTGGTCTGGGCTCCTTCCCAGCGTTTGGTAGGTGAGGTAGCCGGTGCTTGTGTGCTATCTTGGCCCAGAATTGCTCCCACATGGCCTCGAACCGTGCGTTGGAGGCTTCCTCCCAGTCGCTGTGAGTCTGTTGTGGAGCTTGAGCAATGAAGCCGTCGGCCATTTTAATCGGGCCTTGTGGCTCTCGCTTGTCCGCCGTGCGACCCGCTGCTGCGCTCTGTTTGGTGTGCTCTGCTTTGATGTGTGGTCCGGGATAACCCCCACCGGTCCTGAGGGGGGGGGGGGAAGACTGTTCCCGGGGGTTCCATTCCCCGCTCTCGTGCCTGTGGAGCGGCCGTCTCCTCGTGGCTCAGTCGTGAGTAGGCCGCAGGCCTCGCTATGTTCAGTCGGCTGCGCCGGTGGTCGGGAGAGGTACCGTTCTGTGCAGCAGCCCCTCCCGGTTGTGAAACTCTTGGTCTGCGGCTTGTGGTTAGTGGTAGCTGGGTGTAAATCCCCGTAATTTGTCCCCAGACGTGGGAGCTCTCTCCTAACACGTCTGGGCTGCTTGGCTGCTTGGCTCCGCCCCCTGAGGTAATAATTTGGTCACTTTTCAAACATTTCATAAATCCTACCATCGGGAACCCTCAGTTTTTCTGCAGAAATAATGTGGAAACTTACTACAATTCTATGTCATTCTTAAAGGGAAGTTAATATTTCCCAAGCTTTGTAATATATAGTTACATAGTTACAAAGCTGAAAAGAGACATGCGTCCATCATTTGTTTTTGCTGTTGATCCAAAAGAAGGCAAAAAAAAACCAGTTTGAAACACTTCCAAATTTGCTAATAACCTGGGGGGGGAGGGGGAGGGAGAGGGAATCATCATTGACCCCAGAATGGCATTAGATCAAGAAGCTATTACCCCACTAATTAAAAGTTATATCCCTGAATATTATGTTTTTGTAAGTATTTATCCAATTGCTCTTTAAACATCTGTATAGACTCTGATAAAACCATTGTTTCAGGCAGAGAATTCCACATCCTTATTGTTCTTGCTGTAATAAAAACCTTTAATTTGCCTTAGCTTAGACTAAATCTCATTTCTCTAAATGCATGTCCTATGTATAGTGCTGTTTATGAATAGATATCCAGACAATGGTTTGTATTGGCCTCGAATATATTTGTGTAATGCTAATATATCCCCTCTGAGGCGCCGTTTTTCCAAACTAAAGAGATTTAAATTTGTTAACCTTTCTTCATAACTAAAATGCTCCATCCCTTTTATAAATTTTGTAGCCTGTCTCTACACTTTTTGTAGTGCCAAAATAGCCTTTATTAGAACAGGTGCCCAAGAGTGCTCCAATCCACCGGTATAATTCCAAAAAGAAAAGAATCTTGAAATACAGAGATTTAGGGGGTGTGTGGGGATATTTATGGGATGATAATATTATACAGTTGAGAATTGCCCACTATTTCAATTCTCTTAGATCTTAGAGATCGTTATCATGTAAGTGAAATGTATTCCATACAAATAAAATCACAATTTGTTATAAAAATAGATATAATTTATTGTGACAAATAAAATAATAATAATATTAGGCAGCATGCATGATAACAATCAGTGAATATTTAGTATAACATAATAATGCAATACAATGGCTAAACACAGTACAAAGCTACAGCATCAACTGTCAAGACAAGATTTATGGGGTACTTCAGACACAGAAAGCAAAACTTCACACAGCCCAGCGAAAAGTCGTAAAACCTTGGCTAACAGTTAGATCAACTGAGTAACCCTTTCAATGCTGGATAGATCCTCCTAGACATATAATATCCTATTCTCATGTAATTTTCAATTAAAATAACATTCAAACCAGCTCATGAATCATTTCCTGGAACCATCCAATAATAATAATCTGCCAGATTCTATAAGCCGAATTTTAATTTGCCTAAAAAGATATCTTATCTTATTTTAGAGCAAATCAATACACCTGGATAAAAACAGCGGTATGCTAACACGTGATAATATCACATTAATATATAATTATTCTTAATTCCACCTGTAGAATGGAATGTTTATAACTATATATTCTTTAGTTAACTAAGATTTCTAAATATTGAAATCTGATCGTGATTTATCCAGTCATATATCATGCTATTAGATTTTAATTAATTTAGATTAATTAAATAAAACCAGCATAATTACCAGTTATGTAGATATTCTCATCAGATGAGTAGGTAGTCCCAGGAACTTGAATGTGAATATGATTGGTTGTGTGGCGTTGTGTAAGTAATAGAGAAAAGTGATGTTAGAAAGTAAGAGTAAAATTCTAAGTGTCAAGGAGTGTTTCTTGAGTTGTGTCCAAGAGAGTTTGAGTGTTAGTCCCAGAGTGAATATCTGTCATGGATCTCTCTGTATGTCCGAATCTGAAAGCCCAAACTACTCTCTTACCTTTGTCCTAACTTTTTAAAGGGCCAGACTCTCTGTACGTCATTAGTTGGTAGATAGTATAAATATCCTGACAGGTGGGGCCTGACTGCAATGGTGACTTGATGTGTTTTCTGAGAGCTCTCCAAGTCCCAAGCGAATTAGTCCAGTCACCAGTAGTTTTGTCTGTTCATCTTGAGCAAATTAAGCCATCTTGACACCCTGCGTTGACTGACTGGCTTGGGCCTACCTCTGGGGACAGTTCGCAGTTGTCCAGGTGATAATCTATACTGACTACAAGCGAGGCCTAGCGGGCGTTGTGATGGGGAGAGGTTGAAGATCTTCCGGCACTGACACAGACAGGTGAGCTATATCATGGAGCTGAAGCCCCCATTGCCTCCCCCTATGGATCCCGGTCTCCACCGTAAGGCTGTTGTGGCATTGCAAGCCTGTTTGTACCACCTATGCACAACCAAAATAAAGAATTTAAAAACAGAGATTTGTGAGGATATTTATGGAGTGATAAATATTAAAAATAATATTTTCATAAAAATTATCAAAAATTCATGTAATGATTTTTATGTTATCAAAAATTGATATATTGGCACTGTTCCCCTTGATTGATTTAAAGCAAAGAGTTACTCACTATTTAACTCTTATAGACCCTGGAGTACGTTTATTAGATAATTTGTATTTCACACATTAAAACAAACTAATTATCAAATTATAATTTATTGTGACAAATAATTAATAATAATATGTAACATGTGTGACAATGATCAGTGAATATTTAGGTATAACATTAGTATATATATGGCAACAGTTTTGACACAATTTCAGATAGCTCATAGTTACATATCCACACAGATGCAAATTTCAACAAGATTTACTACAGGACACTTTCTTTAAAATTAGCTAGACATTTCTTAACAGAAAACTCAGCATCTCAGCATCTCATCATCTCACAGCAGCACGCAGCTATAAAAAAAACGTTTTGCTCTCAGTTTGAATCACACTGAGTTAACTCACTCAATGCTGGCTACAATTCTCACTGGAAAAATACCTTTAATATTGCAACTAACAAATACAATATTTCTCATACCAGATCAATTTAATATTCCTTTTCCATCCAGTAACCAATAAGAATAATTCTAGCAGATTTTACATTGCAGATTATTAACTTTCCTGATTAAAGATTAATTATCCCTAAATTCAGATAAGTCAATATCTCTGGATAATAACTTGGAATGCTAAACTTGGCAAATTACCAGTAAATATATTGTTAGTTTATTCCACCTGTAGTAATTTAATGTATAAACATATATTTCCTTAGCTAATTATGATTTCATAATATTTGAAATCTGACCAGCTTTTATCCAGATATATTTCTGCCTTTAGTAAAAATTAATTAATTTAAATTAAATTAAATAAAACCAGCATACTTACTAGCTTTCTTGGTAGACATTCTTTAGGCTTGGAGGTTTATTCCATGAATGGTGTATGCAAGTTTGAGTAAAGAATTGTGAAAATAGGGAAGTTATCAAAGTTCTGATTATTAAAGAATTCCAGAGTTTTAGTTGGAGTGTTAGCTTTTTCAGAGTTCCAGAATTAGTTGGATACAGAAAGTTAGATGTGTCCAACTTTTGGTCAGTGATCAAAGACCAAAGACCTCAAACCCTGTCTTCAGCTTGCTTCTCAATTTTTAAAGGACAAACTTCCATAAACCTTCTTTACGTCACTAATTTAAAGTGACCAATAGGGTCAGGTGGGTATATCTTTTCTACAGGTTGTCATCTAGACTTTGGTCAATAAATGGCATTGTAACACCACAATAAATTATCGTCAGGAAGTCTAACAATTTGTATAAGAGGTTTATTAAATTTCGTGATGCATTTGACATCATAGTCTTCTTATCTTTATGGTCCGTCCATCAGAAATCTGTAATTTTTCAAAGAATTTTCTTAGACTGACCGTCTGGTTTTTGGGTCAAAGTATATTTTGACACATCTGCCCTTTCTTTTACCTTCTCTAATACAACGGAACTTTGTAGCAATCCATTACATTTAAAAAGTAAAATTAATTATTTTTAGTATTCTCTACTTCTTGTAATTCTGTGTCTGGGTTTTGTGTGAAACTATGTAGTATTTACTAATGTGACAGCATGTGATATATAGATGTCTTTTACACTCATTCAGCTAATATTAGTTTAATAATAATGACATTTCTTCATTGGGATTCAGCCATGAATATTCAATATTATTAACATAGGTACTATTTATATATGATTAATCATAATTATAGTTAGTCTATATGGATATATCATCTATCTATCTATCTATCTAATATATATATATGTGTTTGGGCTGTTTTGACCCCCCTTGCAGACATCAATTCTTGTAAGAAGAGCCTATCTCTGGTCAATGTTTACGTTAGCTGCATTCCTTTGCTCAGGGTTTGAATGGATAGAGTACAGAGAAATAAAATGTGTCTGACTTTGCATTTTTGTTACCAAATGGAGTCATGTATGCTAAGTGTTGACTTACAGTATATATTTTTAATTTCTATCTTACCACAAAAAACACAGAAATACCCTGACAGGTTCACTTATTTCCACACTTAGCTCCAAGTACTCATGGGTGAATACCATCAGGCTCCGGAGCTTTGTTTACATTAATTTTAGTTTCTGCAGCACCTTGTGCTGAGTCATCCAATCACAATTTTTCTGGAAATGTTTTTTACAGCAATCATTTGCATATCTCATTCCATAGGATCCTCCTTAATATATACTGAGGAAAAATAGTTATTTAAAATGTCTGCCTTTACCTGGTCTTCATTAACGAACACGACTCTCTCTGTTTTCAGTGTACCTACACTTAAATAGAATTTTTTTTTTCTTTTTTGAATATATGTACTTAAAAAATGTTTCTGGTTTGGTTCAGCTGTCTTTGACTATAACTTTCACATTTTCTAGTTTAGCCATTCTAATTCCTTTTCTGTGTGCATTTTATCTTATATAGGATACCTCTGATTTGTCCAATTGAAATGCCCTTTTCTTATTTTTCATCTCTTGGTTTACATTCCCACTAAACCCCATTGGTTTCAACTTGTTTTATATTTTTTTATATTTATTTTTTAATTTTTATATTTATATTTATTACCCAATGGTACATACTGAGAAATCTACCTTTCTAATATTTATTTGAAAATATGTATCCTCAGTAGGGTTTTTTTCACTAAAGAGTTTACACCAGTCAATATGTTGGAAAGCTGCCCTCATCTTATTCAAAATGGCCTTTTTAAAATTAGTATACCCTACACGCTTTTGCATGTTTGAGTTTATTTCAAAAGACATCATACTGTGATCACTATTTTCCAAACGCTCCCCTACTTGAATGTTGGTTAAAAGATCAACATCGTTAGCTATAACAAGATTCATACATGCCATGCATCCTTTCTAGTTGGTGCTTGTATCTATTGTTGAAGGTGTCATTTAACACATTCAAAAACCTGATTCCCTTTGCTGAACTACTAGTACCTCTATCCCAATTTATATCCGGGTAATTATATTCCTTAATAATCAATGTGTTACCCAGATGTGCAGCTTTCCGACTCTGCTTTAACAGCTATTCTTCCTCAATAATATTAACATTAGGTGGTTTTTAAAAAAAATTTGTAGTTGGTTTTTATAACATCCCAACCAATAATTGATTTCCCTTTTTTTTCGCCAAGCAGATATCTACCCATAAAGCTTCAACATTTTCCCCGTCACATTCCACTTGCTTAAGATTTGGCTTCAATTCATGGTTGACATACAAGCATACCCCACCACCTATTCAGTTTTTTCTATCCTTCCTAAAACATGTGTAACCATTTAAGTTAACTGTCCAGTCATGTGTTTCATCCCACTCTATTTCCATTATGTCAAATTAGGTCATATTGCATAGTGTGCTGTTGCATCTAGTTCCATGATTTTGTTATTCAAGTTCCTTGCATTAGTAATCATACGATTAATATTGTCATGAGTCACTTGTACTTTATATGAATTTTTATTACTATTACATACCTCCTCTATTCTGATTTTTCCCCCTCCACTAGTTTATAATCTCCCCAACCTTCTAGCCATCTTGTCCTCCAGCACTGCAGAGCCTCTTCTGTTTAGGTGCAATCCATCATGGCTGTGACTAAGCTACTGTACTCCCACCAAGTACCTTTGCCCAATCTGCTTCCTAGCTGACTGCAACGCTTCAGCCCCAGTTGCCATAACTTGACTGGGGTCCCTCCGGAACTCTTCCACCCGACGAGACTCTTCTTACAGGTGCAGAGGAATAGGCAGGTATTGTCCCCTCTGCCTATTCCTCTGCAGCTCTCCTTCCAAGCAGGTATCGTCCCCTCTGCCTATTCCTCTGCAGCTCTGCTAGCAATGATTGGCATTGCCTTCACAAAGGCACTTGCAGATTTCAGACCTAGCTCTCTTGATTTATCCCAGCAAAATGTGTCTTTGCCTGTGTAGACAGAAGTCCTTGAACCGGCCCTGAGTGCATACAGCGATTGCTAGATCCTTGCAATGGGTGGCCCTGTACAGGCTCCACAGCCAATCCACCTAGTTGATTGCAAGCATTAGCAAGTAGGGATGTGCATGGAAAAAATATTCGGTTTGGTTCGGCATTCCGAAATTTGGGACTTCGGCACTTCGGTTCAGTTCTTCGGGTAGGGTAGGGGTAGGGTTAAGGGTAAGGTTGGTTTAGGAGTAGGGTTAGGAGTAGGTTTAGGGGTAGGGTTAGAGGTAGGGTTAGAGGTAGGGTTAGAGTAGGGTTAGGGTTACCCTAACCCTACCCTATTCCTACCCTTAACCCTACCCCTAACCATACTCCAATCACTATCCCTACCCCTAAACTAGACCGTGCTACAGAGAGTGTCACTTGTTAAATCTTTCATGTGCACAGTGGAGGCTGGCCCATGCATCTCACTGATTCAAGCATTAAGTGAGCAGAGACAAATTCTGGGCATATGGTCTAGTGCAGAGGTAGGCAACCTACGGCACTAGTGCCGTGCACGGCACTCGAGGTGTCTTTGCACGGCACTCAAGGCTGCTAGAGCCAAACAGGCTCTGGCCTATCAGGAGTCCCAGTAAAACTTCAAATATCTGCTAATATGAAAAGATGGTGAAGGACAATCCTCAATTTAAGCATTGCAGCACATAGAGGAAATGATCTCAGATCACTTCCTCCAAGCACTTGTGAATGGGAATCCACAACGTAGTAGAGCAGCCTGCAGCTGCTGTTGCAGCTCCTGTCTTTGACCTGTACCAGGCCAGCCTGGTCCCCACTGGAACCCAGGGAAGCCAACCATACTGCTAGATATACACAGATATTGTGGATCAAACCAAGTGTTTATCTGAGTATCTGCTCCTTTCCAAATTGTTAAAATAAATGCGTGCACGTTTTGAAGTAAATTACACTGAGACACAGGTATCAGGTTAATAAAAAACTTTGGAATCTTTACTCAGGGGGCGGCAAGGAACTTATAAAGGCAAAAATACATCATATGCAAAAATGTAGATAACAGAGAGAAAACATCTCTAATTGGTTAGGTGTTAAGTGTCTTATCTAATGCACATCCTACGAGGCGTGATGTCACCATCATCCCGGGATTTTACTCCGGATATAGGCACCATCTTGTTACATGAGGTAGTTAGTCGGTGGGAGCGGGTGCTCTAGCAGCCATTTTGAGTAGATATTGAATACAGGTATACACAGTAAATAGACATTTTTACTATCACTAATTTACATTCATAACACAGAAATTAAGAATAACCCTCCCCTTATACAAATAATACGAACAGCCCACACACAAACATACACACAATCTGCACAAACGTAACCCGCTAACAATCCACATAGATGCACACAAACCCCACATGCAGCCTTTCACATGCAATACCCCAAACAGCCCACACACACTACCAAACACACAATGGGACATATCCATCCACACACAATTCCACAAGCAGCCCTCATACACAGCCCACATTCATATGTATCATACACAATACCATAAACTACTAATGAACATATACAGTATAATAGCTCATATACGCACAAATACAATGATGCAAAGCAACTGCAGTAAAAATAACACAAGCAGAATATGGCAGCATACACACCTAAATTTTAAAAAATAGGACCGGCACGCTACGGGACATCACAATCCTATATCGGCACAGTGCTGCTAAAAGGTTGCCTACCCCTGGTCTAGTGCCTGATGTGTTACATTGTGAAACCTGACAATGTAACACATCAGGCACGTTCATTTTGTTTTGTATGTCATATATTTTCTAACATATTTTCTTAATTGTTTTAACTAAAGAAAATAGAATTTAGCATTACATAACTAGACCCATTGGTAAATTTTCTTTAAAAAAACCCTCACAGGGGGGCGGAGCCAAGCCAGCAAGCTGACAAGTCGTGCTTTACATGTGCTCCTGCTGTATGGGCCACACACTCGACGACTACTCAGGCTACAGTGCTGGAAACCCCACGTAATGCAACTACATGGATGGGGGAAGCCTGTAGGTACCCGTGGATACCAAAATCGACGCCCGGAACAACCGGTAACAGCTGCTGCATTTCGAGGCCTAAAAGAGGCAGCGGAGGGGAGGGACGGCCACTTTCCCCGTACTGCTGCTAACCATAAGCGAGCAAACACACTTTCCCCCTCCCCCCATGCACCAGTGGGGGTTATCCCGGTCCCCACTTGGGCAACAGCAACCACAGGCTCAGTGCACCATCAAGGAGCTCTGTGTAGCCGCACCGAAATCACGAGCCACAATCAAAATGGCCGACGCATCAGGGAAACAGCCTGAGACAAACTGGGAAGCCAAGTTTCTTGCTGACTTTGATAGAATTTGCATGGAATTCTGCCAGCGGATTGAATCCCGAGCATTGCAAGCACAGCCACCTGCAACCCATCATATAAAGCCCACGACGGAAGACCCCATACATACCAGCCGTCCAACATCTCCCACTACTCAAGGGGACGACGTCGTTCCTGTGACCGCACAATCTTCTTCCGAGCTGGGGGCTCACATGGAGGTAACTCTCCCACACCACCCATACACCCAGGGAGGCTGCCGAGACCCGGTGGAACCTTGGGCCCATGACCCTGATGATGGGGTCAATGGACATGTGGTCAGGGCTCCCACTAAGGCCCCGGGCCGAAGATACACGGCACTCAAGCGACGGGAACCCAAGAGGTGCAAGGGAAGAATCGCAGCACGGAGGGTCAGCCGACCGGATGGTCAGAGCAGACATGCAAGAGAAGCAGGACAGACCCCAAATCATATGTGGGATCGAGGAGGTTTCCCCCCCACAACCCGATGGACTAGCTCCCATATATTATAGCACCATCACACCCTGTGGTGTAGGCTGAACATTCTTGTAGACTATTGCAATGCTCATTACCCTGGTTTATGGCAAGTAATTGAAATGTCACACTGACACTCCTAGAGGGTTTTAGGGCATCGCTATAAATTGATACATATACACACCTTAGTCTTGAAAGAGGAATAATTGTCTTAACTCAGATTACCCTGACTACTACTGTTATATTGCAATTTAGAACATGGGCTGTGGACCAACTGGGCCTAGCGAACTTGCTTACACACCTAGTGGCACTCTCAACAGAGCAACACGTGGGCAGTTGAGCCATAGCGTATTTACACATGGCATATGTGATTGGTTGACATGTTAGACCTACCTACCCCATAATCTACCTTGTCCCCTGGACAGTTAACCTCCGATACCTAAGGGCTGGGCACACCAGCATAGGCAGCTACGCTAACCTGTACAGTACTCTGACAGGGGCCTAGCTTGTTATCTCTAACATAATGTCAGACTCTGTAGAACTAGCAAAACTTAAGACATGCTGTACTCAGTGAAATGTTCTCTTAATCTCAGGGGCAGAACACCCACCACATATGCGACCCCAGGCTCAATTGCCCTTACTAACTGTAACCAAGCTGTATCTACCTGTTTAAAAATGTATATTAAGACTCAGTTGAAACTTGTAAAATAGAGGCTGTTATTCGCAGGAGTTCAAGCAGTGACCTTGCTATCTTTATGTTTTACACACCATGTGATCTATGTGCACTAACTCCTGGCTTTAATTTCTGTATAGTTTAAAATGCTTAATAACACTCTGTTGAAACTTGTAAAATAGAGGCTGTTATTCGCAGGAGTTCCAGCAGTGACCTTGCTATCTTGACATTTGCACAGACGTTATTCGGCATGTGCTATCACCTTATACTTAAATAAGACACGGACACCGATAATTCTGTTGGAGTACAAAGTCCACAGCTTTATTAATTAATTATAATAAATTAACATAATTTAGGGTCATTGTCCAACTATACATTATGTTACTATACCCCCACACAGTACCCCTGACAATGACCCTACCAATTGAACAATAAATAACAACCAAATAACATTTAACTTGAAACACACGGCCTACCAAAGAGGCCCCATATCATACGGTTAACTGTAGGGGTGTACCTCAGACACCCCTACACCCCCAGGTTCGTTGCCACCGAAGAGCTAGAACCAACCAGTCCTTAATTCCATCCGGCCTACACCTTGGCCTGTCCAGTTCAAACTCACACAAAATTCCAATTTTCCCTACGCCCTGTTCCGCCACAGCACATGGCTTGACCCCCTTAAGAGCATGTGCGACCCCCACCACACCTAAACAGGGCCTGTTCTATGCCCTCGTGAAAACCTAGGATTAACAAGTCATTTCCAACATCCGACATATGTATACCATCCCTCCTAAAATACCCCCGCAACATACCCTCCAACTCCCTGTGGCGCACCACTACGCCCCCTGAACGTCTATTAAAAACTGCCATAATCTTGTTGACTTTACCCCTACATCGAGCTATTGCAGCTGGGTCCCTGGCGTGCTTCCATGTAAAGTGAGGCACCATCTTGGACCAAACTACAACCACGCCAGGGACCAGCTCCCGCAGCCGATCTACATCCCTCTTCATCCTCCGAACTAGTTCTCTTTGGGGGATCCAACCTAAGTCGGTTCCCCCACCGTGAACCAATACCACATCTGGGACTGACCCCCCAGCCACCTTTCTAAATAATACACTGCAGAGACTCTGCCAACTAGCGCCCTGAAAACCAAACCATTATAACGCCACCCGCTCCAAAGGAAAGCCCAGCTGCGATCTGCTTCTTCTAACTGCGGCTCTCTTCTCTGCCCAGTACACATACAAGTGGCCCATCAACCAAACCTCCAAACCTGAAAAGAAACAAAATTAGTTGCAGAATAGAGACAACGTCCCCTTTTCCCGAAATCCTTCAAACCATTTAGTTACACCAACCTGTCCGGCCTCACGTACGAGCGGAAATGCATGGATTCCCACCTTCCAATCCGTTTGATCCGCTCGTCCCCCAAACCTAAACGTGCTGCCTCCGTCGCCGCCCCTATGCGGAACGAGTGCGTCCCAATTTGCTTTGGCTCCAAACCCAGCCTCTGTAAACCCAAACGAAAAACCCATATGAACTGAAAATGGGACAATGCCATGCCATCGGCGTGCAAGAAAAAGCAACCAGCGATCCTTGGATGAACGTCCAAGTACCGCGCGCCGCAAGCTACCGGGCATGCCCCCGAGCCCGGCAACTCATACAACACCACCGAACACATCCGTTTTAGACCGTCGCAGCCAGATCTGCACCCTGTCACTACATACGTCCACGTCCTCGAGCAGTAATCCGCTGCCCCCCAACCTGTTGGCACTCACCAGCTCACCACTCACCTATGCGGAAAGCACCAAAAAACGCCCAAACAAACGCTCCCGAAAATAGCGCTACTTCGAAAGGAGAATCACACAGCCCAGGTAACGTCCCCAACAGCCCTCGTAAAACCTCTTTCCCCTCCGAAAACCCCTTATCGCCTGACGTATTACAAAATTCTTTGTGATGTCTTCCCACCCGTTGAATTTAAACAAAAACGCCAAGGCAGACATGTACCTGTCCACCATGGCCGGTGATGCCTGCCTCGCGAACAAGCGACACAGTAGCCATAAAAGCACATCCACCCGATGGCCTGGCGAAAATTCGCCCCCAACCTGTTGCACCGTCTCTTCCCATTCCTTCCAAACTTTAATGTAAGACGACCAAGTGCTCGGCGCTAAAAAATTCCTTATATACTCCCCAAGCATGACGTCTCGAGCTGCCACATCTCGTCCGGGCAAGCCTGCCCCTGCTCCTGAGCGTCCGGCGCCGCTTCCCGGAATCGTTCCCACTGAAAACGAGAAAGCGCATCAGCCACCACGTTCAACAAACCCGGGATGTGTTTAGCCCTAAATACCAAGATGAAAGACATGCAGAGAAGTACAAACCGCCGCAGCAAACTTAACACCGGGGCGGATGATGCAGACAAACTGTTGATCGCCTGCACCACCGCCATGTTATCCGAGTGGAACACGATTTGTTTGTTCGCTAACACCGGCCCCCACAATCCCACCGCTACTACGACCGGGAACAATTCCAGAAACGCTAGATTTCTTTTTAGCGGGCTTTCTTTCCACGCCTCAGGCCACACCTCGGCACACCAATTTCTCGCCAGATAAGCCCCAAAACCTACGCTGCCTGAAGCGTTGGTATACAGCCCTACCACTTCCATCGCCGCCGCCGGTTCTCTGAAAAATACTCTCCCATTAAAGTCCTGTGAGAACCGGTCCGACACCAGTAAGTCCACCTTCATGTCCGCCGAAACCCTGATGTAGTGAGACGGCAGCCGCACCCCGCTCGTTGCTTGCGCCAGCCGCCTACAAAAAACCCTCCCCATGGGTATAACCCGGCACGCGAAGTTAAGACTCCCCACCAACGATTGGAGCCCCCGCAGTGTCACTTTTTTAGCCCTCCTTACTGTGGCTACCAGCTCCTTCAGACACACTAATTTGTCCAAAGGTAACCGAATCGATTTCTAAACCCAAAAAGCTAAGGCACGTCGTGGGCCCCACTGTCTTGTCCTCTGCCAAGGGAACACCGAATGAGTGTGCAACCCACTGAAACACTTCCAATACTTGCCTACACCGGTCCGATTCCCACGGGCTTACCAAAAAGGTACTAAACTTTTCAAAATAGGCGCACGATATGGAAACCCATTGGTAAACACAGATCCACAAAAATTTCCCCATCGAAACAGCACCCGAGCAAGTGATGGCAGTTCAGGTGTATCGGAAGCAGCCTGAAAGCTGCTTCCACATCTACCTTCGCCATCAGCGCCCCACGCCCCTTTCTCCGGACCAACTCGACCGCCTTGTCGAATGACGTATAGGAGACGGAGCTGAGGGCCGCGTCGATTTCATCATTTACCGATGCCCCTTTCGGGTATGATAAATGATGTATCAATCTGAACTTTCCCGCCTCCTTCTTGGGGACCACACCGAGTGGGGATATCCGTAAATCAGCCAATGGTGGCGACAAGAACGGGCCCGCCATCCTCCCCAGTTGGACTTCCTTGCTAAGCTTATCCCGCACTACCCCTGGGTGCTCCCGAACTGACTTGAGATTACCACACATCGTACCCGGTCCCCTAACTACAAAGGGAATAAAAATCCTTCCCGAAATCCCTGCCATAAGAAACCTGCATCAGCCCTATTAGCGTACTGCCTTAGCCAAGGCAACATCACGTCTACTTTCACCGGGGACACCCCCAGCTGTAGCCGCAGGGGCTGCTGCCCCCACGGACCCCCCACACCCGCTAATCTTACCTTTTTTGAAACATCGGCTGGCGGCGTGAGCCCCCCCGCAGCCGGAACACTCGTGCCGGAACCTGCAACTTTTTACCTATTTGCAGTGCCCCTCGTTGTTCATCCAGCAGAAGCCCTTCTTTTGCCCAGCCGATACGGCTCCCCCTGCGCCCGTGCCGGCTGCCCCAGGAAAGGGCGCAGCCTTTTGCGCTATCATAAGGCGCATCCATAACGGCAAATCCATTTGGTCCCACCGCATGCTCGTATTCACCGCCAGATGTTGACGAAACTGTTCGTCATACCTCCACCATGCCAAACCTCCGTAGGTTCGATACGCATCTCATATCCCATCTAAGTAACAAAAAAGTTCGGAACAACGACCCGGATTCTTTTCCCCTATAACGCTAGCCAGAATACAGAAGGCCCTCAACCAATTCCCGAAAGTCTTCGGTATCTTGCGATACCTCCGCCTTTTCTCCTCCTCCTCCTTCTTGGCATCCTTCTTGTCCTCCTCCTTCAAGTCCAAGAACTCCTCGAGGGGAAGGAGGGAAAATATCTCCACAAACTCACCTTTCCATATCTTGTCCTTCACCTCCGCTTTTAAATGGCATCCTAGGGGACCCGCGAAGGACACGTGCACGTTTTGCCGCGCCGCATCCGGGATATCACCGCACCCTTCCTCGTGCTCCTGACCCCCTTCAGCCAACCCCGCCGACCCCGTTGCTACGCCTGACCCCGACGGTATCACCCCCGCGAGCCCAACCGCCGTGTCCCGACTACCTTCCTGTGACCACACCCGCCCGAATTGCAGAGACGACCCCTCTTTCCCAGACCATGACTCTAAAAATGTTTTTAAATCGCTTAATAACTGCTCAGAGTGTCGTGCATGTGTGGACTCACCGCTCGAGCCCCTGGCCGCAGCTGGCCGCAGAGGCGCCGTCCTTCCGTCTACCTTTCCAGGCACCGGAGCATCTTGTTGTCGCCGACTCCCATCCGCCTGGTCTCGCCTCGAGACCGTAGGTGTATTGCTCCGTGACCTGTAGGGAGAAGAAATCCTTGGTAGTCTGTTCAGAGCCGGACCTACCCGCCCATCCTCCCTACGTTCCTCCCAGCTATCCCTTGCAACGCTCCGCTTCGCATGACGACTCTCCTTGCAATATACTCTCCTCGTCTGTTCGTGGAATCTCCTCTCTGATGAACCAGATGTGCTACGCTGACTCCTCCTCTCTCTATCCCTGGAAATGGACCTCCTGCAACAGGACCTTGCTACGCTGCACCTGCTCCGCGCTGGGGTCCCTTCCCTGCTCCCTGAACTCCCTGCTCTGCTCCTCGTGCAGCTGCGCCTGACGCTAGTACAGCGCCGCTCTTCCCTCCTCCTGCTCCATGTGTCCTCCATGCCTTTAACCCCTTAAGGACCAAACTTCTGGAATAAAAGGAAATCATGACATGTCCCACATGTCATGTGTCCTTAAGGGCTTAAGCTGCCCCTGAGAGCAGCCTGAAGGGCCCTCTCGCCTACTGCTGACACCCTTATCTACCTGAGGGGCCGTTTTTTCTCCCACTCCAGCCTCTTTATCACCCCCCTGCCCCACAGTAATGCCAACAGTGGCTGACTCACCGGGACGTGTAGACTTTGAGCTTCTGCTCACGTGGCCTCCCGCCGACCTGGCCGCCATCCCGGCTGCATTACGGGAATCCTCTGTGCCATCTCCCCTGCCAGCCGCAGAGCCGCGTGGCGTAGGTCTTCCCAACGTCGTGCGCTTCACGGCCGTCCGTGCCAGACCGCTGCCGCGCCTGCCGGGCCGAGCCGTGCGCCTACCTGGCTCCACAGACAGGGCCTCTCCTGTACCAGCGGACACCTCGCATCCCGCTGAAGGGCTCCTCCGTCGCCTCGCCACTGGGGGCCCCCAACTGCTGATGCAGCCATTCCAGCCCTTCTCTTCTAACGACGCCATGGACCTGCAGAAACGACAAAGAAAAAGAGCCTCGCCGACCTGCAACAATTTACAGGTAAGAGAGGCTCTGGTTAAAATGGCCCCTACTCTAACATGGCTGCTCTTTATACTCCCTCTCTCCACCCCCAAGCTCCATTACCCTAACCCAGCCCCCAAACACTAGCACCTGCCCACTCCCTGGCTCTGTCAAGGCCCACTCCCCCACTGCGTTGTTCCATGGGCTTCATTATGTTTTACACACCATGTGATTTATGTGCACTAACTCCTTGCTTTACTTTCTGTATTGTTTTACTATATGCCTCAATAAAAACAAACATTGACAAAAAAAAAAAAACCTCACAAAAATAAAAACAGTTTTTACATTGAAACCTATTTAAAACAGACAAAGCATGGATATTAGTGTGCCACAAACTGACATTAGCAGAAAACACGTCTCTTTCTGGATATATATTGCTTTGATATGAATTTCAGTACATCAGAATCTAGGACCTGCTTAGCAGAATTTTTAATTGTAATTTTTTTTTTTAGATTACCTTTTCCCAATGCTTAAAACCCCACTGATGCTGTGTCTACCAGGTCACCAATACATGAGCTTTCAGGTAACCATGGGAACATAAGGAATTTTCAAATTGGAGAATAACAGCTTACGTCTATGGATAACAGCCCAGTGCACAGAGGCTAATCAAGGAGCAAGGAAAAAAAAAACAACAACAAAAAACACAAACAAATGTTTTCCATGGATATATAATTTTGCTGAAGTGTTAATATATATTTCAGCTTTGAAATATCTCCTGTTATTGTTTGCACATTAATACCTAAATGCAATTTCCTTTCTCTTCTAGTACCCAAAATGTTTACATTTGATTAAACATCCACAGAGTGCAATTGATTTCAAATAAAAATGTTATTTTCAAGCTCTGTGATGTTTCCTAATAACTCTAGAGGTACTTTAAGTATACCAGCCCAGGGGGCGTGGTTTGGCCGCAAGCGAGAATGGCTGCTTAGGGGAAGAGCTCCGTCCCACACAGCCTTAACAGCAAAGCTAACACCACAGCACGGCACGATAATGGGGCGCACAAAACGCCCAGACGGCTCACAAACCCCCAGGACTCACCCGAGCAATCCCCAAGCTGGTCCTATGGACGGGTACCTGGCACCGTCGACGACCGGTCGCCACGTGGCAGCGGGCGCAAACATGGCCGACTCCCCGGTCAGCACACATGCCTCTGAGCCGGCTGAACTCTCGCTGGCTGACATCAGCGCCGATATAAGAGCCCTGACAGCAACCATGGCAACCATGGTTACCAAGGAGGACATGAAAGCTCTATCTGACACCCTGCATGCGGCGATCCGCACAGAGGTAACCACGCTCAGGGCTGAACTTACAGCACAGGCCACCAGGGTGCAGGCTACTGAACACTCTGTGCAAGCTATAGGGGAGAGAGTGGAAGCTTCAAACCTTGCAATCCACAGGCAAGGTAATATGCTTTTACATTTAAGACGCCAAACGGAAGATCTTGACAACAGGGGTCGCCGATCAAACATAAGGGTCCGCGGCCTACCTGAACCAGAAGGGACAGAGGACGTCGAGGCCAAATTACAGACGCTATTCCGAAACATATTGGGACCGGAAGCGCCGGAATCCATGGTGTTCGACAGGGCACACAGGGCTAATAGAGCCCGCGCAACCGATAATTCGCCAAGAGACATTATATGCTGTATGCATTCCTACAAACTAAAGGAGAAGATAATGCACAGAGCCCGTTCGAGACCCACCTGGCAATTCAGTGGCGCTGAGGTGGCCCTCTACCAGGACCTGTCCCCCCTTACGCTAGAGGCACGTAGGGCCCTGAGACCTATCACTACGCTGCTCAGGGATAGAGGGATCCCATATAAATGGGGTTTCCCCTTTATGCTCTTAGCCAGACACCACGAAGAATGGTTCCCGTTAAGATGGCCAGAGGAAGTCCCACGATTCCTGCAGCGCCTTAACCTTCCACCCACAGAGGTCACCGACTGGATCCTGGGGCCAACAGAACAGAGGCAAGGGATCCGAACCCCAGGCCAGCAGCACAGAAGAAGAGACAACACACCACAGCGCCCGCAAGCCCGCAGACAACTAATCCCCACGGACCCTGAGGAGTGAGGCTAGGCACCCCTCCCACTCCCACCAGGCACGAATGGCCGACCACGACACGTGCACCCTACCAGAGCAGGCAGATACCTTCGGACGCCAGCGTCGTCCCGAGCACCACAGAAGACAGATAAGTACTGTTTGCACGCATACACAAGCAAGGGGTATTCACATGGTCCCCTAGACCAGGCATGGCAGCACAATAATAGCACACCCCTTGGACCGGGAGGCTACCCTGAGTTAACTGGGGTGGGGGGGCCTGTTGGGGGAGGGACACATGGCACACCAAACTCACAGGCTGCGGCCCATGGCGGGACAGATCCGAATGTGCACATGTCCTGCAAGCTGCGGCACTCCACGGGACTGTTGACAGATTCCGGGACACTTGGGCTCAAGCTACAGGGTAACACTTCTGGTACTACGAAAGCGTTCCTGTCGTACCAAGTTGGCACTCTAGAGACTACCTGAAGATTTGCCAGTGGGATGGTCGGGGGGGTGGGAGGTGCCTAGAGAAACCTAACCATGGGTCATTGTATTGTATTGAATTGTATTATATTATATTATTTTGTTGAAAATGTTTTATCGGGCTTTATTAGATGAGGTGGTCCTGCGGGTGGGAACAAGGTAGTGATTAGTGTATCTATGACTTAGAAGGAAGTGGGACAAGGGGGGGGGGGACAAATCGGGACTGAAACTATGTCACTCTGGGCTATACACTGTTTTAGTAGTGGAATATTGAAGACAAGCCTGGCAGAGAGAGGGCATAAATGGGTTCCCGGACAATACAGATGAGTAACACAGTATACTTGATGTAATGTATCTCGTGAGAGCATGTGATCCCACAACACAGCGCGACCACCGCGCACGTAGACGCACACATATGCCGCAACCAGATATACGCACACACGCAGGAACTTTTACACCGCGGACAGGTAACTAGACCCCATACTCTTGACGCAGGGGACACTACCCAAGGACCTTTATGGAGGGACACGGGACCACATAATGCACCCCCCCCCACCCTCAACCCTACACACCACGACCCAAAGCGCGCGATAGCTCAACGATACACTGCGCTGACCACACAAGCATAAGATAAGGCCAATAGCCACTCATACCGCACCAGCCTACTGGACACTAACCCATGCCCCACTATGACGTGACCGTACAGATCGCTTCCCTAAGAGACTTAGCTACAGACATATGACTGGAAACATGTGGGAAACGGACATCTCACTGAGCGAGCCACACACACTTTTAAGTTCCTAACCTTTGAGCTCCTGCAATATTGCAGGCAGAGACGTTGGACTCAGCAGGTCTCGCCACTACCCCAGACTAGACCTGCGTAGACCGACCTACTGGGGGACCCAATTCCGCGGCTGCCCTAGCCTGCTAGGAGACGGTGCGGTCTTGTAATCCACCCAGCTACACAGGACCCCCCCATATTGGGGGAACGTTTAACTTCTGAGGGAAAACTACTGTGACCCCTCACCAGGGACCTCTCGGGCCGGGCCGAACCGGGCGTGGATCGGGCCGCAACTTATTTTTTAGGAGTCCTAACACCTGGGGGCTACGACCCTCCTCTTCCTTACCTGTAACTACACACTCTATAATCTCACCTTCCCCTCCTCCCTCCCCCCCCCCCCCCCCACCTCAACTACCTTTCTCCTACCCCTCCATCTCCCATCCCTTGGCAGTTGGGGTGCGCACAGGCATCTAGACCTAGGACCCCAGAACTTGACCACGGTGAGGGCTGCGCTCGTACCCACACTATCACAATGGCGTACACGGCTGCACCCCTTTGCGTCCTAACGCAGAACTGCCGAGGCCTCAACACGCCCGAGAAGCGATCACACCTCCTGCGAGAACTTCACCGCAAACGGGTTTCAGTAGCGATGCTGCAGGAAACACACCTTAAAGCATCAGACACCCACAGGCTGAAAAACAGCAGATACCCAACCAACTACCATAGCACCCACACAGATACCCGAAAAGTAGGCGTAGCTATAATGGTAGCGGCTGATATCAAATTCACCCTGACGGACCAACTAGCTGACCCTAACGGCAGATTCCTTTTTATCAAAGGCACGATTTCGGGAAGAGGATACACTTTCGCCTCCGTCTATGCGCCAAACGCAAAACAAGCAACGTTTCTGAGCAAAACGATTCGCCAACTGGCAATTTTTACAGAAGGAACGCTTGTCATAGGGGGGGACTTCAACGCACCGCTTGACCCACTAGTTGACTCATCGACAGGACACAGTAGCATACCACAAACCGCGATAAGGGCAATAAGGAAGACTCTGCGAGACCTGAGATTGGTGGATGCGTGGCGAACCCTACACCCGACGGTCCGAGATTATACACACTACTCGGCCATCCACAGGAGATATTCGCGTATTGACTGTGTTCTCATACAACAGGAAGGACTGCAACGTTTGCAGTCGGCTGAAATCACACCGACGCCATGGTCGGACCACAGTGCAGTATCCATAAATATGGATTCCCCGCTATTCAGACCAACTAAGACGGCATGGAGACTGAATGAATCGCTCCTGTCAGACCCGGAAGTGAAAGCGCTTCTGACAGACCATTTAAACAACTACTTCGCAGAGAACGATACGGCGGATGTGTCGAAGGTAACGCAATGGGAAGCGCACAAGAGCGTGCTCCGGGGACATCTCATACGAATTGCCTCGCGAAAAAAGAAAGAATCGCAGCAACATACGCTGGAACTCACCGAACGGATATCCAAACTGGAAGCACAACACAAGCGATCGCAGCTTGAGGAGCAGTATCGCTCACTACTGGATGCCCGCCGACAGTTAGCGGAACTCGTGGCCCGCAAGCACCACAGAGCGACACAGCGGTCCAAGGCGTTCTTCTACATTCACGCCAACAAGAGTGGGAGACTCCTAGCCCGCACGATCCGACCCCAACAAGCCAGGGCGCAAGTACACGAGATACGGAAGACTGATGGCACCCTCACACAATTCCCGGAAGCAATAGCCACTGAATTCCGTAACTATTACCAACAACTGTATAATATATCACCGACGTCCTCTGATGCCCATCGAGTAGAGCTGCAGAACGCAACAACGCGATACCTACAAAGATTCAGTCCAGACGCCCTAACACCTGAGGAAGCAGACCACCTGGAAGCCCCAATTACCACGGAAGAAGTACTAGCAGCAATTAAGGTAGCGAAAAAAGGGAAAGCACCGGGACCAGATGGACTCTCAACAGGATACTACAAGTTGTTTAAAGACATCCTGTCTCCCCACCTCATGGCAGCCCTCAACCGACTCCAACAGGGCGACAAATTTCACCAAGAAACTTTAGCAGCCACAATCACAGTGCTGCCTAAGCCGGGCAAGAACCCCGAAAACTGCAGCAGTTACAGGCCTATTTCGCTCCTTAACACTGATGTGAAACTCTTCACTAAAATCATCGCCACTAGACTCCAAACATTTGTGCCACGCTTCATTCACCCAGACCAAACGAGCTTTATACCAGGTAGGGAAGCCAGAGACTGCACACTTCGAGCATTTTCCATACAAGCCTTGGCGCTAAAAGAAAAAACGGGATTGCTTCTGCTCTCGACGGATGCCGAAAAGGCATTTGATAGGGTTACTTGGAGCTTCATGCTGGCAACACTGCGTAAAGTTGGCATGGGGAGGGGTATGATGACCTGGATAGAGGCACTCTATACCGACCCCAGCGCTCGAGTGAGGGTGAACGGCGCACTCACGGACACCTTCACTATCCATAACGGCACTCGGCAGGGCTGTCCACTGTCGCCACTCCTGTTCGCCCTTACCCTAGAACCATTTCTGGACAGGGTTAGGCGGAACCCGGAGATTCGGGGGTATAACCACGGAAACCAGGAACATAAGGTGGCCGCATATGCGGACGATATGCTCTTCTTTGTGAGCAACCCCGCTGACTCTATGCCAACCCTGATGAGGGAATTCGACGCATATGGCCAGTTATCAGGGCTGAAGCTTAATTTGACTAAATGCGAATTGTTGAACGTTTCGACCCCCACAGATGTACGAGAGCGGATCAAACGCGAGTATCCCTTCCATTGGTGCCAGAATCAGATGCGATACCTGGGAATTTGGATACCCAGCAACCCAAAAGAACTGTACACTAGGAACTATGCTCCCCTATTACGCACAATACTACTCGACCTTAAAAACTGGAACTACGACCACATCTCCTGGCAGGGACGCATAGCAGTGATTAAGATGAACATCCTCCCAAGACTGCTTTACCACTTTCACACCATCCCCTGGCACATCCCACCAGAATTCTTTGCAACCCTTAAGTCAGCAGTAATAAAATATGTCTGGAAGGGAGAAAGAGCACGACTTAGCTATGACAAGCTGTGCCTGCCTAGGAATTGGGGTGGCCTAGCATTACCGGATATACGCAAATACTTCCAAGCCGCGGTGTTACAGCGGATCAGGGACTGGCATGCGGCATCCAACAACAAATTGTGGGTCGCACTAGATAGGGTAAGCACAAACAATGCCCTTCACAGATTCACATGGCAAGGCTCGGCAGACGCGACATCGAAATTGGGCAATGAATCACCCATTACTCAAACACTAAAGACATGGTCTCACTTAAGGCGGAACCAACTCATCTCTCCTCAACCAAGCCCCTTGATCCCGATAACACACAATACTGGAATAGGTGGGGGACTACGCAGATCGGCCTGGCCAATCGAGGGAGATGGGGACTGTTATGTCCCGATATCCGAGGTCCTTAGCAATACTGGAATGAAAACCATAAGGGAATGGAGTGAGGTACCACAACTGACGCTGATGCACAGATTTCATTATGCGCAACTACGTCATTTCTATTACAACCTCCCAAACCGAGTAGCAATCCACAGAGAACAGACGTGGTTCGAACACCTCTGCATAGCCGACTCTGGGGTAGAGGGTAGAGTTTCAACTATCTACCAACAACTGATCACAGGTGATCACACACGGAACACTGCGTTTAAGAGGCAATGGGAGGAGTTGACGGCTAGAACGTACACCGAAGCACAATGGGAACAGATACTGATCTTACAACACAAAAGTTCCATAAGCACCAAGTATCAGGAGGTCAACTTTAAGCTACTCTCCCATTGGTACAGGACCCCGTCGCTACTGCACAGAATATTTAGGGATACCACAGATGTCTGCTGGAGGTGTGAGTCACATACTGGTACCCTTAGGCACATCTGGTGGGACTGTGCAAGGATCAGGCCATACTGGGAGGACGTACGAAGGGAAATAACGGCTATCCTGGGAGACCTACCGGACTTTAGCATAGAATTGGCCCTCCTTCACTGCACGGAAAGCTCGATAGCCCAATACAAACGATCAATATTGAGGCATCTGCTGAACGCGGCGAAAGCGTCTATACCGGTTAGATGGAAACAAACCCAACCACCGACAACTGCAGAATGGCTACAGAGAGTGGAAGAAATACACACAGCCGAGGCGCGGTACGCGGACCTACTAGGGAGGAGCACCAAACACGTCGAAATTTGGACCCCTTGGTATGTCTACCTATCACGACCAAGACATGGAGGGTCTTAGCGCACGCCACAACCCCTGGGGATTGGGGGGTGCCTGGGCGCACTCTGACACATGTCGCTCTCCACACTCTTCCCCCCCCCCTCTACCCTCCCCACCCTCCCCCCCTTCCTCTTCCCCACTTACTCCATCTCTTCTACCTACCTACATCCATTATGTTTACTCGAGCCCATATGACTTCTCTGAAGGGCATCGCTGGGGCGGCCTGACCTGCGCCTGAGGAGGTCGGGGCGGGGAGGACCCGATCATGCTGAAAGTACGATATACCGCCATGACACGAAGTGATGCGTACTGGCTTGAATCATTGACCTAATAAACTGTCGACCGACGGAGGTAATAAGGAACTGAACATATGGAGAAAATAGTCTCCAAAATATGACTCCTTCGACCGACGGGAGGAAGGGGATGTAGCACCAGATAAGTGACATCATGGGGCGACACAACCCACACCTGACCAGCGGGTTACACTATTAGGCAGACACAACCAAGCTTCTATCTGTCACACACGTGACCCGTGGAACAACTCCGTACCCGAATTCTTGACCATATAACGATCCAACCTACCAAGCGACCAATTTCCCTTCATACACTCAACCTCATAACCCGTAGGACAGGGGTCTCTAATGATGGTCGAGAACACTCTCCTGCTCCACCTGTCACATAATTTCGATACTGAAGCTACATCCTTCATTTAAACTGTCCGATTTATAAGCACAACTCTCCAGAAGACCCTTAGAATAGGGTTCGGAAACGGCTCTTTTTTTTTTATTTTTTTTTGCATTTAACCAGTTATTGTTACTGTTATTGAAACTGCTCTAGCTATGAGACAAGCACCCGTCTAAACTTGTTACACTTGTTTATAGCCTATTGATTGACAGCTTTTACGATGCTTGACACATGTGAGATTGCTCAAAAACGATAATGCCTACTGTTTACACTATTGATGTCATTGCTCAACTTGTTTTACAACGCATATATGATGTAGTGGGATAAGCATGTGTTACAGCACTCACTTGAACATCACAATAAAGAATTTACAAAAAAAAAAAAAAAGTATACCAGCCCAACAAATTTATTTAAGAATTTAAAGGTGCCAAGTAAATTCCTAGTTGCTGTGATACCGGAGAAACTGACGGAAGCCAAGCACAGAGAGATGGACACAGGTTTCTTCAGGAAGGAAGAGATTCTTTATTCGGTTCACCGATCGGGACTCAGAGGGACTAATGTCACCAAAATACAGCAAGTTCTGAGCCCCGGACAATAGTGCAGGCTCCTTATATAGGCACATAACTCCTCCCATATTAAGCTCCACCCGCACATTCTCTTGACCAATCAATACAAATAAGAATTAACTTCCTGCTTGACCGCATGGCTTGTCCAGCACAATGGAGGAGGGGAATTCTACATCCTGTATTCTCGCACATGCTCCGTACACTACTGATCGTATCTTGCCACGTGCAACTAACTGATCGATACGTCAGCATATGCACGTACACATGCCACGTGGTAATCTCGGCCTACTAAATTTATTTTTACCGATTCCACCACATTCCCCCCTTTGATGCCTCTTGATATTTCACAATTACTTGAGGCATCACTTAACCTTGGTTTGCATACACCGCAAGTTACCATGAACCAGACCAGACTTGTCTATGATGTGAATCTTTCAACACTCATCTTCCTGCATTGGTTCTCCCTGATCTAGTGCCTTATATTTATAAATTGCCATTATCTGTGCAGCAGCCTTCCTCTCTGCTATATTTTCTATCAGGCTTTGCACAGACCTAACTACTAAGGGTATAAGACATGGCAGGAGTAGACACAACATTAAAATCAGTAGGACTCCACCTACCAATGCCTTAAGCCCTCCAAACTGCTCATACCAGCTACCAAACCAACTACTTGGATTGTACCCTTTCCATACCTGAGTAGGCACATGCGCTAGTTTAACCATACGGCTAGTAAGCTCAGCTATTGCTTGCCCTTCATCATCTATTTGAAGACAGCAATTGCTCAGGTTAAACTTCCCACATACACCTCCCTCTACTGCCAATAGGTAATCCAAGGCTAATCTATTTTGGTATACTGCTGTCCTCATCCTGGTATTATGCTTCGCTAGAAGATTGAGCGCTTGTGAGGTCTCATTAGTAATAATCTCAACCACCGCCTGTAACCTTATAATGCGGTTGAGCATATAAATTGGGGTTCTATAACCAAAGGTACCATCCTCTGCCCACGTGGCTGGCCCATAGTAATCTATAATACGCTGGGGAGGCCATTCATCATCTTCCCAGGCGCCTATCTCTATGGGTCCCCTTTTCTTCCTATGATTCACATCATACACTTTAACACCCAAAGTCTCACCTGTTTCAATAGGTAACAAGAAGAAGGATGGTTTGAGCATACCCAACACACATGCCCCTTCCCAGTCCTGTGGCAACTCCGAATAGGCTTTCTTACCACAGATCCAGTACAAATTTGCTGGGGCTCTCCAACTAGATGTGATGGATAAATCAAACCATACGTCCTTTAAATTGGCGTATCTTGCAAACGGGTTAGATGGTTCTGAGACATTTGAAGCCGACCACCAAGTTGTATTCTTTGTATCATCATCATAAGCTTTTTGCCCTAGACAAGTTAATTCTCCTACAGAAGTATTATACATCATTCCTTTCCTCGCTATGCAAACATAACCTATGATGGAGGTCTTTAATCTCCACTCAGATTTACCTCTAACACTCATCTGATAATCGGCTTGTGAAGATATTAATTGTTCAACTGCCTCAGAACCGGACATTACCTCCTTTGCTTCCCAAGGCCATTGGTCTCCCATGTTAGTACCTCCACACACATAGCAGTTGGTAACATTAAGACTACCGGCAATACTTTCAGCTAAATCAATGAACAGGTTTTTAGCGTTATGGGGGATCTTATTATCTATACTCATTTCTTCATAGAAGGAATGGTATACCTGATGAGTCTGGGAGGTTACCGTATCAGTCTCTATCCCTATAAATAATATTGTCCCAGGGTCTAAACCCGTCCCGTATATTTGAAACCCAAATAAATTACCATATTTATCTAAGAACTTGTTGGGGTTATTTATAAGAATATGGACCGGATTGCATTCCATAGACTTACAGTATGGATTGGTAGGCAACTTAGTCACAATCATGTCCTTGTCTGCTGTCTGTCCCCAAGTTGCCCACCCCACACAAGACCAATATGGGCAAAAGTTATATTCTCTATTTGGGCATCTAGGACTCACATACTTATTTTTACTGCTGGGACAAATATATTTATCGTTAGACCCATACGTTCTCTCCCATCTAAGATCCCCACATACATTCCACGTCTTTCTACCACTTGATATCGCCTTACATGCATCAAATAGCAGAACACCCGAAGAATGTACGGATTCTAATACCGTTTTATTAATTAGGGTCCCCTGAGGATCTCCATTCCTGAGAGTCAACCAAATTGTATGGGGTTGATACTCTGGACTGAAGCACTTAGGTTCTCCTACTCCTAAATGGCACACACTATATTATATATTTAAGTATCTACATCTTGATACATCTCCTTTACACTCGTATTGCGAATGCCAGATTAGGGTCTGGGAAATATGGTTACCTGTTCTTGTAGTCTTAATGCATACCTCACAGCTAGGAGTGTACCTCTACCTTCCTGAATCTAAAAATACATATATAAAAACATTATCAGAAACACATCTTTCGTCGGCATCCTCAGTCTTCGTCCGTGCGATGGCACCTCAGCTTCCAGGATGTAAGGGCTGCAGGGAATGGAGTTCTGCTCGTCTTCACAGGGGTCTGTCAGGGTACCTGAAGTCTCTACCTCGGAGGAGGTTAGACTTCCCGACGTCCGTTCTCTCAGCGGGGCTGATTCATCCAATCCTCACAGCTCTCATAGTCATTCCCACGCCGGCCGCGAGAACCCCACTCCCTTTTATGACACGACGCTCAGGAGCCGACGTCATGACGGCAATCACATCCCGACCTGTCAATCTGGTTCGGAACAACGAATCAGGGCTCGGCAAGGGCGGAGCCATGATTTAGAGAACCAGGGTATAAAAGAGGGATGTGTGTAATGGTTCATTGCCCTGTCGTGGTTCTAGCTTGTCTGGTTCCTCAGTGCTCTTATGTTTATCGTTCTATCTGGTTTTGACTCGGCTTGTACTATCGTTCCTGTCTACCTCTCGTGTCCTTTGACCTCGGCTTGTCTCTCGCTTACCTGTCCTCTCGTTCCCTCGACCCCGGCTTGTCTCTGACTATTCTCTGCTTTCTCCTTACGTTAGTCCGGCCATTCTAAGGTCCGGTATACGTACATCTCTCCTGTTCGTACTCTGCGTGTTGGATCCCTGTCCCGATCCTGACAGGGTCCCTTCGAGACTTTTCCTGACTTATACACTACACGTCGGTGAGCGGACAGGCTTTATTATGGCCTTCTCACTCACTTACCAATCTCTGAAACAATAAAATTTGTAAATCCACAAAGTTCCTCGTCACTCCGACTGAGTCGTGCGCTTTAACCGGATCTTGCAGGGATTCTCTGGATCTGCTGTAGCTTGCCAAGAATCGACCGCTGCTGGTTTAACCCTGGAGTGATGTATCCACGGAGTCACTTCGGCCACTTTTATCGCTGTAGGGGTAGACAAAAGAACAATATAAGGACCTCTCCACTTGGGCCCTAACGGTACATTATTCCATTCTTTAATCCACACTTGGTCTCCTGGGTGGTAACTATGAACTGGGGGATAAATATTCACAGGTAATCTATCTTGTACCCATTTCTGTACCTCCTCCATAGTCTTACCCAACTCTGCAACCTGCTGCCGGGTAATTCCTTCTCCCAACTGACTCAAATCCCCCCTTAAGTTACCAAGTACGGGAGGTGGTCGCCCATACATGATTTCAAAAGGAGAGAGGCCCATCCTTCTGGTAGGTGTACTGCGGATTCGCAATAGAGCTATGGGCAAAAGAATGTTCCACTTAAGTTGGGTTTCCTGACACATTTTAGCCAACTGGTTCTTAATAGTTCTATTCATTCTCTCTACTTTACCAGAACTCTGGGGTCTATATGCCGTATGAAGCCTCCACTTTATACCAAGCATATGAGTCAGTTGTTGTAGGCATTGATGAACAAAAGCTGGACCATTGTCCGATCCTATAGAGCAGGGTAGTCCATATCGGGGTATTATTTCTCGTAGCAGGAATCTCACAACTTCTCCTGCTTTCTCTGTACGAGTAGGACATGCTTCTACCCAGCCTGAATAGGTGCACACAACTACCAGTAGGTAGCGATGTCCACCAGATTTAGGCATTACTGTATAGTCAATTTGTAGATCGGACATGGGGAGTCCCCCCATAAACTGAACTCCTGGTGGCTTTACTGGTCCTTGCCTTGCATTATTTTTAGCACACGTTACACATCTTCGTACAATGGCCTGAGTCAAGTTGGACAATCTTGGTATGTAGAAATGTTTTCTGAGATATTCTTCTGTACTATCTCTCCCAGAATGTGTCCCGTTGTGATAGTTTTGGACAATTTCTACCGCTAGGGATGCTGGAATAACTATTCTCCCATCTTCTAACTGATACCATTTGTTCTCCAAATACTTTCCAGGTTCAGTCTTTAACCACTCCTCTTCTTGAGCTGTATAAACTGGAGTCCATTGAGACAGTGGAGTTGGTATAAGAGCAGCTATATGCTCCACATATTCCTGTCTTCCTGATTCAGCGGCACGCTTAGCTGCATTATCTGCCATCCGATTTCCTTTGGTTACATCACCATCTCCTCTCAGATGCGCTCGACAATGTATGATACCGACTTCTTTCGGTTCCCACACTGCTTCCAATAGTTGTAGGATTTCAGCTGCGTACTTGATTTCTTTGCCTTCTGAATTCAATAGTCCTCTTTCTTTATACAAAGCTCCGTGGGCATGAGTGGTTAAAAACGCATACTTGGCGTCCGTGTAGATGTTCACTCTTAAACCTTCAGCCAATTGTAACGCTCGTGTCAGTGCTATCAATTCTGCCTTTTGTGCTGATGTTCCTTTTGCCAGTGGCCGAGCTTCTATCACCTTGTCTATTGTTGTTACTGCATATCCTGCATAGCGGATCCCTTCTTTCACATAACTACTGCCGTCGGTGTAATATTGAACATCGGGGTTCTGGATGGGAAAATCACGAAGATCTGGTCTACTTGAAAATACTTCATCCATCACTTCCAAACAATCATGTTGACTTTCAGTAGGTTGTGGCAAAAGGGTAGCTGGATTTAAGGTATTTACAGTCTCTAAATGCACTCTTGGGTTTTCACACAACATTGCTTGATACTTGGTCATACGGCTGTTACTAAACCAATGATTTCCTTTGTAATCCAACAACGTCTGTACTGCATGTGGAACTCGTACATAAAGTTCTTGACCCAGAGTGAGTTTATCGGCTTCAGCTACCAGCAGGGCGGCTGCAGCTACGGCTCTTAGACAAGGTGGAAGTCCGCTGGCCACTGCATCCAGTTGCTTAGACATGTAGGCAACAGGTCTTTGCCATGATCCCAAGTACTGTGTCAATACTCCCATAGCCATTCTTCTTTGCTCGTGTACATACAGGTAGAATGGTCGTGTGTGATCAGGTAGACCTAATGCTGGGGCACTCATCAAAGCCTTCTTCACATCTTCAAATGCCGTTTGTTGTTCTTGAGTCCATAAGAAGGGGTCGTGCTCTGTACCTTTGATAGCTGCATACAGAGGTTTTGCCAGTATCGCGTAGCTGGGAATCCATATCCTACAGAAGCCTGCTGCCCCCAAGAATTCTCGTACTTGTCTTCTATTCTTGGGTATCGGTATTTGGCACACAGCTTCTTTTCTCTCTGGCCCCATAATTCTTTGACCTTCAGAGATATGGAATCCCAGATATTTGACAGTTGGCAAACACAACTGAGCCTTCTTTCTAGACACCTTGTATCCTGCCTTCCAGAGAATGTGGAGTAGATCGTGCGTTGCTTGCTGACATATTTCCTTTGTAACTGCTGCTATCAACAAGTCATCTACATATTGTAACAATACACACTCTCCTGGGATGGACTCGAAATCCAGTAGATCTTGACTTAGAGCTGAACCAAATAGGGTAGGTGAATTTTTAAACCCTTGGGGCAGTCTTGTCCAAGTCATTTGGCGTTTTGAGCCCGTTACAGCGTTTTCCCATTGGAAAGCGAAGATACATTGGCTTTCTTCGGCAATTCGGAGGCAAAAGAAGGCATCTTTGAGGTCTAAGACTGTAAAATAAGTAGCCCCGCCCGGAATTAAAGCAAGCAGGTTATACGGATTGGGTACAACTGGATGTATACTAACAACCGCATCATTGACTGCTCTCAAGTCCTGCACAGGTCGATACTCATCTGTACCAGGCTTTTGAACAGGCAGCAATGGGGTGTTCCAGGGGGAAGTACAGAATTTTAGGATACCATACCGTATGAACTTATCCAGATAAGATTGAATGTTCTTCTTAGCCTTCTGCGGGATGTGATATTGTCGTAGGCTCACTAAATAAACCCCAAGTTTTAGTTCGATCTTAATAGGTGGAATATTGCGGGCCAGTCCTGGTGGGTTGTTCTCTGCCCAAACTCCTGGTATGTTGAATAAGGATTCATCACTCCTAGGGTTTTGGCTAGTCAACGCTGTATAAAGTCGCCACTCTTCTTCCTTTGGTACGGATAATGTCATAATACCTGAAGGTCCATTAAACTTTAAGGATGTTGTTCCGTTTGGTAGGAACGTAATCTGCGCTTGTAATTTGGATAGCATATCACGTCCCAACAATTGGACTGGACATTCAGGCATGTAAAGGAATTGATGTTTTACTACGTGGCCTCCCAATGTACAGAGTCGACTTTTAAGAACCGGTTTTGCAGCACTTCTTCCAGTTGCTCCTATTACGATAATAGTTCTTCCAGATGGAGGAGCAACTAGGTTAGTTACCACCGAATGTTCAGCACCAGTGTCGATCATGAATGCACTCCTTTTTCCCCCTATTGATACATCGACCATAGGCTCCGCTCGACCAAGGGGGATGGAGCCCGGTCGGTATCAATAGTCCTCCATGACCGTGTCAGCCAATCCTACAAAGTCCCTACCTTCTCTATCGCGGGACCTTTGCGCTGCTGGATAGTACCTGTCTTCTCTTACACTTCCTCTGTTACCATTACTCCCTCTATTACCATTACTCCCTCCGGGGCCTCCTCTACCTCTCGCTCTGCCTCTAAAGTTTCCATAACCTGCCCTGGGTGGGTCTCTCTCGTACTGCTCTCTTTGCGGACACTCGCTTCTCCAATGCCCTTCTTCTCTGCAATACGCGCACTGATTCCTACTCAGGGGCTCCCTATTCCACCTACTATCGCCTCTATCTGGGCCCCGTCTATCTACGCCTGCGATCGCTACCGCTAGCATATCAGCCTTTTTACGCATCTTGCGCTCTTCCTCTTTCTTACTTTCTGACTCCCTATTCATGTACACCTTATTTGCTACCTCCATTAGTTGGGTGATGGACATTCCTGCAAACCCTTCTAACTTCTGTAGCTTGCGCTTAATATCTCCGTAAGCTTGGCTGACAAAGTCAGAGTTTACCATTCGGGAATTGTCAGCGTCTTCCGGATTAAAGGGGGTATACAAGCGGTATGCCTCCAATAATCGGTCATAAAAGACACTGGGCGCTTCATCACTTTTCTGAATCACCTCAACTGTCTTCGACATATTAATGGCTTTCTTCCCTCCGGCTTTCATGCCAGCAATTATAGCGTCTCTATAGGCTTTTAGTTGACGCATGTCTGCGCCATTAACGTTCCATTCGGGATCGGTATTAGGATAATGCGTTGCGGCCCATGCTGCTGGGATGGCTTGATTTAAAGTACGGGCTTCATCGTCTAGTGCTTTAATGGCCGCTTGGTTAATCCTAGTCCTTTCCTCGTTATTGAACAATGTCATTAATAACTGCTGGCAATCAGCCCATGTCGGATTATGTGTCTGAACTATCGAGGTGAACAGATCAGTCATAGCTTGTGGTTTCTCAGTGTACGAGGAATTGTGGGTCTTCCAATTCAAGAGATCGGTAGTCGTGAACGGGACATATACGAAGACTGGGTCAGCATATACCATTTGACCTGCGGCATCGAGATAGGCTGACCCAGGATTCAAACGAAGAGGCATCTGATAATGTTTGGGTTGTTGGGTACCGGTCAGTTGTCTGGTTAGTATAGGGCTACGTGGAGGGGCGTCGGTTATGGGTTCCGGTCGGGGGGTAATAAGGCGTGGGGATTTAGAGGCTCTATTGTGGGGAAGGCCGGTGAATAGAATATTCTGAGCCGAGCTAGAAGAAGCTTGACCGGAAACTTGAAGTGGCGCCAAATCAGGATAATGGGATCTAACGGGGGTTGGTTCCGGAAGGGGAGGTTTAGTACGACGGGGGGTGGATTCTGAACTGGAGGAGGAAGCGGAAGCGGATGGGGACAATGGGGGAAGGGTTGTAGAACTTCCTGTATTCGTATCACTTCCTTCTACAGGGAAGTAAGGGGGCGGCATAGGGATTTCGGACTCAGGGGGCGTTTCCAAAATGGGCCTAACCATAGTCCTAGTGGACAAACAAGTCCTGGCCACCATGAGGCGACACTGCTCCTCGTGGCATATCCGAATCCATCTTGGCGAGTCGTTTACGGCCTGTCTCCAACAATCAATATATGGAAACTGTCCGTAAAGTTCAGGCCTACCTGATACAGCCACGTGTACACGCTGTACCAGAGTTGGATCCAAACTGCCACGTGGCGGCCATGCCGCAACCAAAGTAGGCCACTCCCTAGTGCACAAAGTGACCAAACGTACAGGGGACATTTTAACCCCAAAATCACATGTTGTAAATCCCTTTTAAAAATTCTTTACCATACAACCTAAGGGATCCAAAATCGTCGACTCCGACGCGCCCATACTTATCAATGAAGCGTCGTTGACAACGAATACTATGCACACGTTCTATTCAACAGTCACACCCGTTTCTTCCGGCAACAGCACCACGTGATACAGTTACCAAGTGAAACGTACACAATAACACAATAAACACACAGCTGTTACACCAGTAACTAAGTAATCAATATTATGCCCTTTGGCGAAACTATACAGTCACCCACGCTATAATTCTCTATATATGAATTACCCGTCTATAACACACCCCAGTAACATCGTCTTTTACAAACAGCGGTTACAGTACGGTTAGCATAGGTCAAAGCACAATTTAAGGTCACAATACAATTATTAGTGGTTATGGTGTTAAACATGCAATAGACGACAATGATTAGTACTTATATACAATGTCAGTAAATATACAGGGTTATGGTACCGTGCACTATAATACAGCAACACACTATTAACACTCTCGCTAGACGGCTGAGCTCGCGCTATCTAACAAGATATACACTTTACTAACAATCTTTAACACATATACAATCCCAACTAAACTATTGGCCAGTACCTTGATGGACTACCTAAAACTATCTACATCTGTTTTGGTTAGCCACACTGCCCAAGCACCACATATAGCGAACTAGAGGGCGGAATTTACAACAGAACCCTTTTAGTCTTTCTACTCTATCAATAGTCTAGTGGGTTCCAAATTTACACGCCTTCCCACTTAGCCAAGATAGGTTGAGATCTAGCAAACGATAATGTACATCAGAGTCTGCTTAGTCTCCCGGTCCCTCCGACCTAGCGAACGTAATATACACCCTAGAACGCTAGTCTAGACAAGACACCGGTGTCCGGCTAGGGCTATTTACACAGAACCCCGCCTGACTCCAAACCAAATCAAACGGTCTTACTAAAGAGCGTTCGATTGAGCGGTGCGCCTTCGCTCCTTCCCTCCGACAGAGGGGGCAGATTCCATACACAGATTTAAACCCCTTATGGGCCTACCGCACAATCGGTATACCCCTAGTGGGTCCGCCGTCTAAAACAGCGGTCGTCTTTCCTCCTCGTTCCTGAACCTGAGTTCACACTCATCGACGGGGACACCCCAGCACTTCTTACGTAGAGGCCGATGATCTCCTGGACAACAGACCAGTGGCACCGAGACGAAGGGAGGTCCACGCAGAAGTTCAGGGGTGCAGCCGTAGAGAACGTGGGCAAAGATAGACCGTCTCACGCCTCTGCTTCTCAGCTACCGTTGAACGATGAGCTTCCCGGCCAATGCACCAAATGATACCGGAGAAACTGACGGAAGCCAAGCACAGAGAGATGGACACAGGTTTCTTCAGGAAGGAAGAGATTCTTTATTCGGTTCACCGATCGGGACTCAGAGGGACTAATGTCACCAAAATACAGCAAGTTCTGAGCCCCGGACAATAGTGCAGGCTCCTTATATAGGCACATAACTCCTCCCATATTAAGCTCCACCCGCACATTCACTTGACCAATCAATACAAATAAGAATTAACTTCCTGCTTGACCGCATGGCTTGTCCAGCACAATGGAGGAGGGGAATACTACATCCTGTATTCTCGCACATGCTCCGTACACTACTGATCGTATCTTGCCACGTGCAACTAACTGATCGATACGTCAGCATATGCACGTACACATGCCACGTGGTAATCTCGGCCTACTAAATTTATTTTTACCGAGATTCCACCACAGCTGAAGGGTTATTATTATTTTTGCTAGATGAGTCAGTATATTGAACAAATTGAGATTTAATTTTCCCAACAACATTTTCTTCCATGGTGGAAGGAACAAGTTTTGGAAATAAAAAATTGCAAATGCATGTTTTTTCCTAGTAATATTACTTACTTATTTTGTGAATATAATCAATCATAGAATCATCAAGGGAAAAAAGAGAGCAAAAAAATCTGAAAGAGAAAAAAGGTGGTCGTCGATGGAGTTTACCACCTGCCTTGCCCTACTCACTTGTAGCCCAATACGACACAGGACGTGATCCTGAGATGCACCACCCTACAAGATAAGATTTACATAATGACAGCGCTAAAGGGCAAAACACCCCTGAACTTTAAGAGCTCCCACCTCACCATATACCAAGACCTTACCAGGGCTACCCTTCCGCAGTTACTGCAAATCGTTTAACCCAGTCACTGCCCAGCTGCGCCCATTAGGTATAGCCAACAGATGGGGACAAAGCGGCTCTCTGGTGGTGAATCAAGCAGGGACCACACACATCCTGTCCTCCATGGCGGAGGCTTCAACCTTCCAGAGGAGCCTCGGATTGCCTGACCTGACCGCAGCCACACCAGCAGGTTCCCTTGCAGACACGTAGGACCCCTCCACAGTCAGCCCTTTTGTTCCAAGGTCAATGGACTCGCAACCAGCTCAACTCCCAACAGCCTCAGACAGCCACTGGACCACAGTTAAGTCACCCTCCTGCAGCCAAAAGGTAGGAAACAGGAGGTTGACTGAATTGTATATTTTCCATGTATGTCTGTTTGTGTGTGTATATCTGTCTCCATGTGTATCAGTCTGTGTGTGTATATCTGTCTGTATGTGTATATGCATGTGGGTCTGTGTGTGTGTATCTGTCTGCATGTTTATCAGTCTGTGTGTGTATCTGACTGTATGTGTATCTGTGTGTTTCTGTGTGTATATCTGTCTGTGCATGTGTCTGTTTGTGTGTGTATCTTTCTGTATGTGTATATGCATGTGGGTCTGTGTGTCTGTGTGTGTATATCTGTCTGCATGTTCATCAGTCTGTGTGTGTATCTGACTGTATGTGTATCTGTGTGTTTCTGTGTGTATATCTGTCTGTGCATGTGTCTGTTTGTGTGTGTATCTGTCTGTATGTGTATATGCATGCGGGTCTGTGTGTATATCTATCTGTATGTATATGTGTGTATCTGTATGTGTGTTTCTGTGTTTATAGCTGTCTTTATGTGTGTATGCATGTGTCTGTGTATCTGTGTGTATCTGTCTATATGTGTATCTGTGTGCCTGTATGAGTCTCTGTATGCGTATTTGTGTATGTGTACCTGCATGTGTGCCAGTGTGTCTGTATGTGTGTCTGTGTATCTGCACCCGTAACTTGCACCCATACACACTACATTCCCTATACACACACACTATGTTCCCTAAACACATACACACTACATCCCCTTTACACACACACGATGTTCCCTAAACACATACACACTACATACCCTATACACACACTGTTACCTATACACATACACACTAAATCCCATTTACACACACACACACATTACATAACCTACACACTACATCCCCTATCCCACCCCACACTATTTTCCCTACACACACTGCATCCCTATTCCACAACAACATAATGGCATGGCAACTTCAGGGAGACAGGACACTCTTGTTAGAAATTAGTTTTTACTCCTAATGCTAGAGTGTTCCTTCACATAGGTTTGTTTTTCCCAAATCTATACATGTGGGAGGAATTCTTCTAGTCCATATATATATATATATATATATATATATATATATATATATATAATTTTCTGCTCTTTTAAAATACCAGAAATTGTCTGTACCATAATAAGTACAATTTAACATGATTTCTGAGAGTAATATTTAAATAAACATGTATATTAATATGGGTTTATTATTATTATTATATGTGTTATTACCAGAGGCGTGCGCAGCCTATTGCATTAGGGTGTGCACCCTAAATCACAAACACACACGGCGCGCGTATATTATATATATATACATACACACACACACACACACACACACACTCATATATATATACAAAATCTCAAACCCCATATATACACTCTCTCTATAGCTCCTGTACATGGAGGTGCATTCAAACACACACACACTACAGGTCCTAGTCACACATAGTATACCACAAATAGACCTTTTTACACACAGACTACACCACAAACAGCCCCCTTTCACTTCAGTCTGTTTGTGTACCAGAAAACTCTGTGGACAGCTTCTGTGGCTTTTGTGAGCAATCACATCGTGTGTGAAAAATCTGTGAAAAATGCATGGGAAAAAATTACGGACTTACTTTTCTTGAAAATTGCATGACACAGTAAACACAGTTCCCTGCATTTTTATGTTGCGTCGTCTCTACCCATGAACAGCGTGCTACTGATGAACGCACAGCCAGGGACTCTGTGCCATTACACTATGTGATAAAGGGGTGTGGAACAAAGTTCTGTTCTCCAACACAAGCTGACATTCACATGGGGGCAAAGCTGCCCTTCTAAGTAGCCTGGAGGAGCACTATACTCCTGATCTTTTGTTATAATAGGTGGCTGCTTTGATTAGTGCCTGCAAGATGTACCATTTAAAATATACTGTACAGATCCAGGTCTTGAGCCCATCAAGCCTCCCCTTTGCAACACGTTTGCTAAATGCAATTTGTCAAACTTTACATTTCCATGCAAGAGACTCTAACCTGGGCTGATTATGAGCACACAAATCTCACTTACAAACAGGTTAAATATATATATATATTATATATATATATATATATATATATATATATATATATATATATATATATATATATATATATATACACAATCTACAATACTCATTTAGACAGTAGAACAATCTCCATCACCATGTACACTTTTAAGGAAAAGACTCTGGGCAAAAAAATATAAAATGTCCTTTTCAAAGAATAATGAATCACATGCTTATAAAACACAGCAACTTATCTTTAAAAGAGTTTAACACTAAAGGTCAGGTATTTTGAGATCCATGTTGCATAGGGATCACATGTGATCTAGTTTTCTCAAAATCTCATTCAATTCCTTGCCAGCTCAGTATTTATATAACATTGAGGTACATAATTCATGTTATCTAATAAATAATTCTTATTTCTCAGTCTGTTGCAGGAAACCAAAGTGTATTATATTATTATAATTACGCAAAGAAAAAACAGAGAAAAAAAAACCCAACAAATTTATATTCATAGACAGACTTAATGATCAGTGATTATTCCAAAATTAACCTTTTTTGAATAAAAACCATGATAACAATTTCCAAAGCCTGTTTTACTTGTTCTGAACATGAAAACAGCTGTACAGTAAACATGCAATGCTAGCGATTATGTCAGCAATGACATCATTAAAGGTATTGCTTGGAAACAAAAGTGACAGACTGATCTGAACCTTAATTCCGCATTTCATCTGTACTTACCTGGTCCTGAGAGCTCCTCTCTCTTTCCTCCCACGCGGCCGTCTGCAAAGAGCGCTGGGAGGAAGTGACATCATCAACTTCCTCGCAGCGCTGGGAGAGAGGGAGGGATATCTCCACCGGCGGGCAGCAAATGGGGGCACACGGCGCTGGCATAGTGGGGAAGCCAGTGGGCCCCCTCTTCACTTATAATGGGCCCAGCTCATTCAGGGACATAGCATTGTCCCAAAATGAAGGTGGACCCACAAAATGCGAGAATGTCTGGGCAATCTGGGACACGTGGGCACCCTAGATTAGGGTGTGCCTGGGCACACCCGGCACACTCTGTGCGCACGCCTATGGTTACTACGCCTATAACATTTACAAATGTATTAATATGCGTGTACATGCATGATATGCCCAGAAATCACATTAATACGTAGCACCTATGTAATGGAGGCTTAGCACTTTTTACAAGATGGACGAGGGCATGTGACCATGGAGGGGCGCTGTGAATTTTTTTCGCACAGGGCGCCTAAAGGCCTAAGACCAGCCCTGGGTGAGGAGATCAAAGATCTCCCTTAACCGACCCAAAGGCCCTTCGCTGGTGAGAGGGAGGGAGATAGCACCCAGGGCAGCATGAGAGGGAGGACCTGGGAGGCAGTTCCTCCTGAGAGCATGCTGGTCTGAGCGTTGCCACTCGTTGGTGTGGCAACACCCCGACCCAGCATTCTGCTCTCGGGAGGAGTGAAGATAGCCTGCAGCCAGAGGAGCTACAGTCTATAGTACTCACCACTGGACCACTAGGGCTGACTGTGTCCCCCCCCTCCATCACCAAAGGTAAGAAGAAGGATGCGGGGGAGAGGGGGGACATAAAGCTTTTTTAAATGTTTTATTTATTTTAAATAAAAATAACAAAAATCCCTATGCACCCCCCCACATACAGCACCTCTCACATACAGAACACCCCTCACACACAGCACCCCACTCACACACACAGCACCCCTCACACATGCACTGCACCCCTCAAACACGCACTTCACCTGTCATTGTCTGTCTGTGTGTTTGTGTTCAACAATCTGTGTGTGTGTGTTCAGCAGTCTCTGTGTATATATTCAGCAGTCTGTGTGTATTCCGCAGTCTGTGTGTATGTATTGTATGAATGTATTGCATTTCTTGGAGGTAACAATAAACATAAGCTTAATTTTATCGATAATTGTTTGTTTTTTTTTCCTGGTTGTGTAGGCAAGATGGCACTGCCATTAGCTAGGCAGTATTGTCTATGAATATGTGTATCTTCAGAATTTCTTATAAGTCACTGTAAATGTTTGATGCTTGTTACAAAATATAAATACTGCGGCTGCACCATGGCTTCACACTGAGCAGAGGCCCAGTCTCGCTATTGAAGGGCAGAGGTGCCTGACCGAGCCCCTGATCAGATTTCTTTCAGGTAGCCCTAAGTGCATGGGCCACCAATTGTGCCCCGGTGCAGCCGCAGTACCACTGTGTCGACACTCCTCTTTCGGTAGTTTACCTGCATGTCGGCAGGGGAACTTGCATAGACATTGTGCTGTTCCCCAACCTAGTGACATGCAAGAGGTGTCTGTATATCATCCTGGAACCCGTGTCTGCAATGTAGCAACTCATGCAGGCATCAGGTTTAATTAAGCAAAAAGGCTGGGTGATAATGGTGGAGGTGATGGCGCGTGTGCGTATATATAAACAAAAAAAGGAGGATCCTGCCACGCTACTCCTAAGCCTTCAGCACTATGGGTGGCTTAAACTTCTAGAAGATGTCGAATGTATTGAGTGAAGGTGGAACATTGTAATCATTAAAAGTTATTCACCAAAGTATGAGATGACAGGAATTCAAAATAAATTTCAAATTGTAGGCCAAAAGAGATTTTAATATTCTATTCCGTTGCAGCAAACTAATATTATGAATGCAAAATGTCACAATAGAATAAATGAGTAATTTTTTTTTTTTTTTCAATAGAACAATTTTGTCATATTTTTCCTTTAATGAAACTGGGGAAGAAAAAAAAAAATCTAAATAAAAAAACCACACACGGTTCTAATGCTTGCAATCAACTAGGCAGATTGGCTGTGGAGCCCTATACTAATACTCAGACCATAGAATAGATCATATGTATTACTTTTTGAGATTCTTACGGTGTCTGTTCGTTAATATTTTTGGTTTTATGCATTTTTGTTGTTAACCAAAAGCTAAAAATGATCCAAAACTGCTACAAAAACAGTATATATTTATTTTAAAAAATAGACTACCAGTATCTTTAACGAAGAGCATTTAACCATTTTATCACCAACTGCTGCACAAATCTGCAGTTTTATACTGTTTATACAGATTACTGTTCCCACTGTGATTGAGGAGCATGGGAACCTAGATATGTTTGCATCCTACCAAAGGCACAGTAGCAAAAATAGAAACGCGTATTGCCAGACCTTAGAATGGCCAGTCTAAACACTGAATAAAAATAGGTAGTAGCAAAACTTACAATTTAGGCAGGAGAAGAAAATCTAGAATTTGAGAGGAAGCCTCTAAAACTGTGCAGGCTAGATAGAGAGTCAGGAAAGTACCTGGGTCTGTTATGCCAAAATCAGAACAAATACTAAGCTTGCAGGAATGTAACTGGGTCCATACAATAACCATGGATATAATACTATTTAATAATAAAAGAACAACTAGGGGTCAAGGAAGTAGCTGGGCCAGGAATACTAAATCACATTGTCTAGATTTTTGCACATGTTGTAGCAACTCCTAATTATGTGTATGTGTATGCTAAGTTCATGCTCCCACTATCCCAGGCGTCTCTTTAACACCTTTAACTCTCTTCTTCGCCCTGCTGTGGCCACCCCCCAAACTAACCTTACATCCGATAGCTTTGAATGCTACTTTACCAACAAGATTAAACCGCTAAGGAAATAATTCTCCCCACCTTGCCGTTCTCTTTCTCAACCACACGTTGAGCATGCCTTTCCTACTCTTTAGAATTTCTCCCCGGCTACTGAACAAGAGGAGGCTGCGCTTCTCCTTTCCTCTCACCCCGCCACTTGCCCACTCTATCCTGTCCCCTCTCATCTTATCAGATCACTCTCCCCTTGTCTTGTGCCTTCCTTAACACACATCTTCAACTGCTCTCGCTCTCTCTTCTGACATTGTCCCTGATGACATTAAACATGCCACTGTAGTACCTATCCTGAAAAAAACATTTCTTGACCCATCCTCCCCCTCTATCGTCCCATAAACCTGCTCCCTTTTTCCTCAAAGCTTCTGGAAAGACTTGTCGTTACCTGTATGTCTCACTATCTCAATTCCAACTTTCTCCTTGACCCTCTTTAATCTGGCTTCCGCCCTCTCCACTCAACTGAGACTGCTCTTATCAAAGTTACTAACGACCTAATTGCAGCGAAATACAAAGGCCACTACTCCATACTAATTCTTCCTGACCTCTCTGCTGCCTTTGGCACCATTGATCATGCTCTCCTTCTTCAATCACTCAGTCTCTGTGACTCCGTCCTCTCCTGGTTTTCCTCTTATCTCTCCCAACTCTCATTCAGTGTCTCCTTTTCTAATACCACCTCCACTCGTCCTGTCTCGGTTGGAGTCCTTCAAGGCTGTCCTTGGTCCCTTCCTATTTTCTCTTTATACTGCCTAACTTTGCAAACGTATTACCTCATTTTGATTCATGCACTACCATCTGTACACTGATGACACCCAGATATATCTCTCCTCCCCAGACCTCTCCCCTGCCGTCCTGCAAAGTGTCACTGCTGGCCTTTCTTCCATCTCTGACTGGATGTCCTCCCGCTTTCTGAAACTCAATCTCTCTAAAACTGAGCTCCTTGTCTTTCCTCCTCCTAATACTGACCCTCCTCTTTCGCTCTCCCTTCAAGTTAGTGGTATCCACATAAGTCTATCCTTGCAAGCGCGCTGTCTTGGCATCTTACTTGATTCTGGTCTCACCTTTGAGCCTCACATCCAGTATGTTGCCAAATCCTGTAGATTCCATCTTAAAAACATAGCCCGCATCCGCCCCTTTCTTACACAAGATTCTACCAAGGAGCTTGTCCATGCTCTAATAATTTCCTGCATGGATTATTGTAACCCTCTCCTAATTGGTCTTCCCAAAAGTTGTATTGCCCCGCTACAGTCTGTAATGAATGCTGCCGCCAGACTGATTTTCCCCCTAGTCGGTCCTCTCACACCTCACCCCTCTGTCAGTCCTTACATTGGCTACCTGTATGGGTGCTAACCCATAAAGCACTGAACAATTCCAGCCCCTCATATCTCTAGGTCTCTCCACTCTGCCTGTGACCTTCTCCTGTCCGCTGTTTGTACCCGTACAGCCAACTCCCACTTACAGGAGTTCGTGTGGGCAGCTCCCTTCCTATGGGATAATCTGCCTACCACCGTCAGACTCTCCCCTAGTCTTTAATCGTTTAAGAAGTGCCTTAAAACCCATCTCTTTAGGAAAGCTTATAGCATCCCAGAGTAACCTCTCCCTTACATGCCTGTCTCTTCCTGGAGTTTTATACTGTGAGCACTATTTGTGGTTTCTTTTTATATTTTATGGTCCACATACGATTGAGACACTATATTCACGTATCCTTTAAGTCGGGATTATACTACTGCACGCCATCCATACTGGAGCTAGTTTAAGCTCCATAAAATGTGAGGACGACTATATTTTAACCTTTTTTTTATTAAACTCCCTGCCAGTATATACTGCATCATCATTTCCTTTTTTTTTTTTCACAAATTGATTCACTGCTGACCCTCTCTGACACCCCTATAGAGGAACCCTGCAAATAACTTCCGGATATCACCTCTGGCAAGTATCTATTTGCATCAACATTGGAAATCTTTTTTTGGTCTTATTTGACCTCAGGACTCTACAGGTGATATTCAAAAAAGTTAATTTATTTCAGTAATGCAACGTAAAAGGGGAAACTAATATAGGAGATAGATGCATTACATGCAAAGCGAGATAGTTCAAGTCATGATTTGTCATAAGTGCGATGATTATAGCTTACAGCTCATGAAAACTCCAAATCCACAATCTCAGTAAATTAGAATATTGTGAAAAGGTGCAATATTCTAGGCTCACAGTGTCCCACTCTAATCAGCTAAGTAAGCCATAACACCTGCAAAGGGTTTCTGAGCCTTTAAATGGTGGAAGACTGCTGACCTGACAGTTGTGCAGAAAACCATCATTGACACCCTCCATAAGGAGGGAAAGCCTCAAAAAGTAATTGCAAAGGAGGTTGCATGTTCCCAAAGTGCTGTATCAAAGCACATTAATAGAAAGTTATGTGGAAGGGAAAAGTGTGGAAGAAAATGGTGCACAAGCAGCAGGGATGACCGCAGCCTGGAGAGGATTGTCAGGAAAAGGCCATTCAAAAGTGTTGGGGACTTTCACAAGGAGTGGACTGAGGCTGGAGTCAGTGCATCAAGAGCCACCACAGAGACGGATCCTGGGCATGGGCTTCAGATGTCGTATTTCTCGTCAAGCCGCTCGTGAACAACAAACGTCAGAAGCGTCTTACCTAGGCTAAAGAAAAACAGACCTGGTCTGTTGCTTAGTGGTCCAAAGTCCTCTTTTCTGATGAGAGCAACTTTTGCATCCCATTTGGAAACCAAGGACCCAGAGTCTGGAGGAAGAATGGAGAGGCACACACTGCAAGATGCTTGAAGTCCAGTGTGAAGTTTCCACATTATCTGCTGGTGTTGGTCCACTGTGCTTCATTAAGTCCAGGGTCAACGCAGCCGTCTACCCGGAGATTTTAGAGCACTTCATGCTTCCTTCCGCAGATGAGCTTTATGGGGATGCGGACTTCATTTTCCAGCAGGACTTGGCACCTGCCCACACTGCCAAAAGCACCAAAGTCTGGTTCAATGACCGTGGGATTACTGTGCTTGATTATCCAGCAAACTCGCCTGACCTGAACCCCATAGAATCTATGGGGCATTGCCAAGAGAAAGATGAGAGACACGAGAACGAACCATACAGAAGAGCTGAAGGCCGCTATTGAAGCATCCTGGTCTTCCATAAAACCTCAGCAGTGCCACAGGCTTCCATGCCACACAGCATTGAGGCAGTAATTGCTGCAAAAGGGGCCCAAACCAAGTACTGAGTCCATATGCATGCGTATACTTTTCAGAGGTCCGATATTGTTCTATGTGCACTCCTTGTTTTATTGATTGCACATAATATTCTAATTTACGGAGATTGTGGATTTGGGATTTTCATGAGCTGTAAGCCATTTGCATGTAATCCATCTATCTCATATATTAGTTTCCCCTTTTACGTTGCATTACTGAAATAAATTAACTTTTGCACTATATTCTAATTTTTCGAGTAGCACCTGTATTATTTGGACATTTTGTGGCCTCCCAGAGTAACCTCTACCTCACATACCTGTCTCTTGCTCTCTCCTAAAGGGCAGCACTCTACTCTCTCTCCTCCAGCTCTGCTTTACTCCCACCCGATTTGATTGCTTTTTCCTGTCCTGTGTTTTATACCCCACCTCCTACAGACTGTAAGCTCGTTGAGCAGGGTCCTCTTCAACCTATTGTTCCTGTAAGTTTTCTTGTAATTGTCCTATTTATAGTTAAATCTCCCCCTCTTCTAATAATGTAAAACGCTACAGAATCTGTTGGCACTATATAAATGGCAATAATAATCATGTGGTAAAATAAACAAATAATACTAGCTAGGAGATGGAAGGGATAGGAAACATTGCAGGTGACTGATGCTCCTGCCGTCTCTGGTTCACATCCAAAAACTATAATCAGTAACTAGTTGCAACAAAAATATTCAACCATAATTTACATGCTTTCGAAATAGGCAGTCTTGGCTCTCAGTTACTGTTGCAATCTATTACATTACAAAAATAAATACATTTTTGAAGCATTAATCACCCTGACCTACTTACCCGTTTTGGTTTTATAAACTGAAGGACATTTATAGTCTTCACAAATTGGCACAAAAAAAAAAGAGCAGACTTGTAACAACTATGCACTAACACAGTAAAATACCAGTTAGTGCAGTAGGACAGAACCACAAGAAGATAAATCTTAACATAGTACAACAGCGCCCTCTAGTTGTAAAACTTATTTTTTTTTTTTATTGGAACAAAACCCTTCCATCTAGTGTTAATGCAAAAGGCAACCACCACAGGCTGATATATGAGCTTACACTTTAATGTTCTATTGTAGTGGCACTGAAACCATGTTATTTAAATGTGAATATGGATTTGACATAATACGCAGGTAATGTTTTTACTTCTGTTACTAGAAATTGGGCTGATGAGTACTATGGCCATTGGTGTCAACCAAAAATAGTGAGTTTCAGGCAGTGATTCATTGTATTTGTATTTGATTCTCTATTACACAATCATATTACAGTGCTGCTGCCCACCCCATGTGTGTCCAATTAAGAGTGAGTTGTATAGGTGTTTATACCCCTTCATAGATCTCACGGATTTTGCTTTTTATCCGAAACAAAGGGACTCACTTTTAATGTGGCAGGTGAGTTTACATTTAACCTCCTGTTTAACAGTGCATAGGGATTTGGTGTAGTCTACAGGTAGCTTTCTCTAGGTTTATGTATTTGAGCTGATGAATGCTATAAATATTGCTGCTGAGCAGAAGTAGAGGAAGCTTGAACCAAAGGCTTAATTTTCTCGGTATTTGCAACGTTGTACTGATTCATGCGGAATTTGATTTTGAAAGGGGCCTGCATAGAACTCCAGTAGCAATTGTGATTTTATAACTACAAAACAAAAGACTGACATGTTTATTCACCAACATGGGAATTGCCTGGAATTGATATTAAGGCAAAAAAAGCCAAACTCAAAACAGAACTGAGGATTTTTCCAACTTAACTAAATTGTCATAAATGTTGCATTTCATTTTCAAGTCGCTTACATTTCTTGGCAACTCTCTCTTTAGGGAACAGCACTAGACACTTCTCCAGGAAGTAAAAAGGTATTTTATATTTCCCCTTTCTCCAGCAATGCGCTGTTCTTACATCCACACCTTCAAGGCTGAGAGAACTCTATAATGCAGTGTTCGTAGCCTGTCACTGCAGGCTCAGCAATGTAGACATCAAAAGCACTTTAATAAGACAGCTGTGTCTTAATTATAATCAGTGAGATTCTCAAATAGTAAATGCACTCAATACTCTTGGATGCTTAGGGTTAAACAAGTAGATATCAGCTCTTACAAATTCTAGGTCAGAATGAATATTCAAAGTCCAATTTGCTTAAGTCAACAGGAAAAAAAATAAAAAAAACAAAAAAAACCTGAAATCAATGAACTCCATAAACCTTCATGGATGCTAGTCTCTATTCACTTGCATATCCTCACCAGGCAGCTGAGATATACAGAGTCCCTTTCATTTTCACCACTATAATGGTTTCCAATGAAAGGTCATTCTACTTGTTGGGAAGTAGACTCGGCTCATTACAAATGTAATTTGTAAATGTTGATGTATTTTTGCACTTTATGCTAAGCAGCTTTATGAAAACAGATTAAAAAAAATTATAAAAAAAAAACAAAAACAAAAAAAACAGTATTATAGGCACCAAAATAAAAAAAAAAACTATTAACAGAGAAGGAGATCTGAAATTCTAAATGAAACTGACTGTGCAATAAGTTTAAACATTTGATCTCTTGTTACAGGAAGTGTTTAGGAAGGCTGTGTAAGTCACGTGCAGAGAGGTGTGACTAGAGCTGTATAAACAAAGTGATTTAACTCCTAAATGGCAGAGATTTGTGTAGTGAGTAACATGACAGACCAAGACTGTTTAATTAAGCTAAAGTTGTTTTGGTGCCTATAGTGTCCCTTTAAGTTAAATCTGTTAAGAGAAAGATTATTGAGAACAAAATAATTTTAATATGAAATCGCTAGAACGCATTTCCACACAAAACCATATTTTCTGTACACTTCAGTTCATCTTTGTTGGATTTTGAATCCTGGCCTCCACTTTATCTTTCAAAAGGAAGGATTCTAGACATGTCCCAACAGGCTGTTCCTTCTCTTCATGGTCCCATCAAATGATTCTGCTTTACCAACACATGTCCATTTTTTACTGCAAGGATGTTATTTTATAGTCTTGCTAAGGTTAGAGAATCCCACGCCAACACAGGTCAAAAGCACTTTTTCTGCTCCTTTCCGTTCTTCGAATGTCTTGCTTTCCATTTTAAACATGATCTGGAAAAAACTCCGCAAATGCCGCAAAAACTCAATCCTGCCAAACACAAAGAGTGCACGTCATTATTCTGCCTGAATAAGTTACTTTAACATTATCTCCTTGCGCCAAGATTTTAAAAATTAGCAAAATGCTTCCAAGTCCAAAATCTTGTCAGTATTCGAGAAAGGATATACATACATATAAGCAAGGGGTAACATTTCTGACATAGCATTACATTAGATGCTTTGAAAGCTTGTAGTGAAGCACATTATCATCAGTACTATAAATTGTAGGTGTATTCAAAATTTAAATATCCCTCAGTTTTGGAAAGATTATTATTATTAAAAAAAAAACAAAAAAACAATCAATAAATAAAATTTGCAGTCACCGGTCCAAGATCACTATAAATTAGATTAAAAACGTTTTTTCACAAACATTTATATAAGAAACCTCCAAGAATTCCAATTTATACAATTATTTTGTTTAAAAACTATGTTAATATGAAAAGTTAAAAACGCTATAGTGTCTCTCTGCCACCCTGACCACCTATATCCACTGGGCTCCTCCACAGCTAACATCCAAGCGATTTGGAAGCCATTAGGCCTTCCCCAGTGAAAACATTGAATCAAAGCTCTTCTATATGGTTTTTCATATTGAAACTGCAGGAAGTGCCTTCAGTGGTTGTCTGGTAGACAGTCACTAGAGGCAGTGTTAACCCTGCAATGTTCTCTAAAACTGCAATGTATTATATTACAGGACTAAGGAGACAGGGACACTGCACCTAGCCTGGGTGCCTATAGTGTCCCTGTAAGGGGTTTTATGGTTTATATAGAATTAACATCCATCAGATCATTAATGGTCAAGCATCTTACATTAGACAAAGTCACAATCACTGCAACTCACATGATTTACTTAATTGTATTCCTCTTACATAGCATTAGCAGATTTGAGGAGCCTATAGCCTCTGCACACTTTCAATAAAATGGAGGTTACATAGGAGAGCACATGGCGTCAGTCTCTAGATGGCACCACCATTCTTCAGTTATCACAGTACTGTACCTTTTTGCATACACAGCATCAGTACCATGATAACCGAAAAAGGGCAGTTCAAACTTCTAGAATCCTTGCTGTTCCATGGCATTATAAAAGGTAGAACACAACTTTTTAAAAAACAAAACAGATGTTATAGTGTACAGGTAATTAGCTGTATGGAAGGTTTTTGTTTTTGCAACACTCATAATTTTAATTCACGAAACTAACATGTTAATGAAGGTCCTAAATACCCACAGTTAATATTGGATACTACATATAAAACCTGCATGGGCTTCATCCACCTCCTACAGTATACAGTCTGCTGCAACCAGGAACTGAATATTCTCAGCCAAATAGCTGGTTCCCCAGTTTTCTACTGGGATTTACATACAACAATTGATGGAAATAGGACACATATGTAACATACAACCACTGGCAGAAAACAAAACTGTTGTGAGATACTTTGATATTTATTTCATAATGGCTCTATAGGGTCATTAGGTCCCAGACACCCTCAGGGCCCCCTCCTGCTGGGCTGGAGGGGTTAAAACCCTTAAGCCACTTACCTATCTCCAGCACTGGGCTCCCTCTGTGCTGGGGATCTCTCCAACCCCTGCTGTCGTCAGATCCAAATGCGCATGCGCTGCAAGAGCCGGGCGGGCATTCAAACAGCCCATATAAAAACATTACTCAATGCTTTCCTATGGACGTCCAGCGTCTTCTCAGTGTGATTTTCACAGTGAGAATCGCAGACGTGCCTCTAGCGGCTGTCAGTGAGACAACTACTAGAGGCTGGATTAACCCTCAGTGAAACATAGCAGTTTCTCTGAAGCTGCTATGTTTTCAGCTGCAGGGTTACAACTAGGGGACCTGGCACCCAGACCACTTCATTGAGCTGAAGTGGTCTGGGTGCCTATAGTGGTCCTTTAAACTAAGCACGTGTATTAAACCCTTAACCCCTTAAGGACACATGACATGTGTAGCATGTCATTATTCCCTTTTATTCCAGAAGTTTGGTCCTTAAGGGGTTAAAGGAATACTATAGTGTCAGGAATACAAAAAAGTGTATTCCTGACTGTGTGAAACACTATTTAGGCCACTTACTGCCACCCACTGTAAAAAAATAAAAAATAAAAATATTTTACTTACCCTTTTTTTTTTTTTTTTTTTAATTCTTTATTTTTGCAGTGCTTATAATGGTTACAGGCATACATATGGTACCCCAACGGCATTCCATACGTTGAATTCAAAACATCAGTTACAGTGGGTAGTAGATAGACAATGCACCTTTTTTTTTGATAGTACATAGATAACAAGCTGATAAGTATCGCATTATTGTATATCATGCTAGTTGCTAGGTTAAGTTTGCGTTTAAGATTGCGTGTAACTCAACCAGTCACCCATGACGGCAAGTTATGACATAGAGATTGCTGATCCATGTATAGAGATAGTGCGTCAGTGTGAATAGGTTAAGCTTATGTTACTAGGTCTATCCGTATACTAAACATGAAGAATATCTTATTGTGATATGTGGTTAGCAGAGTAACAGGCTCTGGTTGAGTGGTAGTATGTGAAAGACTGCTTAAAATTAGGAACGTGTTATGAAACAGGTAAAACAATTACAGTGTTCAAGACATCCAGCTATGCATATTAGTGTACAAATATTAAGAAAAAGTAGATAAAGCAAGAAGAGAGAAAAGAACAGAAAAATGTGAGGTAACAAACATTACTGGTTCAGTCCAGTCCACCCCTCTCAGCCGATGCCGGCTCTGGAAGCTTGACAGGTGGGCCGGGGATAGTAGCAGTTCTTAGTGTGTACTGGAGTTGCCGCTACCCTGCCGTGGACATGGTGGTCGCCAAGCTTGGGTCGTATGCCGGAATTCCAACCCAGCTGTGGGGGAGCGTGGCGTCCAGTTGTCGGGTCTCCTCTCCTGCCCCGGAGCCTTGTGAGAGCTGGTGCCCTCCTGCCACGAGCCTGGGATCCGTATTGGTCCAGGGTCGTCCCTTTCGGGGTAGTGCGGTGAGTTTTGGTCGCCCAGCTGGGTCGTCGTTTCGCTGCTCTCCGCCTGTGTGGCCGGCACTTTTGGGTATTGTGCCCAGTTACTCTCGGCCCGGGAAGGCGTGTAGTGTGGGATTCAGTAGCGTGGAGCTTAGTAGTGCCCTGAAGAGGAGGGGGGTCTTGCTGGTGTGGGGATTTGCGCTGCGTCTTAGGGCGGCCTGCTTGGTTGTCTCGCTCCAGTGTGGGCGAAGGCGGGTGTGTGCACCCAGTACGTGTGGCCTCGCGGCCTGCCATACCGGCTATCGGTGGCTGCGCGGCCGCCTGAAAGGCCAGAGATGGGCGCTCGTAGTGGCGTCGGCGGGTGGTTGGCCTAATCCACGAGGCCACAAGTTGTGCTGCTCGCTGGTAGGTCACCCCCCTGTCCAACAGTGTTGTGCAGAAAGTCAGACACAGCTGGTCTAGGGTTTCCAGAGGATGGGGTGTAGTATGGCTGACCTCTTTCTTTTTCCATGCTCCCCGCTGGATGGCCATTTTGGCTGGGCCTCAAGTGCTTCGTGGGATTGCGAGTTGTGTGGTCGGTACAGCTCGCTCACAGTTTTAGGGTGCTTGGTACAGTCGCTTGATTGATTGTGCCGGGATATCCCTCACCGGCCAGGGGGGGTGAACGGGGTCTTGGGGATTACAGCGCTTTGCGGGGAGGTCGGCCGCCTCTCCCGCGCCTGCACCCGTTGGTAGGCCGCAACCCTATCTCCGCAGCAGGTTGCCTCTCCGAGTCCGGCGATCCGGCTAACTGAGCCTCGGGGGTCTCACCGCTACTCTGCTGTGTCAGATTGGTAGGTTCGGTGGGATATTTTCAGGTACACGTCGTTTATTTGCCGGTTCTCGTACGGAGCTCCGGTTTGGTGCGACCAGTCTGTTCGGCGACCAGGCCCCGCCCCCCCTACTTACCCTTTTCCAGCACCGTGCGGGTCTCCTTGGTAAGTATTGGGAGGATAATGCACATGTGCAGCAAAACACTGCACTAGTCAGTCTCTTCATAGAAATGTACTGAAACAATGCATCTCTAAGAGGAACGTTCATCAACTCCATGCAGTTGGTGGAGACACTGAATGTGTGCAGCACTGACCCAGGAAGCACCTCTTCTGACCGTCAGAGTGAATGCACCCTGGGGCAGCCCTATACTCCTTCTGCGGAATTCATTGCAGCTAAGATAATTAGCACATTCATATGTTGCAAACATGGCCAAACTCTGGAGAAATGGAGCACCGTCTAATGACAGCCTTTGAGGCCATATGTGCAAGATTCTGGGCAACACAGCGGATTAAGAGGGAGATTGGTAACTGCAACCAGGAGAATCTGGCTCCAGTGTCCGATGGATTGCCTACTCCCCAGGATTTGCATAAAGTGCAAGCCAGCTGGAAAATGTCTGCTAATCCTTGTCGGAGGCTTCATGGGTCACAACGTGGACAACACTTATCTAACTGGAGGGATCTTTCAACATCACCTTAAACCTTCCAACTGCAGCCACCAACTGAGGCTCTTCTCTTCAGGCAGGTTGGATTACCATCTTCCTGGGCCGGTCTAAAGTTGTCGTCACAGAATTAAGAGTCCGCGGACAAGCAGACATAGCTTTTAGAGCTACAGCAGAGGTCTTCCTTTAGTCGCTTTATCTACCTAGTTGCCAATTTGTCTAATTTACATAGAATGCTGACATACCAAGTTGGTGCTTCGGCTGCTCCAGTAGCTATATACATTCGTTTAAGCCATTTTTATTTATTGTCGTTCTCATTCGAGTTAACAATAGCATCAATTGTTTATTTTTGCTCTGATCTTGCTTCTGAGAAATATTATTTGCCAGTCTACTAAATTAATATGAGACATTCATCTGTACACACTACTTTTATTGGAATGTATAATTCTTTATGCCTCAATAGAAAAAAAAACACAGCAATACCAGTGCATCTGCTTGGGTCCAACTACTTCCAACAATTAATAACAGATTGCAAAATTAAGGAATAGTGCAAGTCTTTGTTTCTGCAGCAATCAGGTATACATAGTTTAAATAGATATTTTCTGAAATAAATTTAAAATCTGATCAAATATAGAATTTTGAAATCAATGCATTACCAGTAGGGCAGATTGCCCAACAAAAAGCAGTAAAATAATAAAAAATAAAATAACCTAACCTAAAATGCATGGGATGCTTTTAAGAGTGAAATAAGCCAAGGCCATATCTTTTTGCACAGCCTTCAAAGTCATTTAATCTGATCTTTAAAAATGTGGATTTTATTTTTTACATTCTGACTTGTTTCATGCCACTAACTTTTTCATAAAGTTTAGGTTCAAGATTAACCCTTACTCCCACCTCATAGCTATAAAGGGCAGATACTACTCAAGGCTCTTTTGGTCACCATTGCCTTTCAGTATGTTGCTGGTTTAACATAACCCTATACAGCAATTCCACAAATGCATTTGCCTAACTTCAAAAAGTTAATTAGAACATCTAGTTAACCACCTGGAGCTGCAAGCCATGACAGGAACAACAAAATAAACTAAAAGCAATTCATTTTACATTGTTGATTGATCAAGTCAACTTTTACGCACAAGATTTTTGGGACGGCTTTCCTTTTTGTCCACCATCAGCTCAGCCTTTTCCCTTCTGCTATGCTTTCTGAGAAATTGTGCCATCCAAAGCATACATCATTAAACAAGTAAATAACTTACGTGTATGGTGACAAAGGGCCAAGCAGAACTTTGGAAACATCTTGTTGTCCGAGGGTCATGAGGAGTAGGACTAAGCTCTGATTTGTGGAATCTACATAGCCTCCCTACAAAACAAAAAGTATGTGAATTATTAAACTGAAAGATAAAGTGAGGTGGACGGGGCCTGCAGCCAGGGCAGTAGTTTAAATAATCACATGCTATTTTGTAACCTTTGTACAAACACTACTTAGTAGATCATGGAAGGTGGATCATATCACAAAAAAAATAAAATAAAGCTTAAAGGAAAACTATAGCGGCAGGCAGACAAAGTACCCCCTAATAGTCCTGGATTTAGGGATTACCCAGTCGTGTCTAAAGTGTTTTAGAAGAAGAAACAAAGGTACTTGAGGAATGGGTTGGGAACCCCTGCTATGGTGCCACCTCCTTTGCACAATGGCTGTGCTAGCATTGGTATTTCTCTCGTGAGTACGTCTAGCGGCAATTTGTCGATTTAAAGTTGCCAAACAGCCCAGAAGTCCCTATAGTGGCTATCCACTAGAGGTGGAGTTAACTCTCAAAAGTAATAATTACAGTTTATTAAAAAATCTGCTATAATTACCTTTGCAGGGTTAAGGGTCCTGGGACTAGTTAACACTATGGGCCCCCAAAGCAACTTAAGTTTGATGCAGCAGTTTTGGTGTATAGATCATGCCCCTGTAATCTCACTGCTCAACACTGCCATTTAGGAATTAAATCACTTTGTTTATACAGCCCTAGCCACACCTCCCAGCACTTTACTTTCCTAAGCTTCCTAAACACTTTCTATAAATAGGTATCTAATGTTGATACTGCCTTTATTGCACGGTCTGTTTAATTTAGAATGTTGAATCTCCTGCACTGTCAAAAGCCTTCTGGACCCTCCTTTGTGTGATTAATGTTCAATTTATAGAGATACAAACTTCTGAAGAAATGTAACATTTGATTGCCATTTAGACCATTTTTATGCAGGCTGTGTCAGTGTGGCTAGGACTGTACGGACAGAGAAAACGAATTTAACTAAATGGCAGAGAATTCAGCAGTGAGACAGCAGGGGCATGATCTATACACCAAAACTGCTTCAGTAAGGGAAACTGCATTGGGTAGATCTACACTATCAATGCACCATGCTAGTGTCATCACCTGAAAACAAATTAACAGAGATATACTAACAGAAACAAGGAGTAAGTCTCTTCTAAGATAACCACATCAGCAAGTAGCTGCTTGTTCATATATGACACACATGATCACGCAATGTATGATATGCGTTCAATTGTGCACAGCCATTTTTATTTCTCCCACTAGCTGGAAATCTTTGCTCAGGAAGTGTACCATTAAGTACCCAATGAAAAATAATGTATGTTTAAAGGGACCCTCTAGACACTAATCTTAAGGAAGTGATTATAGTGCCTGTAGTCCATGGGCGCTGTCCCTCCATTCAGGTGTTAAATCATTATTTAGCATCTTAATGCTGAATGTGGGTTCCTGGTAGCCCACAGCCTGGTCCTCCACTACACGCATCCTTAAGGCAGACACTACACACTTCCTTAGATAAAAGGAAGAGACAGCGCTAATTAACCAGCAGGCAGAAACCCTAAAAAGGGAATCCCTCTAAACCCTTTAAAACAAGACAAATAAAAACAAAAATAAGAGGGCTGCGCCACAATAAAATAGTGAATAAATGAGCAATGTCCAATTCCAATAATGGAAGCAAATATAAAAAAGTCCAACCTAAGTGTTCTCACTGTCGTCTTAGAGTGTTGGATACAGGAACAAGGTCTTCAGGTGTAATTTTGATTCCAATAATATGGAAGATAAAAGAGAAGAACAACCATGAAATGTATAGCTCAAATGAAATAAAATTGGAGTAATGGTAGAGAACTCAATGGAAAATAATTAAAATCGTACTTACACATATAGAGCAGACTAACTGCTCTTTGATGTCAGCGTTGGTGGAATGATACCCACCTAGGATTTATTGGGCTGCAGGGAGATTCCAGGGGTTTTATCTTCCATATTATTGGAATCAAAATTACACCTGAAGACCTTGTTCCTGTATCCAACACTCTAAGATGACAGTGAGAACACTTAGGTTGGACTTTTTTATATTTGCTTCCATTATTGGAATTGGACATTGCTCATTTATTCACTATTTTATTGTGGCGCAGGCCTCTTATTTTTATTTTTGTTTTTATTACACACTTCCTTAGCCATACCAACAATGGCTAATTATAGTAGATTTAAAGCAGTCAGATGACAGTCATTGTCATTCATTACTGCTTGGACCAATACTCCCTCCATGGCCTGTACAGCACAGAGAGATTGTACTGCTAGAGACGTTAAACCCTTAATGTAGTTACGTGCATGTGAGGATTCAATACAATGTCTGTGGAAAAAGAAAAACATAAATGGAGTTAACTGGAAAGCGGACAGAAGCTGCTTACAGCAGCCACAACCTTGCAAAGATGTTTAATTCATGTATTTTCATAAGAGGACAGGAGATAAAGGAAGAGAATATAAATATGGCTGCGTCCAATAATATGTGCAGTTAAGGCGAGCAGCATCTTCACATTTCTTCACCCAGCAAAAACTTCAAGAATGGTTTACTAGGTTAAAGTACAGACTATTAAAATAAAACATTGTTGTACAAGAGTTACTAATCCATAGCTGCACTCCGTGCAGGGTGTTATCCAACAGATCGTCCTACGGTACAAGCATTGTAAGGACGCCAGATACTTATGTGTAGCACACATTTAATTTTGTTACAGGAAAACAGATTCCAAAGTGAACCATGATTTACAAACAAGCAAGCAGCCCCGTCTTGTGACCCAACTATAATTATAGCCAAGTTCCAAGACACACTGAAAAACACTGAAGGAATAAAGTCAGAAAACAAAAAAACCTTTCCAATAAGGTTGGCAAACAAAGCAAAAGAGTTGCTGAGTTTTGGAACATTTGGGGAATGTGTCCAAAACACAAACCGTACCAAAACAAATGAAATAAAAATTGTGCAATGCTTGAAAATCTCATGCTTGCATTACAGGCTCCCCATTAGAAAGACAAAACAAATAAAAAATGTGCAAAGCAGTGGTTAACTTGTGTGTAGTGTGATACACATATGCAGTTACAAAGACACACATACACACACACACACACACACACACACCGTATTTATCGGCGTATAACACGCACTTTTTCTTCCCGGAAATAAGATATACCATATTTACTTACCTGTCTTGAAGCGTGGGCTGGTGTTCAGCGCGCACCGCGGTACTGGAACTTCAATTTCAGGTTCCGGTTTCCAGCGGGACTGAAAGGAAGTGTGCACACTTCATATCAGTCCCGCCGGAAACCGGAACCTGAAATTGAAGTTCCTGTACCGCGGTGCGCGCTGTGAAGGCGGCCCACGCTTCAAGACAGGTAAGTAATTATGGGACAAGGGAAAGTGCACTATGGGACAAGGGAAAGTGCACTATGGGACAAGGGGAGGGGGGACACTATGGGAGGAGGTGGAGAATACTATGGGATGAGGTGGAGAATACTATGGGATGAGGTGGAGAATACTATGGGATGAGGGGGGACACTATGGGAAGGGGTGGAGAACACTATGGGAAGGGGTGGAGAACACTATGGGAAGGGGTGGAGAACACTATGGGAAGGGGTGGAGAACACTATGGGAAGGGGTGGAGAACACTATGGGAAGGGGTGGAGAACACTATGGGAAGGGGTGGAGAACACTATGGGAAGGGGTGGAGAACACTATGGGAAGGGGTGGAGAACACTATGGGAAGGGGTGGAGAACACTATGGGAAGGGGTGGAGAACACTATGGGAAGGGGTGGAGAACACTATGGGAAGGGGTGGAGAACACTATGGGAAGGGGTGGAGAACACTATGGGAAGGGGTGGAGAACACTATGGGAAGGGGTGGAGAACACTATGGGATGAGGGGGGGAAATTTCCTGGAATTTCCTTCTTAAAATGAGGTGCGTGTTATACGCCGATAAATATGGTAATTATATATATATACAGTATATATATATATATATATATATATATATATATATACACACACACACACACACACACACACATATACATACACACACACACACACACACACACAATAATCTAAAACATTTGCCACCCTCCTGTTTTATACACTTTGGGAGCTGGAAGGCTGTTGGGAGTCCAAGCCTTTCCCATATCGCACTCCACTCCTCTATTTTCTCCAATATGTGTTATTTGGGAGTTGCATACTGGCTTTTACTCCCTCCAAGGAGTTTTTAAAGGAACCAGTTTGTGCTGTTAAAGGGCTACAGTAGACAACCAGGCCTCTGAAGACACATTCCCACGGTTGCTGAGAGCAAACAGTGGAATTAGTGCATGGCTGCACCAGAGTCCGCACACTAAGGTGGGTCCATGCATTTTATGGCCCACTGATCGGCCCCAGTGCAGCCACATCGGCACACCTAGCACAGTATTTAGCTACTTATATCAGCTAAGTAGAAAACATATATATAAATTTTTATATATATATAGGTATGACAAGTTCACTTGAAAGCCAAGCTGAACATACATTAAAATTAGAAGTGAGGGGCACTTACTCTGTAGATTTCTTCTAGAAGCAGCTTTGCACAGTTCTTTCCCAGATCCTCAGGAAGGACTGTGGTACCTTCTCCCTGAGGATTTGATGCAAGTTCAGCACTTAGAAAACAGCCTTCAGTTGTTTCAGCAACGAGGGTCAAACCGAAACCTGGAGACCTGCAAGATGATAGAGAATATAACCGAATAAAAGGGAAAATTAAACAAGGCGACTGCTGTTCCATTTGTACTGTTGCACACATATCGTTAAATAATTTTCCATACTCAAAAAGAAGGTGACTGTTTACAATTGGGCATCAAGAAAAGGACAAACAGAGGTTGCAGGAAGACACTGCAAACTTAACATCAGGAAATACTTGTAATGCACTGAATAGCTTTCAGGTAGTGATGGCATACGTTAATAGAATGGGAGATTTAAGTCTAGTAGAGCGTGATAAATGCAATGCGTTAAAACAAAGTTTGATGAAAGCCAATTGTCCCATCCAACACTTTGCAGCTAATTTACACTGGGGACATAACTCCCAGGCAGGAGAACTGGCGTGCTTTTCATTCTGTCCTACCAAGGGTAAAGCAGGCATTGATTAAGGTGTGCATCTCTCTCTCCATTATTACATACATATATACACAGAATAGGGCTTGGAGTGTGTGTTATCCAAGTAAATAAAATGAAGTGCTAGCCCATCCTCTCATCTTAATATTACAACCTGAAAACACAAATAAAAGCGTGGTTTAATGCACTCCTAAACATTGAGTGCCTTATAGTTCATAACCTATGGAGGTATTTCAATATGCCCCTTGCTCCTAAATGCATAGCATTGTAAATCACAACTCGCACTTCTTCAATGTGTAATATTTTTTATTCTAATTTCTAAACATGTATTACTGAATTACAAAATATGAACAAAGTCGGTTTTCCTTTGTACTTACTTTCCAGAATTGGCCCCTTTCAAGTGGTCTGTGTAGATGTAAATGTCTGGAAGAAAACGATTCAAGACACTCCTTGCCGATTCCACTATTCTGTTGCCTATTTGAGGTGAAACTCTGACAGAGTATCTGTAGGGACGGAGTCAAGGAATAATGTGCATAATACATTACCTAGTCTGTAAACTTTGTAAAGAGTATATCTCTATTCAGGAGATACTGTATAATCTTACAGCTTTTTTTATTTTGGGACTGCCTGGCATTTTATGCAACTTACAAATGTCAAATTATTTCTTGTTCCTGGCCTATGATCATGCGTGCAGGGATACAATGTATGTTCCACAAATCATCTAAGATTAAAGATTCTGGTACACCCATGGAGGTTTTGGGCTAATTACAGAAACCTTGGTATGTTTCCCAGGTGATGTTTTTATATTTCTTTCTTCAACCAACACAACAGATCATCATATTGTAAAGACAGGTGTACAAGATTCTAATAGGGGAAAAAAGCACACCTATCAACACATTTAAAGGAACACAAACCTGTATTCCTGACACCATAGTGGTAAAACCCACTGTTTATATGCCCCCTTGCCTCCCTTTAAAAAGGTGATTTACTCACCTTTTTTCCCAGCACCGAGTCGGTGAAATTTGATGATCTATAGGAAAGCAGAGACTATTGCACACCAATTAATCAAACACATCTCTATGGGGAGCAGTACTGACCCAAGTAGCACCTCTAGTGGCTGTCTGAGTGAATGCCACTAGGTGTTGCTAGTGGCATATCTTCACTGATTGATAGGTATGCCCCCTCTCGGTCTCTCTGCTCGCACCCTTACTGCAAATTCACACCTGCAAGACTTCTCACGGGCGGTTCCTTTCCTTTGGAACAGCCTGCCTACCCCTGTCAGACTCTCCCCTAGTCTTCAATCTTTTAAGAAGTCCCTCAAAACCCATCTTTTCAGGATTGCTTATGGCCTCCAAGAGTAACTTCTCTCTCTCAAACCTTGCTCTTGCTCTCTCCTAAAGGGCAATACTCCACTCACCTCCAGTTCTGCTACTTTCCCACAATGTCTATATGCTGTCTCCCTCAATACCCATCCTATTGTGTTTTTATACCCCACCTCCTCTTGACTGAAAGCTCGTTTGAGCAGAGTCCTCAACTACCTATTGTTTCTGTTACATTTTGTTATGGTCTCATTTGGTAAATTCCCCTCTTATTTTAAAGCACTGTGGAATAAGCTGTCGCTATATAAATACTAATACTACTACTAATCTTCGAAAAAGCAGGGTTTAAAATAAAAAGCCTGCAGGGACTTGTCAGACACTATAGAGTCCCTTTACGGTATAACATGGAGGCATTTAAATTTGGTACAATGACAATTACAAAAGTTCCCATTTTTGAAGAAACCCAATTCCGTTTAAGAGTCATTTTCAGCCAATGTTTTTGTACTTAAAAAGATAAATAATGGCATACCAATAACATTTGTCCTGCCGAATACAAAATACAGATACATATTTACACATTACTCAAAACTTCCAGTTCTCTTTTTAAAAGGGACACTCCAGGCACAACTTTGATCACCCTCAACTCTGCAAGTGTAATTATTGCAGTTTTTATAAACTGCAATATTTACCTCGCGGGGTTAAGTCCTCCTCTCGAGGCTGTCTACTAGTCAGCCACTAGAGGGAATTCCGGCTTCTTCGACTATTTTTAGTCATCTAAACTACGCTGGACGTCCACACGCTATGCATGAGGACCTCCAGCGTTGCCGGAATCCCCATAGCGACGTGGGATGGGGGGCACTCCAGGATCCTCTAGTGCCAGGAAAACTGGTTTGTTTTCCTGGCACTAGAGAATCCCTTTAAGCTAGGCCTAAAAGTTACTTGCCAAGAAAACCACCTTCTGCAATGTGAGCACTGGGAATGAAAAGTGCAACATCCCTATTGTTTTACTCTAGTAGTCCTGGAAAAACTAGAACACATGGATCACATTGGCATGACCATTCAAGAATACATCTGATGCATGAAAACTGAGCGGTCATCGCTGTGTAGGCATGAATAGCTCACATTAGTGAATGTTATATGAATGCCAAGGATAGCAACATTCTATTCTTTTTAGTTTTCAGTATGTTTATGAATTTTAAGCAATTAATATTAAAACATTGCCCACTCTTACACTATACTACGTAAGATGCCACGAACGGTTTATGCAACCAGGCCACGATCCATACACCACATTCTAAATGTAAAATATGGTAAAATGGGGGCGTGGCCTGACAGCCAAGATGGCCGGACATACTCTGAGAGCTCTGGCCACAGCGGGCAAACAACCGACAATCCTGACCAAACTACCCGTGCCAGCAACACACGGGGCCCAAAAATCGGTGCAGGACCACACAGGGAATCAAACGATGCCCGCCATGCACCACTATGCACTACGGGCACACAAACCGGCCATGCGGCCTATATTGGAACAGAGCCTGGAGGAGACGGCCAACCTCACAAGCGAGCATTGAATACAGCCCTGCTACCCCCCCCCCCCTCTGGACCGGCGGAGGTCATCCCAGTCCTCGCTGGGGACAATTACCTCCATAAAGCGACCTATAACCTCCATAAAGTTCTTTGCCAGGCTAAGCAACAGCTTGGGGACAATGCTCCATATTAAAGGCTGGTCCCTCCACCTAACCATGAGGTCAATGGCGGCATGGATCTGACCGGCAACCCGGCACCACCTGGGCAGATACCTACCACGAGCCCACAGGATGGCTTCCAGACAGAGAGAGTCGGGGAGCACACGGGCGGGAAACAGAGGCATCCCATTCGGACGCTGGTACTTGGCCTTACACCTATCGGAGCGAGACCACTGAGGACACGAGACCCACTAACTGCTTAGCGACATGGCGAAACACCACGAAGTATCCGCACGAGGCACAACCTCACACCCTACCGAAAAGCACTACATCACAGGACACAAGTCCGCGGCAATGCGACTACACTCCCCTCCATAGACTGGACATCGGATGAGCAGGTGAAAAGACCCGGACCGCCTGCCAGCCGGCTCCGGTAATGACGCCGACACAGACGACCCTGCAGAACACACTTAACCTGGCGGACACGTGAAATGAGCTGACATCCCTGGACATAAATCTAAGCATGGCATACTCTGCCACTGCATTGGACTAAGCACCTAACCTCTGAGCCCCCAATGTTATCAATGGACACTACCTTAGTACCATCCTATACCATGCAACCCTAACTGCCCTGTGTCTCAGCGGCTCATGGGCTACTTAACTGGCGAGTACCACACACACGATCACTTGCTAAATTTTTCTTTTACATACACATCTCGCAGTTTTATCACTCTATCGTTAAGACACCTCACTTCCTATGCATCAGTGGCTGGTCTAGCGGCATTAATATATAAGAGATGACATGCTGTCAGCCATACTAATGATACACGTATATTGTTAATCTTTCTCATAACTAATCATACTGTTACCTTATGTTGGAACCTCTGCTATTTAGTCTAATGATTCTCCTACAACAATCTACCTAGAAAGACATTGCTAACATGATAGCTTGTTCATAACATAACAGTTAAAAATTGTGCCGATACTCTTATGCCATAAATGTACAACTACTGTGTTTTTATCTTTTAAATATGCTGTTGTGGCATTGACAAACATTGTTATTCCCTGCACAAGGTAAAATAAAGAATTTAATTTTTTTTTTTTTTAAATGGTAAAATGAAGTGTGATGGCGCTTCTTACCACAAAGTAAAAGTGCAGGGGTGTATAAAAGGTGTGTCCCCTTATACACCTATAATGAGAATTCTAAATGTTTAGCTTTGCTTGTAATAGAAGCCCCCCATCTCTGTTATGTTTAACCATTTTACAACATGCATCATATCATATGGAAATCTGTTGATTTTCTTTGCAGCTGCTCCAGGCATCTGAACGTTATCCACTTTTGAGTGGTCAAAACATTCGACATGACCATGCAGGATTAGTCTTCAACAAATCAATATGAGAAAAGGAAAACTAATACATTGTGGAAGTAAATGTCCATATTTGTCTTAGGGATACAGAAGAAGAGTAACTGCCAAAAGAACTGTATTGTTATGAATAAAATATAAATAAAAAGATACGCTACTCCTCTGACACGCTTTATCTTTCCAGGGTCTGTCAAATGAACAGGTCTTAAAACTTTCCTTACGGGACAAGAAAACAGAACCTCTCCACCACCACCTGGGGGCATCCCTCTCCGAACTACCTGGAAAAGTAGAAAAAAAAAAGTATGTAAGTCACTGTGTGTGTGTATGAGTGCAGCGTGTGTGTGTGTGTGTATGAGTGCAGCGTGTGTGTGTGTGTGTATGAGTGCAGCGTGTGTGTGTGTGTGTGTATGAGTGCAGCGTGTGTGTGTGTGTGTGTATGAGTGCAGCGTGTGTGTGTGTGTGTGTATGAGTGCAGCGTGTGTGTGTGTGTGTGTGTATGAGTGCAGCGTGTGTGTGTGTGTGTGTGTATGAGTGCAGCGTGTGTGTGTGTGTGTGTATGAGTGCAGCGTGTGTGTGTGTGTGTATGAGTGCAGCGTGTGTGTGTGTGTGTATGAGTGCAGCGTGTGTGTGTGTGTGTGTATGAGTGCAGCGTGTGTGTGTGTGTGTATGAGTGCAGCGTGTGTGTGTGTGTGTATGAGTGCAGCGTGTGTGTGTGTGTATGAGTGCAGCGTGTGTGTGTGTATGAGTGCAGCGTGTGTGTGTGTATGAGTGCAGCGTGTGTGTGTATGAGTGCAGCGTGTGTGTGTATGAATGCAGCGTGTGTGTGTGTGTGTGTGTGCAGTGTGTGTGTATGAGTGCAGTGTGTGTGTGTATGAGTGCAGTGTGTGTGTGTATGAGTGCAGTGTGTGTGTATGAGTGCAGTGTGTGTGTGTATGAGTGCAGTGTGTGCGTGTATGAGTGCAGTGTGTGTGTGTATGAGTGCAGTGTGTGCGTGTATGAGTGCAGTGTGTGTGTGTGTGTGTGTATGAGTGCATGAATGCAGTGTGTGCAGGGCCGGTGCAAGGATATTTGCCCCCCCCCCCCCATATGTCCTGACCTCCCCTCCTCCTCCCTCAGTGGTCCTTACCTCCCCACCCCCGTGTTCCTTCACCCCCCTCCCCCAGTGGTCCTGACTCACCCCTCCCCTAGTGGTCCTTACTTCCCCCTCCCCTCCCCTAGTGGTCCTTACTTCCCCCTCCCCTCCCCTAGTGGTCCTTACTTCCCCCTCCCCTCCCCTAGTGGTCCTTACTTCCCCCTCCCCTCCCCTAGTGGTCCTTACTTCCCCCTCCCCTCCCCTAGTGGTCCTTACTTCCCCCTCCCCTCCCCTAGTGGTCCTTACTTCCCCCTCCCCTCCCCTAGTGGTCCTTACTTCCCCCTCCCCTCCCCTAGTGGTCCTTACTTCCCCCTCCCCTCCCCTAGTGGTCCTTACTTCCCCCTCCCCTCCCCTAGTGGTCCTTACTTCCCCCTCCCCTCCCCTAGTGGTCCTTACTTCCCCCTCCCCTCCCCTAGTGGTCCTTACTTCCCCCTCCCCTCCCCTAGTGGTCCTTACTTCCACCTCCCCTCCCCTAGTGGTCCTTACTTCCCCCTCCCCTCCCCTAGTGGTCCTTACTTCCCCCTCCCCTCCCCTAGTGGTCCTTACTTCCCCCTCCCCTCCCCTAGTGGTCCTTACTTCCCCCTCCCCTCCCCTAGTGGTCCTTACTTCCCCCTCCCCTCCCCTAGTGGTCCTTATCCCCCCCCCTCCCTCCCTCCCATAGTGGTCCTTATCCCCCCCCCTCCCTCCCTCCCATAGTGGTCCTTATCCCCCCCCTCCCTCCCATAGCGGTCCTTATCCCACCCCCTCCCTCCCATAGCGGTCCTTATCCCACCCCCTCCCTCCCATAGCGGTCCTTATCCCACCCCCTCCCTCCCATAGCGGTCCTTATCCCACCCCCTCCCTCCCATAGTGGTCCTTATACCCCCCCCCCTCCCACAGTGGTCCTTATACCCCCCCCCCTCCCACAGTGGTCCTTAAACCCCCCCCCCCCTCCCACAGTGGTCCTTATACCCCCCCCCCTCCCACAGTGGTCCTTATACCCCCCCCCCTCCCACAGTGGTCCTTATACCCCCCCCCTCCCACAGTGGTCCTTATACCCCCCCCCCCTCCCACAGTGGTCCTTATACCCCCTTTTTTTATTATTATTTTTTTTATTATTATTATTATTATTTTTTATTATTATTTCTTATTTTATTTATATTTTTATTTATTTTTCGTCCCCCCTCCCTGCTTGATACATGGCAGGGAGGGGGGCTCTCCTTCCCTGGTGGTCCAGTGGCAGTTCAGTGGGGGGCTGGCAGAGCTGTAACTTACCTGTCCTGCAGCTCCTGTCAGCTCTCTCCTCCTCTGCGCCGTCCGTGCAGCTCCCTCTGTCAGCTCCCAGTGTAAGTCTCGCGAGAGCCGCGGCTCTCGCGAGATTTACACTGGGAGCTGACCGAGGTGCTGAACGGACGGCGCGGAGGAGGAGAGAGCTGACAGGAGCTGCAGAACAGGTAAGTTACAGCTCTGCCAGCCCCCCTCTCCCCCAGTCTGTATTATGGCAATGTAAATTGCCATAATACAGACCTTGACTCGAGTATAAGCAGAGTTGGGGTTTTTCAGCCCAAAAAATGGGCTGAAAAACTCGGCTTATACTCGAGTATATACGGTATATCATCTAGGTAAAAGAATGGGGAAGGATCAAGATACCAAAAAAACACTGTACATCCTCCAAAAATAATTTCCACATCCTTAGAAGACTTGTCTCCATCAACAGACACCATACTTTAAACACTGAAAATCATCTGACCTTCAACTCAAAGTGCTCGCCATCAACACCAAATTTTTTCAGTAGAGGAATGGCTGTTGCCTTTAGCGTGTCCACCTTGGTGAGAAAGGGGAGGAAAAATAAAATAAAAATTATTTAGGTACACATGCAATCACTACATAAACATCAACTGCACATGACAGCTTTATATGTAAAGTAGAAATTTTTGTTCAGCAGTCTCTGATAAACAATTAGAGGTAATAAATACTGATAACAATAAAATCGATCATCATCTAGGATGGGAATTATGCAATTAAAAATCCAAATACTTTAACAGAAAACTAGAAGACAGATTTCATGTTCCTTTATATCTGTACCAAGGTTTATTTTTCATCAAGTCCAAAATAACCATATTATTCCACTCACATTAGCTAGATATGTTTTATGGTTTCTTCCACACTACAATAAACACTTACACTACCTAAATTTCTTCCCCCATGCTACATAAAATCCTAGTCTCTTAAAAACCTACTGAAGGGTCCACTTGATCATTGGTGATTCCTCTAAGAGTTACTTTCAGTGGGTTCTTCATGAAAGGAGCAAGGCATAGAAGACTTTCTAAGTAGTAGCCGATAGAACGCTGGATGTTGCAGTCGTGTTCTAATGTCCCACCAGTAAGCAAGCCGGGCTGGTAGTACAATGATGAACCTATAAAAACATGTCAAAACACAAACTTTAGAGGCCTGTTTAATTCTGCGGAGTTAAAATTACAACTATGTACTGTGTAATACACAAGCATACATTAAATACAGAATAGCAGTAACTACCTATACCCATATTCAGAAGTAGAGCAAACACCTTCCTGTCCCCCTCCCCCCCAAACACAAAACAACTTAAATTTTGTACCCTAGTCACAATCTCCAATAACTGTTACAGCCTAACTGCGCTCCTTAGTCACATCAGTTATCGCATTTCCCAAATCTCAGCTTTGATATATGATCACTAACTCACCAAGTAACAGAACACCTGTGTATGTCCCTATAGAACCTCACTGAACTCTACAATGGAAAAGGTCCAAGTCAAAATGCTTTCCTTTGCAAAACAAGTCAAAGTTGCCAGCTTAGGATGTTCGATTATAGATACAGTTTGGAAACGCAAAGGTAGATGCAAAAACCAGGAGGCACCTTCACTCAAACAATAAATTAAAGGGAGCCTGTAGCCACTTACCCTTCTCTGAAGATCATTAATTTCCCTTGCTTTGGGGGGGGTTTTCATACCAAGCTATGGTGGAGAGCAGAAGGACCTCCTGGAGGCCACCCTCAATTCCTCAACATTCAGTGTCTGGCCTGGGTCAATCAGTTCAGTGACGAGGAAGAATTAGTATGGAAGCAGAGAGGAAGCAGTTTTCCTGCTCTTCCTCCTCGCGTGCCCTGCTGTGATGCTGGGAGTAATATGACATTACAGATATAGATATAGATATAGATATAGATATATATATCCGGCTCCCCTCCAATTGCATTGGAAATGTGTTTTTACTCAACTTTTTCCCAAAAGCTGTGTCGTTCTCGCCATTGCTGAGATTATCAATCCCATAGAAAAGTATTGAAAGACTACTGCACATGCATTGAATCAATGCATCACTATGGGGGGAACATTCAGCGCCTCCTCCATGCAGAGTCACTTTACGTAGGCTGCACACTGTCCAACACTGGACAAAGAAGCACCTTTAGTGGCAGCAATGTGAAAATGTTTTTATATTACCAAAAAGAAAAATTAAAAAGTGGAAAAACACCCAAAAGCTATTAACCTCAAGAGTGGAGCGTTAAGTGGTTAAAATTAACCACCTACCCTAAATGGGAATATATCAGTCTTTTGCAGAACTTGGATAATACCAATTATAGTGCCCACCGTGTGTTCCTTGTTCCGAACACTATAATTCGTATTATTTTAGCTTGTTTTAAGGGTTTGATTTTACTCCAATAATTTGATTGAACTTAAAGTCCAATTTGAGTCCTCCTATAGCTGCTTCAAAGAAGGGTGGTGTCTTCTATATAGACACCCAAGCTATTTTACCCAGAGCCAGGTCCATAGGCTCTGGTAAAGGTGAGCAAGCATTTGCACTGTTACAATTTTCAGGTTTACCTTTTCTACTACACCAGAAGGTGGTTTCTGCTGTGGCATTTTTGTCTCACACTGTGAGGAACATTAATGTGTCTTAAAGGGTATAGTGCCACCAGAGAGCACTCCTGCTGATGAGATTTGAGCCTGTCCTGTTTGAGGCTCTTCTACATGTGATTTGACGCCGCAGTCTCTATACGCTTCATTCCAACATCACAGATTTATTAATGTGATCTCCCCAGTTTTCTTTTTATATATGCCTTGATAGTGACTGGATTACACTACCATCCAAGTTCTGCAAAAGAATGATTACACTGGCTTCCTGTATCCTATAGGTGTAATTCAAAATACTAAAACTTACCTATGAAGCTCTAACCAACTCTAGCCCCTGTTACATTTCTTCCCTGATTCATAGGTATGTCCCTTCTCGTTCTCTCCACTCTGCCAGTGACCTTCTCCTGTCTGCTGCTTGCACCCTTACTGCTCGCAGGTGGCTCCCTTCCTTTGGAATAGCCTGCCTATGCCCATCAGACTCTCCCATAGTCTTCAATTGTTTAAGAAGTCCCAGAGTAACTTATTTATACTTTTTCAAATCTGTCTTTTGATCTCATAAAGAGCCATACTCCACTCTCACCTCCAGCTCTGCTACTTTTCCACCTTGTTTGGTGGCTGTCACCCTTGCTGCCCTTTTGTTTATTTGTACCCCACCTCATCTAGACTGTAAGCTCGTTTGAGCAGGGTCCTCATCTACCAATTGTTCCTGTGTCACTGTAATTGTCTCATTTATTGTAAATTTCCCCCCCTTTCATAATATTGTAAAGCACTGCGGAATTAGTTGGCGCTATATAAATACCAATACCAATAATAATAATAATAATAATATATTCCCATATAGGATAGGTGGTTCATTTTAACCACTTAATGCTCCACTCTTGAGGTTAATAGCTTTTGGTTTTTTTTCCATGCATGTTATTGGTGGGTGAGTGGGATTCCCACGCAGCGGATTTAAAATCGAAAATCATATATTTGAAGCGCCTCTATTACACAGATTATTGTATATATTTATAGACTGTTTTTATGACAAAGCCTGCAGGGACAGGCTATAGACACCAGAAAGACTTCATTATGCTGTAGAGGTGCTGGTGATTATAATACACTTTTAAGAATTGTACTTTTGTCATTAAAAATAAAACTTTTTTTTTTTTTTTTTTAAACAAACAAAAACAGAAAAAAACCTGGCTCCTAACTTTTAGCTGACTCCTAGATTCCAAGCAAATTTGTAAAGACCCGTACTGCAGGATTTGTGGAAGCAGAGTGCCGCACAGTTATAACAGGAGCTTGAACATATTCTGGACATGCATGCCAACTTAAAAATAAACTGCTTGCTGCTTTATTATACAAACATCTGCTAATTTTAGCCATTTAACCTGATTGTCAAAGATTCCCTGATATTTGCTTTCTGGGTGCATTAAACAAACCTAGGATTTTAGAAACAGCCAGCTTGGCAATCTTACCCACACAACTTGAAATGCCAACAACGAATTCAAATCAGACACAAATGTGCATCTCGTTACCCCACACCCATTGCCAGCCTTATCCACTCCCTAAGTATCAATACACCAACTGGAACAGATACAGATTTGCTACAGTTTCCCTCCAAGAGGCTGAAACATGCAGTTTGTTTTGTTAATCTGCCAGTTTTGCAAGAGGAAGCTAGAGAATGAGAAACAGTGAGGTGTATAAACAGTTTTGTTATACATTAATATATATGTATTCATAGGTGCCCTATATACTCGTGTATAAGTCAAGACATTAAAGTCGTAAACTTAATTTAAAAAAAACGCAGAGTCGACTTATCCACGGGCCAGTGCTAGTTTCGATAGAATTTTGACTCCCGAACGCCATTCTTCTAGCTGTTTGGGAAGTCGAATGGCAGGGGTACAAATTTCAGCGAGGTTCACGGGAGTGCGTAGCCAAGGGTGGCAGTGATTACGAGGTGTTAACAAGGGGGACCACACAGTCTGCCTGGTAACCGAACAGAAGGGGAACAAATCTATTTGAACACAGTGCCCTCGACTTATCCACGAGTCAGCATATTTCACAATTGTTGGCCAAAAAACGTCCCTCGACTTATAGACGAGTATATACATGAAATGATTAAAAACAAAACAATTAAAAAAATCACTATAATTTAACCGATTAAAGGGGACTGTTTTAACATGTGGATGACAAGCATGGACACCATACGTCAATCATGTGACCACCAATTTTTACAACTAAATTGAAATATTTAATGGATGATGCTAATTCTTATTTGAAGGTTTAAGTTGTTCCAGTGCTTAAAATGTCCCTTTAACCCCTTAAGGACCAAACTTCTGGAATAAAAGGGAATCATGACATGTCACACATGTCATGTGTCCTTAAGGGGTTAAGGTGCACTTCGTTCCAGAATTAACCTTTATAGTAGTCTGATATATAGAACACAATTTGTTTCCTTTAACCCCTTACAGACCTAAAGAGCAGTACACATAAAAATCAACTTAAGGCAAGGATGGAGAGGCTGGTAAGCAGCTAGTTGACTTAACTAGACCTAATCCAACAAAGTTTGTATTTGATGATGTAGGACAATTCATGCAGAATGCCAACGTAATTAAAAGGACACTCCAAGCAAATAACCAAATATGCTCTATTGCAGAGTGTTCCTGTTTCCCTGACACCAATATGTATTTAAAAAAAAAAAAAAAAAGAATGCTAAAGTCAGATACACTGTACAAGTTGGCATTCTGTGAGGTCACCAGTATGCAAGGCATCTATCAGCTTGCAGAGCAGTTTCTTTCACATCTTCAGATCTAAAACAAGAGTGCTCAGTCGACCAAAGGTTTATGGGATTTTTTAGGCAGTCAAAATGATAATTTCTTAGCCACATATGGCCCCTGCGGCAAATAGCTGAAATTTGTTGTTTTTTTAGCATCTCCAGAAAGCATTAATAGGGAGGAGGTAAATTCTCTACAGACAGTCCCTTTGATTGGTTAACATCCTCTTGAGAGACTTTTAGATACAATATCCAAGTACAAGACATTTACTGTTGCCACCAACTGTGAAGCCATTCATCCCACTACTAAACCAGGAATGTTGCAGTAAGGGTGTTCGAAGTGACTGAGATTAGAAAATCTTCCCATTGCATAAAAACACAAAAGCAACAAGGAAACGAAAGTTCAGCCAAATCTGGAATGAGAACTCACGGTCTTCCCATTGACTTCATAACAAGCAGAGGCATAGGAATCTTGGGTGTGGTTACCAGTTCCCGTACGAGCCTTTTGGAAGAACACTGCGAGGCAGAGACCAATAGCAGTATGAAAACAAATACAGGAAGGCCGACCACATCAATCCATAATTAAATAAAGCACCAAATCAGAAAGCCAATGTGATTTGATAAGCTATTAATTATTTACATTACTCACCCGTTTGGTTGATCTCGATCTTTGTCCCATTTGTTATTTTATCCATCAGCCTGATGAAGCTTGCTTCAAAGTCTGTAAACACAGAGCAGATTAGTTATAATGAGAGCTCCTTCCCTTATATGTGCTAACTAACATTCCATAGAGTTCACAACTCCATACTTTAGTTCGCATAGCAGCCATACAAGGAGTGAAGCAGAATTCAGTAGGTGAAACTACAGGTAGCTCTCCAATAGCCAATTTGCCAGTATGTATTGTGTAAAATTTGCAGGCAGACTTTCTTTGCAAAACAGGCTGCGGAAAATAAGTATACACAGAAATTAAAAGTTTATACACAGTTTAAAAATTTCCACCACTGTTTTAACAGACTTTCACTAGCAGTTGATTGTACAAAGATGTTAAAAGGTAGTAAAGAGGGGGGCGGGGCCTGACAGCCAAGATGGCCAGACGTGCTCCCTGAGAGCTCTGGCCACGGAGGGCAAACAACCGACAATCCTGTCCAAACCACCCGTACAAGCGACACACGGGGCTTAAAAACAGATGCAGGACCACACGGAGAATCAAATGATGTCCGCCATGCACCACTATGCACAACGGGCACTCAACCTGGCCATGCGGCCTACATTGGAACAGAGCCTGGGGCCTGGAGGAGACGGACAAGCTTACAAGCGAACACTAAAGACAGCCCTGCTACCCCCCCCTCTGGACCGGCGGGGGTCATCCCGGTCCTCGCTGGGGACGATTACCCCCACAAAGCGACCTGTACAAGCGACTATACCCACATCACAAAAGGCCGTCGGGGACCCAATCAAGACGGCGACACAGCAGCGCCATGCGCCAAGAAGCACCCTCGCTAAGCCGCCCAAGAACACCCTGGAGCTCTTTACCAGGCTACGCAACAGCGGGTGGACACAACGCCATATTAACGGCTGGTCCCTCAACCTACTTATGAGGTCAATGGCGGCACGGATCCGACCGGCAACCCGGCGATACCTGGGCTGTTACTTACCACGAGCCCGCAAGATGGCTTCCAGTCGAAGACAGAGCCGGGGAGAATTCAGGCAGGAAACAGCGACATCCCACTCAGACCCTGGAACTTGGCCTTACACCGACCGGAACGAGTCCACTAAACCCACGAGACCCACTGACCGCTCAGCGACATGGCGAACCACCTCGACCTATCCGCACGAGGCACAACCTCACACCCTACCGAAAAGCACAACCGCACCCAGCACCCGGATGGACCTTGTCCCCACAGCAAGGAGACACCTAAAGATACCAACCGCAAGGAGAGCAGAATGGCCATTACGCCACCACGGGATAAGCCCCGCCACCCGGGGTACACAAGGAGGCCCGGGAAGCAACGGAGGAGCCCCTGAGGCACTCTTGGCCCGTGACACCGCAGCTCTATGGGACCTTCCGGTCTGTGCCATGCCACTACCGGCTAAAGGAGTTGGCTGAACGTCGCTGCCACACTGCGGCTTGGACTGTTACCCCAACACGTTCCTGCTGCATGAATGGACTCTGTCTCGCATCACCACCCAGCCCTGTCTCTCTGTGATAAATGGTATCTGAGCTAGGGACTTACAAATGTGTAATGAGCCAGAGGCATTAATGACTTTTATCTTAGCCCTCGTTCCTCCTATTATACTGGTTGTTACTTATACTGCTGGTCCCTCTTACATTGCTGATGGGGTGCCCAGAAGCCCAATTCATATAGGCTCCCACACATACAGCCTGTGGTACCATCTACAGGTGACCCACCATATAGTAGGTACGGGCGGCCTTAACATGTCAATCTGTAGTGCCCAGCATATTTCTAACGGCAGACATACTCCACAGGCCCACAGCCTGTATTGCCCCCTTGCACAACACACCTTTATATAGATCATACGCAAATGCTACTCACGGTTCAGTCCTCCTCGTTTTTGGGTTTTTGTTTTTTTTTCTCTTTTTTTTTTAACTTGCCCTCGAAAGTGCTGGCATTCATGACACAGGGGTCAGCCCTAACTTTATTAGTTCAACGAGATTAATCCACAGGGTGAGCTGTGTTTTATTGTTTATTACTGCAAGATATAAGCTTACGATTCAACTTAATTTACATATGTTAAACCTGTCTAATTCTATATATATACTGTTGAAGCGTTGGACCCTAATATGTCATCATCCAAAACTAAAAATGTGCTGTATACTCCTATGCCACGTTATGTTATAACTGTTTATTACATTACTGCTTGGAACTGCTATTGTGGCTGACCAAGCCTATTGTTATACCACGCACAACAAAAATAAAGAATTAAAAAAAAAAAAAAAAAAAAGGTAGTAAAGAGGTAACCATGCAATAAGCTTTTGACTGAGTCATTTAAAGCTGACTCATAGGAATGTCATATTTCCCTACTAAAAATATGTGGGGATTCATGAGTGTGCATTTGTACCAAGGGACAAGTTATCTCAATCAATGATTTAACTGTCCTTTAAGTAGTCTGTATTAAGTCAAGGATGAAGCAAAAGGTAGACCCCAGCTGTTTTAAAACTATAACCTATGATGCTTTGCTAAGTTGACAAAAAAAATGGGATTTTAAGTTCTACAAGAGCTAGAGATCTAGCACTTAGCCATCCCTCTTTTTAAATAAACTAATCATTTAACTTGATTGAAAACAAATTATATTAATTTAGAGTGGTCTTGTGATGATCATTATGCCTAGAGTACATGTAAATTAGCTTTGGTGGAAGCATGACCAATAACCTGACAATTAACTCAATGCATGTGATGACCACATTAATCATGACATGTGTATGATACATCTCCTTTTCCCCAGTCCCCCTTCCTTAAGATAAATAGCCACAATGGCACATGCTGCATGAATATCTTTTTAAACAATGCATTCTGGTTATTGCCCATACATAAAATGTAACCACTCATTTAAAGCTGAGGACTAAGGTCATTGCATCACAGCCTGGATGGAAATATATTATTGAGTTCTCGTTTGCCAGAGAATGATTGCAGACCATGCTTACTGTGTGGAGTTTGGGCTCTGCAAATAATCGATGGAAAACCTCAGAGGTATCTTCACAGATCATTTGAAATTCAAGACACCGTAGCTCACTATTTTTGTGACAAAAATGATTTTCCACAGGCATGTGTAAGCGCAATATTATTTTCTACGCTAAAAATTAGATTACTCACTGCAATATCTGGGCGTCTACTAGGAAGTGTATAGTAATTAAGTGGAAACAAAAGTGAAGATTTTTAGAAGACTGATAAGACAAGAATTCTTTAAAAAGCATTCCCCAAATTTCACTTTTAAGATGCAGTCGCTCAAATCATGTTAGTCTCACACAACAATACATATATATATATGAGCATGCATGACCAGTCAAAGCATCATCGGCAATTAAAAATGTATGCAGAAAATAAAAATTAAATTAAATTGATGCAATAGTGTAGAGCCTTCTGGTATACTCTATTCCAGAGTCGATGTTCCTCTGTGCTGGGTTGATGCGCTGCCTCCTCTGACGCCATCCAACAGGTGGGAAGCTAATGCGCATGTGTGGCAAGCGCATTAGGCCCTCCCCATAGGAAAGCATTGCTGCTACAGGGATTTTTTTGCTATGGGATTTTACAGATGCTGGATGTCCTCATGCAGAACGTGAGAATGTCCACCGTCATTTAGGTGAACAAAAGTCGCCTAACAAGCAGGAAGTGCCTGATTGACAGCGACTAGAGGATGGCTTAACCCAGCAAACCAAGTATTGCAGTTTCTCAAACTGCAATAATTAATATTGCAAGGTTAAACAGACAGGGTCACTGCACCCCGACCACTTCAATAAGATGAAGTGGTCTGGATACCTATAGTGTCCCTTTAATTCTAATGTTGGAGCGTTCCATGGCCCTGATCCCAAACAGAGTTTTTACTTCTCTTTTACCCAGTACTAGGCAGTCTGCTAATCCTCTGAGATCATCATGAAAGATCTTGGGCCAACTCAATGATTCTTAGAAGACCAACTGAGCATGTGCAGCATGGCTCATTCTATAAAATAAGAGTTCTGAGATGCTTAAAGGACCACTATAGGCACCCAGACCACTTCAGCTTAATGAAGTGGTCTGGGTGCCAGGTCCAGCTAGGGTTAACCCATGTTTTTATAAACATAGCAGTTTCAGAGAAACTGCTATGTTTATAAATGGGTTAATCCAGCCCTCAAATCCTCTAGTGGCTGTCTCACTGACAGCCGCTAGAGGCGCTTGCGTGATTCTCACTGTGAAAAATCACAGTGAGAGCACGCAAGCGTCCATAGGAAAGCATTGATAATGCTTTCCTATGAGACCGGCTGAATGCGTGTGCAGCTCTTGCCGCGCGTGCGCATTCAGCCGAATGGGTGGAGAGGAGGAGGATCGGAGGAGAAGAGCTCCCCGCCCAGCGCTGGAGAAAGGTAAGTTTTAACCCCTTTCCTCTCCCCAGAGCCCGGCGGGAGGGGGTCCCTGAGGGTGGGGGCACCCTCAGGGCACTATAGTGCCAGGAAAACGAGTGTTTTCCTGGCACTATAGTGGTCCTTTAATGTGAAGAAATTTAAATACTTAACCTTCACAATGAAGTGCCTCTGGTAGCAGACTGATTGAAATCCACTCAAACCATTCTGACTGCCAAATATAAAGAACACAATTTCTAACAAAAAGGCAATGTTTACATTAGCTAGCTAGGCACCAGAACCATGCCTCAAGGATGACACAGGAAGAGTGGGCAGAAGCACAGAGGAAGACTCTGCACTGGAGAAAAGGTCAGTAAAACACCTTTTCTCATATTACATATACGCACACAGGGGTCCCTAAAACTAACAATGGACAGGCGTAGTATAGTGTTAGCAATACAGAGTTGTATTCCCAAAACTATAGTGTCCCTTTAAAATACAGAATCACCAAGTTAGAGACTGTCGCCACCCCATACCCCTCAAAAGAAAACAAAAAACACAATTTCATGCACCTATATACATTTTAAATAAGTGAGAAAAAGAATTAGGTTAGCATTAGGTTAAAAAATAAAATAAAGAGGCATCAGTTGCACTTCATCGTGGCTTGTTGTCTAATCCAATGGTGCTTATAGAGCAGCATTGAAGATGTGATGCACATGCAGTGAACACTTTTCATAAAGCATTAAACTGCTTTACTATGAGCAGTGTTTGATGGCGACATGTTTATTTAATGTCACTGAATGAGTTTCATTCAATTGTAACAGTGGAAGCGCCTCTAGAGGCTATCTATAAAAGCCACTCAAGGTGGCTTAAAGGAAAACTCCAGTGCCAGGAAAACAATCCGTTTTCCTGGCACTGCAGGTCCCCTCTCCCTCCCACCCCCAATCCCTGGTAAAAACCCCTTCAGTGACTTACCAGAGGCAGCGACGATGCCCCACGCCGCTCCTCCCTCTGATTGCGTCGGCCGGTGGGCGAGACTGATCCCGCCAACCGGCCGGGAAGACCTAATGCGCATGCGTGGCAATGCCGCACATGTGCATTAGCACTCCCCATAGGAAAGCATTGAAAATGCATTTCAATGCTTTCCTATGGGAAAATGAGCAACGCTGGAGGTCCTCACAGAGCGTGAGGACGTCCAGTGACGCTCTAGCACAGGTTTTCTGTGCTGTGGACAAAGAAATGCCCTCTTAATGGCTGTCTACTAGACAGCCACTAGAGGTGGATTTAACCCTGCAAGGTAATTATTGCAGTTTATAAAAAAATGCAATAATTACAGTTGCAGGGTTAAGAGTAGTGAGAGTTGGCACCCAGACCACTCCAATGGGCAGAAGTGGTCTGGGTGCCTGGAGTGTCCCTTTAAGCTTGCATGGTAAACAAGACCGCAAGGTTTTACATTGAAGGGTTAAAACTGCCGGGCCACTGCACCCACACCTCGTCATTGAGAATAAGCGGTGCATTAAAATGATTTTAAAAAGTCTCTGCACATCTCAAAAAGATTGTCTGCAGCTGCAGGCAGGCTGGCTATCTTCTTACCAGGAATAGGTTCAGCAAATCAAGCATACCTCCCGATTTCCCCATTTATGGAAGGGCCACCCCAAACTTGGGTGCTGCTCAATGTTAAAAAAACAAACCCTAGTATCCCACCTCCTGAGCCACAACCTGTGCCGCGCAAGTGGGGGCTATTAAACTGAAGGGGGGACCTAGTATGTTGGGGCCCTGAGCAGCGGTTGGGGCCCTAAATAACAATGGGGGGACACCTATTGTCCTACCCCCCGGCCCCCACCCCTGAGCGGCAGTGAGGGCACTAAATGAGAATTGAGGGGGGGTGACATTGTCCTCCTCCTCCCCCCCCCACTGAGCAGCGGGTGGGGGACCTATTGTCCTCCTGCCCCCACCCTTGAGCAGCGGTGGGGGCAATATATGTATATATTTTTTATATCACTTTTGCAGCGTCACAGCTTTTATATAACACTTTTCCCCCACTAATAAATCAGTTGTAAACTGAAATGTAAAAATATGACTAAAATGGTTGCAAAACGTCTAGTCACACATCCACTAAAACGTACTACTGTCTGACGAATCCCTGACAAGTCATACTTTAGTGAATAATCATTTATATAACCAGATTCCTTTAAGTGCCCCATATATAAGTAGAATACGTACCAAAACAAGTGGGCAGGAAATCTGGAGTCCATACTGTATGCAGTGAGTTATATGGCTTTATGGTAGTGTTGGGGAAATAACAGGTTATGTATACAAAAACTGGGATACAGCTACATTCTAAAATTGGAGAAATAACAGTCTGCATGTTTCATTATTTGTAAGGAAGAAAAAAAAAAAGCCAACAAGTTGTGCAGCGCTGTGCAATTGAGAGTTTAAAAAGGCAATGACTAAACAGTGTGTTTACTTCAACAACGCAGTCTTTATAAAGCCTATGGGGGACCATAAAACCCCAACACAGTGTGACAGGTTATTCACACGCCATGTAACTGCACCCTTCGCATACTTAGATCCATTCGTCAAACACCGCCAGGGATTAGTGAGTAACTTGTTGCAGGGTTACTTGCATAGCCACACAGCGCGTGTGAGTTCACCTTACCCCTAATGCCAGGGTTCTCGTCTTTTACTCGGATCTTGTTGATCTTCACCGGCCTGCCGCTAAGGGTGGACAGCAAGACCCGCTGCCTGAAGAAGTTGCAGCCCTCGAAGCTGAGGCAGTGTCCCTGGCTCGCCATGCTGCTGTTGCTCGCACAAAACCTCTCTCGCTGGAGCTGGATCAACAAGCAGCTGCCAGTGAGCAGCACACGTGGTTTGGAACGGGAAGTCCAATGGAACGTTCAAGCTGTAAGGTCAGAGGGCATGTGAAAAGGGTGGAGTGCAAGTAGTGGAAGAGATGCGTGCGATTTTTTTTTCGACAAAACTTTATTCACAACACTACAAACTGACAATACCAAGCAAGTTATTCATCAGAGAGAAGAAATATAACTAACACCTAACTAACAAGTTGTAGTGTTTTCTTTTTTTTAAGTGGGCCTTCTGAAAATGTATTCTGGTATTGATGTATGTGCACACACACACACTGATCCGCTACAATATTAAAGGGACGCTATCATGGGCGTAGGAACCCAAAAAAATCTGGGGGGGGATAGCACTTGTACTCGCCGGGTATATTCTTATTCCGTAAACTAGGAGTTGTTTATCCCATTGTACGGAATTTGCAGTCGCTATATAAATGATTAAATAATAACATTAAAGGGTCACTACAAGGAAGGGGTTTTACTAACCCGGATACAGCGCCGGGATCCTCCTGATTAGAACCACCCCTACCCTTCCCATGAATATTAGAACCACCCCTACCCCTTCCATGCACAAAAGAACCCCACCTACCCCTTCCACGCATATTAACCCCTACCCCTTCCATGCATATTCGTACCCCCCTAACCACTTCCATGCATATTAGTACCCCCTAACCCCTTCCATGCATATTAGAACCCACCCTACCTCTTCCATTTATATTAGTACTCCCCTAACCCCTTCCAATAATTTTTCTACCTCCCCCTCCTCCCATCCATATTAGTAGCCCCCCTAAACCATTCCAATTATTTTTCTACCTACCCCTCTCCCCCTTTCCTTATTAGTAGCCTCCCCTAACCCTTTCCAATTATTTTTCTGCCATGTTAACTAACGCCAGTGCTGGAGTGCCGCCGTGTTTACATTAAAAGGCCTGCAGGGACAGGCTATAGACACCAGAACCACTACATTAAGCTGCAGTGCTTCTGGGGACTATAGTGTTTCTTTAATGTGAGGTAAATTAGAGATTAGTGCCACGAATAATATACTAGATTGCCTACTTACAACCAGATGAGGATGATGATGGGCTCTAGCTGCAGTCTGGCTCCACGGGTCTGGTGTAGAACAGGCTCTCTGGAGGCTGTTTGTAACTGTGGTCCCAAAAATCAATGTTCTGTGAGAACGGGAAGCAGCTCCATTTTTTGGGGGCCCTTTACACAGCTCAAGGTCTGGGTCCCAGGGTCCACCTTCATGTTCCACCAATGAGTTTGTTAACAGGGGGTGGAGTGTGTAGGGGATGTCCTGATATGTGTGTAAGGAATGCATTGTGTGAATCTGTGTTTGTATGTGTAAGGGCTGCAAGGTGTGATTCTGTGTATGTACGGGATGCAGTGTGTACGTCTGTAAGGGGTGCATTGAGTGTGTGTACGGGGTGCAGTGAGTGTGTGTAAAGAATGCATTGTGTGTTTCTGTGTGTGTAAGGATTGCATGATTGTGTGATTGTGTGTGTGTGCATGGGGTGCATTGAGTGTGTGTAAGGATGAATTGTGTGTTTCTGTGTGTGTAAGGGTGGCATGATTGTGTGATTGTGTGTGTGTGTGATGGATGTCAATCTCTCTCCCTCCTTTGTCACTCTCTTTCTCCCCCTCCCTCCCTCCCTTGTCACTCTCTTTCTCCCCTTCCCTCCCACCCTTGTCACTCTCTTTCTCCCCCTCCCTTGTCACTCTCTTTCTCCCTCCCTTGTCACTCTCTCTCTCTTCGTCACTCTCTCTCTCCCTCCCTTGTCACTCTCTCTCCCCCTCCCTTGTCACTCTCTCTCCCCCTCCCTTGTCACTCTCTCTCCCCCTCCCTCCCTTGTCACTCTCTCTCTCCCTCCCTTGTCACTCTCTCTCCCTCCCTTGTCACTCTTTCTCCCCCTCTCCCCCTCTGTCCCCCCTTGTCACTCACTTTCTCCCCCCCGTTTCTTTCTTTCCTTCCCCTCCCTCCCTGTTTCTTTCTCCCCCTCCCTGTTTCTTTCTCCCCCCCCTGTTTCTTTCTCCCCCCCTGTTTCTTTCTCCCCCCTCCTCCCTGTTTCTTTCTCCCCCCCTCCTCCCTGTTTCTTTCTCCCCCATCCTCCCTCCCTGTTTCTTTCTCCCCCCTCCTCCCTGTTTCTTTCTCCCCCCTCCTCCCTGTTTCTTTCTCCCCCCTCCCTCCCTGTTTCTTTCTCCCCCCCCTCCGTCCCTGTTTCTTTCTCCCCCCCCTCCCTCCCTGTTTCTTTCTCCCCCCCTCCCTGTTTCTTTCTCCCCCCTTTCTTTCTCCCCCCTCCCTGTTTCTTTCTCCCCCCCTGTTTCTTTCTCCCCCCCTCCCTGTTTCTTTCTCCCCCCTCCCTGTTTCTTTCTCCCCCCTGCCTGTTTCTTTCTCCCCCTCCCTGTTTCTTTCTCCCCCTCCCTGTTTCTTTCTCCCCCCCTCCCTGTTTCTTTCTCCCCCTCCCTGTTTCTTTCTCCCCCCCTGTTTCTTTCTCCCCCTCCCTGTTTCTTTCTCCCCCCTCCCTGTTTCTTTCTCCCCCCTGTTTCTTTCTCCCCCCTCCCTGTTTCTTTCTCCCCCTCCCTGTTTCTTTCTCCCCCCTCCCTGTTTCTTTCTCCCCCTCCCTGTTTCTTTCTCCCCCTCCCTGTTTCTTTCTCCCCCCCTGTTTCTTTCTCCCCCTCCCTGTTTCTTTCTCCCCCTCCCTGTTTCTTTCTCCCCCCCTGTTTCTTTCTCCCCTCCCTGTTTCTTTCTCCCCCCTCCCCTCCCTCCCTGTTTCTTTCTCCCCCCCCTCCCTCCCTGTTTCTTTCTCCCCCTCCCTCCCTGTTTCTTTCTCCCCCCTCCCTCCCTGTTTCTTTCTCCCCCCTCCCTCCCTGTTTCTTTCCCCCCCTCCCTCCCTGTTTCTTTCTCCCTCCCTGTTTCTTTCTCCCCCCTCCCTCCCTGTTTCTTTCTCCCCCCACCCTCCCTGTTTCTTTCTCCCCCCTCCCTCCCTGTTTCTTTCTCCCCCCTCCCTCCCTGTTTCTTTCTCCCCCCTCCCTCCCCGTTTCTTCCCCCCCTCCCTCCCTGTTTCTTTATCCCCCCTCCCTGTTTCTTTATGCCCCCCCTCCCTGTTTCTTTATGCCCCCCCCTGTTTCTTTCTACCCCCCCTCCCTCCCTGTTTCTTTCTCCCCTCCCTCCCTGTTTCTTTCTCCCCTCCCTGTTTCTTTCTTCCCCCCTCCCCTCCCTCCCTGTTTCTTTCTTCCCCCCTCCCCTACCTGTGTTGTAGCGTGGCTGAGCTCTGTACTGTCCGCGGGTACAGGGAGCTTTTGTTTCCTGTACCCGGCGGACTAACAGGAAGTGCACACTCAGTGTGCACTTCCTTTTAGTCCGGCCGGGTACAGGAGACAGATGCTCCCTGTACCGGCGGACTATACAGGGCTCGGCCACGCTACATTGAGGGAGTGACAGGAGGGAGCACTGAGCGCTTCCCTCCTGTCAGCCCCTCTCCTCTGGCTGCGCCCGGGCGGTGCGCCCTCATGGACGCACCAGCCCGGGCAGAGCTGCAGCCGCCTGAGGCTCTCTGCAGAGCGCTCGGGCGGCTGCAGCAAAAGGGGGGCCGGCGGAGCTGGGGGGGATTTCCCCATTACCTGTCCCCCCCGCATGATTTGCTGGGGGGGATGCGTCTCCCCCATCCCCCCCGCTTCCTACGCCCATGGACGCTATAGACACCAGCTTAAAGGATCACTATAGTGTCAGGAAAACAAAGCGGTTTTCCTGACACTATAGTGCCCTGAGGGTGCCCCCACACTCAGGGTCCCCCTCCCGTGGCGCTGAAGGAGTTAAAACACCTTCAGTTACTTACCTTAATCCAGCCGCGCGCGCATTCAAGCTGTCAATAGGAAAGACAGCCACTAGAGGCTGGCTTAGCCCCAAATGTAAATATAGCAGTTTCTCTGAAGTGAGAAAGTAGCTTTTTTTTTTTTGCGCACACCAATGCTGTTTTCGTCCTAATGGAAACAAAAATGGAAACGAAAAGGTAATCATTCGGCATTTCCACTTTCCTTTCGTTTCCATTATCGTATGTTGCTCTTTCGAAAACGAATGCACATGTCTTTCGAAAACAAATGCACATAAGCTGAGATATAACTCTGGACAAAAGGTTATACAACTGTCAGGATAGTTCATTGGACAGAATGTCATATTCTGCCTGTAATTTTGCAAAATAAAATGTCTAATTTAAAAAAGAACAGTCTGAGACATAATTTCTATCACACCACCATGCAAGTGGCTGGGACGATATATGTTAAAGTAACTTTCCAATCATAGCTACCTATACTGGCTTTGAAGCCTGGGACATAGGTTTATGGGTCTAGCGTGATCGCTGGAAGCAAAATTGAGATGATTAGACCTGTGTAGAAGTATTACCAAGTGACTTAAATCAGTTTTTATCATTTGGGGGCTTAACCCTTATATTTAACCTACAAGGGTTACTCCAGCCTATGTGCAGTTTTTCATCATGATACAATGCACATACAGAGATATCTGCAGTTTTGTGCTGGGAGGTTAGTTACCCCCGGCACACGTGACTGATTTTGTGCAAACATTGCATCTGTTTTCAGCACGCACTGAACACTGGTGACAGATACCATCAGCTTCTACCTTTCCAGGCAACGCTATGAATGTGCCTGCAAGGGGAAGCTGGTATTTATGTCCCTCCCTTGGTACTCTGCCTCCCACTTAGAGACGGAACTAGCACGGTCGCAAGGATCGCAGCTGCAGCTGGGCCCGTCACTCCAGGAGGCCCGGCTGCCCTACTGACCCCTGTGACCATGAGCCACTGAAGGTGGGGGCGCCGAGAGGAGCCCTCTCACAGTGGGCCCAGGAGGTGACCATCTGGCCACCTTAGGGCACCCCGAATCGGCTCCTACTCAGCGAGGCAGAGTAGGTATCTACGGTACTTACCTGCATGGCAGGTGCCTTCTCTGCCGATATATATGCTGCAAGGAGGTTGGAGGAGAGGAGGCAGGCGGCAGCAGTGTGGGTGGCGAGGGAGGCTGATCTCGGAGCTCCTTTCTCCTCCATCTGTGATGCCTGGAGCCGGAATATGACATCATTCCGGCCTCAGCATACTAAACAGCTCGTGAGATGAAAGAGGAAATGCCAGATTACAGCACATCCCCACACTGGACCCCAGGGAGAGGACCCCTATCAGCCTCCTAAAGAAGGTAATGAGGCTGGGTGGATCTCAAAAAATTTAATTGAGAGAGTGTGCAAGAGTGTGTGAGTGTGTCTGACAGTGTGTTTGTGTGTATGTGTGTCTGTCAGTCAGTGAGTGTGTGTGTCTGGCTGTCCACCTACTGTCAGTGTGAGTGTGTCTGTCAGTGTCAGTCAGTGTGTGTATCTGTCAGTGAGTGTGTGTCTGTCTGTTAGTGTGTGTGTCTGTCTGTCATTGTGAGTGTCTGTCTGTCAGTGTGTGTGTCTGTCAGCGTGTGTCTGTCTGTTAGTGTGAGTGTGTGTGTCTGTCACTGCGTGTGTGTGTCTGTCACAAATATATGGGGGGTGGGAGAGACATGTAGAGGGGTGGTTAGAAACACATGAGGGGACTGGGTAGTGTTTAAGAAACATGGAGGGACTGAGGGAGGAATGAGAGACGTGTGGAGGGGCTGGCGGGGGGATAAGATACATTGGGGGGCCCCAGTGCAGTTTTTGGCCCGGTGTAGTTATGCCTCTGCTCCCACTTGCATTAACAATGAAAAAGCTGTCAATGAGTGGTTCACTTCTTGGCCTTTTGGCTAATATCAAGTGTAGTAACTCACTTGTGTTTTGTCCACTGGGTTATGTGGAGTATCTTCCCTCCGCCTTGTAGTATCGCTGTTACTTGCTTAAGCTATCTTCCTGTACTACATGAACGATCACTGATCACTCCTTAGCAAGATATGGGGGATTAAATGATGAGTGTGTTTTGAAAAAGCCACATTCTATCAAAAAGCTTTGATAGTTTCAGGCAGCCCTGGTAAATCTATTGATGTTCCCCAACATGAAGTGGATGCATGCTGAAGAAAACTCCTAACACTCTTCAGGGTAGAGTAGATAGTGGATCCACCGGTTTCCAAATCTGTGAGTGACCTTAAGTACTCCTGCAGAGAAGAAAGCCGAGCAGCGGAATTAGGACCTCCTGCAAAGGAGAATTTCAAATTGAGGCAGTCCAACCCACTGCAGAGTGGGAGCTGAGGAGACAGAAGGGCCTTCTGCGGAGAAGGAAGCCAAGGCAGTACAATCACCTAAAGAGAATGGGAGAGCCAAGGAGTGATAGTAAGGCTTCCTACAGTGGAGGAAGCTGAGGTAACCAGGAGGAAACCCCAGCTTTAGATGCTACACCACCCTCGACCCTGCCCAGCTCACTCAGAGAAGATGACCATAAATGCAAAGCTGGCCACGATACCAAATCCCAAGACCTCTGGTGCTGCCCTTGTCCCTTATTGAGCAATGGGAAGAAGTGAAGTGGTGCACACCCTGGCTAAGCACCTCCCCTAGAGCCGCCTTGGATGAGGAGTACAGTATCTCCTAAGACAAAGAAGGTGGATGGAAAATCCCAGATATAGGGTCCTCCCCCCTGGCCCCCACCCCTGAGCGGCGGGTGGTTGCCCTAAATACTAATAAGGTGGGGGAACTTATGTCCTCCCCCCTGGCCCCACCCCTGAGCAGCGGGTGGGGGCCCTAAATTGTAATAAGGGGGGGACCTGGTGTCCTCCCCCCTGGCCCCCACCCCTCAGCGGCTGGTGGGGGCCCTAAATACTAATAGGGGGGGGGAACTTAGGTCCCCCCCCCAGCCCCCAGCCCTGAGCGGCGGGTGGGGGCCCTAAAAAAAATGTGTCTCCCCAGGTGACTAGGGGTCCCCAAACCCCTAGTCACCCCGTCCCCCCATTAAAAATGATCCCCCTACCTACCCCCCTCACCTTAAAAACTAATGAGGGGGGGACCTTTAACCCCTTAAGGACACATGACGTGTGTGACACGTCATGATTCCCTTTTATTCCAGAAGTTTGGTCCTTAAGGGGTTAACTAAGTACCTGTAAAAAAATAAAAATAAAACTTACCATTCGATGTTTTCTTTCTTCTAAAATCTTCTTTTTTTTTCAGCCCCCAAAAAGGCCAAATAAAAAAACCATAATAACTGACGCAGGGGGAACAACACGACGCTGGGGAGGTGCAGGGGGCAGGAGAGCTGAGGACTTTGTGGTGGGGTCCAATCACTGCCCCTGAGTGCCCACGGTGCCAGGGGGACCCGGCCGGTGAACTGGGGCCAGCGCGGGGAGGACGGCGAAGGTTCGGCGACCTGAGGGCTGCACAATAGCAGAGACATGGCTTTAACCTGGCTTCATCCCGCCACTTTAACCCTGTATGTCATGGTATTGCTTTGGATATGCTGTGCCTCAGTAGCCATAGCAGCAGAGCAGCATATACCTTCTGAGAAGCAGAGTATCTATGGTTATATGGAGTACATGAACGAGCAGCAGTTATACAAATACTCACCCACGTCTCTTGTGATCGCTCACGACAAACCCGAATCTAGTGAAGAAGCAGGACTCTCCCTGTAAAAGGGAATCTTTCACAGTCTGCTGGATAAGCTCAGTGGTTCAACTGCCGCTCCCCACTCTTCTTTCACCCCAAAACCAGAAAGACACCAGCAACATTGAGATCCATTTACAAACTGACTAAGTGACAACTGTTTAGGGTCTGAGTCCCATGGGGGATGGGAAAGTTGGACTCTCTAGCATCTGTGTTTTGTTATAAGATTAGGATAGATTTTAGTACCTTTAATCCCAAGGTTTCCGAATAACAAATGATGCACCTTTTGTTTTCTTAGAATTGCCAAGGTAACCGACAATATGCATGCAATGTAGTTTTGGATTTATAAAGGATAACAGGCTAATGTGCCAAGCAAACCACAGTTATGTCTGCCTTGACCTTCATAGAGCCTGCGTGGGGGCCGCAATGTCGCCACGGGCACTGACAGGGAATCAAGGCTTACTTTCATTTAATTCCTTTTCAAGTTTATTTTTGTTTACTGAGTTTTTAATGTGGCTTAGACAGAGCAGAACTAATTAAATTAACTGGATATATAGCTAAGAGTGTTGTTCAACGCGTTTCCAAGATGGTGCTTCTGTCTTTTACCTATTTAATAGCATGATCAATACATAGATAATTGCATACTCACGCCTCAACCAGAAATTACATTTGCCTCTCACAAATATACACCAAAGTGTAGGCTCAGTTGATTAACTTCGCTATACGCCAGACCATACAGCTTTTAGATTAACAGTACACAGGAATACCCTAGAGCGTTTACTCACGTAAGGATCTATACTAAATGTTATAGGTAAAAAGGAGGGAACAAAAAAAAAAATGCTATTACCTATATGTAAATTTTCCCTCTACTCGCTCCTTTAACTACATTAGCCCAAATACTAGATGCTTAAAGACCTACACTGTGTGAATACAACTTACGTCCTTTAATGTTTGCATTGATCCTATAAGGAAAATTGATTGCATAGAGCACACAACCAGCTCACGAAGCGATAACCCAATTTAATTGCATAGATCAGTTGACAATATGAATCAATATGTTCTGCTATACAGGCTATGACAAATCCGCTTCTGCGTAAGCGACGAAATGTTTGCACCTTTATTTACCAATGCTTATGCGAGCGCAAAAAAAAAAATCCATCTTCACCCATGGAGGGCTCCGCGCAGACTGAGCTCTGCAGGGTGGGGGAAGGCTTATAAAGCCTTGCCCCGCCCTGCAATTAGGCTCTGAGCACTCTGATTGGTGGGTTTAAGCCATCAAGCCCCCCCCTTATTAGTATTTAGAGCCCCCACCCGCCGCTGAGGGGTGGGGGCCAGGGGGGAGGAATCTAGGTCCCCCCCCTCTTATTTCAATTTAGGGCCCCCACCCGCCGCTCAGGGGTGGGGGCCAGGGTGGAGGACATTAGGTCCCCCCCCTTTTTAGTATTTAGGGCCCCCACCCGCCGCTCAGGGGTGGGGGCCAGGGGGGAGGACATTAGGTCCCCCCCCTTATTTTACTGTAGGGCCCCCACCCACCGCTCAGGGGTGGGGGCTGGGGGGAGGACATTAGGTCCCCCCCCTTATTAGTATTTAGGGCCCCCACCCACCGCTCAGGGGTGGGGGCCGGGGGGAGGACCTTAGGTCCCCCCCCTTATTTTACTGTAGGGCCCCCACCCACCGCTCAGGGTTGGGGGCCGAGGGGAGGACATTAGGCCCCCCCCTTATTAGTATTTAGGGCCCCCACCCACCGCTCAGGGGTGGGGGCCAGGGGGGAGGACATTAGGTCCCCCCCCTTATTTTACTGTAGGGCCCCCACCCACCGCTATGGGGTGGGGGCCAGGGGGGAGGACATTAGGTCCCCCCCTTATTATAATTTAGGTCCCCCACCCACCGCTCAGGGGTGGGGGCCAGGGGGGAGGACATTAGGTCCCCCCCCTTATTCTGATTTAGGGCTCCCACCCACCGCTCAGGGGTGGGGGCCAGGGGGAGGACAATAGGTCCCCCCCCTATTATTTTACATTAGGGCCCCCACCCACCGCTCAGGGGTGGGGGCCAGGGGCCCGGGAGGGGGGAACCTATTTTTTTTTTATTTTATAGTGAGCAGCCCTCTTTTCACCTGGGATTCCTTTTTAGCTATTGGAATTGATGTAGCAGAAAAACACTGGAGGGGGGGAGATAGACAAACAGAATTGAATAAAATAGAAGCCCAATGGATCTACAATCTAAGAACTTAAAAACAAGGTCTGAATCAAGACGAGGATCCAAACCTGTCACGACTAGTAATGTGGTCCAGCACGCAGAATCTATGTAAACATATACATAAGTCAGAAAAGGAAAAATAACAGGACAGAGCGTAAACCGGACCTTAGAATGGCCGGACTAATACGCTAGAGACAGAGAATGGTCAAAGGGAAAGCCGAGGTCAAGGAAGCCAGAAAATACTCAATACCGATAAGACAAGCCAAGTCAGGGAAACCAGAGATCAGAATAACCAGGGAAACGCCAAGGATCAGGATACCAGGAAATCAGAAACACGAAACTAGCACTTTCAGGAAACCAGGAAACTGAAACCACGACATGGCAAAGTACTAGGGTGAATTAGGGGTTTAAATACCCCTCTCTAAGCTATGATTGGTCAGAGGGCGACCTCTGACCCCAGAACGTACGTGTGCGTTGACGTCGTGACGTCACGCACACGTTAGTATAATTCTCGGGGGCGGGGCTATCCATAGACGCGACCACGTGGTCGGCGCCATATTGGATTCGGGCGTGATGCCCGGAAGAACTACACGCGCGGTTCCCGGCTCGCCGACGAGCAGGTAAGCTCGTGTAGTCGGAGCGGTCGTGCCGGTCGGACACGACCGTGAGGCTCGGCGGGCCGGTGACCGCAACAGTACCCCCCACTCGAAGACCGCGCACCGAGCGGGAAGGACCCGGCTTAAGAGGAAAGCGGTTGTGAAATGACCGGATAAGACGGGGCGCATGGACCCGGTCAGCAGGAACCCAACAACGTTCCTCGGGACCATAACCCTTCCAGTCAACGAGATAGGACAAGACACCTCTGGATAATTTGGAGTCCATGATAGAACGGACTTCGTATTCCTCTTGATCACCCACTACCAAGGGCGGAGGAGGAGTGGATACCCTTGTGTAGCGATTGCAAGTAAGGGGCTTGAGCAGAGACACATGGAAAGTATTCGCTATTCTCATATGAGCCGGTAGTGCCAAAGTATAGGTCACTGGATTAATACGTTGGGTAACTCGAAAGGGACCAATGTACCGAGGGGCAAATTTCATGGACGGGACCTTAAGCTTGATGTGTCTTGTGGAGAGCCACACCCTGTCACCTGGAATATAGACAGGATTAGCGCCCCGTTTCTTGTCAGCTTGGACCTTCGCTCGTAATGAGGCTTTTTGCAGAGCTGAATGGACGGAATCCCAAGTATCATGAATCGAATCTAAACGGGTGTTCAAAGCGGGGATTTCTGTGTCTGAGAATGCAGAAGGAAAAACAGTGGGGTGATAACCCTGATTAACAAAGAATGGACTGTGATTAGAAGATTCATGAGTGGCGTTGTTTCTGGCGAACTCAGCCATGGGTAAGAGCTCGTACCAGTTAGATTGATTGGCATTTATAAAGCAACATAAATAGGCTTCTAAAGACTGATTCGCCCTCTCTTTTTGTGGCTCCATTTGTTTGAGGGTGATATGCTGACGAAAAGGAGAGTTCGATGCCCAATTGTTTGCAAAAGGAACGCCAAAACCTAGAAACAAACTGGGTACCTCTGTCAGATACTATGCTTTTGGGTACACCGTGCAACCGAAAGATCTCTCTCAAGAATATTTGAACTAGATCTTGAGCAGATGGTAATTTTTTAAGTGGGACGAAATGTGCCATCTTCGTGAATCTATCAATAACCATAAGGACTGTAATAAACCCGTTTGAACTGGGTAGATCCACAATGAAATCCATGGCCAAGTGGGTCCATGGTGCACTAGGTATGGGCAGTGGTTGTAATAGTCCAGGAGGTGACCTGGGAGGAACTTTAGAAACAGCACATATTTGACATGCCCCAACATAATCTTTGACATCGTTTCTAAGAGCAGGCCACCAAAATCTCCTGGAGATGGCAGAGAGAGTTTTATGGACTCCAGGATGGCCCGCTGTGAGGCTGTCATGGAACAAATCTAGTACCTTCTTTTGAAACTGAGGTGACACATACAGTTTGTCCGGAGGTTTTCCCACAGGTGCCTGAGTTTGATCTGCTATTATGGCACAGAAGAGTGGAGAAGACACTTCGGAAACTGTAGTGGCAATGAGGCATTCAGGAGGTACAATAGGATATATCACCTGTTCCGGAACTTCATCTGTCTCAAACTGCCGAGAAAGTGCATCTGCCTTGGTGTTTTTAGTACCAGGTCTGTATGTAATTACGAAATTAAATCGGGAGAGGAACAATGACCACCTAGCCTGACGAGAGGACAGTCTCTTAGCGTCCCCAATATAAGCCAAATTCTTATGATCAGTAAAGATCAAAAGTGGCTCTTTGGAACCTTCCAAGAGATGCCTCCATTCCTTAAGGGCAAGTACAATGGCCAAAAGTTCCCTATTCCCTATGTCGTAATTCCTCTCTGCAGGTGTGAGTTTGCGAGAGTAAAATCCACAGGGATGTAAAGGCGTATCAGGACTCTCTCTTTGAGACAGAATGGCTCCAACTCCTGTCTCTGATGCATCCACCTCTAGGATAAATGGTTTGGATGGATCAGGATGGGTCAGGACAGGTGCTGAGGAAAATAAAGATTTTAATCGTTCAAATGCCTCTCTTGCTTCTTTGGGCCAAGATATACAATTTGCTCCTTTTTTTGTTAAATTGGTTATAGGGGAAATCACGGAGGAAAATCCCCTTATGAATTTGCGGTAGTAATTCGCAAAACCTATAAAGCGTTGAGTAGCTTTAAGGCCCTTGGGTAATGGCCACTGTAAGACTGCCTCCAGTTTACGAGGATCCATCTGGAAACCAGACGGAGATATAACGTATCCAAGGAATTGTATCTCCGTTTGGTCAAACTGGCATTTCTCCAGTTTACAGTAAAGGCCGTTCTGTAACAGGGTTTTCAGTACAATTCTCACATGTTCGTGATGTGTCTCTAGGTCTGGGGAATAGATGAGAATGTCGTCCAAATACACTAGAACGAACATGTGAAGGTACTCTCTTAGGACATCGTTGATAAAATCCTGGAATACCGCTGGAGCGTTACATAATCCAAACGGCATAACCAGGTATTCGTAATGTCCCATTCTGGTGTTAAATGCGGTCTTCCATTCGTGACCGTCCTTAATTCTGACTAGATTGTAGGCACTTCGGAGATCGAGCTTGGTAAAGACTCGAGCTCCCTTTAATCTGTCGAATAGCTCTGATATAAGGGGAATAGGGTAGGCATTTTTTATGGTAATCCTATTCAAACCCCTATAATCAATACAAGGGCGTAGGTCTCCTTCTTTTTTAGAGACAAAGAAGAATCCAGCCCCAGCTGGTGAGGAGGACCTACGGATATGACCCTTTCTGAGAGCATCCTTAATATATTCCTCCAAACAAAGATTTTCCTGGGGGGACAAGGCATAGACTCCTCCCTTGGGAGGCATAGTCCCTGGTAATAAGTTTATAGTACAGTCATAGGGTCTATGAGGAGGTAACCCTTCAGACTGGACCTTGTTAAATACCTCTTTCAAATCCATATACTGCTGAGGAATTTGTGTGGTCAAGGGAGGTGTAACAGGAACATTAATGGTGCCAATAGGTTGTGGGATTTGCTTAAAGCAAACACCTTTGCATCTCTCACCCCAACTCACAATCTCTCCTTCAATCCAATCTAAACGTGGATTGTGTTTCAGGAGCCAAGGGAAACCGAGTATTATCGGAACTGTAGGTGAAGATATGATTTGAAAGGTAATTTCTTCAGAGTGGAGAATACCCACTGAAACAGTGATTGGCAGAGTTTCGTGTGTGATGAAAGGCTGGGTAAGAGGCCTTCCATCAATGGCCTCGACTGCTATAGGTTTCTCTTTATGTCTTAAGGGCAGGAGATGTTTAGCAGAGAACTCTTTGTCTAGGAAATTCTCCGCTGCCCCAGAGTCAATCATAGCCTCACACTTAACAGTAGTGTTCTCGAAAGATAAGGTTACTTTGACCAGGAAACGGTTCTTAGTCAATTTAGGGGACATATACATCACACCTAAGGTCGGTCCCCGTACGTGCCTTAGGTGTGCAAGTTTTCCGGCCGAACCGGGCATGACGATCTTAGATGTCCCTTCTTGCCACAATACATACATAACCCCTCGTTACGTCTGTGTTGTCTCTCTGCCTCAGTGAGTTTAGCACTACCCAATTGCATGGGTTCAGGTTCTGGAAGAGGCGTTTGGCTACTCACCACTGGTTTAGAGAAACGAGGAGCTATGGACAAATTAGAACGTCTGTTACGTTGTTTGTTTTTCTCTCTCTCTCTGAGCCGGTTATCAATGTTTATCATGTAGGCAATAAACTCATTAAGACTAACCGGAAGGTCTCTAGCTGCAGTTTCATCTTGTATATTCTCAGCTAAACCTTCAGAGAAAGCAGCCACCAGACCGCTATTGGTCCAATCAACCTCAGACGCTAATGTCCTGAACTCTATTGCATAATCGGCTACAGAACGATTGCCTTGCCTGATTCTCATAAGGGCTTTGGCAGCGTTCTTCTCCCTGCCTTTAGGTTCAAATGTAGCCTTAAAGGCCGTAAGAAAGGTACTGTAATCACGGGCTATTGCGTCACCACTTTCCCATAAGGGGTTAGCCCAAGTCAAGGCTTTTCCAGTTAATTGGTTCATCAGATAGCCTATTTTAGATCTATCTGTTGGGAATGAACCTGGGGAGGCCTCAAAGTGGTATTCTATTTGGTTTAAAAAACCTCTAAATTCCTTAGAATCACCTCCATAACGAGGGGGCGGTGACAAAGTTATGGACGGTGGTTTATGTGGTACGGGAACCACTACAGGTGGCGGAACCACAGGTGGTACAGGAGGGACCTCTAAATAGGCAGTCCTCTGGAGCAAGGTCTGAAATGCCTGAGCAAATTGGTCTAACCTGTGGTCCATATCCTCCACCCTATTTTCACAGGCGATCATATGTTTGCATAGTTCTGCAGGATCCATGGCCATGTCGTAATGTCACGACTAGTAATGTGGTCCAGCACGCAGAATCTATGTAAACATATACATAAGTCAGAAAAGGAAAAATAACAGGACAGAGCGTAAACCGGACCTTAGAATGGCCGGACTAATACGCTAGAGACAGAGAATGGTCAAAGGGAAAGCCGAGGTCAAGGAAGCCAGAAAATACTCAATACCGATAAGACAAGCCAAGTCAGGGAAACCAGAGATCAGAATAACCAGGGAAACGCCAAGGATCAGGATACCAGGAAATCAGAAACACGAAACTAGCACTTTCAGGAAACCAGGAAACTGAAACCACGACATGGCAAAGTACTAGGGTGAATTAGGGGTTTAAATACCCCTCTCTAAGCTATGATTGGTCAGAGGGCGACCTCTGACCCCATAACGTACGTGTGCGTTGACGTCGTGACGTCACGCACACGTTAGTATAATTCTCGGGGGCGGGGCTATCCATAGACGCGACCACGTGGTCGGCGCCATATTGGATTCGGGCGTGATGCCCGGAAGAACTACACGCGCGGTTCCCGGCTCGCCGACGAGCAGGTAAGCTCGTGTAGTCGGAGCGGTCGTGCCGGTCGGGCACGACCGTGAGGCTCGGCGGGCCGGTGACCGCAACAAAACCCTAATAAGGATATATAAACTATTAAAGATACATACTTCTGTTTAAAGTTTTAAGTATACTCTTAAATTTGATTTTTTAATATGGACAATGTATGATTTTGATTGGCTACCAATTAATGATGTCATTTTGGTGCCATTTTTTAAAGTACTAGTGTACCTATATATACTTTTTAATTGCCAGGTTATATGTTATTCCCTTTTGATAAAGCCCCAGTGGTGAAACGCGTTAGTGGTTTTTTATATTGTGTTATTGATAAAATAAATGGTTTTTGGTTATATATTTGTACCACTATCATTTTTACACACTATTACTATTACTATTTTTATTTTTTATTTTTTCCTGGCATTTTATACTACTTATCCTGAGGTGGGGATTATACCACCAACGCTATCTCTAGAGTGCAGTGTGACCTGCACTTTACTTGTGAGTATATTCTATTTCATTTTATTCACTAGTTTATAATATCATCAGCGAGCACTATCTGCTATTTTTATCTCCTTCTTCTCCTGAGAATTGGACAAACCCCCTGGAGGACAAGCACCAATACATCCTGTAAACTGGGATTATTCCGCTGTATGCTTACAAACCCTGAGCTGGCTATAGCTCATCCAAATGTGAGTGTGACATATATATTTACACTACTGTTACATTTATTGTATACACTCCGCACGATTGGTCCTCTCTTCTTGTGTTTTCCATATCACGAGATAGTGTGAACTACTACAACAAGAGAAGATACCCCCACAGCTGAATTAGTGACCCTTTCTATTTTTTATTCTGATATTTACTGGAACTTACCCATTTTTTACTATTTTTTACTTTTATTTTATTTTTTCTTTTGGCGCATCCTTTCTTTCTCTTTACTGTATATTTCTCATATAGAGGGTTAGAGGGTTACCCTCTATAAGGTCGCTGCCAGTTCACTATATTATTAGCGCTAACCTACTTTTTTTATCTCCTGAAACATGGCTGTTATACACTAATACCTGGCAGTGTCTTTATTTATATCTCCTAAAACACTGGTCTCATCTATACCACCCATATCCGCTGTTTGAGAAGATATGCTGTTTTTTATTGTTATCCTGTAAGTGCAATCTAATAAATTGTGTCATTTTATATTTACCATCTGCACTATCTCTTGCTTTCTGTTTCTTGTCATAAGCTGGAACATACTTCGCCAGAGTTGATCTCCATACATTCTGATGTGCTTGAAACTATCCAAATTCTTGTGTGTGCAATCTATATTTAGTGGGTGAAGTGTTTCCTTACAATATTACCCCAGCAGCCTCTAAACTACTTTCAATTACTTCCTCCCTTGGACTATTGCAGTGGGCTAATTCTCCCACTCATGTAGCTGGCAATACCCTCGACCTTATTTTCTCCTATTCATGTACATTATCTAATATCTGCAATACTCCATTTCCTCTCTCTGATCACCACCTCTTATCGTTTGCTCTCAATTACCCCCTCACCCAACAACCTCAGCCTAACCCCCCTCAGCTCAGGAGGAACCTTAACTCTATTGACCTCCAGCAGCTGTCGGCTGACATTGATTCACAACTGCTATCCATCCCTTCCCTCTCCTGTCCCTCACTGGCCATCTCCACATATAACACTACCCTCACATCTGCCTTGAACACTGCAGCCCCACTCCAAACATGCACCACGAGGAGAACACGACCCCAACCTTGGCATAATAAATCAACACGCTATCTGCAGAGTTGCTCCCGCTGTTCTGAACGCTCCTGGAGGAAGTCCCGCACCCAGGCAGACTATCTTCATTATAGATTCATGTTGCTTTCGTACAGCGCAGCCCTTGCCCTCGCCAAACAGTCCTACTTTTCCTCTCTCATTAGTTCATGCTCCCGCAATCCCAGACGTCTCTTTGACACTTTTAATTCCCTTCTCCGCCCTGCTGTGGCCACCCCCCAAACTAACCTTACAGCTGTTAGCTTTGCATATTACTTTACTGACAAGATTGAACAGCTAAGGAAACAATTCTCCCCTCCTTGCCTTTCTCTTTCTCAACCACACATAAATCATGCTTTCCCTACCCTTCAGACTTTCTCCCCAGCTACTGAACAAGAGGTGGCTGCACTTCTCCATTCCTCTCGCCCCACCACTTGCCCACTTGATCCTGTCCCATCTCACCTCATCAGATCTCTCTCCCCTTGTCTTGTGCCTATCCTAACACACATCTTTAACTGCTCTCTCTCTTCTGGCACTGTTCCTGCTGACCTTAAACATGCCACTGTAATACCTATCCTGAAAAAACCATCTCTTGACCCGTCCTCCCCCTCTAACTATCGTCCCATATCCCTGCTCCCTTACTCATCAAAGCTTTTGGAAAGACTTGTCTTTACCCGTGTGTCTCACTTCCTTAATTCCAACTCTCTCCTTGACCCTCTTCAGTCTAGCTTCCGCCCTCTCCACTCTACTGAGACAGCTCTTATCAAAGTGACTAATGACCTAATCTCCGCTAAATCCAAAGGTCACTACTCCATATTAATTCTCCTTGACCTCTCTGCTGCCTTTGACACAGTTGATCATGCTCTCCTCCTTCAAACTCTTCAATCACTCGGTCTCTGTGACTCTGTCCTCTCTTGGTTTTCCTCCTATCTCTCCCAACGCTCATTTAGTGTCTCCTTTTCCAAGGATACCTCCTCCCCTCGCCCTGTCTCGGTTGGAGTTCCCCAAGGCTCTGTCCTTGGTCCCCTTCTATTTTCTCTTTATACTGCCTCTCTTGGAAAACTTATTGCCTCTTTTGGATTCAACTACCACCTGTACGCTGATGACACTCAGATATACCTCTCCTCACCGGACCTCTCCCCGGCCGTCCTGCAACGTGTCACTGCTTGCCTCTCTTCCATCTCTGACTGGATGTCGTCACGCTTTCTCAAACTTAACCTCTCTAAAACTGAACTCCTTGTCTTTCCTCCTCCTAATACTGATCCTCCTCTCTCACTCTCCCTTCAAGTCAGTGATATCCACATAAGTCCATCCCTACAAGCGCGCTGTCTTGGCGTCATACTTGACTCTGGTCTCACCTTTGAGTCTCACATCCAGTTTGTTGCCAAGTCCTGTAGGTTCCAACTCAAAAACATAGCCCGCATCCGCCCCTTTCTTACGCAAGATGCTACCAAGGAGCTTGTCCATGCTCTAGTAATTTCCCGCATGGATTACTGTAACCCTCTCCTGATTGGTCTCCCCAAAAGCCGTACTGCCCCGCTACAGTCTGTAATGAATGCTGCAGCTAGACTGATTTTCCTATCCAGTCGGTCCTCTCACACCTCGCCCCTCTGCCAGTCCTTACATTGGCTCCCTGTATCCTATAGGAGTCAATTCAAAGTGCTAACCCATACATTTAAGGCACTGAACAATTCCAGCCCCTCTTATATCTCTTCACTGATCCAGAGGTATGCCCCTCCTCGTACCCTCCGCTCTGCCCGCGACCACCTCCTGACCGCTGCTCGCACCCGTACGGCCAACTCACGCTTGCAGGACCTCTCACGGGCGGCTCCTCTCCTATGGAATAACTTGCCTACTGCCATCAGCCTCTCCCCTAGTCTTCAATCATTTAAGAAGGGCCTTAAAACCCATCTCTTCAGGAAAGCGTATGGCCTCCCAGAGTAATCTCTCCCTTACATACCTGTCGCTTGCTCTCCTATGGGATAGTGCTTTGCTCTCTCCTCCAGCTCTGCTTCACTCCTACTTGATATTTCCTATCCTAATGTTTCTAATACCCCACCTCCTATAGACTGTAAGCTCATTTGAGCAGGGTCCTCTTCAACCTATTATTCCTGTAAGTTTTCTTGTAATTGTCTTATTTATTGTTACATCCCCCCCCCCTCTCAAAATATTGTAAAGCGCTACGGAATCTGTTGGCGCTATATAAATGGCAATAATAATAATAATAATGTCAAGTTTATTCTTTTCATAGATATCTGGACTAATACCAAGGTGGTATCATTTTCCTATTTTTGGGGGGATATCTACCTTTCTTATATACACTCCACCTATATTTTGGTTGTTTATATTATGCATATGCACATGTGTTTTAATGCATGCATAAATATTATATGCGTAATAATACATATATTAATACACATGCATATATATCAATATATATATATTCAGAAATCACATTAAACTGTACTTGTTATGGTACACACAGCATCTGGTCTTTTTTTTTTTAAATTCTTTATTTTTGGTGCAAAGGTAAAACACTTTAACATTGCATTCATTGCCCCAACGGCAGTTGACAGCAGTTCCATTATCATATTAATACAGTGGTAAGGCATAAAAGACAATGCACATTTTTGGTATTGAGTGTGTTAGGTAGTCGGATGTGGTCGGTTTGGGGGTACTGGTTCGTTTATGAGGCTGACTAGTGAGTGGGGTGCCTAATGGCTGGTTATCGGTTCTGCTTGTTGATGGGTGAGCATCCATGGGTGTCTATGCTTGCTAATCGTGGGTTGTGGGCCCTCCGGTCTTCCAAAATGGCACCTTCCTTGGTCTCCCTGGGTGTCTATGTTTCTCTCTATGTTTTTGGGGGAAAAAAGACTATTTAAAGGAACACTCTAGCAACAGAAGTACAAACGTTTTCTAACATAAATGTTATGCTAGCTATTCTATTTAGATTATCAACCCCTTCAATAAGTTGAAGAAGCTTCTGTCTCTATGCATCCACCCTGCCCCCACTGGCTGAGATCATTAGTAGGATAGGGGTGTAAGAGGGATGTTGTGTGTAGGTTATGCAGTGTATGTAAGAATTATAGTGTGGGGTGGGATATGGATGTAGTGTATATGTAATATGTATAAGGAATATATTATATTATTATAAATTAGTATAAGTTGATTCCCCCCTCCCTCTTGCATACCTTTAACAAGGGAGATTGGCCAAAGGTGGTCTAGCTGTCTCTGCCAGCGCTTCGGTTCTCCACCTCCAGGATGGAGAGCAGAAGCCTTCCTTTCGAGTTCCGCTCGAATGATATTAGAGCGTTGCCGTGGAAACCTGTGGCAATGCTCTGAATGCTGAGCTCACGAAAAGTTCTCAGTATCTGCACCCAGAGAAGGTGCAAAACTGAAACACCCTGGGCCCCCTCCTCCCCATCATCCAGACAGTGGGCCTGTGAAGAGGCAGATTTCCCTCTGAAAGGGCAGGCCGACTGGCCGAGGCGCAATCTCACCCCTACGAAGGGGCTCTAAGATAGGGCAGGCCCAGGTTGTTATGAGTTGTGCCGCCTGGCACCCCTAGAATATAGCTCTGTGCAGCTGCACAGCTCGCACACCGTTAAGACCCTGGTCAGGTACACTACGTCAGCAGGCAGACTAGTCCATCATCAGGCCTAGTATTTATTAGCTGAAAACAACTGTTCCGCAAGTGTGAATCTTGACATCTTGGATTTTGTGTATTGACCACATGGTGACAGCACCTACTTACTCTAATAAAGTTCACTGAAATTCCAAAGCATTGATAACTGATAAGGTAGCATTGTACATACAGACTGGCTTTTTAGTGTTGCCATCCAGTTTATTTACCCTACAACAGGTTTATTAAATTGATGATGAGATGTGTTCCATACTTAGGACTAAGTTATGGTAGGGTAAGGTGGATCCCTGGCGGGTCCACTAATTAGTTATGATGGTGTTGGGTGTAAATCTGAGCAAAGAACTCTTGAAGTAATGTTTTGAACACTTCAGAAACAGGTTAGGCAACTCTCTTGTTATCATTAAAAATCTGTCTTGCCATAAATCACAAAGGGTGACAGTTTTTATTATTGGGTTTCTCAGGTTTGCTTCAGTAGTGTGACACAAAGAAAGCGGATAGGATAAGTATGAGTCTAATGGTATTTGCTAGGCCATGGCAGTACTGATTTGTTTTTAAATGCATAGTGTGTAAACTAGCTCCTAGCAAAGTGTGCTAAATAAAGAGTTTAATGCTACACTGCCACCCGTTGGCCATAACTGGCATAGTACAATACATTTCACATAGTTTGAAGAATGCAGTCATTACTAATTGATGGATGATGATCATAATTATGAATGGGAGACAAACTAGTATTATACTCAAAATGCCTCTGCATACACTGATTAGCAACAAAATTAAAACCGCCTACCTAATATTGTGTATGTCCCACTCCTGCTGCCATAACGGCTCTAATGCATCAAGGCATGGACCCCACAAATCCTCTGAATGTGTCCCGTGGTATCTGGCAACAAGACATGAGCAGCAAATCCTTTAAGTCCTGCAAGTAGCAAGTCTCCATGGATGGGATTTGTTGTTCCACCACATCCATCAGATGCTCAATTGGATTAAGATCTGTGGAAATTGGAGGCCAAGGCAACAACTTGAACTCCTTGTCCTGTTCTTCAAACTATTCCTGAACAATGTTTGCAGTGTGGTAAAAGTGGTCTGCAACAATCTCTAAGTAGGTGGTACGTGTCAAAGTAAAATCCACATAAATGCCAGGACTCAGAATATTACCCAGAGGATAATGCTACCTCTGCTGGCTTGCTTTCTTACCATCCTGCTGCCATCTCTTCTCCAGATAAACAACATGCACGCACCCGGCCATCTACCTGATCTAAAAGAAAATGTGATTCATTAGACCAGCCCACCTTCTTCAATTACTCCATGGTCCAGTTCTGATGCTCATGTCCCCATTCAAGGGGCTTTTGATAGTGAACCAGGGTCCTTATGGGCACTCTGCTCTGGTCTGTGGCTACACAACCTCACACGCAGCAAACTCCAATGCATTATGTGTTCTGGCACATTTCTGTCTTGGTCAACAAGTTGTTCAGCAATTTAAGCTGCAGTAGCTTTTCTGTGTGATCGGAGGTTCCCCGTGTGCATCACTGAACCTTGGGTTCCCATGACCCTGAAGCTGGTTTTCACCAGTTGTTCTTACTGGCACAACTTTTGGTTGGTACTAACCACTGCATACCGGGAACATCCTACAAGATTTGCCGTTTTGGAAATGTTCTAATCCAGTTGTCTAGCCATCAGTATTTGGCCTTTTTTTCAGATCTTTTTGCTTCCAACACATGAAATTCAAAAACCGACTCTTTACTTGTTGCTTTATATATCCCACCTTTGACAGGTGCCATTGTAACAATAAAATCAATGTTATTGACTTAACCAGTCAGTGTTTTAATGTTGTGGCTGATCAGTATAATTAGTTGCTTCTCACTGTAAATAAAATCTAGCAACTGGGCATCTATTGAACTAGGAACGGCCCCATCCCCATGAGATGTGAGGTACTGATTGGCTTAGAGCATCAGCTGACTGCTCTAAAACAATCAGCAGCACCACTGCCCAGTCAGATGAATTTCAGAAACTGGATGTTGATGAGGACAGTGGAGTGTGTGTGGTGGACTGTGGATATGTCTGTGATTGTGTGTGTAAGTTTGTGATTATGTGTGCGGGTCTGTGATTGTGGGTATGTATATCTGTGATTAGGTGTGTGGCGGTCTGTAAGTATGTGTTTGTATGTAAGTGATTGTGTGTGTAGGTCTGTGATTTTATCTGTGTGTATGCATGTGACTGTGTGTATAGGTGGGTGATTTTGTGTAGTATGTGATTGCATATATAGGTATATGATTGTATGCGTGTGTGTGTGTGTGGGTCTGATTGTATATTTATGTATGTGATTATGTGTATGGGTCTGTGATTGTGTTTGTATGTATGTGATTGTGTGTATATGTCTGTGATTTTATGTGTGTGTGGGTCTATGATTGTGTGTGTGTATTTCCGTGATTATGTGTGTGTAGGTGTGTGATTTTGTGTGTGTGTGTGTATGTATGTATAAGATTGTGTGTAGATGTATTTGTGTGTGGGTCTGTGATTGATTATGTATGTATGTGATTGTATGTGTGTGGGCCTGTGTATGTATGTCTGTGTGTGTGTACATATTTGAATATGTGTGTGTATGTATGTGACTGTGTGTTTAGGTCTGTGATTGTGTGCAGGGCCGGCGCTACCATAAGGCGGCCCAGGCAGCTGACTTAGGGCCCACCGGCCCTGGGGGCGCAAAATCAGGCTGACCGGAAAGAGGGAAGCGCACTGTGCTCCCCTCCAGCCGGTTAATACTTGTAGCGTGGTCGAGCGCAGCCCTTATCGTTCCGCCCACGGATCCCAGCCTCCGCCGGCCCACCTCCTACCCTGGTGTCCATAGACATATATATTATGTCTGTGCTGGTGTCTTCCGCAGGCTGTGTGGAGGGGGCGGGGATATGACATCGTATCCCTGCTCCCTGTGACATCATATCCCTGCCTCCCGGCTGGCGATGAGGCTGGGCTGCAAGACAGGACTCCACAGAGCCGGGCAGCACGCACCCCAAGGACCAGATTATACAGATGTAAGTATGTAATTTTGTATGTATGTTTGTATGTCTCTGTATGTTTGTATGTAACTGGATGTATGTTTGTCTCTATGCATGTATGTAACTGTATGCCTTTATGTCTCTGTATGTACGTATGTATGTGTCTGTGTGTCTCTGTATGCATGTTTCTGTATGCCTGTATGTCTTGTACGTATGTTTCTGTATGTCTCTGTATGCATGTATGTAACTGGATGTATGTTTGTCTCTGAATGTCTGTATATATGTCTCTGTATGCATGTATGTAACTGGATGCCTTTATGTCTCTGTATGTAAGTATGTATGTGTCTGTGTGTCTCTGTATGCATGTTTCTGTATGTCTTGTATGTATGTTTCTGTATGTCTCTGTATGCATGTATGTAACTGTATGCCTGTATGTCTCTGTATGTATGTATGTATGTGTCTGTGTGTCTCTGTATGCATGTTTCTGTATGTCTTGTATGTTTCTGTATGTCTCTGTATGTATGTATGTAACTGGATGTATGTTTGTCTCTGAACGTCTGTATATATGTCTCTGTATGCATGTATGTAACTGTATGCCTTTATGTCTCTGTATGTACGTATGTATGTGTCTGTGTGTCTCTGTATGCATGTTTTTGTATGTATGTATGTATGTGTCTCTATGACGGTATGCCTCTGTATGTATGTATGTGTCTGTATGCCTGTATGTCTTGTACGTATGTTTCTGTATGTCTCTGTATGCATGTATGTAACTGGATGTATGTTTGTCTCTGAATGTCTGTATATATGTCTCTGTATGCATGTATGTAACTGTATGCCTTTATGTCTCTGTATGTATGTATGTATGTATGTGTCTGTGTGTCTCTGTATGCATGTTTCTGTATGTCTTGTACGTATGTTTCTGTATGTCTCTGTATGCATGTATGTAACTGGATGTATGTTTGTCTCTGAATGTCTGTATATATGTCTCTGTATGCATGTATGTAACTGTATGCCTTTATGTCTCTGTATGTACGTATGTATGTGTCTGTGTGTCTCTGTATGCATGTTTATGTATGTCTTGTATGTATGTTTTGGTATGTCTCTGTATGCATGTATTTAACTGGATGTATGTTTGTCTCTGAATGTCTGTATAAATGTCTCTGTATGCATGTAACTGTATGCCTGTATGTCTCTGTATGTACGTATGTATGTGTCTGTGTGTCTCTGTATGCATGTTTCTGTATGTCTTGTACGTATGTTTCTGTATGTCTCTGTATGCATGTATGTAACTGGATGTATGTTTGTCTCTGAATGTCTGTATATATGTCTCTGTATGCATGTATGTAACTGTATGCCTTTATGTCTCTGTATGTACGTATGTATGTGTCTGTGTGTCTCTGTATGCATGTTTCTGTATGTCTTGTATGTATGTTTCTGTATGTCTCTGTATGCATGTATGTAACTGTATGCCTTTATGTCTCTGTATGTATGTATGTATGTGTCTGTGTGTCTCTGTATGCATGTTTCTGTATGTCTTGTATGTATGTTTCTGTATGTCTCTGTATGTATGTATGTAACTGGATGTATGTTTGTCTCTGAACGTCTGTATATATGTCTCTGTATGCATGTATGTAACTGTATGTCTTTATGTCTCTGTATGTACGTATGTATGTGTCTGTGTGTCTCTGTATGCATGTTTTTGTATGTATGTATGTGTCTCTATGACGGTATGCCTCTGTATGTATGTATGTGTCTGTATGCCTGTATGTCTTGTACGTATGTTTCTGTATGTCTCTGTATGCATGTATGTAACTGGATGTATGTTTGTCTCTGAATGTCTGTATATATGTCTCTGTATGCATGTATGTAACTGGATGTATGTTTGTCTCTGAATGTCTGTATATATGTCTCTGTATGCATGTATGTAACTGTATGCCTTCATGTCTCTGTATGTACGTATGTATGTGTCTGTGTGTCTCTGTATGCATGTTTCTGTATGTCTTGTATGTATGTTTCTGTATGTCTCTGTATGCATGTATTTAACTGGATGTATGTTTGTCTCTGAATGTCTGTATAAATGTCTCTGTATGCATGTAACTGTATGCCTGTATGTCTCTGTATGTACGTATGTATGTGTCTGTGTGTCTCTGTATGCATGTTTCTGTATGTCTTGTACGTATGTTTCTGTATGTCTCTGTATGCATGTATGTAACTGGATGTATGTTTGTCTCTGAATGTCTGTATATATGTCTCTGTATGCATGTATGTAACTGTATGCCTTTATGTCTCTGTATGTACGTATGTATGTGTCTGTGTGTCTCTGTATGCATGTTTCTGTATGTATGTGTCTGTATGACGGTATGCCTCTGTATGTATGTATGTGTCTGTATGCCTGTATGTCTTGTACGGATGTTTCTGTATGTCTCTGTATGCATGTATGTAACTGGATGCATGTTTGTCTCTGAATGTCTGTATATATGTCTCTGTATGCATGTATGTAACTGTATGCCTTTATGTCTCTGTATGTACGTATGTATGTGTCTGTGTGTCTCTGTATGCATGTTTCTGTATGTATGTGTCTGTATGACGGTATGCCTCTGTATGTATGTATGTGTCTGTATGCCTGTATGTCTTGTACGGATGTTTCTGTATGTCTCTGTATGCATGTATGTAACTGGATGCATGTTTGTCTCTGAATGTCTGTATATATGTCTCTGTATGCATGTATGTAACTGTATGCCTTTATGTCTCTGTATGTACGTGTGTATTGTGGGGATATTTATGGGATAATAATAGTAAACAGTTGAGAATTGCCCACTATTTCAATTCTCAGATCCAAAAGATCATTATCGTGTAAGTGAAATGTATTCCATATAAATAAAATCACAATTTGTTATAAAAATAGATACAATTTATTGTGACAAATTAAATAATAATAATATGTAACATGCTTGATAATAATCAATGAATTTTCAGTATAACATGAGTATGCAATACAAATGGCAATACATTCCAATGGCTAACAAATGTCAAACAAGATTTATGACGGTGTTTCACAGAGCTTGCAGCGTAAGGCCATAAAACCTAGCTAACAGTTAGAATAACACTTTCAATGCTGGCTAGACCTCCTAGGTAAGTAAGACCTATTCTCATGTAATTTTAAATAAAATAACATCTAAACCAGCTCATTAGTCATTTCCTGGAACCATCAAATAAGAGTAATCTACCATGTTCTATAAGCAGATTTTTAATTTGCCTAAACAGATATTTTATCTTATTTTAGAGCAAATCAATACACCTGGATAAATATCACGATATGCTAACATGTGATAAATCACATAAATACATAATTATTCTAATTCCATCTGCAGAATGGAATGGTTATAACTATATACTTCTTAGTTAACTAAGATTTCTAAATATCGAAATCTGATCGTGATTTATCCAGTCATATATCATGCTATTAGAAAATGTTTAATTAATTTAGATTAATTAAATGAAACCAGTATAATTACCAGTTGAGTAGATGTTCCCATCAGATGTTCTCAGGTAGCTAAGTGTCAAGGAATGTTTGTCATGGGTCTCTTTTTCGCTCTGACTCACTTGCTTCTTTCTCCCCTTGCTTACTCCTTTGCTCTCCTCGCTTCTCTCTCTCTCTTCCCTTTATCATAACTTTTTTTTTTTTTTAAAGGGAAAAATTATCTGTTCGTCACTAGGTGATAGACCAATAGAAAACTGGAGGTGTGGTTACCTTCCAGATAGCAATTTAAGTATTTGGTCTAAAGAGGGCAGTCTCGTCCCACTAAACATACCTATCCAGGAAAGAGAGAACTTTTCCTGGTGGCTATTTTGACGTCATTTATCTTATCTTTATGGTTATCTATAACTTACGTTTTCTGTCAGTTCAAAGTGTTTCTTTAGGCTTTCTTCAGACTATGTGTCTGGCAAATTCTGCTATAATTTCTAATATGACAGTTATAAACTAAATATGACCTCTAAATTACAATGGGATCTTATACAATATCGAAAGTAAAATGAATTATTTAATCTTCTCTGTCACAAATGTCTGGGTTTAGAATGTATTCTATTCCATTAGCATTTAGACAGTCTGTCCATCCCACGTTCTCATTTCTTATCACTTGATTTATATATACAAACATTCCTAAGCTCCCAGCTCAGTAGTTAGCGTTACAGAAAGGATAGAAATCTTGTGTCTTTTGTTAGCTTGAAAATAACAAAATGGAGTCTGCTCTGTTCAGAGTGACTCTGACAATATACATTTTAATTTCTATCATAGCACAAAATGTCTGCCGATATAAATACCCTGACAGTATGTGTCTGTGTGTCTCTGTATGCATGTTTTTGTATGTATGCATGTGTCTGTATGTATGTATGTGTCTGTATGCCTGTATGTCTTGTACGTATGTTTCTGTATGTCTCTGTATGCATGTATGTAACTGGATGTATGTTTGTCTCTGAATGTCTGTATATATGTCTCTGTATGCATGTATGTAACTGTATGCCTTTATGTATCTGTATGTACGTATGTGAATGTCTGTGTGTCTCTGTATGCCTGTATGTCTTTGTATGCATGTTTCTGTATGTATGTATGTGTCTGTATGACGGTATGCCTCTGTATGTATGTATGTATGTGTCTGTATATCTTTGTATGTATGTTTCTCTATGCCTATATGTCTCTGTATGCCTGTATGTCTCTGTATGCATGCATGTATCTGTATGTGTGTATGTCTTTGTATGCCTGTATGTATGTATGTATGTGTCTGCATGCCTGTATGTCTCTGTATGTATGTTTCTTTATGCCTGTATGTCTCTGTATGTATGCCTGAATGTCTTTGTATGTATGTTTCTGTATGCCTGCCTGTATGTATGTGTCTGTATGACGGTATGCCTCTGTATGCATGTATGTCTCTGCTTGTATGTCTCTGACTGTATGTGTCTGTATGTCTCTGTATGAATATTTCTTTGTATGACAGTGTACCTGTATGACTTTGACTGTGTGACTGAAAAATGATGCCTGTGTGCCTGTGGCTTGGGAGGAAAGACACACAGGTGAAGATGCATTTTTTAAAACAAAATTTTTTAAGGAGGGTGAGGGGCGCCAAAATGCATCTTCGCCTGTGTAACTAAAAATCCTAGCACCGTCCCTGATTGTGTGTGAGTGTGTATTTGAGATTGTGCATAGGTCTGTGATTGTATGTGTGTGTGTGATTATGTGTGTATAGTTTTGTGATTGTATGTATAGGCAGGTCCGGGCTAAATATACATGGGCATTTAAAGGCCGAGCAGCCATAGGAGGGGAGCAGGTTGAGAGAGGGCATGTTGCGTTATCACCAGTGACATGCATGCCTCTCCAAAGTGGGTATATCTGTTTAGTGCACCCGGGACAGCCAATGTGTAGTGTGAGGGGCATAGGGTTGTGTGTGTGTGGGGGGGGGGGGGGGAAGGGGTGAGAGGATAGGGTTGTTGTGTGAGAGGGGGAATAGCAGATCTAGATTGTGGAAGGGAGACATTGGACTGCAGAGTGTGATAAGGGGCATGGGACTACAGGGTGTAAAAGTGGCTGCAGGGTGTGAGAGGGGGGACATGGGGCTGCAGAGTGTGAGATGCGGGCATGGGGTTGCTGGGTGTGAGGGGGGCATGAGGCTGCTGGGTGAAAAAGGGGGAGACTGGGGCTTCTGTGTGAGAGGAAACAGGGGCTGCAAGGTAAGAGGGGGCATGGGCTAATGGATAAGAGGAGGGCAGCGGCTGCTGGGTAAGAGGGAGGGCAGGGGCTGCTGGGTGAGAGGGAGGGCAGGGGCTGCTGGGTGAGGGGAGCAGGAACTGCTGGGTGACGGGGCAAGGGCTGCTTGGTGAGGAGGCAGAGGCTGCTGGGTGAGGGGTGGGAGAGGGCTACTGAGTGAGGATGAGTAGGGGCTGCTGGGTGAGAGGGTACATGGGCTACTGGGTGAAAGGATACTGCTTGGTGTGAGGGGCATGGATGAGGTATCTGATCTACCATGTGCACTGGGTCCGCACAGTGCATCAGGCTGTACATACAGTGTGCAGGCCAGAGAGATCTAGAGCTCCCTCTATGGCAGGGCCATCTTTAACACGGGGCAAATGGGGCCCAGTTGCTCCTGGGGGGCCCAGAGCAGCTGCCCCATAGGCCCCGCGATTTGAGCAGCCCCCATGGACCTGGCAGTGCGGCTGCACAGAGCCGCACCAGCACGCACACTAAGGAGGCCCCCCGGGTGGCCCATGCACTAAGGGCCACCCAGTGGGCATGTGTCAGCAGGGGCCCGGTCGGGCGCTGTGACGCTTAAACAGCGCGACCGGGCCCCTTCCTGTTCATCAGCCGGCTGGGAGGAAGTGAGTGCCGCACGTCCTCCCACCGGAGATCACAGCTGCGCGGGAGGAGAAAGGCAGTGCCTCAGCCTGCCACTGGACCAGGGAAACCACCCTCCAGAAAAAGGTAAGAACCTGGAGGGTGGCTAAATGTATGTCAGTATGTCTGTGTGTGTGTGTGTGTATGTATGTCTGTGTGTTTCAGTATGTCTGTGTGTGTGTGTCAGTATGTCTGCCTGTGTGTGTCAGTATTCCTGCGTGTGTGTGTCAGTATGCCTGTGTGTGTGTGTCAGTATGTCTGTGTGTGTGTAAGTGTCAGTATGTCTGTGTGTGTGTGTCAGTATGTCTGTGTGTTTGTCAGTATGTCTGCCTGTGTGTCAGTATGCCTGTGTGTGTGTCGTATGCCTCTGTGTGTGTCAGCATGTCTGTGTGTGTGTCAATACGTCTGTCAGTGTATGTGTCTGTGTATGTCAGTAAATCTGTCAGAGTATGTGTCTGTGTGTGTATTTATGGATGCATGTTTGTGTGTGTGTCAGTATGTCTGAATGTGTGTCAATATGTCTGCCAGTATATATTTGTGTGTCAGTGTATGTGTGTGTCAGTATGTATCTGAGAATGTTTTAATTTGTCTGTCTGTGTGTGTATGTGTCAGTATGTCTGTCAGTGATTTCGGGTTGGGCGTAATTGGGGGGTGGGGGGTAAGAGGAGCAGTGCCCAGGGGGGCCAAGAAAATGCATTGCCCAGGGTCCTAATCATATTATAGACGGCCCTGCTCTATGGGCTGGAGGTCAGGAAGCACCAGCCCTAAAGTTGCTGGCCGGGAACAGCCCTTGATCTCCCCTGTCGGCCATGGCCCCTGGCCATCGCGACCCACCGGGCATTTGCCCGGTTTGCACGATGGCCAGTCTGGGCATGTGAATAGGTCTGTGATTGTTTGTGTGTATCTGTGGTTTTGTGTGCATATGTATATGCATGTGTATGTGTTTAGTAGATAGCTCCCTAATTTGGAATCCTTAAATATGTCAAGTCCACATAAAGATTACAAATAAGAGAGTTATCCACTAAATAACTGAAATATCAAAATTAAGAAAATGTATAATGTATATCTTATATACATTATCTATATTATATATTTGATGTGTGGCCCAAGACAATTTCTCTGCGCTCAATGCTACCCAGGAAGCCAAAAGATTGGACACCAATGCTTTTGCCCCTTTTGAACTTTAGTAAGTAGCCTTGTGGGTTTTTTTTTCTTTCTTTCAAACCTGCAAAAATGTCTTTCATAGATTGTAAATGATCAGAACAGAATGTTCGATGAACTGGTAGCACAATATTCCATGGCCCTGATACAGTAGTTTATTTATTAGGACAGAGACCATCAGAGCTTTCATGGGTCTTTAAGCATCAGTTAATTAACACCAGCCTTTCTTTTATTTTGCTTTTTTGATATATCAAGCTCTGTTTTTTGGAAGTCCCTTTGTATTATGCAGTTTTCTGTACTGATAGCCTTGCTATTCATTAGATCAGTAACCCTTCCTTTTTCCAAGCCAACATGAAACTCAGTCTATAGAATTCCTATTTTGTTAACACACAAAGAGCCTGTTTTTATTCCTTAATAGTAGAAAGAAAAAAAAACAATAGAAAAGCAGTTGGGGAATAGTATAGGAATTCAACTCCAGACCCCTCCCAAGGTTAAAAAGGGCCTAATTTATACGTTAAGCAGATAAAACACACTATAGGCACTTAGACCGTTTTATATTAATGATATGGTCTGGGTGCCTTCCCCCCAGCCCCCTGTTTTAACCGTGCAATTTAAAATACTGCCGTTCTGCAGACAGCAATGCTTTCATTGCAGGGTTAACCTACTTATCCATAAGTTTTTTTAATAGAATCTATGAACATATTGAAAACTTGATTTAGCACTATTTAGTAACTATACTATACTATTTAGTAACTACAGTTGCAAGAAAAAGTATGTGAACCCTTTGAAATGATATGGATTTCTGCACAAATTGGTCATAAAATGTGATCTGATCTTCATCTAAGTCACAACAATAGACAATTACAGTCTGCTTAAACTAATAACACACAAAGAATGAAATGTTGCCATGTTTTTATTGAACACACCATGTAAACATTCACAGTGCAGGTGGAAAAATTATGTGAACCCTTGGATTTAATAACTACTTCAACCAAACGTTTCCTGTAGTTGCAGATCAGACGTGCACAACGGTCAGGAGTAATTCTTGACCATTCCTCTTTACAGAACTGTTTCAGTTCAGCAATATTCTTGGGATGTCTGGTGTGAATCGCTTTCTTGAGGTCATGCCACAGCATCTCAATCGGGTTGAGGTCAGGACTCTGACTGGGCCACTTCAGAAGGCGTATTTTCTTCTGTTGTTGATTTACTTCTATGCTTTGGGTCATTGTCCTGTTGCAACACCCATCTTCTGTTGAGCTTCAGCTGGTAGACAGATGGCCTTAAGTTCTCCTGCAACATGTCTTGATAAACTTGGGAATTCACTTTTCCTTCGATGATAGCAATCCGTCCAGGCCTTGACGCAGCAAAGCAGCCCCAAACAACTATGCCCCCACCACCATACTTCACAGTTGGGATGTGGTTTTGATGCTGGTGTGCTGTGCCTCTTTTTCGCCACACATAGTGTTGTGTGTTTCTTCCAAACAACTCAACTTTGGTTTCATTTGTCCACAGAATATTTTGCCAGTACTGCTGTGGAACATTCAGGTGCTTTTGTGCAAACTGTAAACGTGCTGCAATGTTTTGTTTGTACAGCAGTGGCTTCCTCTGTGGTATCCTCCCATGAAATCCATTCTTGTTTAGTGTTTTACGTATTGTAGATTCGCTAACAGGGATGTTAGCATTTTCCAGTGACTTTTGTAAGTCTTTAGCTGACACTCTAGGATTCTTCTTTACCTCATTGAGCAGTCTGCGCTGTGCTCTTGCCGTCATCTTTACAGGACGGCCACTCCTAGGGAGAGTAGCAGCAGTGCTGAACTTTCTCCATTTATAGACAATTTGTCTTACCGTGGACTGATGAACAGCAAGGCTTTTGGAGATACTTTTATAACCCTTTCCAGCTTTCCAGCTTTATGCAAGTCAACAATTCTTAATCGTAGGTCTTCTGAGAGCTCTTTTGTGCGAGGCATCATTCACATCAGCAATGCTTCTTGCGAAAAGCAAACCCAGAACTGGTGTGTGTGTTTTTATAGGGCAGGGCAGCTGTAACCAACACCTCCAATCTCATCTCATTGATTGGACTCCAGTTGGCTGACATCTCACTCCAATTAGCTCTTGGAGATGTCATTAGTCTAGGGGTTCACATACTTTTTCCACCTGCACTGTGAATGTTTACATGGTGTGTTCAATAAAAACATGGCAACATTTCATTCTTTGTGTGTTATTAGTTTAAGCAGACTGTGGTTGTCTATTGTTGTGACTTAGATAATGATCAGATCACATTTTATGACCAATTTGTGCAGAAATCCATATCATTCCAAAGGGTTCACATACTTTTTCTTGCAACTGTATATGCATCACTTTTTTCTATACAGTCTGTAGGAGAGCACACATACTCATAGCTAAAATACATTTCCTTCGCCCATATCTAAAAATAGCAGCAAATTAAAATTGCATAACTTGCTCTTGATAGTGTAACAAGACAAGCACAGAACCTGTTATTGGATCCTATTATTGGATCCTATTTATAGTCTGAATTAAATACATCATACAATAATGTTTTGGGATGTATCAGTCAGTAGGCGTTAATTTATTAAACTTGTAATTTGTCAGTATTAACACTGAAATTTTATATTTTTGGTCAAAATAGCTGAATTGGAAAAAAAATCTCCAATTCAGAAATTCTTCCAAACCGTTATATCTCATGCATAAGAAATGGGCCTGCTATGACTATCGCTATAACTGGCTGATTCATATTTATCGATGATGTCACTGCTGATGGCACACACTGTAAAAATTATTTTTAGAAGCATTATATCTGCTAAGATCTAACCAAATGCCCTGACTTGTGTAATTATTGCATCATATCTCTGAAATTTGCTTCCAAAAATGCATGCATCATCTGGACCGGATGGTTGTGACCAGGGCTTGATTTACCCTCATTGCTGCCCCAAGGCCAGTTACCTCAATGCACCCTCTTTTATATATATATATATATATATATATATATATATATATATATATATATATACTGGGCCATCTATAATATGAATAGGACCCTGGGCAAAGCATTTCCTTGGGCCCTCTAGGCCCTGCCTCTCCCACCCCTCAAATTACACCCAAACACACTTTTCACCCCAATGCAGTGGGGGAACTAAAGTAGAGAGATTCAAAACATACTTACACAGCCATATACACTGACAGACATACTGACACATACACACACACACACACACACACACACACACAGACAGACATATTGACACATTCACAGATACATACTGACACACACAGTCATACAAATATATACTGGCAGACATATTGACACACATTCAGACATATTAACACACACAGACAGACAAACATACACACACACACACACACACAGACATACTGACACACAGACACATACACTGACAAATATACTGACACACACAGACATATACTAACAAAAAAACTAAACCACTCAGAAACATACACTGACAGACGTATTGACATATACACACACACAGGCATACTGACATACACACACACACACAGGCATAATGACATACACACAGACAGACATACTGACACACACACACACAAACACATGCATACTGACATACACACAGACACACTGACACACACACAGACATACTGACACACAGGGACGTATTAGCCGCGAGGCAAACAAGGCATTTTCCTTGGGCGGCACTTTCCAGGGGGTGGCGCCGGGGTCTAGGGAAGCACAAAACCAGGCTGACACTCACACAGACATACTGACACACACACAGACATTCACACACACACACACACAGACATACTGACACACATGCAACATTTAGCCACCCTCCAGGTTTCCCTGGGGTCCATTGGCAAGCTGTGGCAGTTGGAAGGGGCCCGGTCACGCTGTTTAAGCGCCACGGCACTCTGTGCAGCCGCACCACCTGGTCCATGGGGGCTATGCAAATCGCTGGGCCCATGGGGCAGCTGCTCTAGGGCCCCCCAGGAGCACCTGGGCCGGGGCAGCTGCCCCGTTTGCCCTGCGTTAAAGACGGACCATATATATACACACAGTTGCAAGAAAAAGTATGTGAACCCTTTGGAATGATATGGATTTCTGCACAAATTGGTCATAAAATGTGATCTGATCTGATCATCATCTAAGTAACAACAATAGACAATCAGACAATGATGATCAGATCACATTTTATGACCAATTTGTGCAGAAATCCATATCATTCCAAAGGGTTCACATACTTTTTCTTGCAACTGTATATATATATATACACACCCATACATATATGTATTATGTTTGGGCTATTCGATTGGATGCATTAATGCGAGAGTGTACAGTGAGGGGGAAAAGTATTTGATCCCCTAATGATTTTAAACATTTGCCCACTGCCAAAGAAATGATCAGTCTATAATTTTAACCCCTTAAGGACGGCGGGTGTGCTATGCCGTCCTTGGGGACCCTGCTCTAAACGCCGGGGGGGCGGCATAGCATGTCCCCGTCGTCCTATGTACTTACCCGATTGCCGGCGATATTTATATATATAAATATTTAATGTGAAATGAAAGCCCTGTTTCTCATGAATAAAATGATATATAGGTGTGGGTGCACTTAATATGAAGGAGGTAAATATGGTTGAACAGGCATATAGCACAAATTACAGGTTTTGTTTTGGTTCAGAACTTTGACAATTGCCTCCTTCCTTAATGGGATATTATATTGCCAGGAATAAAAAGCAGTATTTCTGGCACTATAGATTTGTCTGCCTCTACCTTGCACCCCTCCCCTCCCATGTTGGTAAATAAAGGATTAAAAACACTTGAATAAATGCTTTCCTAAGGGGAAATAGCCGACGCTGGAGGCGTGAGGACGACCAGCGACAGCGTCAGTTACCGGACCAAAAGTCTGTTAGGATCTAGGAAGTGCCTACAGTGGCTGTCTACAAGACAGCCACTGGAATCAGACTTAGAGCTGTAATGTAAACATTGCATTTTCTGTGGAACTGCAGTGTTTTACATTGCAGCACTAAGTGCAATAGGAACATTGCACCCAGACCACTTCAATTAACTGAAGAGGTCTGGGTGCCTATAGGGTTCCTTTAAGGGGTTAAATATTTCCCTTTATAATATTGTAAAGAACTGCAGAATAGGTGTGTGTTATATAAATGCTAATAATAATAATACTAGCTTGGAGTTTTGGAGTTCTCTATTTGATCACAAACTCTGTAATCTGGAGATCTGTATCAAAAGTCCTAATATGAAAATAATAAGAATTAAATATCACTATTGAAAAACTGCAGATGTACAATGTATGTCTGTTCTACTGGCATCTTTATGACTTTGTTGAATATATTTAGGAGTGGGAATAACACTAATACAATGAATACATTTATAGAAAATTGAATAGAAATTCAGAAGTAAATCATGTTGTTGTTTTTTTTTTTTTTCCCTAAAATTTGAATTCCTGAACCACATACCAGTGAATAACACTATAAACTGCGTATTGAATTTAAAAAAAAAAAACAACGATAGCCGAATTTACTCCAAAGTAGCTGATTTGAAACACTTAACCAATTTAGTTACATTCAGGCAGGGTTATTCACTAAACGTTGAATTGTAGCCAGTTAAAATCTAGATTTCAAAATTGAGGCAAAATTAAGTTAAAAACAAACAAAAAGTAAACATTCTTCCAATCAGTTTTAGAGGCAGCTTGGGTCTTTTATCCTAAATTTTGCAATTCATTGTTTAATGATTAAACACCATTATCGTCCTGCTAGTACATGTTGGGAAATTGTAGCTCACGGAAATTAAAATACTATTTATATAAGCAGAATAAAAGTGATGTCGCCTACTACTCCCATTGGGCTAAGCCAGTCACATGATGGCTGAGTATAGTGGATGTTGCAGTTCTGCCATTGATTCTTCTTCCCTGTGAGAATAACATGTGAGCAGCAACAGCAGACGGCTTGCTTCCTGCTCCCCAGTAATATAATGGGCTGTCAGCTGCTGCTCTCCTCCTCTGTGAGCGTCAGCCCAGGCAGTGGGAGGGAGGGAGCAGGGGCGGAGGATTAACCTATGCTGGCAGTAAGGGACTCTGCAGCCCCTGTTACTCCAGGAAGCACGAGTTTTTCTTTTTAATGAACTTCTGTATGATTTTAACCCCCACTGGCCGAGTCAGCAGCCTGCTTATATGATAATTAATAATTAGCCCACACACACTGACTTGCAGGCCTGTCTGCTTTGCATACTACTTTTAACTTCTTTTTTAGTGCCTCACACTCCTTTATGCCATGGCAGCTCGCTTGCTTTTTAGGGCTGTGATCATGGGTCCCCCAGGATCAGGGAAAGGAACCATTTCAGACCGGATAGTGAAGACATTCGCCCTCCAGCACCTGTCGAGCGGAGACCTGCTCAGACTTAACATCCAGAAGAAGACCGGTAAGGTGGGCATGCATGCCAGGGTGGCATCACACCCCCTTCGGGGGAGGAGCTGGGTACCCAGGGCACATGGGGCACATGGCATGGCCAGCGCATATCTTGGTTAGCCTGTTATTAGTCAGGGGAATTTACAGCTCACAAGAGTAGAAGGAATCTTGTCAAAGTCACCGGTCCCAAAAGAGATCCATACATAGACACATAGATACATACACCTCCATTCTTCAATAATACATTCTATGCAGATATGGAATGCTATAAGACGAAGAAAATAAAGTGCTGCAGTTCAGCATGTCACTAGGTCCTTGCTTTTTCTGCCAGGTAATTTCTGTATGGTCAACATCATTTACTTGTTGCAATTCTATGAACACTGTCACAAACTGTCCCAACAAATATACAGCATTTGAAAGGACAAAAATTATAACCTTGAATATGCCATAATAACCCCAAATAACACCCACATTCTAAGCCCCTCCACCTCCCCTCACACACTGACCCTTTAACTTCTTCCCTAAATCATCAACTGTAAAAGGAAGGTCTGAACCCCCAAACTTGCCTTACTGCTGTAAGTTAATGGGAAATTTGGGAAAAGTACATATGACTTTAACTTTAAAAGTAAATGTATTTAATGTTAGTGTTTTCCCTTTAGATTAGGGCCCTCCCTTGATAAAATAAGTTATAAAACCTAATTTTTTTCAGAATTCAGCATAGAGAAGCTTCTTCTTTGTAAACATTGGATCCCTAACTTCTTTATGAGAAGTATTGTCTACATTTGGTCTTGTCATGTTGTTCATCATGGCGCAGAACATGAAGAACTATGACAACTACTGTCAACCACTAGAGAAATGTTTTAGACAAAATATAAACCATGCTGTTTCTCGGAAATGTTTTACCACATGGCTTTGGTGCTGAACGTATCTTTAATTTGAAAACATGACATGAAAACCAATATCTTTCAACATATATCTACCCTTTAACCTACATTTCAAGGAGAGCCATAGTTATGTTTATATTCCAGTAATTTTAATACTATTTACATGGTAGTTCATTATAATAAGGCACCTCTTCATCACTACCATTGTCCCAACAGCCTGATGGAACAACCACTAATCATGGCCATCAGCTCCAATATATTCACTTGGGAATTAACAAGTTGATATTGGCCATAGCGGCAGCTACTGCTCAATTCTGGGAGTTTATTTTTGTCTATAAATGCAGCTCTTTGTTCATTTCCTATTCACTTAAAGGGAGAAAAAAAACCAATGTATATTTCTTGCCAAGTCTCACACTACTAACTCTTTGAAGTGTGTGCCTGTCCTAGTGTCCTTTTCTACGAATATGCATTTTTAACTTGCACATGCTATTAATTTCTTGTTTTGTAAATGAGCCTTTGAAGTGTGAATTAACAAACATATTGACAATGATATCAGTAAAGGTAGCAATGTTTGGCAGACTGTATAAACAGAAAGTGTTGGATACTGATTAGCTAGGTGATTTGTCCCTACTGTTGAAAAACATGTTCAGAGTCTTTCACTGAAGTGTGAAGTGTTAGGAATTTGTAATTAATTTCAAAAAGAATTTCAACTTTTAGGCCAAACTAGTAAGTATTGACAAGTTGGAGAATTTTTCTAATTTGATTATTTTGTCTTTAAATTGACTAATTTTTAACCCTGTCAGGATTCTTGTAACTGAAATGAATAAAGCACTCCAAGTCAGCTGTAGTTTATATTCAGTGCTTTAACCCCTTAAGGACACATGCCATGTGTGACATGTCATGATTCCCTTTTATTCCAGAAGTTTTCTCCTTAAGGGGTAATGTAGAGTTTTAAATTCCCTGGTGAATTTACATTTCACATGTTGTGAATAATTCTGATTTTTTTTTTTTTTTTTTTTTTTTACTTCAGCATGTTTACTTTTGGCTCTATAAAGACTGGCCTAGTGTCACATTTGAGCTAAAAAAAAGTTTATTTGGGACAATGATATTTTGACATTTTGGGTATTTCCGTGTACATTTCTACATGAAGGAATACATTGTAAATTACACTTGTAAAAAAACAAAACAATTCAAGCACCTTCAATGGAACTTTCACACAATATTCTGTTATTGAGGGAATCATTCCATATGTGGACTTTCTAAATACTGGACTTGCTTTCCCTTTAGAAAATAAACTACAGACTTATATGGTGTAGCAAAATGATCATTATGTCTCTTACATACTCTTATAGTGTTTGAGGCGATCTAGGAATTGGCGTTGTAGAAAATATGTTAAGTCCATTTCATGTGATTCTGTTCATCCTTTTGTTTTTCCTGGTAAGCAGATGTGATTTTTGATCACCTGTATTCACACCGGTAAGTACTCCATATTGTGTTTATACAGGTGCTTTTCGTAACCCCATTAGCCCACATTTATTTGCTTAGATGTGACATGGTGATCTCCAGATGTTACCCATTGTTTTTTTTTTTTTGTGGTTTTAACACAGCAGTGAGTCCCTAGTTTGGCTGGTAATTTTTGCTCACTGTGAGATCCTCCTTCTAGTGATCTAAACACTCTCAAACGTAAAAATAAAATAAAAATAAAATCGAAATAAGTGACCCATACAGTGCTGCAACACAAAACACACAAACCTTTTCAAATATCCGCTCGTGTAGATGATAACGTGACTATTATTTTTTCATTGGCAGACACAATTTTTTACATGTCTACCACATCCATATGCTTTCAAGGTCTCTCATAATAATAATAACAAAGTATTTAACCAGGAAAAGTACACTCAGATTACTCTGGTTTCCAAGTACGTCCTGGGGTTACTATAATTACTAGAAAATATATATTCCTTTAAAAATGTTAAAAACAAGGTGACATGGCTTTCAAAAAAAGGATCTTACCATTGGAAGAAATTACTTCTCTGGTTTATTTTCTAAACTTTGTATATTACTGGATTAAAGTCTAATTTAATTAATATATATATATATATATATATATATATTTTTTTTTTTTACCATAATACTAATTTTATTGATGTCTTTACTAAAAATAAAATAAAAAAAGAAATAATAATAATAAAAAACACCATGGCAAATACTGATGTTAATGTACTTTTTCTAAACCCCCCCCCGCAGCCCCAATTTTTTTTTTACTGTTCTATAACCGATTAATACCCCTTTATAAAAGACGTGGAGGGTTATATCATTATATGCCTGTTATGTCACTGTAAATTATAATTTAAAATAAATAATACAATTGGAAATGCTAAAAGGGACACACTGGGTACCATAACCACTTCAGTTTAGCAAAGGAAGTATGGAAACAGGATACCATCTCTGCAGCCTTAACTTTTGACAAGCTGGGAAACTAGGACTGAAGTAGACCTCTTAGCTCTGCCGACAACCCCTGTGAAGCTGAGAATGGCGTTTCCTGACTCTCTCATACCATGAGTTGGTAGCATAGAGTGGCTTGCAGGCCTTGTTTCCCAGAAGCAAGCAAACACCTTGAAGTCCAAAGTCTGTCCTTGTTTTGTTTTTGTTTTTTGTTTTAATTTAAAAGCCTTAAATATGTTTTGTGCAAAAAAACCAAAAAAAACCACTAAAATAAATAGTCACAAAAACATTAGAAGAAACAAAAACCATAAGTATATGAATTAAATATATAACGTTCATTTGGTCAAATAAAAAACAAACATAACCTATCATTCATTCACCATTCATTCTGATGCGAGAGCAGCAGTGAGCTATATATTAGTCCCCTATTCATTTCTAGTTTTCCTATTTGGAAAGTGTTTTCCATCTCAGACTACTTCTGGGTTTTTATTGAGAGAGAAGAGGATCTCCTGTTTAGCCAGATCTTTGTAGTACTTGAATTGGTTATTCATTACAAAGTATCCTTTTTTTTTTTTTTTTTTCTTCCATTAGGTATTCATGGTCTTTGATTTAGTATTTCAAACCAGTTAAACTGCCCCTGTTGTTTCCAACTGCTAGCTATACGTGATTTAAGAGCAAGCACTAAATGGAAAATTAAGTTAAGGGGCCAAACAAATATCATCTCCAAAAAGTGCACAGTTTTAGATCATCCAACTTTTCACACTAACATCAGATTTAGTAAAAGGAGTCTCTGGTGTTTTTTTATAATTAACATTTTAATCTAGTAGCATTTAGAGTTTAGTGAATAACCCTGTCTGGTTAGTTTTACCAAGAAGTGATGTTTCTGGCTCTTTAGTTGCTGCTGGTTTATGACTTCAATTGTGCCTTTATTATCTAAATCCCCGAGGCACTTCTAATAAATCTAGCTTAACAGTTTATCTGAGTGATAAGCACACCAATCAGTGAGACCTGATCCTTTCCTGTGGTTCCTTGCATGTTTTCATTTACTAAGCATTGAGCATCCTATCCAACACAGGACTGACAAGAGTTTCCATTTTCTTCTTAGTTTTAGGCAGTGCTAGCCTGGGAAAATCTTTTTAAATTCTTAAATGACCCGTTACTTCTACAAGGTCATTCATAGGTCACAGTCCGTTAGGTATAGACTTCTGACATATACATTGTGCTGGAAAAATCACCAACATATGTTTAAAGGAACATATTGAACCTGATGATCAACATTGCTTAGATATGTCAGTGAATTCAGCACCAAAAGCTGGAAATATTAAGGGTTAAAATCACTAAATTCAAAACAGTCACTAGCTTACTTTAATTAACGTAAAAGGGCCACTATAGGCACCCAGACCACTTCATCTCATTGAAGTGGTCTGGGTGCAGTGTCCCTTTTGCACTTAGTGCTGCAATGTAAAACATTACAGTTCTAGAGAAACTGCAATGTTTACATTGCAGCACTAAGTCTGCTTCCAGTGGCTGTCTGGCACTTCCTGGATCGAAACGGACCTTTGTTGCGGTATCGGACGCTGGACGTCCTCTTGCTCTGCATGAGCGATAGTGCCAAGAATACAGCTTTGTATTCCTTGCACTCTCTAGTATCCCTCTCAAATGTGATATTTCTTGGTAAACTGCCAGCAGTGTAGTTCCAAGGTTAAACTGTATATTAAATTGTGAGGATGTGAAATCAGGACTTGCGTTTCACCCAACTTAAATAAAAACAAAAAAAACTGTTTTATTAACCATTTATTTGACACTGTTGCACATAGAAGGCTTATCAATAAACTGCAATCTATGAGTTTGGATTCCAATATTGTTGAATGGGTAAGGCAGTGGCTGAGTGACAGGCAACAGAGGGTTGTAGTCAATGGAGTATATTCGAAGCTCGGGCTTGTCACCAGTGGGGTACCTCAGGAATCTGTACTTGGACCCATTCTCTTTAATATTTTTATTAGTGATATTGCAGAAGGTCTTGATGGTAAGGTGTGCCTTTTTGCGGATGATACTAAGATATGTAACAGGGTTGATGTTCCAGGAGGGATAAGCCAAATGGAAAATGATTTAGGTAAACTAGAAAAATGGTCAGAGTTGTGGCAACTGACATTTAATGTGGATAAGTGCAAGATAATGTATCTTGGACGTAAAAACCCAAGGGCAGAGTACAGAATATTTGATAGAGTCCTAACCTCAACATCTGAGGAAAGGGATTTAGGGGTGATTATTTCTGATGACTTAAAGGTAGGCAGACAATGTAACAGAGCAGCAGGAAATGCTAGCAGAATGCTTGGTTGTATAGGGAGAGGTATTAGCAGTAGAAAGAGGGAAGTGCTCATGCCATTGTACAGAACACTGGTGAGACCTCACTTGGAGTACTGTACACAGTACTGGAGACCATATCTTCAGAAGGATATTAATACCTTAGAGAGAGTTCAAAGAAGGGCTACTAAACTGGTTCATGGATTGCAGGATAAAACTTACCAGGAAAGGTTAAAGGATCTTAACATGTATAGCTTTGAGGAAAGACGAGACAGGGGGGATATGATAGAAACATTTAAATACATAAAGGGAATCAACACAGTAAAGGTGGAGACTATATTTAAAAGAAGAGAAACTACCACAACAAGAGGACATAGTCTTAAATTAGAGGGACAAAGGTTTAAAAATAATATCAGGAAGTATTACTTTACTGAGAGGGTAGTGGATGCATGGAATAGCCTTCCAGCTGAAGTGGTAGAGGTTAACACAGTAAAGGAGTTTAAGCATGCGTGGGATAGGCATAAGGCTATCCTAACTATAAGATAAGGCCAGGCAGGGGCGTATTAGCCGCGAGGCAAACAAGGCATTTGCCTTGGGCGGCATTTTCCAGGGGGCGCCCCCAAACGCCCAGGGCAAATGCCTTGTTAGCCTTGCGGCTAACTGACATGCCTGCTGGGCGGTCTGCTGGGCAGTGCTGGCGAGTGGGCGGGCGGGCGGCCGGCGAGGGAGCACTTCCTCTGAGCTGTCTGCTCAGCTCCCTCGCGCGCCGCACAGTGAGGCTGGGAGCCCGAATATGATGTCATATTCCGGCTCCGCCTCCCAGCCTCACTGTACGGCGCGCGAGGGAGCTGAGCAGACCGCTCAGAGGAAGTGCTCCCTTGCTGCCCGCCCGCCAGCACTGCCCAGCAGCCACTGGACCACCAGGGAGAAATAGGACCCCCCCAGCATTCCCAAAGGTAAGGAGGCTGGGGGGGGGGGTAAATTTTAAATAAAAATAAAAATGTGTTAAATATGTGAGGTGTGTGTGAATGTCTGTTAGTGTGTCTGTGTATGTCTTAGTGTGTGTGTGTCTGTCTGTTAGTGTGTGTATGTCTGTTAGTGTGTGTATGTCTGTTAGTGTGTGTATGTCTGTTAGTGTGTGTATGTCTGTTAGTGTGTGTATGTCTGTTAGTGTGTGTGTGTGTGTGTGTGTATGTCTGTTAGTGTGTGTGTGTGTGTATGTCTGTTAGTGTGTGTGTATGTCTGTTAGTGTGTGTGTATGTCTGTTAGTGTGTCTGTGTATGTCTGTTAGTGTGTCTGTGTATGTCTGTTAGTGTGTGTGTGTGTGTGTATGTCAGTGTGTGTGTGTGTATGTCAGTGTGTGTGTGTGTGTATGTCAGTGTGTGTGTGTGTGTGTATGTCAGTGTGTGTGTGTGTGTATGTCTGTGTGTGTGTGTGTGTATGTCTGTGTGTGTGTGTGTGTATGTCTGTGTGTGTGTGTATGAATGTCTGTGTGTGTGTGTATGAATGTCTGTGTGTGTGTGTATGAATGTCAGTGTGTGTGTGTGTGTGTATGTCTGTGTGTGTGTGTGTGTATGTCTGTTAGTGCATGTGTGTGTGTCTGTTAGTGCATGTGTGTGTATCTGCTAGTGAGTGTGTGTCTGTTAGTGAGTGTGTCTGTAAGTGTGTGTGTGTTTCTGTTAGCGAGTGTGTTTCTGTTAGCTAGTGTATGCGGATCTGTAAGTGAATGTGTGTGTGTGTGTGTGTATTTAGAAGGCGGGGCGGGGGAAGGGTGGGGGTGGTGCGGGCGGGGGGCAGGATTGGATGGGGGTGGCGCGGGCGGGAGGGGGGCGCCTGAGTTTTGTCCTGCCTAGGGCAGCACAAAACCAGGATACACCACTGAGGCCAGGGACTAATGAAAGTATTTAGAAAACTGGGCAGACTAGATGGGCCGAATGGTTCTTATCTGCCGTCACATTCTGTGTTTCTATGTTTCTATGTTTAAAATTGTTTCCAGGATAACATAGTCAGCACTTTGGGCATTTCAGAGCTTATCATTTGTTCTATAGAGTGAAAGTTTCTACAACTTCGGGCACTAGTTGTCATTGAACACTTAGGTTACATTCATTCCCTTCCAAACATAATGTAACTTTTTTTTTTCCTACTAACTTTATTGCAATTTCATATTTCCACTACACCCAGAAGGCATGTGTTGAATGACCTCTAGACAACATTTACTGTCTTGTTTGAACATTAACCTGAGCATGTGACTGAAAGGGACAAACCTGCTTATTGTATGTTCCAAATATGGAATGGTGGTAGTGACAAAATTACTCCGTCACGTGTTATGGAAAATAATTCTGTGAGTGTTGTCACATATTGTCACTTTGTCACAGTCTTATTTTCTATAACACATGACAAGGTAATTGGTTTACACATTTTTGTTCATTAATGAACTGGTAAAATAACCCTGTAATTACAGTAACACACAAAATCTTGACTTTCAATATCGCTTCTGCACCAAGATCCGTTTAAAACCTATACATACCTTTACAGATGAGTGACATTTTACCTGGGCCCTCACCACACATCTGGTTAGGCAACCATTTTCTCTCTAGAGTACAGCGAAACCAAACCTTGATACCGGAGAAACTGACGGAAGCCAAGCACAGAGAGATGGACACAGGTTTCTTCAGGAAGGAAGAGATTCTTTATTGGATCACCGATCGGGACTCAGAGGGACTAATGTCACCAAAATACAGCAAGTTCTGAGCCCCGGACAATAGTGCAGGCTCCTTATATAGGCATATAACTCCTCCCATATTAAGCTCCACCCGCACATTCTCTTAACCAATCAACACAAATAAGAATTAACTTCCTGTTTGACCGCATGGCTTGTCCAGCACAATGGAGGAGGGGAATACTATATCCTGTATTCTTGCACATGCTCCGTACACTACTGATCGTATCTTGCCTCGTGCAACCAACTGATCGATACGTCAGCATATGCACGTACACATGCCACGTGGTAATCTCGGCCTACTAAATTTATTTTTACCGAGATTCCACCACATTCCCCCCTTTGATGCCTCTTGATATTTTACAATTACTTGAGGCATCACTTAACCTTAGTTTTGCTTACACCGCAAGTTACCTTGAACCAGACCAGACTTATCTTATGATGTGAATCTTCAACATTCGTCTTCCTGCATTGGTTCTCCTTGATCTAGAGCCTTATACTTATATATCGCCATTATCTGTGCAGCAGCCTTCCTCTCTGCTATACTTCCTATCAGGCTTTGCACAGACCTAACTACTAGGGGTATAAGACACGGTAGGAGTAGACACAACAATAAAATCAGTAGGACTCCACCTACCACTGCCTTAAGCCCTCCAAACCACTCATACCAGCTACCAAACCAACTACTTGGATTATACCCTTTCCATACCTGAGTAGGCACATGCGCTAGTTTAACCATATGGCTAGTAAGCTCAGCTATTGCTTGCCCTTCGTCATCTATTTGAAGACAGCAATTGCTTAGGTTAAACTTCCCACATACACCTCCCTCTACTGCCAAAAGGTAATCCAAGGCTAATCTATTCTGGTATACTGCTGTCCTCATCCTGGTATTATGTTTCACTAGGAGATTGAGCGCTTGTGATGTTTCGTTAGTGATAATCTCAACCACCGCCTGTAATCTTATAATGCGGTTGAGCATATAAATAGGGGTTCTATAACCAAAGGTACCATCTTCTGCCCACGTGGCTGGCCCATAATAATCTATGATACGCTGGGGAGGCCATTCATTATCTTCCCAGGTGCCTATCTCTAAGGGTCCCCTTTTCTTCCTATGATTCACATCATACACTTTAACACCTAAAGTCTCACCTGTTTCAATAGGTAACAAGAAGAAGGATGGTTTGAGCATACCCAACACACATGCCCCTTCCCAGTCCTGTGGCAACTCCGAATAGGCTTTCTTACCACAGATCCAGTACAAATTTGCTGGGGCTCTCCAGGTAGATGTGATAGATCAAACCACACATCCTTTAAACTGGCATATCTAGCAAACGGGTTAGATGGTTCTGAGACATTTGAAGCCGACCACCAAGTTGTATTTTTAGTATCATCATCATAAGCTTTTTGCCCTAGACAAGTTAATTCTCCTACAGAAGTATTATACATTATTCATTTCCTTGCTATGCAAACATAACCTATGATGGAGGTCTTTAATCTCCACTCAGATTTACCTCTAACACTCATATGATAATCGGCTTGTGTAGATATTAATTGGTCAACTGCCTCAGAACCGGACATTACCTCCTTTGCTTCCCAAGGCCATTGGTCTCCCATGTTAGTACCTCCACACACATAGCAGTTGGTAACATTAAGACTACCGGCAATACTTTCAGCTAAATCGATGAACAGGTTTTTAGCATTATGGGGGATCTTATTATCTATACTCATCTCTTCGTAAAAGGAATGGTATACTTGATGAGTCTGGGAGGATACCGTATCAGTCTCTATTCCTATAAACAATAATGTCCCAGGATCTAAACCCGTCCCGTATATTTGAAACCCAAATAAATTTCCATACTTATCTAAGAACTTGTCGGGGTTATTAATAAGTATATGGACTGGGTTGCATTCCATAGACTTACAATATGGGCTAGTCGGCAACTTAGTCACTATCATGTCTTTATCTACTGTCTGTCCCCAAGTCGCCCACCCCACACAAGACCAATATGGACAAAAGTTATAGTCTTTATTTGGGCATCTAGGACTCACATATTTATTTTTGCTACTGGGACAAATGTATTTATCGTTAGACCCATACGTCCTCTCCCATCTAAGATCCCCACATACATTCCACGGCTTTCTACCACTCGATATCGCTTTACACGCATCAAATAGCAGAACACCCGAAGAATGTACGGATTCTAACACCGTCTTATTAATTAGGGTCCCCTGAGGATCTCCATTCCTGAGAGTCAACCAAATTGTACGAGGTTGATACTCTGGACTGAAGCACTTAGGTTCTCCTACTCCTAAATGGCACACACTATAGTCTATATTTAGGTATCTACATTTTGATACCTCTCCTTTACACTCGTACTGTGAATGCCAAATTAGGGTTTGGGAAATATGGTTACCTGTTCTCGTAGTCTTAATGCATACCTCACAGCTAGGAGTGTCGGTACCTCTACCTTCCTGAATATAAAAACACATATAAATAAACAAAATCAAAAGCACATCTTTCGCCGTCATCCTCAGTCTTCGTCCGTGCGATGGAACCTCAGCTTCCAGGATGTGAGGGCTGCAGGGAATGGAGTTCTGCTCGTCTTCACAGGTGTCCCTTCGAGACTTTCCTGGCTTATACACTATGTGATGGTAAGCGGACAGGCTTTATTATGGCCTTCTCACTCACACCTGTAACAATAAAATTTGTAATCCACAATAATTCCTCGTTACTCCGACTGAGTAGTGCGTTTCAACCGGATCTTGCAGGGATTCTCTGGGTCTGCTGTAACTTGCCAAGAATCGACTGCTGCTGGCTTAACCCTGGAGTGATGTATCCACGGAGTCACTTCGGCTACTTTTATCGCTGTAGGGGTAGACAAAAGAACAACATAAGGACCTCTCCACTTAGGCCCTAACGGTACATTATTCCACTCTTTAATCCACACTTGGTCTCCTGGATGATAACTATGAACAGGGGGATAAATATTCACAGGTAATCTATCTTGTACCCATTTCTGTACCTCCTCCATAGTCTTACCCAACTCTACAACCTGCTGCCGGGTAATTCCTTCTCCCAACTGACTCAAATCCCCCCTTAAGTTACCAAGTACGGGAGGTGGTCGTCCATACATAATTTCAAAAGGAGAGAGGCCCATCCTTCTGGTAGGGGTACTGCGGATTCGCAATAGAGCTATAGGTAAGAGAACGTTCCACTTAAGTTGGGTTTCCTGACACATTTTAGCCAACTGGTTCTTTATAGTTCTATTCATTCTCTCTACCTTACCAGAACTCTGGGGTCTATATGCAGTATGAAGCCTCCACTTTATACCAAGCATATGAGTCAGTTGTTGTAGGCACTGGTGAACAAAAGCTGGACCATTGTCCGATCCTATAGAACAGGGTAGTCCATATCGGGGTATTATTTCTCGTAACAGGAATCTCACAACTTCTCCTGCTTTCTCTGTACGAGTAGGACATGCTTCTACCCAGCCTGAATAGGTGCACACAATTACCAACAGGTAACGATGTCCACCCGATTTAGGCATCACTGTAAAGTCTATTTGTAGATCGGACATGGGGAGTCCCCCCATAAACTGGACTCCTGGTGGCTTTACTGGTCCTTGTCTTGCATTATTTTTAGCACACGTTACACATCTACGTACAATGGCCTGAGTCAAGTTGGACAATCTTGGTATGTAGAAATGTTTCCTGAGAGATTCTTCTGTACTGTCTCTCCCAGAATGTGTCCCGTTATGATAGTTCTGGACAATTTCTACTGCTAGTGATGCTGGTATAACTATTCTTCCATCTTCTAGCTGATACCACTTGTTCTCCAAATACTTTCCCGGTTCAGTCTTTAACCACTCCTCTTCTTGAGTTGTATAAACTGGAGTCCATTGAGACAGTGGGGTTGGTATTAGAGCAGCTATATGCCCCACATACTCCTGTCTTCCTGATTCAGCAGCACGCTTAGCTGCACTATCTGCCATCCGATTTCCTTTGGTTACATCACCATCTCCTCTCAGATGCGCTCGACAATGTATAATACCGACTTCTTTCGGCTCCCACACTGCTTCCAATAGTTGTAGGATTTCAGCTGCGTACTTGATTTCTTTGCCTTCTGAATTCAGTAGTCCTCTTTCTTTATACAAAGCTCCGTGGGCATGAGTGGTTAAAAACGCATACTTAGAGTCCGTATAGATATTCACTCTTAAACCTTCAGCCAATTGTAACGCTCGTGTTAGTGCTATTAATTCTGCCTTTTGTGCTGATGTTCCTTTCGCCAGTGGCCGAGCTTCTATCACCTTGTCTATTGTTGTCACTGCATATCCTGCATAGCGGATCCCTTCTTTCACATAACTACTGCCGTCGGTGTAATATTGAACATCGGGGTTCTGGATGGGAAAATCACGAAGATCTGGTCTACTTGAGTATACTTCATCCATTACTTCCAAACAATCATGTTGACTTTCAGTAGGTTGTGGCAAAAGGGTAGCTGGATTTAAGGTATTTACAGTCTCTAAATGCACTCTTGGATTTTCACACAACATTGCTTGATACTTGGTCATACGGCTATTACTAAACCAATGATTTCCTTTGTAATCCAACAACGTCTGTACTGCATGTGGGACTCGTACATAAAGTTCTTGACCCAGAGTGAGTTTATCGGCTTCAGCTACTAGCAAGGCGGCTGCAGCTACGGCTCTTAGACAAGGTGGAAGTCCGCTGGCCACTGCATCCAGTTGCTTAGACATGTAGGCAACAGGTCTTTGCCATGATCCCAAGTACTGTGTCAATACTCCCACAGCCATTCTTCTTTGCTCATGTACATACAGGTAGAATGGTCGTGTGTGATCAGGTAGACCTAATGCTGGGGCACTCATCAAAGCCTTCTTCACATCTTCAAATGCCGTTTGCTGTTCTTGGGTCCATAAGAAGGGGTCGTGCTCTGTACCTTTGATGGCTGCGTACAGAGGTTTTGCCAGTATCGCATAGCTGGGAATCCATATCCTACAGAAGCCTGCTGCCCCCAAGAATTCTCGCACTTGTCTTCTATTCTTGGGTATTGGTATTTGGCAGACAGCTTCTTTTCTCTCTGGCCCCATAATCCTTTGACCTTCAGAGATATGGAATCCCAGATACTTGACAGTTGGCAAACACAACTGAGCCTTCTTTCTGGACACCTTGTATCCTGCCTTCCAGAGAATGTGTAGTAGATCGTGCGTTGCTTGCTGACATTTTTCTTTTGTAACTGCTGCTATCAACAAGTCATCTACATACTGTAACAATACACACTCTCCTGGGATGGACTCGAAATCCAGTAGATCTTGACTTAGAGCTGAACCAAATAGGGTAGGTGAATTTTTAAACCCTTGGGGTAGTCTTGTCCAAGTCATTTGGCGTTTTGAGCCCGTTACAGCGTTCTCCCATTGGAAAGCGAAAATACATTGACTTTCTGTGGCAATTCGGAGGCAAAAGAAGGCATCTTTGAGATCTAAGACTGTGAAATAAGTAGCCCCGCCCGGAATTAAAGCAAGCAGGTTATATGGATTGGGTACAACTGGATGTATACTAACAACCGCATCATTGACTGCTCTTAAGTCCTGCACAGGTCGATACTCATCTGTACCGGGCTTTTGAACAGGCAACAATGGGGTGTTCCAGGGGGAAGTACAGAATTTTAGGATACCATACCGTATGAATTTATCCAGATAGGATTGAATGTTCTTCTTAGCCTTCTGCGGGATGTGGTATTGTCTTAGGCTCACTGGATAAACCCCAAGTTTCAGTTCAATTTTTATAGGTGGAATATTGCGGGCCAGTCCTGGTGGGTTGTTCTCTGCCCAAACTCCTGGTATGTTGAATAATGTCTCATCACTCCTAGGGTTTTGGCTAGTCAACACTGTATAAAGTCGCCACTCTTCTTCCTTTGGTACGGATAAAGTCATAATACCTGAAGGTCCATTAAACTTTAAGGATGTTGTTCCATTTGGTAGGAACGTAATCTGCGCTTGTAATTTTGATAGCATATCACGTCCCAGCAATTGGACTGGACATTCAGGCATATAAAGGAATTGATGTTTTACTACGTGGCCTCCCAATGTACAGAGTCGACTTTTAAGAACCGGTCTTTCAGCACTTCTTCCAGTTGCTCCTATCACAGTAATAGTCCTTCCAGATGGAGGAGCAACTAGATTAGTCACCACTGAATGTTCAGCACCAGTGTCGATCATGAACGCACTCCTTTTTCCCCCTATTGATACATCGACCATAGGCTCCGCTCGACCAAGGGGGATGGAGCCCGGTCGGTATCAATAGTCCTCCATGACCGTGTCAGCCAATCCTACAAAGTCCCTACCTTCTCTATCGCGGGACCTTTGCGCTGCTGGAATATACCTATCTTCCCTAACACTTCCTCTGTTCCCATTACTCCCTCTATAACCATTACTCCCTCCGGGGCCTCCTCTACCTCTCGCTCTGCCTCTAAAGTTTCCATAACCTGTCCTAGGTCTGTCTCTCTCAGACTGTTCCCTTCGCGGGCACTCATTTCTCCAATGCCCTTCTTCCCTACAGTAAGCGCACTGATTTTTACTTAGAGGTTCCTCATTCCATCTACTATCGCCTCTATCTGGGCCCCGTCTATCTACGCCTGCGATCGCTACCGCTAGCATATCAGCCTTTTTACGCATCTTGCGCTCTTCCTCTTTCTTACTTTCTGTATCCCTGTTCATATAAACCTTATTTGCTACCTCCATTAGTTGGGTGATGGACATACCTGCAAACCCTTCTAACTTTTGTAGCTTGCGCTTAATATCTCCGTATGCTTGGCTGACAAAGGCGGAGTTAACCATTCGGGAATTGTCTGCGTCTTCCGGATTAAAGGGGGTGTACAAGCGGTACGCCTCCAATAATCGGTCATAAAAGACACTGGGCGCTTCATCGCTTTTCTGGATCACCTCAACTGTCTTCGACATGTTAATGGCTTTCTTTCCTCCTGCTTTCATGCCAGCAATTATAGCGTCTCTATAGGCTCTGAGTTGAACCATATCAGCACCATTTACGTTCCAATCGGGATCAGTATTGGGATAATGTGTTGCGGCCCATGCTGCTGGATTAGCTTGGTTCAAAGCACGGGCTCTATCTTCTAATGCTTTAATGGCTGCTTGATTTATTCTTGTCCTTTCCTCATTGTTAAATAAAGTCATTAGTAACTGCTGGCAATCAGCCCATGTCGGATTATGCGTCTGTACTATTGAGGTGAACAGATCAGTCATAGCTTGTGGTTTCTCAGTATACGAGGAATTATGGGTCTTCCAGTTTAAAAGGTCGGTTGTGGTAAATGGGACATATACGAAGACTGGGTCAGCGTGTGCCATTTGACCTGCGGCATCGATATAAGCTGACCCGGAATTTAGGCGAAGAGGCATCTGATAATGCTTTAATTGTTGGGCACCAGTCAACTGTCGGGTTTGGATAGGGCTACGTAGAGAGGCGTCAGTCATGAGTTCCGGTCGGGGAGAGATAGGGTATGGGGATGTGGGAGGTTGGTTTTGTGAAAAGGTCGTAAATAAAACACTTCGAGCCGAGCTAGATGAAGCTTGACCGGAAGTCTGAAGTGGCGCCAAATCAGGATATTCGTTTTTAATGGGGGTGGGTTCTGGTTCCGGAAGGGGAGATTTAGTACGAGGGGGGGTGGATCCTGTACTGGAGGAGGAAGCGGAAGTGGATGAGGGTAATGAGGGGAGGGGTGCAGGGCTTCCTGCGTTTGCGTCACTTCTTCTTAACGGAAAGTAAGGGGGCGGCAAAGGGATCTCGGACTCAGGGGGCGTGTCCAAAATGGGCCTAACACCAGTCCTAGTGAACGAACAAGTCCTAGCTACCATGAGGCGACACTGCTCCTCGTGGCATGTCTGGAGCCATTTTGGCGAGTCATTTACGGCCTGTCTCCAACAATCAATATAAGGAAACTGGCCGTAAAGTTCAGGCCTACCTGATACAGCCACGTGTAAGCGCTGTACCAGAGTTGGATCCAAACTGCCACGTGGCGGCCATGCCGCAACCAAAGTAGGCCACTCCCTAGTACACAAAGTGACCAAACGTACAGGAGACATCTTTACCCCAAAATCACAAATTTTAAATCCCTTTTTAAAATTCTTCACCATACAACCTAAGGGATCCGGAATCGTTGACTGCGACGCACCCATACTTAACAATGGAACGTCGTCGACAACGAATACTATGCACACGTACTATTCAACAGTCACACCCGTTTCCTCTGGCAACAGCACCACGTGGTACGGTTACCAAGTGAAACGTACACTATAACAATAAACACTCAGGGAATTCCCGTACACACACAGCTGTTACACCAGTCACTATATAATCAATATTATGCCCTTTGGCGTAACTATACAGTCACCCACGCTATAATTCTCTATATACGAATTACCCGTCTATAACACACCCCAGTAACATCGTCTTTTACAAATAGCGGTTACAGTACGGTTAGCATAGGTCAAAGCACAAGTTAAGGTCACAATACAATTATTAGTGGTTATGGTGTTAAAACATGCAATTGACGACAATGATTAGTACTTATATACAGTGTCAGTAAATATACAGGGTTATGGTACCGTGCACTATAATACAGCAACACACTATTAACACTCTCGCTAGACGGCTGAGCTCGCGCTATCTAACAAGATATACACTTTACTAAACAATCGTTAACACATTTACAATTCCCAACTAAACTATTGGCCAGTACCTTGAATGGACTACCTAAAAACAATCTACATACGTTTTGGTTAGCCACACTGCCCAATCACCACATATATAGCGAGCTAGAGAACCGAATTTACACAGACGCCTCTTAGTCGCACTATACAACGAGCTAGAGGACCGAATTTACACAGACGCCTCTTAGTCGTACTATCAAAAGTCTAGTGGGTTCCAAATTTACACGCCTTCCCACTTAGCCCAGATAGGATGAGAACTAGCGAACCGGATTTACACAGACGCCGCTTAGTCTCCCGGTCCCTCCGACCTAGCGAACAAAATATACACCCTAGAACGCTAGTCTAGACAAGACACCGGTGTCCGGCTAGGGCTTATTTTACACCAGAGCGCCCCGCCTGACTAACCAAATCAAACGGTCTGACTAAAGAGCGTTCGATCGAGCGGTGCGCCTTCGCTCCTTCCCTCCGACAGAGGGGGCAGATACACAGATTCAAAACCCCTTTGGGCCTACCGCACAATCGGTATACCCCTAGTGGGTCCTGCCGTCTAAAACAGCAGTTGTCTTACCTCCTCGTTCCTGAACCTGAGTTCACACTCATCGACGGGGACACCCCAGCACTTCTCACGTAGAGGCCGATGATCTCCTGGACAACGGCCCAGTGGCGCCGAGACGAAGGGAGGTCCACGCAGAAGTTCAGGGGTGCAGCCGTAGAGAACGTGGGCAAAGATAGACCGTCTCACGCCTCTGCCTCTCAGCTACCGTTGAACGATGAGCTTCCCGGCCAATGCACCAAATGATACCGGAGAAACTGACGGAAGCCAAGCACAGAGAGATGGACACAGGTTTCTTCAGGAAGGAAGAGATTCTTTATTGGATCACCGATCGGGACTCAGAGGGACTAATGTCACCAAAATACAGCAAGTTCTGAGCCCCGGACAATAGTGCAGGCTCCTTATATAGGCATATAACTCCTCCCATATTAAGCTCCACCCGCACATTCTCTTAACCAATCAACACAAATAAGAATTAACTTCCTGTTTGACCGCATGGCTTGTCCAGCACAATGGAGGAGGGGAATACTATATCCTGTATTCTTGCACATGCTCCGTACACTACTGATCGTATCTTGCCTCGTGCAACCAACTGATCGATACGTCAGCATATGCACGTACACATGCCACGTGGTAATCTCGGCCTACTAAATTTATTTTTACCGAGATTCCACCACAACCTCACTTTAGGCAGCTATCTGCTGACCACAGCTGCTTGTTTTATACAGAAGCATGGAATATCGCTGCACTGGTTAAATTGTCCTTCGATTTAAACACGTTCATTATCTCTTAACTTTGTCTTCAACCAAAGAAGCATAGTATTTTTAAAATAATTAAAACTAAATGAATAGATCTTTAAGAACTCTTACTGCATGTTTTATAAATCTATCTAGTAAAACTGGTAAGGCAATGTAGGATTAATGCTGTAAGGGTCAGTGTCACATGGAATGACCATAAAAACACTACAGCAAGTTTGCATTTAATGTGCAGATATACACTAAAAACAAAATGAAAATGACTACTAGTGCAATGGGTCTAGAGCTGTGGAATCAGAGGCCCTGCTTGGGGAAGTAGAATGGATGGGAAAGTAATCAATCCCTATATATAGTCTCTTTCCAAGCACAGTAGCAATGATGTGATCGCTTTCTAGCTTTTCATGTCCTGAGATGGTCATGGAACCTAAGGCACTCTTTAAAATATCTTCCTGGGGGTTAAATTCATTGAGTGGTGAACTGTGCTAAGTTGATTGCCTTTTCCACCTCTGCTGTTTTGTAACTTTAAAGGCCATCCAAAACAAATAATAGAAGAACAAAGAACATTCACAGTGAGGAACACTCATTTTAATTCAATCAGAACAGGCAAGCTAGTTAGAAGCAGAACTTTGCAAAATATACCTTTTTCTCTGAAAAAGCAGCATTTACATGGAAAAACCTGCAGGGACATGCTATGGACACCCAAACCACTACATTAAGATATTATCACTTTAGTGAATGACCCTGTTTATTTTCATTTAGCGTCAATTTTGATTTAAATGACCGTTAGAAATAACGTTACCTACCGAACCTGATTACCTGAGCACCCAGTGTTTTAGTGTTCTTCACTGAAGTGTGAATTGTTGGGAATTCAAAGCAAATCTCAATTATGTGTTTTAAATTCAACCGTTTTGATCTGAAATGCGTATATTTGGTTTGAATTTACTTTGAATTCCCAGTTAACAATTTAGTGAATAAACCTGTGTGTGATATAAAACTGATTTTTTTTTTTTTTTTTTTTTTTTTTTTTTATACACACGCAGCTCCTTTTTAAGCCTTACTTTATGTTTAAAACGTACATACACACGAGTGAGAGGGAAGAACCAGCTTTCATAGGGTCTAATTTTTGAGTAGCAGTGTTAAGGGTGCAGGGTTACCCCTATAGATGCAGGACTTAATACTGCCGTACTGACGAAGCAAAGCCCTGGCTTAGAGAGTTCTTGGGAGTAAGTGATGGTCTAGAATTATTAAGCTGGGCTAGAATAAGGATAGGTATAATTATTATTTTATTTTTTTTAACTGCTGTTTGGGGCAAATGAGTGGCGAGGAAACAAAATATTTGACCATGTCGCTGTTATTTATGTAAGTTATCCCAAGAGTATGCCACACTACGTTTGTTTTGTTTGAATGGACCTTTTTGAATAAAATCTGATTTTCAACAAAAAAAACCCCAAAACCCAGTGATTGCTCATAAATATTTTTCAAACCGATGTCTCAAAAGGTTTTTTTGCTTTCCTGACTTGTTGCAACAGTACCAAAACTAAAAATATATAATTTAGATTTGTGTTTTAACCACAAAACCCCTGATGTATTAATTTGTCTTTATAAAAGCATAATATGGTGCTTTAATGGAGAGAAAAGGAAACCTGTAAAGAATTTTCTTTATACTGAATCAATATATATATTTTTTGTATATCAATCATTTTATATATATTTTTTTTTGCTGTTCCTTCAACAGAAATTGGAATTGTGGCCAAATCATATATAGACCAAGGTCAACTGGTTCCAGATGATGTCATCACTAAACTCATTCTGCAAGAACTAAACACTATGAGAACTAATTCCTGGCTGCTTGATGGTATGTGTATTCACAATCTACTACACTAAAAGTGTTTTGATGCTTGAATCTAAGCTGCATGCTTTTAATCATAAATGTAAATTGGTAGTATGTTTCTATTTTTTCATTTAAATGTATAGGTGAAAAACGCTTTATATCCGATAATAAAACTGCGTTCTAATGAATAGTAAGCCACAGGATCATAATGGATAGTGAGTATAATGCAGCATTCTAAAAACACATGTGGATAAGAAGGAAATGTTCTAAGTTAAATGTTTTTCTGTTGAAAAAGTTACTTCTACAGGAAAATCATTGTTTTCTTTCTGTGAAACAGCAAAAAGCATCTCCAGTGGCTCTCTGGCTGACTGCCACTAGAGGCAGTCTTAAAGGAACATTATAGTCGTCAAAACTACTTTAGCATATTAAAGCAGGTTTGATGTATAGATCAGTGTTTCCCAACCCAGTCCTCAAGGCACACCTACCAGTCCAGGATTTAAGGATTACCCAGTTTTGTCTAAGGTGTTTTTTCTTTTTTTTTCTAAAAACACCTTAGACAAAACTGGGTAATCCTTAAATCCTGGACTGGTAGGTGTGCCTTGAGGACTGGGTTGGGAAACACTGGTATAGATCATGCCCCTGCAGTCTCACTGATCCATTCTCTGCCATTTAGGAGTTAAATCAATTTGTTTATGCAGCACTAGTCACACCTCACTGCATGTGATTTGTACAGCCTTTCTAAACACTTCCTGTAAAGAGTCATCTAATGTTTATACTTCTTTTATTGCAAATTATGTTTAATTTAGAATTTCTTATGTCCTGCACTGTTAAAAGCTTGATAGACCCTGCAGGAGCCTCCTATTTGTGATTAAAGTTTAATTTAGAGAGCAGGAGATAATTTTTTTTTTTTTTAATGCATAGCATGAGGACGTCCAGCGTCAGGCGACCAAAAGCAATTTATCAACAACTGCAATAATTACCATTGCAGGGTTAAGGGACCTTGGACACTGCACCCAGACCACTTCAATGAGCTGAAGTGGTCTGGGTGGCTATACTTGTCCCTTTAAGGTGAAAATAGCCAAACTGCAAATATTGCAATTCACTTTGACCCTGTAGATCAAGGGAAATCAGCTTTTGGCACTCCAGTTGAAGTGGACTACATCTCCCATGCTGCTCTTAGTCTTAATTCTGGCAAAGCACCATGGAGTGCCAAAGGTTGCCTACCCCTGGACTATATGCTTTGAGATGTATCTGCAGTGGACTATCTCTGTATAACATTGAACTTGCAGGCCTGACTGCTAATTATGAATTGACTCCCGCTGTGTTTTTGTTTGAGATTTTTTTTCTTTTTTTTTTTATGCGAAAGTGGAGTGGTGCTAAACATGTTGACCAATTACTTATGATTGACAGATCCTCATTGTACTTGTAGGTTAGCTGTTTGACCTTCCTTGGGGTCAACAAAGAAATTATTTCTGTACAAGCTAAATGTATAAAAATCTAACTTTAATTGGTATCCATCATTACTAGTGCATTTCTTTGATAAGTGTTCAACATAATTTAGTAAGAATGAGAAATGAATCCAAGCATGATTTGTATGTGTTGTGTTGTGTTGAATTTTTATTTTCTTTCATTGTCTAAGCATCATTTAACAAGCCATCTTAATTTAGGTTTTCCTAGGACTGTCCCACAGGCAAAGGCTCTGGATGATGCTCATCAGATAAATTCTGTGATCGATTTGAATGTTCCCTTTGAAACCATTAGACAGAGACTAACTGCACGATGGATCCACCCTGGCAGTGGCAGAGTTTACAACACAGAATTCAATCCTCCCAAAGTTTTGGTAATGCTTGGTCTACTTAAACTTTATTTATTTATTTTTTATGGTTTTATATTTAAACCTTTCATAAAATTCACTTGATACCTAATCTAAACCCTGAATGGCTGAAGTGACCATTAAAGTGCATTGAATTTTGTCTTAGTTGGCAAGAGAGTGTAATGCAGGTAAACCAAGGTCAGAGACCATTAAGAGGGGTGAATAGGTGAACTGGACAATGTGGAATGTGCATCAAATATACAGCAATAAAACGGTGGGAATTAATCTGTCAAGCAGACGGACAGGACCATGGTGGATAATGCACAAAGAAAAGAGGAAATCCTCTGAATGAATAAGTTATAATTCTCATGATGCTTCCTCTTTACAATAGCACTTCACATGGCATTTTAGTTTATTTGGGGTGACTGTTTTGCATGGTGACATTTTATAAATAAAATAAAACACATGATTGTTAATTGTTTTTGGTAGAGTTGGATGAGCTATGATTTATGTATTTTTATTTTCTAGGGCATTGATGATATCACTGGAGAGCCTCTAATTCAACGAGAAGATGACCAGCCTGAAACTGTTACTAAAAGACTGAAGGGCTATGAGGCTCTTACTAGGCCTGTTCTAGAATATTATCGGTGAGGAATAGTCATTTCTTAAATAGAACTTAATTATAGGTTGTAAGAATGCCATAATACATATATACTTTTTTTGTTCGTTTGAAAGCTTCTTTTCAGATATACATGTTTAAAGAGAAAGTCTATGCAACAAACTCTTCATCTCACTCTAGTAGTTATATTGCCTACAATTTCTCATTTTGTCAAAATGTTTACAAGTCTCTGTGCCACTAATCATCTAATGTTTATACTTCTTTTATTGCAAATTATGTGCCTCAGCTTTATTTATAATGCAGAATTTGCACTTTTATCATTATTGAGTTTGTCTAAGCAGGCGGCAACGACAGGCTGTGAGCATTAGTGTAACCTGCCAAGACCACTCTCAAGCAGTCACTGGTGTCGATTCAGTTGTTAATATAATTAAGATTCATCGTGAGCCAAGTTTACCAGTCCAACATGAATAGAACTAATAATATTGAAGGAAAAAAACAACCTCTGACCGATATGATGGAATAAAACCTAAAATACATTAAGATAAATGTCAAGGTGATGTTTATCACGGCATCCATTTTAGGAGTTTGTGAGTGCCATCTATTTGATTTGGCAGTGCATTATCAGCCAAAACAGAGCGATGATATAACCTGGTACTATATCGTCCTATGTTAGCCTTGTTCTAGAATTATAAATACAGACAGACTACTTTACAGAAGCTGACTTGGCACAGAGTGAATGAAGCTTCTGACCTAATATAATGCTCAGGTTGAATAATGAAGTTTGCCTGATTGAGAAAAGATTCTAGGGTGAGGTAATGAAGTCTATGGTAATATTCATACGTCGACATTTCCAGAGAGATTGCGATTCTCTCTCTATATTAAATTTATTATGGTGACTTTTCTTAGCATTCCCCATAGTACTCATCGTAAGTGTGCATAACCTGAAAGGCAGTTAACGAATACGGTGCAACTTTGTAAAGAAAAAAATAAACATTTACGATAGAATACATAAACTTCATAATTTGTGTGTATGTACGGTTTGCTAGAATATACAAACTCTATTCCCCCCCCAAAAAAATATGTTTTACTTCAAAATCTAAAGAGAGAGAGTGTGTGTGTGTGTGTGTGTGTGTGTGTATTTATATTTATGTTCCTGCAGCTTTTATAATGAGTACAATTGCAGGGTCTGTACAGTAGTGTTCTCTAATCTGGAAATTGCATTCTTGACATTTCGCTCTGATCTCTTTAGAAACAAGGGTGTGTTGGAAACATTTTCTGGGACGGAGACCAACAAGATCTGGCCACATGTCCATACATTCCTTCGTACTAAGCTGCCTGATGTAAGCCAAGAATAAGCAGGGAGCAGAGGAGACAAAGCAAATTTTATCCCGCAGAGAATGCATTATGCCTTGTAACATGAATGTAAACATGTCACCTACATGAAGTACCTGTCCCAGCTGAATCTTTTAAACATTTTATCGTATTGATCTTTTGTAGATCTTTTTCATTGTTTCTGCATTTTTAATTCTAATGATTTTTATCTGTGTTTGGATGTATTTTTAAATATCTATTTTTATAGGCATTTAAGCATACGTGGACAGGGTTAAAAAAGAAAACCTAACTTGATGTAAAAAAAATTTTTTTCTGGAAATATCAAACTATCAAACATTATTATTTTTTTGTTTATTAATGCTCCAACAAGAATCCTAACCTTCTGTGGGTAATATCCTTAACGAATGTTTAGAGACTCTCAAAAACAAAACAATGGATCATCTGTATCATGTGCTTAGACTGTATAAAAGGTTATCATGACTTGTTTAAATCTTGTGTAGAGCAGCAATTTCCAAACTTTGCACCCAAGATGTATGCCAACTGCATTTCCTATAATGCATTGCAGAGCATTATAAGAAATGCAAAAAACTAGGTTGTTAAGTTTAGCCTTCACTAGTGTTGAGCTATATCTCGGTGTTTGACTAAAATTGAATGTACATTTTTCATTTTAAAAGAAACTGGGGCTTTTTATTATATGAACTATATTCCTAACCGGAATAGAAAATCTTGAAAAGATAAAAATGTAAAACGGTCTTTCATGGGGAAAAAAAAAAGATTAATGTGGGGAATTGGATACATTTGGGGAGATTTGTCAAAGGGTTCTCTCCTAAAAAGTGGTCTAAAGTCCTAAATGCGTGGCAGTTACCATGGAAATCAGCAAGCACATTCCATTGGTAACTGCTCCCATTTTACATTTTGAACCACATTTTAGAACAGAACACTTTGATAAATTTGCACCATTGATCCCCAGATCACTAGAACTTGTGACCCATGTCTTAACTGATAGCAAATGTGTCCATTGGATATTATTGCTGTAACTGGTAAATATAACATGTCGTCTGCCTTTTTGGTGCAGTTTCCTATCAGTTCTCTTAGCCTTTTTTAGGATCCCTCTTCTTGATTTTAAAATGTTTTATATAACTGAAGTCTTTATCCTACTGCCAGCCTTATGACATGTTGTAGTTATGCATTTTTTTTACATCCATATGCCTGATACAGTCACTGGTTTTTCATAATGACGTCCTTTTAAAGCAGTGTTTTTACGGTCACATTTTAAATCTGTAGCAGATTGTAAGCCACTTATTTCATTTAGGTGATGTGAAAATCTATTTTTATACGTATATACATGAAGCTTGACTATGGGAAGCACAAAACCTAGATATGTCTGTGAAATGTTTGTTCAACAATGTGAAAATTGTAAAAATACTTGAAATAAGCTTGGTACTGTACTTGATTCTTGTCCAGTAAAAAAGTGAAACAAACATCCTCTCTGGACCATTGTCTTTTTGTGTATTGTGTCAACCCATTTTTGCTGGGTTCAGGAGCACAAACAACGGAAAAAAAAAAAACTATATGGAAATCAAAGAATGGGCTTCATAAAACATCAGCTTGAAGCTCTTCAGAGCCAGAGCCTCCAAGAACATTTGAAAATAAGCCATAATTCCCAGTATAGTCATCTTTCATCTGATGTTTAACTACCTCACTTTGAAGGAACACTATAGGCACCCAGACCACATCATCTCATTGAAGTGGTCTGGGTGCAGTGTAACTGCAATTTTTACATTGCGGGACTGAGACTGCCTCTAGTGGTTGTCTACCATACAGTCACTTAAGGTGCTTCCTGCCGTTTTACAAAGCTTGTCAATGTTTTTCTAAGAGGAAGGCCTAATGCGTGCATGACACTTGCCGCGCATGCATATTGGGTTCCTCCAATTGTCTGACATCGGTGGAGGAAGAGCCCAACCCAGTGCCGAGGGTCATTGGCGCTAAAATCTGGTAATTGTAAAAAAAAAATTTTTACATTTTTTTTTAATTCTTTTTTTATTTCAACCGTATGAAACCGTATGAAACAATACAACATATCAATATAATTTGTAAACTGTACATAGACATATACAAACATATGCACAGCGACAATATTCATATACACATGGATAGCTGTGAATAGTACAACATAGTCTTTGAGTGCAATAGTAGTCATAGTCTTTTGAGGGTAATACAAAGTGTCTTTAAACTAATCTTGGAAGTTTACAACGTCCAGCATCTTGTCCTGTTTTTTTTTTTTTTATTTCTTTATTTTTCACTTGACAGAGCTTAGGTAAATACAGTTGCCTTACGGCTTTCACTGACATAAGTAAATCACAGTTGCAACATGGCTTACGCCAACATGAATATACACAGTTGCATCATGGCTTACGCAGAAGCCCATGTAATCTCGGTTCTGGCCAACTTGTGCTTTTCCAGAATATAAACAGTAAGCTGTGTAGCTGTAGGTCCTCTTGTCTCTGTGTCAAGGGTTTTTTTTCCCCCCAAAAACAGTAATTTTACTTACCGTAAATTCCTTTTTTCTTAGTATAGTGGCAGTACTTACAAGTGGGGATGTTCCTTAGGATTCTGGACAAGAAGCTCCCCCTTCTTTAGAATTTAAATGCTGTGCTCCGCCTGCTGCCTCCATATAAGCTGTAACTCAGAGACACTCACCAGTAATACAAAAGAACCAAAACGGAGACCGAATGATGCATAGAATTTAATCTATTTGAAAGCGGAGGGAAAGCCAGTACTGCCACTATACTAAGAAAAAAGGAATTTACGGTAAGTAAAATTACTGTTTTTCCCTTCGTATAGTGGCAGTACTTACAAGTGGGATATAGCAAGACCCCTGCAAACAACAAAGGGTGGGAACTCAGCAGGCCACAGCTTGTAGCACCTTACGCCCAAAGCAGCTTCAGATGATGAGAATACGTCCAGCCCACAATGCTTGATAAAAGTATGTAAGGAAGACCAAGCAGCAGCTTTGCAGATGTCTTCAGGTGAGGCGGCTGCTCTTTCAGCCCAGGAGGTCGTCATAGCTCTAGAGGCACGAGCCTTCAAAGGGAAACTAAGGGGAATCCCTTTGGATTGATAAGCCAACCTGATTGTATACGTTAGCCATCAGGCCAAAGAGGGTCCTGAGACAGCACAACCCCTGTTAGCGCCATGAAAGAATACACATAGATCTAAGGATCTAATCCCGGAGTCATCTGAAGACAGATTTTCAGGGATCTTCTAACATCTAGGAGATGTCACATTCTTTCCAGATCCGACGTAGGAAAATGATAAAACCCCGGTAGGACAATAGGTTGGTAATTGCAGCACCAGAAAAAACCTTAGGCAAAAAAGAAGGCTTGGTGTGCAGGACCACCTAGTCGCGAAGAAAAAGGTGAATTCCGGAGAGAAAGAGAGAGCTCGGATCACACCTACTCAACTAGCAGAGGCGATAGGCACCCGGAAAACCATCTTGAAGGTAAGAAACTGGATAGGAACCTCCAGTAAATGTTCAAATGGTGGTTCACAAAGGGCTCGAAGCACCAGACAGATCCCAAGTAGGGAAAGGTACTACTTAGGAGGCCTCTTAAGCCTTATGGACTTAAGAAATCTTAGAAAAAGCAGGTTTGAGGCAAAGCCACGAACCAGGAAGTGATTTAGAGCTGAAATCTGGCCTCTGAGCGTAAAACTCCCAGGCCGGCTTCAAACCCATCTTGCAAAAAAGAAAGACTTTCCGGGATAGAGGCTTTGGCCGGATCCAACCTCGAAGTGAACACCAGGTTCTGAACTTCATCCAAACTCTGAAATAGATTTACGAAGTGGACCAGCGGACAGAAGACAGCAACACATCACATAAAGGTCAGAGAGACCATGGCCTTGAAGGATCACCCTTGCAGCAACCATGCAGTCAGGTGAAAAATATCCAGAGTTTCCACGGGGAGAGTCACATTCTCCAATATTTGAGAAGAGACTGGAGATGCCAACGTGAGATTGTCAAGTTTTCCACTTCCGAAAACCAACTCCTGTTCGGCCAGAAGGGCAGGACTGCCAATTACTTGCCTTCTTCATCTTACTTATGAACAATCCGTGGTATAAGAGCGACAGGAGGGAAAACATAAGCCATGTCGAAGGTCCAAGGTATCGATAGACCGTCTAGGACAACTGGGTACTCTCCTGAATGGAGAGAAGCAAAACATTGAACTTTCCTGTATCTCCTTGTGGCAAACAGGTCTATCTCTGGCCTGCCGAAGCGTGAACCCAGCGCCAAAAAATTTAGCTTGACAGTGCCCAGTCTGCCTGAGACCAAAGTCTACGGCTGAGGCCGTCTGAACTAATTTTAGAGACCCTCTGACCTGGGTAGCTGATATAGCGAGAAGATTCGCTTGAGCCCAAGACATATGAGGTAGCAGAGCTCTTGAAGAGCTTTTACCTTCGTGCCACCCTGGCGAAAAAAACCACTGTAGTGGCGTCGTCCGACTGAATCCTCATTGCCTGATTTGAGATGGCTGAACGGAAGGAAACCAGTGCCTTCCAAACCGCATTAAACCCTGAAACTTCAGGAAGCGCCTGACTCCACTCCGTTCCAAGACCCTGACGGAACTGAGAAGCTAGATGGGCGCCCCAACCCATCTGGGAGGCATATGTGGATATCATAAACCATTGTTTCTGAGCAAACGATAGGCCCTTTGGGATTTTGCTTCTGTGTTTCCACCAGTTCAGGAGTCCTTTCACCCTTTTGGATAGGTGGAAGGGAGAGTCTAGATCTTCCTGTTTTCGTGTCCATTGGGAAAGGATGTCCCATTGCAATGGTTTTGCTTCTGCCTTTGCCCAGGCCACTGCTGGGATTGCAGAAGCGAGGAGGCCTAGAACCTCATAGCATCTCTGATTGAACTTAGGTTTTTATGCAGCTTTGATACGGCTTCTAAAATCCTCAATTGTTTCACTAATGGTAGAAAAAGAGAGAGGGACTGAAAATTTCCTCTAAGACCCAAGAACTCTAGACTTCGTGACGCCGTCAGCTTGGATTTTTCCAGGTTCAGGATCCAACCGTGATCTCTTAAAACCTTCATTGTAATCGTGAGATGAAGATTTAGCAGTTGTCTTTATTGGGCCTTCAGGAACCAAACGTCCAGGTATGGAACAATCGAGATACCTTTCAGACGTAAAACCACTGCTATGGATGCCAGGATTTCCGTAAAAGCTCGAAGAGCTGAGGACAGGCCAAAGGGAAGAGTTTAAATGTAAATGGAGAATCCTTCGCTTTCTTGAAACAAGAATGCTTGGGCACTTCCGGATTTGAACCCGGGACCTCTCGCA